>NW_026972154.1:0-1200000 GCF_036711695.1 Zophobas morio
CTCTTCTCTCTCTCTCTACTCTCTCTTTTCTTTCTCTCTTTTCTCTTTTCGCTCTTCTTTTTCTCTCTTCTCTCTTCTCTCGTTATTCTCTTTTCTCTCTTAGTTTTCTTTCCCTCCTCCATCTCTTCTCCCTCTCTTCGCTTTTTTCTCTCTCTAATATCTCTCTTCTCTTTCTCTTCTCTCATCCTCTCCTTCTCCTCTCCTCCTCTCCCTCTCCTCTCCTCCTCTCCCTCTCCTCTCCTCCTCTCCCTCTCCTTTCCTCCTTTCCCTCTCCTCTCCTCTCCTCTTCTCCCTCTCCTCTCCTCCTCTCCCTCTCCTCTCCTCCTCTCCCTCTCCTCTCCTCCTCTCCCTCTCCTCTCCTCCTCTCCCTTTCATATATATCTTTTCTCTCTCTTCTCTTTTCTATCTCTCTTATCTCTCTCTTCTCTCTTCTGCCTCTCTTATCTCTCTCTTGTCTCTCTTCTCTCACTCTTCTCTCTCCTCTCACTCTTCCCTATTCTCTCACTCTTCCCTCTTCTCCAACTCTTCCCTATTCTCTCACTTTTCTTTCTTTCTCTTTTTTGCCTCTTCTCTTTATTTGCTTTTTCTTCTTTTCTTTTTACTTTTCCTTTCTCTTTTCCTTTTTCTTTTTTTTTTCTCTCGCTCATCTTCTCCCTCTTCTTGCCTCTGTTTCCCCCATTCTCTTCATCGCCTCCCCCTTCTCATCCTTCTTCCCTTGTCCCCTTCTCTCGCCCTCTTCTTCTACACCCTCCCCTTCTGTGTTTTTCTCTTCTCTCTTTTCCTCGTCTTTCTACTCTTGTACCCTCCCCTCTTTTTTCTTTTCACTTGATTTTTTCATAAGCCAGTCTTTGTCTTCCGTATGTCTATCTACATATTTTTTTTAGATTTATATCTGTCGCTATGCTCCTTTCTTCCTTCATTCTTGTTCCTTTGTATTTTCCCTCCCTTATTCTCCCTGTTACGGTCCAACTTCTTTTTTCCTCTAAATTCTCTTTTTTCCACAGTTTAGTCTGTGTTGGTGCCGATGTTTCTTTTTGTCATTTGTTTTTTTTTTCTTCTCACAAGTGCCTTGCTTCATGAGTTTGTCTCTTTCTATCTTTATTTGCATTTCATTTTCTTCTCTTTTATACTTGAATTATTTTTTTACTCACTAAAGATTTTTCGTCCCACCTGTTCTTAACCTTTTTCCTCTCATGCTGTTTTCTTTTAATGTTTTCCACGTATTATTTTTGATTGTTCGTTCTGTATTTTGTTGAATAAATCAAGAATTGCAAAACGGAATATTTTGAAATCTTGCAGACGTTTTAGTCATTGTAAGCATGGAAATTGTTAAACAAAATAAATCTGTTTATTTAATAAGGATAATAATAATGATATTTAGAATATTTTGTTGAATGTAGCTTACTACTTAATAGTTTTGATCTTCTGTTTTGAGGGGAAGAACTCATTCAAATCAAACTAATTTCTACGTGACATTCTTTCGATGTATAAACATAAACACTTTCAAGTTGTTTTTCTTATCGAGGATAATCTAAGGAAGTACAGTAATGGAGTCCATCGGGAAATTTGGTACTTTCATATTTTCTCGATATTTCGTAACCCGTAGAAAAGGCCGTAGCTAGGGGGAGGCTATAGGATGCTGAGCCTCCCCTAAATCTAGACAAGTTATAATTAACCAAAAGTCAATTAGGACATCGAAAATCAAAATAAAATGTAGTGTTTTATTCAATAAACGGAAGTCACAGCAATAAAAAAGTCTGGACCTTCGGCATTGTGATCCGGTTATTGCAATCCGTAGAAAACATCTTTTAGTTTAGTTTCTGTTTCACTCTCACGTTTACAGGTTAATAGGTGTTATCGCGATTTGTCTTAAAGTACGAGTACCATACATGATTTTCAGTTCATTCTTCAGTCGCACCTCTGTTATTACATACGGCAGACGTGATTAAATTGTTTCGTTGTTTTATTAAATATAAATCACTATTCAAGAATAATAATAATACAATACTTTTATTATTAGCACTACAATGCATCTATCCAAACTGATATATGCGTCCTTGCAAAAATGTGGATGACATCAACACACAATTTTGTAATAGAAAAACTCACTTGGAACAGACGGTTAGCACGTTTTTTTACGTTTACTCAAACATTAGATACATATTTTCCTTTTAGCTTATGTACTTTGTGGGCGAGGGAAGTTCTTCCGAAGTAATCTTCGACTAATTTTTTTTATATGAAAATTAATATTGCATTTCAAAGTTTGTACTTGATTTTACACTAGCTTTATTTCATACGAACCTTATTTTCCATGATGGAAATTCTAAATCTAAAAATTGTTTCCTTGTCGGGAAATGGTATGACACTTTTTTATTTTATTTTTTAAACTTCGACCATTTTTTTTAAATTCGCAATCTAACGATATTAGAGAAATTCAGGATTAGGAAATATTTCAAGAAAAGAGAAATTTGGACCAAATGTATTAATATTTATCAATTAATTCATACATGTTTACAGAGTGTCTACAACGGAACTAATTTTGATAGAGTCTCAGACACAGTATCGATTAAATCTGTGTCCACCTGAAGATCCGTATTAATTGGCGGTATAGCACTCTGTGGTTTTCCATTCGTTACGTCGGGCATCATAATAGTAGCTGAAAAAAATGTCCGTTACATTTCCTTCTTCGTCCATATATTGTAGACTGGCCCAAGAGACATAGCGGTTTCCTTAACTACATTTGTCAACAAATAGTGCAGCTGATTAGATGCAAATTTATGACATTATAGCAAACTTAAATAGAGGCTGTTTCTTTGTTTGCCTGGCATGCTTCTTGTAGGCAGAACCGACTTATCTTCAGCGGTATTAATTTAAGATTCTCTTTATTCACAGACGAGCGACTTGCAAAAGTCAAAATCATGAAACCACTATATCTCTTGTGCCAGTATAATACTCCTCGGAAGCAAAAATGACAAACCTAACTTTTACAACTGAAATTTCAACTCTATTTCTGCACCGTTTATAAATGCGGTGTTAAAAGGCAGTGAATTCGATGTCAGTGGTAAACAATAGTTTGAACTCACCAAAAATTGCGAGAATAACAAGGAACCGTACTACGGACTGCATGTTGTTGATAAATTCAGAAACTGATGTCTTTAGAATTGGAAAACTGGCTTTTATAGAGCTCTTATCTGTGTTTTTCGGTTAAACGTGTAATTACAACAATAGATTTTTTACAAATATTGGCGTTTTTCTTTACTTCGAGTATTATTAAAAGAATGTTAGCGTTATCGTACACATAACGAAGAAACTTTATTGTAGTATTATGACTTTCAACGACCATTATTTAAGAGTAGAATGTTAGTTAATTGTAGTTTCATTATCAGGATGATTGCATGTATGTAATTTTGTGCAACTATTTTACAAGTATGTTATCGTGTGGATGGTAAAATGCTAACCAAAATTTGGTTATTCATCTCCACCAACCAAGAGATGACGTTTCCAAAATTTACAACAATAAATTTTATTTGAATTTTATAAAATGTCCCTTAACTTGTGGTTTATGCATCCGTGTTGAGTTTTTACCCTAGATTGAATATAGCCGTTTACCCTCTCCCAAAAAATTTATAATGTCACATCAAAATTTTGCCTAAATAATTCTATCTAAAATTTGCAAAATATTGTGAGATCATTGCTCTACACTTTTGGTTTATCGGTACTTTCGTAGTTTTTAGAATTACTTATACATGGTGACTCAAAAAAATAATGAATGAGACAGTCTGTTTTATTGATTACATCAAGAATGGCTCGTCTTATTTTTCCAAAAAATTTGCGTATACTGGCTAAAATGTTGATAACGTCAGAAAATATTTCTTTATGGAATATTATTATTGAAACATACGCACACATAGCATGCTTCTTTACGTGTACTTTAACAATACATACATCTCTTTAGTTTAACTAACCGGAGTTTAAAAAAGATTCGGAAAATTAAATTTTATCATTTTTGTACTTCAGGGCGAGCGAAACTTTGTCTAGTTAATTTGAGACCAATTTTTTTTTGGTGGCTTTTTTTACCATTTTTATGTCGAATTTGTTTGTCGCTTTTTCTGGCCCCCATTTTTTCCACTTCTGTTGGATCCCTTTTTTTATTCCATTTTTTTTGCGGGTACCTTTTTTATGGCCTTTTTTTGTTGTCTTATTTTTTAGCGCCCTTGGTTGTCGATTTTTTTTGTCGCCTTCTTTTGTCACTTTTTGGCTTGTCATATGTTTTGTGCCCTTTTATCGTAGTCTTTTTATGTTTTTTTGCGGGTTAGGTACCCTTTTTCTTTTTGTTTGTCACTTTTTTGGTCCCTTTTTGCCCCTGTTTTGGTTCCTTTTTATTGCCTTTTATCGCTTTGTTTTCTCTGCTGTCGTTTTTTGTTAACTTCTTTGTCGTCTTTTTTGTTTTTTTTATGTCAGCTTTTGTCCTCTCTGTGTCTCTTTGTGTCTTTTTCTCCCCCTCTCAGCTGTCTCTTTTCTTCTCCCCTACGCCTATTTTTCTCTTATTCCCTTCTCTCTGTCTTTCTCATTTTTGCTTCATCTCTCTTTTTTTCTCTTATTGCGTCTCGTCTTTCTCTTATTGTCTCTCATCTCTCTTACTGCCTCTCGCCTCTCTCTTATTGCCTCTCGTCTCTTTCACTTGTTGGCTTTTGTCTTCCTTTTATTGCATCTTGTCTCTCTCCGATTGCCTCTCGACTCTTTGCTATTATTGCCTCTCGTATCTCTCCTATTGCATCTGGTCTCTCTCTATCTCTCTCTTATTGACTCTCTTTTCTGTATTATTGCTTCTCGTCTCTCTCTTATTGCCTCTCGTCCCCCTTTTATTGCCTTTCGCCCCTTTTCCTCTCATATTGTCTCTTGTCTCCATCTTACTGCCTGTCGGCTCTCTTATTGTTGCCTCACGTCTCTCTTATTGCCTCTCGTCGCTCATATTGCCTATCGTTTCTATTTTTGCGTTTCGTCTCTCTTATTGCCTCTCGTCTCTCTTAGTGCCTCTCGTCTCTCTCATTGCTTCTCGTCTCTCTTATTGCTTCTCGTCTCTCTTATTGCTTCTCGTCTCTCTTATTGCTTCTCGTCTCTCTTATTGTCTCCCGGCTCTCTCTTACTGCCTGTCGTCTCCCTCTTATTGCCTCATGTCTCTGTCACTTAATGCCTTTCGTGTTTCTTTTATTGCCTCCTATCCCTCTCCCATTGCCTCTCGACTCTTTGCTATTGTCTCTCGTTTCGCTCCTATTGCCTCTCGCCTCTCTCTCTTTTATTGCCTCTTGTCTCTGTCTCATATTGCCTCTCGTCTCACTCTTACTGCCTGTCGGCTGTCTTATTATTGCCTCTCGTCTCTCTTATTGCCTCGCGTCTTATTACCTCTCGTCTCACTCTTATTGCCTCCCGTCACTCTCTTATTATTTTTTGTCTCTCTCTTTTATTACCGCTCCTCTTCCTCTTATTGCCTCACGTCTCCCTTATTGCCTATCGTCTCTCTTATTGCCTCTCGTGTGTCTTATTGTCTCTTGTCTCTCTTTTATTGCCTCTCGTCTCTCTTATTGCCTCCCGTCTTTGTCATTTGTTGCCTTTCGTCTCTCTTTTATTGCCTCTTATCTCTCCCTTGTTGCCTCTCGTCCCCCTCTTATTGCTTTTCGTCCATTTCCCTCTCCTATATGTCTCTTGTCTCGTCTTACTGCCTGTCGGCTTTCTTATTATTGCCTCTCGTCTCTCTTATTGCCTCTCGTCTCTTTTATTGCGGATCGTCTCTCTTATTGCCTATCGTTTCTGTTATTGCCAATCGTCTTTCTCATTGCCTCTCGTCTTACTTATTGCTTTTCGCCCCCCTTTTATTGCCTCTTGTCTCTCTCCCATTGGCCCTCGACTCTTTGCTATTGCCTCTCGTCTCTCTCCTATTGCCTCTCGTCTTTCTCCTATTGCCTCTCGTCTCTCTCCTATTGCCTCTCGTCTTTCTCCTATTGCCTCTCGTCTCTCTCCTATTGCCTCTCGTCTCTCTCCTATTGCCTCTCGTCTCTCTTATTACCTCTCATTTCTCTCTCTTATTGGCTTTCGTCTTTCTCTTCTTGCCTCTCGTCTCTATCTTATTACCTCTCGTCTATCTCTCTCTTATTGTCTCTCGTCTCTGTTATTGTCTCTCGTCTCTCTTATTGCCTCTCGTCTCTCTTATTGCCTCTCGTCTCTCTTATTGCCTCTCGTCTCTCTCATTGCCTCTCATCTCTCACTTATTGCCTCTCGTCTCTCTCTTATTGTTTCTCGTCTCTTTTATTCCTCTGATCTTCCTCTTATTGCCACTCGTTTCTTTCTTATAACCTCCCTTTTCTCTCTTATTGCCTCCCGTCTCTCTCTTATCGTTTCTCATCTCTCTTTTTTATTGCCTCTCCTCTTCCTCTTATTGCCACTCGTTTCTTTTTTATAGCCTCTCATCCCTGTTTTATTGTCTGTCGTTTCTTTCTTATTTCCTCTCGTCTCTCTCTTATAGCTTCTCGTCTCTCTCTTATAGCCTCTCGGCTCTCTCTTAAGTCTCACGTCTTTCTCTCTCTTAAGCCTCTCGTCTCTCTCTTACTGAAGTCTCTCGTCTTTCTCTTTCTTAAGTCTCTCGTCTTTTTCTCTCTTAAGTCTTTCGTCACCCTGTTTTATTTTATCTAGTCTCTCTTTCTCATTGTCTCTGGTCTCGCTCTTTTGCATCTCGTCGCTCTTATTGCCTCTCATCTCTTTCATCGCCTCTCGTCCCTCTGTTATTGTTTTTTCTCTTTCTCTTATTGCCTATTCTCTCTTTTATCGCCTCCTCACTCTTTCTCTTATTGCCTCTTCTCTATCTCTCTCTTATTGCCTCCTCTCTCTTTCTTCCATTGCCCTTTTTTTCTATGTTCTATTGCCCCTTTTCTCTCTCTTTTATTGCTCCTTCGCTCGTTCTCTTTACTCTTTTTGTCCCTCTTTTCTCTCTGCTTTGCGTCTTCTTTACCTCTTCCTCGCCTCTTCCTCACCTCTCTCCCCCCCCCCCTCTCTCTCTCTCTCTCTCTCTCTCTCATCTCTCTCATCTCTCTCCTCATCTCTCTCTCTCTCATCTCTCTCTCTCTCATCTCTCTCTCTCTCATCTCTCTCTCTCTCATCTCTCTCTCTCTCATCTCTCCCTCTCTCATCTCTCTCTTCTTGGCCCCTTAGCTTCTTTTTTGCGTCTTTCTTTTCTTTGCCTTTTCTTGTTTTCTCTCTACCTTTCCTCTCGCTCTCCTTCTCTCCTCTCCCCTCTCGTCCCCTTCTCCCTGCCGTTTCTTTTACCCCGTATCTCCCCCTCCCCCCCCCCTTCTCCCGTGTGTCATCCATATTTATATTAATTATATTTTCTTTTATAGATTTTTGTGCTTCTTTAATTTTGTTTTTCATGCTTATTTTTATTGTTTTTTTTTGTTTCTTTTTATTTTCTCTCTCTTATTCTCTGTGTTACCGTTCAACTTCTTTTTTTCCTAATTTCTTTTTTTTCCACACTTTGGTGCTGATGTTTCTTTTTGCCATCTTTTTTTTTAATACGTCATTTCATTTTCTTTTCTTCCATACTTGAATTATTTTTGTACTCTCCAAAGATTTTTCGTCCCCACTGTTCATAACCTTGTTTCCCTCACGCTGTTTTCTTTTTACAATTTCCACGTATTATTTTCGATTGTTCTTTCTGTCTTTTGTTGTTTATCTCACGTTTTCTTGATTTTCGCTAGTGAATATATTTCTTGTTCTTTTATATATTATGGAAATTCTTTTTAAGTAGTTTTTTGCTAATTTTTGTTATAATTCCACCATAGAACAAACAAGAATAAGTATGTGTTTCTATCTTTTTTTGCTGTTATTTATTGTCACAACTTTCTTCGTGTATTTTTTTTTTGTTATTTTAGTGTTATAATGCGGTAAAAATATTCTGCTTAGTATAATATTTTTTCGACAAGTTACCTTTACCGATATATTATACAATTGTTCAGTGGAAAATATAAATGTCATATAACAAATTTTTTGTTACAGTAACTAATTTTAACGATATGTTTTTATCATGGAGGTTATGTATATTATTAATTTTGTTCAGTAAATAAAACTATTGTCCTGTAAAAATAACGAAAGCTTAGTTAATAATGTTGGATATACAGTAGAAATCATAGACGTTCAATAGAAATTGAACAGGTTTGTTAGAAAATTATGATGTTCTTTATAGTTAACACCCACACATGATACATAACCTCATTATTTTGTTAAAATATGCATGTTAATCTTTATTATATAGAATCATTTATTTGTTATAATTGAAACAATGAAGAATGTTTATTATTATTATTATTTTACTGTTTATTTTTATTTTTTTTTATACATGAAAGTGTATTCTATATTTAAATGTGATCTTTTTTTTTTTCTTAAAATTTTATGTAAATTTTTATAAAGAACAATGTATAGGATTTTGTTATTTTTCCAATAAAAATATTTGTTAAAAATATTGTTTCCTACCTACTGTTACTATTACTGTGTACTTATAGATTACTATTTTTTACTAAATATGGGTATTCATTAAAACGTTCCATCGCCAATTAGGTCAACCAGACACTCTAGCATTTCTACTGAACATCTATTATTTTTACTAAACACAGCACAATTAAATACTTGCACATTGTACTGGTCAGGTTTTATTTTAATACTTACTGAACAAACTTATTAATGTACGTAACAAACTATTTAAGTTACCTATGCATTTTATACTTATCATTTAATTACAAGCCGTTATAATGAGTTCTTCCGTTTTTTTGAGATTTTCGGTGTGGCGGGGATGATAATACGTTTGCGTTAAAGTTTGCAAAGAACATCCAGAAAACAATGTTTATTTTGGAAAATCATATAATTTTTCTTGTTTTGTGGAAATTCTGCCAATTTTTCTTTTTTTTTACCAAATTTTATTAAAAAAGTTTCAAGCGATGAGTAGGGTTTGAAATTTCAAGTAGCATTGACTTTTTTATTTGTTTTAATTGGCACATTTTAAAACTCAGTTTTGGCCAAACAACTGTAACTAAAAGCGACGCAAAAGACCCGTTTCATTTTTTAAATTCCGCCTTCTTGATTTAAGGGAGGAGAGCGAAATCATCGAGGGCGAAGTGGTAGAGGTCCAGATCGAGCGTCCAGCAACAGGCGTCGGCACGAAAGTCGGCAAACTCATCCTAAAAACGACCGAAATGGAAACCGTCTACGACCTGGGCGGCAAGATGATCGACAGCATCCTCAAAGAGAAAGTGCAGTCCGGCGACGTCATCACCATAGACAAGGCCACAGGTTTGTCGCACCTCGTCAATTATACAATCAGACATTTATAACGTTTCAATCCAGGAAAAATCACACGTTTGGGTAGGTCGTTCGCGAGAGCTCGCGATTACGACGCCACAGGCCAACAAACCAGATTCGTGCAGTGTCCCGAGGGCGAGTTGCAGAAGCGGAAGGAAGTCGTACACACGGTGACCTTGCACGAGATCGACGTCATCAACAGCCGCACTCACGGATTCCTGGCGCTGTTTTCCGGTAATTTGAATGTTTAGGCCTGTGTTGGGCAATTTTGCAATAAAAGTAGTTTTTTGTGTGGTCTATGCTCGTTCCGTTAAGGTTACTTGGAATTTGAGCGCTCCGTAAAAGCGAAAGTGCGTGGTTAAGTCAGTTAAGAAAGTTGTATATAGATGAAAAAGATTTCATGTATATGATGCTTTATTCTCTGTAATTTTTACTTCCCGAGCGTAAGCAAAGGAAGTATTGTAATCGAGTCCGTCGGCCGACTCTCTACTTTTACGTTTTCTCGATCTTTCATGACCCCTAGAAGACGAAGAAATAGGTCTCCCATTTCCGTCTGTCTGTCCGTCTGTCCGTCTGTCCGTCTGTCCGTCTGTCCGTCTGTCCGTCTGTTGTCACGGATTTTTATTAGACAGATAATCTCCGAAAGTACTCGACCGATTGTTGTGAAATTTTGTACTTATATTAAGAATATCATGTAGATGGTAAAACGCTAACCAAAATTTGTCGAATCATCCCCACCACTAAAGCGATGACGTCACTTCAAAATTGTACATAGTAAATGGGTTTTCAATTGTATAAAATAACATAGTCCTACACATGTAGTTTACAACTCTGAATCGACTTTTCACCCGAAACGTCCAGATTTTTGGAAAAAAAATCAAAATTATAAAACAACATTTTGAAATTTAATTTTTAATCTGCTAACCAGAATGCTTTGAAATGTTGCAGATGTTTTAAGGCTATAAAGAGCATCATAAATCTTTAGTCAAAAAATATTTGCTTATCCCCTCCAAAAACTTGATGACGTCAGCTCAAAAGTTTGTGGAATAAATCATATCTAAAATGTACAAAATATGATGAGTCTGTACTTGTGAACTATCACTCCATTAATATTTTTTGGATTTGCATATACAGGGTGACTCAAAAAAATTAATGAATGCGTAAATATATTTTATTGATTTAATCAGGAACTACAAAACCGAATGCTCTGAAATCTTGCAGATGTTTTAAGGTCATAAAGAGCATAATAAATGTTTAGTCAAAATATATTTGCTTATCCCCTCCAAAAAATTGATGACGTCAGCTCGAAAGTTTGCCGAATAAATCATATCTAAAATGTACAAAATATGATGAGCCTGTACTTGTCATTTATCACTCCATTCATATTTTTTGGATTTGCATATACAGAGTGACTCAAAAAAATTAATGAATGCGTAAATTTATTTTATTGATTTAATCAGGAACTACAAAACCGAATGCTTTGAAATCTTGCAGATGTTTTAAGGTTATAAAGAGCATAATAAATTTTTAGTCAAAATATATTTGGTTATCTTCTACAAAAAACTGATGACGTCAGCTCAAAAGTTTTCCGAATAAATCGCATCTAAAATGTACAAAATATGATGAGTCTGTACTTGTGATTTATCATTCCATTCATATTTTTGGATTTGCATATGCAGGGTGACTGAAAAAAATTAATGAAGGCGTGAATTTATTTTATCGATTTAATCAGGAATTACAAAACCGAATGCTTTGAAATCTTGGGAATATTTTAAAGTTATTATAAGCATGGTAAACTTTTGTTCAAAATGTATTTGTTCATCCCTCCTAAAAAAATTGATGACGTCACCCTTAAATTTTGCTGAATAAATCCTATCTAAAATGCAAAAAATATGATGAGTTTGTACTTGTGATTTATCATTCCATTCATATTTTTTAGATTTTCTTAAGAGGTGGTTCAAAAAAATTAATGAAGTCAATTTATTTTATTGATTAAATTAAAGGCAACACTTATTATTAGTATTACACCCCAACCAACCCAATTTGGTAGACACAAAATTTGTTAAAGGAAAAACTCGGTTGAAACATAAGGGTAGCACGCTTATTTACATCGACTTTAACATTACAGACCTGCATTTGTTTTATGCGTTCACTTGGTTCCGCGAATGTGAAATAGACATGTTTATAATCAACCAATTGTGAATTTCACCGTTAAGAATTAAAATAAAACCCAATGTTTTATATAATAAGCGGAAGTCGAAGCAATAAAACCGACGGTCGTTTTGTTTACAGTTTCTGTGTTTGGCTCTCACGTATGCTGTTACGCCTGTCATCTTAAATTAACAATGTTTATACATACACGATTTTTAGTTGCCTCTGATGCGTAGGTATACGTGAGTAAATTGTTTCGTTATTTTATTGATTATTACAAATCAATATTCAAACGACCCAATTCATTTTCCCGAAAATTTGAGAATATAATAATTTTATTCTTAGTATTACACTACATCTATCCCAACTGATATACGTGTCCTTGCAAAAATGTTGATGACGTCATCGCAATTTTTTTTTAAATTCCCACTACAAAAATGTAATGAGAAAAAAAAACACAATAGGCATGCAGTCGTCAAGTTTCCGACAGCGAGGGAAGTACTGTCTAAACTCTTTAGACCAATTTTTTATTTAGTATTTTAGTTTTTTGAGTAAAACTTAAATTTTGAATTTAGACTGGAAGGATTTTCGTAGTGTTTCCCACTTATTCATATATACAAGGTGGCCCCACTCTCAGGTGTCTGTTGACGTCATTTGAGGTTATAATTTAAAATGTAATGATTTTCGTTTCGTTTCAATACTTAATAGATACTATAGATGCATTTTTAACACCTTGTATATTTTCACAAAGTTGGATTTTTTATTAAAAACGGAGAAAATAGTATCAGACACAAAAGGAACACAAAATGGAATTTTCTCTCAATTATCAATTATTCATATATGTATGTATTTTCGATTATCGAATTCCTTCCTTTCAACTTTTATAAATAGCTTAATTAATGCAACAAACCAAATAAACATATAACAGTGGCAATTCATTAATAGAGTGTAAAAATTAGCAATCTTCGAAATTACTAGACAGATTGTTGTGAAATTTTAGTTACGTTTTAGGAAAATCGTAGATGGTTACCAATATACCTATATCTGGTCATCTCTACGAACAATTTGATGACATCATCCTAAAGTTTTGCAAAGTAAATGCTACTTAAATTTTACGAAATAACCTTCTTCGGTACATATTAACCCGCTTTTATTTTTTTCTTGATCTAGATTTTTTGAAAAAGAAAATCGGAATTGTCAAAACAAATTTTTGGTGTAATTTTGAAACCGCAAATTTGTCCGCTTTTTTGTAACTGTTTTTGGCCTTTTTTTTAAATGGTCTTTTTCGTGTCGCTTTATTTAACTTTTTGCCGCCTTTTTACTCCTTTTTTTTTATTACATTTTTTCGGTTTTTGTATTTTTTTGTTGGTTTTATGTCGCTTTTTTAAAAACTTTTTTGCAGTTTCTTGTGTCACTTTTCTTTTGTTGCCTTTTTGTGGACTTGTTGGTCGCTTTCCGACTCCCTTTTTTAATTGTTTTGGCCTATTTGTTCTTTTTTTTTAGTAGATTTTTTTGTTGTTTTATGTCACTTTTTGTTAGTTTCAGCATTTTGTCTCATTTTATCGATTTTTTTTCTTGTTTTTTTTTGTGAATTTTTAATTTTTTGTCACCTTTTTTTTCGTCGTCTTTTTTCATAATTTTTTCTTACTTTATTTTTGCGATTTTTTTAATGGTCTTTTTTATGTCCATTGTTTTGCTCCGTTTTTTAGCGCCATTTTATGCCTATTCTAGAATTTTTGTAGCTCTTTGTTTGCCTTTAATTGTTGGTTTTTTTGTGTTTTTGTTTGCAGTTTGTCGTTTTTATCAATTTTTTGCCGCATTTTTGTCGGATTTTTCACTTTTTTATCGCTTTTGGTCTTTTTCACGTTTTTTTTTGACCTACTTGGTCGTTATTTCGGTCCATTTTTAATCGCTTGTTGATTTTTTCACTTTTTTTCCCTTTATTTTTTTTTTCACTTTTTCGATCCCTTTTTTGCTCTTGCCCGTCGACTTTTTTTTGTTCATTTTCAATTGTCCGTTTTTTGATGCCTTTTTATGATATTTTTTATCGTTTTTGAATGAACTTTTTTGTGTTGCTTTCTTTGTTACATTTGTTGCCTTTGTTATCAGTTTTTTTCTCTTTTTTTAGTCCTCTTCGCCTTTTGTTGTCTTATTGTTTTGGAGCTTTTGTCGCTATTTTTGTCGTTTTGTCATCTTTGTAGGCTTCTGTTGTTGCCTTTTTGTGTTTTTTCGTTTTTTTGTGGCTATTTTTCTTATCGTATTTTTGGGAATTTTGTGTTGCTTTTTATCATCGCATTGTTTGCACCTTTTTTGTCTCATTTTTTTTTGTGACTTAGTCATCTTATTTGTAGCCTTGTTATTGTTTGTTTTTTGTGTTTTTTTTCAATTCTTTGGCGCCCTTTTCTAAAGCATTTTGAGTAGTTTTAGAGTATTTATCGCTCATTTGGAGTGTTTTGCGTTTCTTGTCCCTCTTTTGGTCGCTTTTTTAAGGTCTCTTTTTCGGTTTTTTGTTGTCGGTTTTTGCAATTTTTGAATTTTTCAACTTTTAGATTTTTTAGATTTTAGTTTGTCGAGATCTCAATTTTTAATTTTTCAATTTTTCGTTTCGGTTTTTATTTTCTTTATTTTTTTAATTTTACGTTGCTTCAATTTTCCGATTTGCGCGTTTTCGTTTTTTCATTTTTCCCTTTAAAATTTTATCGAGTTTTCAATTTTTAATTTTTCGATTTTTCAATGACGATTTTAATTAAATTTTTGATTTTTAACTTCAAGGCAATTTTTCATTTTTAAATTTTTGAGGTTATCATTTTACAACTTTTGGATGTTTCAATTTTTAGAATTTGCAATTTTTCATTTCTTCAATTTTTCGATTTACAATTTTTCGTTTCGATTTTTTATTTTTTCAATTTTTCTTTTTTTTCAATTTTTAGATTTTTTTAATTATTCGTTTTTTCAATTTTCTTTTTGTAATTTTTCTATATTTCATTTTAAATATATATGTTGCCTTTTTTTGTGTTTTTTCGTTTTTTGTCGCTGTTTTGGTTCCTTTTCTATCGCTTTTTTTTACTTTTTTGTCGCTCTTTTGGTCCCTTTTTTAGCTTTCAAAGTTTTTTTTGTTGTTGTTTTGCTATTTTTTTCGTCGTTTTTTTAGACTTTTTTGTGACTTTTTATCGCTTTTTTGTTTATCTTTTTGTCCAGTTTTTATGACCCTTTTTCATCTTTTGTTGCCTTTTTGTCGCCTATTTTTGTACCTTCGCAATTTTTTTGGGTTTTTTAATATTGTGTTTTTGGTATTTTCTCTCGCTATTTCGGCCCTTTTTTGTCGTATTTTTTTTCGTTGTTTTGTCCTTTTTTTATTTTTTTGGAGCTTTTTCTGTCGCTTTTCATTTCATCGTGTTTTTTCGTCACTTTTTTGCTATTTTTTTTTTAAATGGACTTTTTTCTGTCGCCTTTTTTTAGCATACCATTTTTTTATCATTTTATCATCTTTGTAGGCTTTTGTTGTTGCCTTTGTGTGTGTTTTTTTCGTTTTTTGTCGCTATTTTGGTCCTTTCCTAGCGCTTTTTTAAATTTTTTTGGTCCCTTTTTGGCGTTTTTAAAAACTTTTTATCGCCATTTTGGCATATTTTGTAGACTTTTGTTACCTTTTAATCGCGTTTTTCACTTTTTTGTCCCGTTTTTGTGGCTCTTTTTCACCTTTTGTTGTGGATTATTTTTCTTTCTGTCACCTATTTTTGTACTTTCGCCATTTTTTTCTCTTTTAACGTTGTGCTTTTATTATTTTTGTCTCTCTCTCTTAGTCCTTTATCGCTTTTTTGTAGTTTATTTTTACGTTTCCCTGTGTTGTCGTTTTTTTGGTTTCTTTTTTATTGCCTTTTTTACTGCTTGTTTATCACCATTTTTCGCTTTTTTTTGGTATCGTATTGTTAACGCCTTTTTTTGTTTTTTTATCGCCTCTGTGTTGTTTTTATGGACAGTTTGTGTCGTTCGCCTTTTTCAGCTTTTGTTGTGGATTTTTTTCTGTCGCCTTTTTTTGGCACCTATTTTTGTACCTTTGGCATTTTTTTAGAACTTTTAATGTCGTGTATTTATTTTTATCTCGCTCTTTTGGTCTTTTTTATCGCCTTTTTCTAGTTTATTTTCACGTTATCGCTTTTTTTGTCGTTTATATTTCTGGGTCCTTTTCTATCGCTTTTTTTTTACTTTTTTGTCGCCCTTTTGGTCCCTTTTTGGCATTTTCGTCCTTTTTTTGTAGATTTTTTTGTTAACGGAACTTTATTATGCATTACATTTTTATAAAATTTTTTATCTCTTTTTTTAGCGCCTTTTTTCCCGCATTTTCTGTATTTTTTTTCCTTTTGTTGCTTTGTCATCTATTTCGTTGCCTTATATATGTAGTTGCGTTTTTTGTTTTTTCTTTCAGCTTTTATCGCTCTTTTAGTTCTATTTTATCGCCTTTTTTGTTTTTTTCTTTCGATTCCTATTGTGTCGTTTATTTATCACGATTTTATTGCCTTTTATTCCATTTTTAGGGTTCTCTTTTATAATTTTTTTGTCGTTACCTTTTTTTTATGTTGCTTTTTGCCCCATTTTTAGAGATTTTTTTTCGTCCTTTAGTATGGCAATGTTTGTACCTTTTTTGTCACATTTTTTTGTGATCTTATTTATGGCCTTTTATTGTTAGCTTTTGTATGTTTTTTTCACTTTTTCAGAGCCTTTTTTTAGTGGCATTTTTTGTCATTTTTCCGTTTTTATCGTTATTTTGGTTTCTTCTGTGTTTATTTTGTCCCTTCTTTGGTCTCTTTTTTATAGTCTCTTTTTTCGTTTTTTGATCGCCTTTATTAAAACTTTTTTTGTCGTGTTTTTTAATGTCTTTTTTTGGTCTCTTATTTCCCTCTTGTTGTGTTTTTATTTTTTTTCTTGTGGGGTGCTTTTTTACATTTTTGTGGACTTTTTGTCGGCATTTCGGTCCCTTTTGTTAATTGTTTGTTTTTGTGTTTTTTTGTCACCTTGTAGTCCTTTTTGTGAGCATTTTTCTTTTTTTTTTTGGTTGCTACCTTTTTCAGTGGATTTGTCATTTTTTTATCTCCTTTTTTTACCTTTTTTTTGTCCGTACCTTTTTTAACCTTCTTTTTGGTTATTTTGAATTTTGTTGAATCGTACGCACTTTACTTCTTTACTTCTAGTTTAACAATTCATACATCCTTGTTTTAAGTTAATAAGGATTATCACTAAAAAAATAAAATTCACAAAATCAAATTTTATAATTTATATAAGAAATTAGATTTGTTTGATTGTAATAATTCAGGGACGAGAGAAGTTCTTACACTTATGCATTAATTAGAATGGAAATTTAAAATAGTGTAAAAAATACCCCAGCAGATTGCAACGATGTTAGACTCGGGCACCAGTTTTTTGGCAATCGTCTGGGTTACTTCAGAAAAAAAAAATAATAAGAAATTGAATGACACTTTATGCTTTTGCCTGCGAACGGAACGAGTTTAGTATCTTCAACCGAAACTCTTACTTTTCCTTCTGCCAGGCGACACCGGCGAGATCAAACCCGAGGTCCGCGAGCAAATCAACGGCAAAGTGGCCGAATGGCGCGAAGAAGGCAAAGCCGAGATGATCCCCGGCGTGCTCTTCATCGACGAGGTCCACATGCTCGACATCGAGTGCTTCTCCTTCCTCAACCGCGCCCTCGAGAACGAAATGGCGCCGATCGTCATCATGGCGACCAACCGGGGCATCACGCGGATCAGGGGCACCAACTACAAGTCCCCGCACGGCATCCCCCTGGACCTGCTCGACAGGATGATCATAGTGCCCACCTCTCCCTACGAAGAGAAGGAGCTGAGGGAGATCCTGAGCATCCGCTGCGAGGAGGAGGACTGTCAGATGTCCGACAATGCGCTGACGGTTTTGACGCGAATCTCGAAGGAGACGTCCCTGAGGTACGGGATGCAGCTGATCATGACTTCGAGTTTGATAGCGAGGAAGAGGAAGGCGGCGGAGGTGGACGTCGAGGATATCAAGAGGGCGTATCAGCTGTTCTTCGACGAGGGGCGGTCGGTGCAGTTCTTGAAGGAGTATCAGCAGGAGTTTATGTTTAATGAAGGTGAGTGGGTTTGCGGTGGTTTGGGTTCGGAGGCTCGGAAAAGTAAAGCCGGGTTTGGAAGTTCATTTCCATTTTTGGAAAAAAAAAATGGTCTGAGGTTATTTCGACAGAACAAATTTTTTTGCCATTTTTGTTTTCTGATGACCTCTAGAAAGTAAAAACCAGTGATGTAAATCACATTCCCGCAGTTTTTTTATTTGAATTTTTCATTTCTTAAATGTTTGTTTTTTTCGGGTTTTTAAGCTTAAATTTTTCAATTTTTTCAAGGTCTTAGTTTCCATTTTTTTGATTTTTCAAAGTTTTTATGTTGTACTTTTTCGTTTTTTGATTTTTTATTTTTCAATTTTAGAATTTTGCATTATTCTGATTCGAAAAGTTGAAAAATCGAAAAACAAAAAGCGAAAAATTGCAAAAGACGAAAGATTGGAACATTGAAAAACCAAAATTCGAGAAACGTTCTATTTTGTAGTATTTTGTTTTTTCATTTTTTATTTTTCAGTATTATAATTTTGCAGTCTTTCCATTTTTTTATTCGAAAAGTTGAAAAATTGAAAAAACGAAAAATTGCAAAATTGAAAAACTAGAAAATTGAAAAGACGAAAGACTGAAACATTGAAAAAGTAAAAATCGAGAAACTTACAAATCTAAAAAAATTAGTGAATTGAAAAATTGGAAAGAAGAAAAAACGATTCGAATCGAAAAATTGTAAAGTTGGAAAACTATGACGCTTAATATCGAGAAATTAAAAAAATTAAAAATCGAAAAATTAAAAGTCAAAAATTGAAAAATCGAATAAATGAAAAATACTTTTCCAATTTTTCATTTCTTCAATTTTTCGATTTGTAGTTTTCGTTTCAGTTTTATATTTTCTTTATTTTTACAATTTTTTGATTTTTCGATCTTCCGATTTTATAATTTTCTGTTTTTTCAATTTCAGTTTATTTCAGTTTTTCGTTTCTTCAATTTTTGGTTTTTCAATTTTCCGATTTTGCAATTTTTCAGTTTTTCAATATATCAGTTTTTAATTTTTCGATTTTTTAATTTTTTGTTTATTCAATTTTGCAATTTTCGAATATCTCAATTAATTGACTTTCCGATTTCTTTAATTCAGTATTTTGATTTTTCAATTTTTCGTTTTCAGTTTTTCAATTTCTTGATTTCCAGTTTTTAAATTTTTCTGTTTTTATTTTATACTTTTTCGTTTTTTCATTTTCTATTTAAAATTTATAGAATCGCCAAAATTGTAAAGTCGAAAAACTATTAACTCTTAATGTCGAGAAATTGAAAAATTAAAAGTCAAAAAATTGAAAAACCGAATAAGTGAAAAATACTTTTCTAATTTTTCATTTTTTCACTTTTTCGATTTGTGTTTTTATGATTTTTCTTTATTTATCTTGTTTCTTAAATTTTTAGATTTTGCAATTTTTCGCTTTAAAATTTCCCCAGTTTTCAATTTTTCGATTCTTTAATTTTTCATTTCTTCTTTCTTTGTATTTTTTCGTTTCGGTTTTTTATTTTCTTTATTTTTACAATTTCTCTCCATTTTTCAATGTTCTGATTTCATAATTTTTTGTTTTTTCAATTTCAGTTTTTTCAGTTTTCGTTTCTTCAATTTTTCGATATTACAGGTTTTCATTTTTGGGTTTTTCAATACTCAATTTTTAATTTTATGATTTTTCAATTTTCCGTTTCCTCAATTTTCCAAGTTTGTGATTTTAATTTTTCGTTTTCCAGATTTTATATCACAGTTTTTTGTTTTTTCTTTTCCTTTATTTTTTTCAATTTTCGATCTTTGATTCCTCGGTTTTCCAAATTTTAAATTTTTCAATATTACAATTTTTGGATTTCTCAGTTTTTATTTTATTCTTTTTCGTTTTTTCATTTTCTATTTTTCAACTTCATGATTTTAAATTTTTTTGATTCGAAAAGTTGAAAACTCGGAAAATTAAAAATAGAAAAAGAAAAAAATCGGAAAAAATTGAGTACACAAGAAACGAAAAATTAAAAAAAAAATTGAAGAAACGAAAGATTGAAATATTGAAAAATCAAAATTCGAGAAACATAAAAATCGAAAAAATTAATGAGTCGAAAAATTGGAAAGAAATGAAACGAATCAAGTCGAAAAATTATAGAGTCGTCAAAATTGTAAAGTCGAAAACTGTAACACTCAAAATCGAAAAACTGAAAAATCGAATAAATGAAAAATAGTTTTTTAATTTTTCATTTATTCAGTTTTTCGATTTGCACTTTTTTAATTTATCATTTTTCTTGTTTTTTCACTTTTTAAATTTTACGATTTTTCGCTTTAAAATTTCTGGAGTTTTCAATTTTTAATTTTTCAATTTTTCGATTCTTTAATTTTTTATTTCTTCAAATCTTCGATTTGCAGTTTTTTGTTTTGGGTTTTTATTGTCTTTATGTTTCAATGTTCCGATTTTATAATTTTTTGTTTTTTTTTTTTAAATTTTAACTTTTTCGGTACTCGTTTTTTCATTTCAGTTTTTCGATTTGCAATTTTTTAGTTTTTAGATTTTCCGGCTTTTGGTTATTAAAATTTTTAGTTTTTTTTTGAAATTTTTTTAATTCCTGTTTTTCTAACGTGAAATTTTTCGATATGTTTTTTCGATTTTTTTTGTTTATTCAGTTTTGCAATTTTTGGATATCTCAATTAATTGACTTTCCGATGTCTTCAATTCAGTATTTCGATTTTTCAATTTTTCGTTTTCAGTTTTTCAAGTTCTTGATTTCCAATTTTTAAATTTTTCAATGTTTTTATTTTATACTTTTTCGTTTTTTCATTTTCTATTTAAGATTATAGAATCGCCAAAATTGTAAAGTCGAAAAACTATTAACTCTTAATGCCGAGAAATTGAAAAATTAAAAGTCAAAAAATTGGAAAACCGAATAAGTGAAAAATATTTTTCCAATTTTTCATTTCTTCACTTTTTCGATTTGTGTTTTTATCATTTTTCTTTATTTTTCTTGTTTCTTAAATTTTTAGATTTTGCAATTTTTCGCTTTAAAATTTCCCCAGTTTTCAATTGATTCTTTAATTTTTCATTTCTTCAAATTTTCGATTTGTATTTTTTCGTTTCGGTTTTTTATTTTCTTTATTTTTACAAGTTCTCTCTCCATTTTTCAATGCTCTGATTTCATAATTCTTTGTTTTTTCAATTTCAGTTTTTTCTGTTTTCGTTTCTTCAATTTTTCGATATTACAGGTTTTCATTTTTCGGTTTTTCAATACTCAATTTTTAATTTTATGATTTTTCAATTTTCCGTTTACTGAGTTTTCTAAGTTTTTGATTTTAAGTTTTCGTTTTCCAGATTTTCTATCACAGTTTTTTGTTTTTTCTTTTCCTTTATTTTTTTCAATTTTCGATCTTTGATTCCTCGGTTTTCCAAATTTTAAATTTTTCAATTTTACAATTTTTGAATTTCTCAGTTATTTGTCTTTCCGATTTTTTTAATTCAATATTTCGATTTTTCAATTTTTTGGATTTCCAATTTTTAGATTTTTCAAAGTTTTTATTTTATTCTTTTTCGTTTTTTCATTTTCTATTTTTAAACTTCATAATTTTAAATTTTAAACTCAATAAACAAGAAACGAAAAAATGAAAAAGAATACTGAAAAAAACGAAAGATTGCTATGTTGAAAAACTAAAATTCGAGAAACTTAAAAATCGAAAAAAATTATTGAATAGAAAATTTGGAAAGAAATGAAACGAATCAAGTCAAAAAATTATAGAATCGTCAAAGTTGTAAAGTCGAAAACTGTAACACTTAAAATGGAAAAACTGAAAAATCGAATAAATGAAAAATATTTTTTCAATTTTTCGGTTATTCAGTTTTTCGATTTGCACTTTTTTAATTTTTTATTTTTCTTGTTTTTTCACTTTTTAGATTTTGCAATTTTTCGCTTTAAAATTTCTCGAGTTTCCAATTTTTAACTTTTCAATTTTTCGATTCTTTAATTTTTTATTTCTTCAGATCTTCGATTTGCAGTTTTTTGTTTTGGTTTTTCATTTTTTTTATTTTTGCAATTTTATTTTTTTCGGCATTTCGTTTCTTCAATTTTTCGATTTGCAATTTTTTAGTTTTTAGGTTTTCCAACTTTTAGTTATTAAAATTTTTTGATTTTGCAATTTTTGGCTTTACAATTTCAAGACCTTTCAATTTTTCGGTTTTTCAATTTTTCATTTATTTCTTCAATTTTACGTTTAGGTTTTTATTTTTCAGTTTTTCGGTTTTTCAATGTACTGATTTTATAATTTCTCTTTTTTCAACGTAAAATTTTTCGATATATTTTTCGGTTTTCAATTTTTCGATTTTTTAATTTCTCGTTTCAATTTTGGATTTTTCAGTTTCTCGACTTCTCAATTTTTTATTTGCAATTTCTCTAGTTTAAATTTTAGAATTTAGGATATGTAATAATAATTATGATTTAAAGAAATTGTCATTTGCTCATTTATCCGATTTTTCAATTTTTTGAATTTTAATTTTTAGATTTTTAATTTTTCAATTTCTTGATATTTAATTTTACAATTTTTCGATCTTTCGGTGTTACAGTTTTTTGATTTTAACTTTCAGTTTTTCCAGCTTTACGATTCGATTCGGTTTTCCTTTTTTAGTTTCTTAATTTTTTCGATTTTTATTTTTTCGATGTTTCAATTTCTCGTTTCTTCATTGCTATTTGCAATTTTTTGACTTTCCAGTTATTCGATTTTGCAATTTTTTGTTCTTTCGGTATTTTAATTTTTCAATTTTACGATTTTAGAAATTTTCTAATTGTCAGTTATTGAATTTTAAAACTTTTTCATTTTATTCGACTTTTGAATTTTTCGATTTTTAATTTTTCAGTTTTTCGATTCTTCATTTTTTCATTTCTTCAATATTTCCGTTTGCAATTTTTTGTTTCGGTTTTTTATTTTCTTTATTTTTACAATTTTTCGTTTTTATAATTTTGTGTTTATACGTTATACGTTTCTTCAGTTTTTCGATTCCAATTTTTCGGTTTTTCAGTTTCTCAATTTTTAATTTTCATTTTCTCGATGTTATACACAATTTTTCATTTTTTTGTTTCCTTTATTTTTTAAATGTTATAATTTTTTGTTTATTCAGTTTTTCAAATTTGCGATTTTTGATTCCTCGGTTTTCCAATTTTTAAATTTTTCCATTTTGCAATTTTTGGTTTTCTCAGTCATCTAACATTCCGATTTCTTTAATTTCTTGCATTTTTTCAATTTTTCAACTTCTTGAATTCCAATTTTTAGATTTTTTAATTTTAATTTTATACTTTTTCATTTTTTATTTTTCAATTTCATAATTTTGTAATTTTTCGAAAATTTGAAAAACCCAAAAATTGTAAAATCGAAACGTTATAGAATCGTCAAAATTGTGAAGTCAAAAAATTGTATCACTCAATGTCGAGAAATTGAAAAATTGAAATTTCGAACAAATGAAAAACTTTTTTCAATTTTCATTTTTTTCTTTGCGCTTTTCTGCTTTTTCATTTTTCTTATTTGTTCACATACTCGCTCCAACACTCTCGAGTTTTCAATTTTCTTTAATTTCTCATTTCTTCAACTTTTTGATTTCAGGTTTTTGGTTTTGATTTTTTATTTTCGTTATTTTTACTAGTTTTTGATTTTCAATTTTCCGATTATAATTTTTTGTTTTTTCAGTTCTTCGTTTCTTCAGTTTTTCGATTTGCAATTTTTCAATCTTTAAACTTTTCAGTTTTTCGATTTTCCGACTTTGGTAGTTAAAATTTTTTGATTTTGCAATTTTTCGATTTACAATTTCACGATTTTGAATTTTTTGATTTTTCAATTTTTCATTTCTTCAATTTCTGGAAATGCAATTTTTCGTTTAGTGTTTTATTTTCATAATTTTTTCAATTTTTGATTTTTTAATTTTCCGCGTTTTCAATTTTAGATGTTTAATGTAATGAAGTAATAATTAATTAATTATAATTTAAAATATTTTACACTTTTTCGATTTTTCAGTTTTAGAATTTTTGTAGTATTACGTATTTTAAAACTTTTTTATTTATTTGATTTTTCAATTTTTCAATTTTACGATTTTAGAATTTTTGTAGTATTCAATTACTGCATTTTTAAACTTTTTCATTTATGCGAGTTTTTAATTTTTCGATTTTCCTTTTTTTCAGTTCTTCAAATTTTCGATTTGAAATTTTTCGTTTGTTTTTTATTTTTTCAATTATTCGATTTTTCAATGCTTCATGTTATAATTTTTTGTTTTTTTAGTTTAAATTTTTTCAGTTCTTAGTTTTGCAATTTTTTAACTTTGCATTTTTGTTTCTTTAATTTTACGATGTGCAACTCTTCAAGTATTTATTTTAAAATTGTTCAGTTTTTCAATTTTCCAACTGTTGGATGTTTCAATTTTTCGATTTGCAATTTCACGAGTTTTCGATTTTTCAGTTTTTCATTTCTTCAATTTTTCGATTAACATTTTTTCATGTCACTTTTTTCTTTTCCTTATTATTTCAATTTTTCGAGTTTTCAATGTTTTAATTTTATAATTTGAAAAAATCTAAAACTGAGAGAACGAAAAATTAATAAATCTAGAAGTTGAAATTTTTGGGTTTTTATTTTTCGTTTTTTTTTCAATTTTTGATTTTGCAATTTTTCGTTTTTTCGGTTTTTCTATTTGCAATTTTTCGATTTTTCAACTTAGCGAATCAAAAAAATGGAAAAATTGCAAGATTTTAAAATTGAAAAATGAAATACTTTAAAAAATGTCAAAAATTTGAAATCAGGAACTTGAAAAATTCAAGAAACGAAAAATTGAAAATCGAAGGATTAAAATTGAGAAACTGAAAACTTGAAAAGGTGCAAAATTCAAAAAACGAAATATTGTAAAATTGAAATATTTAAAATGAAAGAAATCGGAAAGTCATCAAATAATTGGGAAATCCAAAAATTGCAAATTGAAAATTTTAAAAATTGGAAAATCAAGTAATCAAAGATTGAAAATTTGAAAAATTGAATAAACAAAAAATTATGAAATCGAAAAAAATATTGAACGAAAGGAAATGAAAAAATGAAAAATTGTAACATTTGAATTTGCGAATTTTATTTTTTTTATGAAGGAATATCTTATTTTATAAAATTGAAATACTATTTACCAATGCAAATTTTGTAGATGACGTCACCATATTGTTGATGGGGATGTTTATTTAAATTTTGTCAGCGTGTTACGATCTATATGATATTTCTAATACACATATAAAATTTTACAACAATCGGTTCATTAGTTAAAAAAATAAGTACGTCGATGTCATAACAATTTTTAAAATTATTGAAAAAGATCAAATTAGAAAAGATAAAATTCTACAAGTTTAGATAGTTGGCAATTCGAAGTCCAGTTTTTTATTGGATAATCATATGGAAAAAAAAAGTTGTACTCGACGCGATAGTGCTCCATCGCAGATCTCACCAACCATTAATACCATTTTTTTAAGCAAATTCCAAGCCTCTGATCTCAGACTATGATTAACTAACACCACCAGGACCGCATTTACTACATTTCTTAATTTTTCTTTCCAGAGGACGCGATCGAGATGGACACGTCTTAACTTCCCTACATAGTTGAGCGCATTTAAACACTTATCTCCTATCTGGCGTGCGTTACCACAGTAAACATCACCTTGTTGACTAAAAATACGAAGGTGACATAATTGATCGGGATAACCTGAACCCAACTGACGGAATGACACTTGACCGGGAAATTCTAATGACACCTATTTTGCTTTTTTTTTTGTTGCGACTTTGGTAAAATTGCATACAATTATGTTTCGACAACGGTCTAGTTTGAGCGATGGTGTAATTTTCGCCGCGGGTCTATTGAGAAATTTCCGTGATGAAAATTTTTGCTTGCGTTGTTTTTGTCGAGATAATTGAGGGAAATGGCAGTTTTGTGTCAAATTTTCTCGTTCGGGGGTCGGACGTTTCCTTAATCTCGGCGAATCAAAGTGTTATGCTTGGGAGATTTGCATAATTTTAGGTTGCATAATGGAGGTGAGCGGGCAGTGGCGTAACAAGTGTCAGGTTTGATGGGATAGTGTTTAAATGCACGCTGATGTTGTGTGCGTTTTTTTCTAATAAAGTATTTTTATGTCATGTGGGTTTTTTTCTTGTTGTTTTTGAAAGCCTATGTGCGCACGTTATTACTTCATAGAGTGAGAATTAACAAGGTTGATGGTTTTTTGGTCGGTTGAAAGCCGAGTTGTTTCAGGGTTAATAATTGAGATTATAAACAAGATATTTTGTTATTATGAGGAGCATATTTATGGTGTTGAGAAATTGCCCAAAAGGGAGAAAACAATTATGTTTTTAGGAATTTTTTCGTCTTTATAGTCAATAAATGTACTAGTGCGAACATATTGCACACTAAAATACAATTTTTTTTATTTTCTAGGTCAGTTTGTGGTTTTTGCAGTTTAGTTTTAAATCCAAATTCTATGCTTGATTGTGTAAATCCAATGAACAATTTGCTTCATGTAAAATCACGCCAAATTTATGAAAAAAAAAAATGCACAACCGGTTTAATAGTGCCAACCTTAGAAAAATGAATTACACTGTTTTTAGTATAATTGTTACAGCAGATTTGTCTTACGATCAACCCACAGCAAAGTACAAAAAAAAACTCTGTTGGCAATCCTGGATTTTTAGTTGAAACTGGTATCATGATGTTTTCTCAAATTTCTGGTTTTCAGCTATCAAGACTGACAGATTGTTGACATTTTTAATTGTAACATGTACCCAAAACACAATTCCTCCCATGATGCCAACATAAATGCAAGAAAAGTTCACATTTTTGGCGGTTGTCCGTCTGTCTTATCTCGAATGACTGCAATGTTTGTGATTTTTTTTGTCAGGTTGGCAACTGACATACTAGCACTGCTGCCAATAATTCAGAATTGCCAACACAAAAATTTGCTTCACTCGTTAACAGTAATTCGGTATTTGTTGGCCGTCTGTCCTATGGCCATTGTCGGTCTGTTCTATGGCCGTTATGTATCTGGCCTGTCCAAAGACCTTTGTTTTTATTTGTCGATTTTTCGTAGTTTTTTGTTACCTTTTTGACGTGACAACGTCTTATAATTCGATTGAGCCGGCTGCACGCACGAAAAAACATGACTCATGCGGCGTTACCTCGCTCTGAGGCGTTCCATGTGACTCATGCGGCGTTACCTCGCTCTGAGGCGTTCCATGTAAGGCTTGAAGTGCAAGCGAGAACGCGACAAAATTAAAACAATAAGTTAACAGAACTATTTCACGATGAGTAAAAAATCGATGGCTTTACTATTTAATCGAAATAATTTTCGAGCGTAGCTATGATTTAAAAAAATTAAAACATAAATATTAAATCTTCCACATATCACAACAACGTGTCTGAAATTACAGGTTGGACCAGCCAGCCGTCAAAGGGAACATTTTCTCCTATATCAAACACATTGAGGCGGGCTTTTTAAACACTAGATTTACGAAAATCTTAATGTTTCCAAATTTTAAATTTTAAATGTAAGATTTATAAACAATAATTTAATCATTGTTTATTCTTATAATGAATTATTTGAAATTATTACTTTTTTATAACAAATTACAATTTAATTTGCAAAAATAATTAAGTGACTATTGAAAAAATTTAATTATATTATTAAAATAATAAAATCAAAATTTAAGAAATTTTAATAAATTATTTTCTTAAGACGTTGTCACGTTCAACTATCGTCAGTAAACCGACTTTACAGACAACCGATTTTTTTGTCATCTTTTTGTGACCTTTTAATGTTACCTTCACTTTTTTGCTGTTTTAGTCCCTTTTTTATCGTTTTTTCATATTTTTTATCACTGTTTTACTCTTTTTGTCGGATTTTCACTTTTTTGGTCGTTTTTGTCTTTTTTTGTTGTCTTTATTGCAGTTTTGTAGCATTTTTTACATCTCTTGTTGGTGCTTAACGCCTTTTTTTTGTTGTTGTTATGTTACATTTCTTTTGTCCCTTTTGTGGTTGCCCTTTTTTACATTTTTCGTCGACTTTTGTTGGATTTTTCTACATACTTTTTGGTCTTTTTTGTCATTTTTTTCACGTTTTTGTGGTTTTGGTCTTTTTTTGTTGCCATTATTACATTTTTTTTTCTGTATTACGTTCCGTTTTTGTTCTTAAGGGCATTTTTTGTTTTTGTTATATTTATTGTCGCTTTTTTGGTTGCCCTGCTGCAGTTTTCGTGGACTCTTGTCTTTTTTCCTCGCTTTTCGTCTCCTTTTGAATATTTTCGTCTTTCGTTTTTTTTTCCACTTTTTTCGTTGTCTTTTTGGTCTCATTTTTTTGTCAATTTTTTCTGTATTTTTTTGACCGTTTTTTCTTACCTTATATGTCGTCTGTAATATTTTTTGTGGCCTTTTTTAGTTACTTGTCTGTCTTATCGCTGTTGCGTGTCTATTTTGTGACTGTTATTTGTCTGTCGCCTGTCTGTCTTATGGTTGTTATCTGTGTCTTAAGGCTGTTATCAGTCTGTCCAATGGACGTTGTCGGTGTGTCCAAAGGCCTTTATCTGTGTGTTTTCGGTGACCGTCGCCTGTCTGTCTTGTGTCTGCCTTCCTATGACTGTTGTCTATCTGTTCGATGACAGTTGTTTGTCTGTCGTGTGAACGTTGTCTGTACTGTGGCCGTTCTCTGTCTGTCTGACCTTTGGCCGTTGTCTGCGTGTCCTAAGGTTGTCTGTGACAGGACATACAGCCATAGGACTGTGGTCTGTCTGTTCTATGACCGTTGTCTGTCTGTCCCATGGCCGTTATCTGTCTGTCCGATGACCGTTGTCTGTCTGTCCTATGGCCGTTGTCTGTTTGTCCTAAGGCCGCCGTCTCTGACAGGATATACAGCCATTAGGCCGTGGTCTGTTTGTTCTATGGCCGTTGTCGGTCTGTCCTAGGGACGTTGTCTTTTTGACATAGGACATACAGCCATAAGACCGTTGTCTGACTGTCAAAAGGCCTTTTTTGTCGCATTTTTCAGAGTTTTTTGCTGCCTTTTCTGTCATCGTTTTGTGACCTTTTATTGTTATCTTCAATTGTTTTTTTTTTACTTTTTTTGCTGTTTTGGTCCCTTTTTTGTCGTATTTTTCATATTTTTCTCACTTTTTGGTCTTTTGGCAATTTTTTTTCACTTTTTTTGTCGTTTTTGTCTTTTCTGTTGCCTTTATTGCAATTTTTGAGCCTTTTTTACGTTTCTTTTTTTGATTCTTAAGGCCTCTTTCTTGTTGTAGTTATGTTACATTTCATTTGTCGCATTTTTGGTTACCCTTTGTTGCATATTTCGTGGAATTTTGTCGCATTTTTCGACGGCTTTTTGGCCTTTTTGGCATTTTTTCACTTTTTTGTCGTTTTGATCTTTTTTGTTGCCTTTATTACAATTTTTTGCCCGTTTTACGTTCTTTTTTTGTCGTTAAGGTTTTTTTTTGTTGTTATATTTCTTTTGTCGCTTTTTTGATTGCCGTTTTTTGCATTTTTTGTGGACTCTTGTCGCATTTTTCGACGTCTTTTTTTTCACTTTTCGTCTTCTTTCGAATCTTTTTTCGCCTCTCGCTTTTTCTCCATTTGTTTTGTCCCTTTTTTATTGGATTTTTCTGTCCCTTTTTTTTTCGTTGTTTTTTTTGTCATCTTTTTTGTCAATTTTTTATACTTTTTTTGTCTCTTTTTTCTTACCTTTTTTGTCGCGTGTAATTTTTTTGTTTTTTTTTTGTTACTTGTCTGTTCTATAGCTATTGCCGATCTGTCTTATGTCTGTTGCCTTTCTATTTCATGACTGTTATTTCTTTGTCACCTGTCTGTTGTATGGTTGTTACCCGTGTCTTATGCGTGTTATCAGTCTGTCCAATGGACGTTGTTTGTGTGTCCAAAGGCCTTTTTCTGTCTGTTTTCTGACCGTTGTCGTGTTTGTTCAATGACCGTTGCCTGTCTGTCTGATGGCTATTGTCGCCGTCCAATGGCTGTTGTCTGTCTGTTCTATGGCCGTTGTCTGTCTGTCCTATGGCCCTTGCCTGTGTGTCCTAAGGTCGTTGTCTGTGACATAGGACATACAGCCATAAAACAGTGTATGACCGTTTTCTGTCTGTCCTATGGTAGTTTTCTGTCTGTCTTATGGCCGTCTCTGTCTGTCCTATGGCCTTTGTCTGTCTGTAATAAGGCCGTTCTCTCTCGGTCCTATGGCCTTTGTCTGTATGTCCTAAGGACATTGCCTCTCTGACACAAGACATTCAGCCATAGCGCCGTTGTCTGTCTCTTCTATGGCCGTTGTCTGTCTGTCCTATGGTCATTGTCTGTCTATCAGAAGGCCTTTTTTATGGCCTTTTTTGTCGGTTTTTTCATAGTTTTTTGCTGCTTTCTCTGTCATTTTGTGTGACCTTTTATTATTACATTTCTGTCTTTTTTTTTCACTTTCTTTTTTGCTGTTTTGGTCCCCTCTTTGTCGCTTTTTTCATATTTTTGTCACTTGATTGATCTTTTTGTCATTTTTGTTTTTTTTTGTTGCCTTTATTGTAATTTTTTAGCCTTTTTTATCTCTCTTTTTTTTGTTGAATTTTTTCTGTTACCTTTTTTTCGTTGCCTTTTTTTGTGTCATCTGTGTTTGTCAATTTTTGTATACCTTTTATTTACCTTTTTTGTCGCTTGTAATGTTTTTTGGCCCTTTTTGATTACTTGTCTGTTCGTTACTGTTGCCGATCTATCTTATGGCTGTTGTCTATCTATTTTATGACTGTTATTTGTCTGTCGCCTGTCTGTCTTACTGTTGTCATCTGTGTTAAGACACAGCCGTAAGCGGCTGTTATCAGTCTGTCCAATGGACGTTGTCTGTCTGTTCAAAGCCCGTTGCCTGTGTGTCCAAAAGCCTGTATCTGCCTGTTTTCCGACCGTTGTCTGTTTGTTCAATGAACGTTGCCTGTGTGTCTTGTGGCTGTTGTTTGCCTTCCATGACTGTTATCCATCTGTAAGTACTGTCGCTATTGTCTGTCTGTCCTATGGCCGTTGTCTGTTTGTCCTATGGGCGTTGCCTGTGTGTCCTTGTCTGTGACGCAGGACATACAATCATACGGCCGTTGCCTATCTGTTCCATGGCCGTTGTCTGTCTCTCTAAAAGCCTTTGTTTTTATGGTTTTTTGTCACTTTTCATAGTTTTTTCGTTGCGTTTTCAGTTGTGACCTGTTATTGTTACCTTTCTGTGTTTTTTCACTTTTTGTCTTTTGTCGTTTTTGTCTTTTTTTGTTGTCTTTATTGCATTTTTTAGCCCTTTTTTACGTCTCTTTTTTGTTTCTTCAGGTTTTTTGTTAGAGTGATGTTACGCTTTTGTGGTTGCCCTTTTTTGCATTTTTCGTGTACTTTTGTCGAATTTTTCGACGTCTTTTTTGGTTTTTTGTCCTTTTTTTATTTTTTTTTGTCGTTTTTGCCTTTTTTGTTGCCTTTATCACGTCTTTTGCCTTTTTACGTTTCTCCTTTTGTTCTTAACGGATTTTTTTTTAGTTGTTGTTACGTTATATTTCTTTTGTTGCTTTTTGGTTGTCCTTTTTTTGCTTTTTTCGTGAACATTTGTCGCATTTTTTTTTGTCAATGTTTTCTATTTTTTTTTTTCCTTTTTTTCGTACCTTATTTGTCGCTTTTTTGGCCTTTTTTTGTTACTTGTCTTATGGCTGTTGCATGTCTGTTTTTTTACTCCCATTTGTCTGTCGCTTGTCTGTTGTACGGTTGTTGCCTGTCTGTCTTATGGTTGTTATTTGTGTCTTACGGTTGTTATCAGTCTGTCCAATGGACGTTGCCTATGGGTCCAAAGGTCTTCACCACTCTGTTTTCCGACCGTTGTCTGTTTGTTTAATCACCGTTGACTGTCCTATGGCTGCTATCTATCTTATGACAGTTATTTCTCGGTCGCTTTTCTGTCTGATGGCTGTTGTCTGCCTGTCGTATGACTGTTTATGTTTGTTCTGTGGACGTTGTCTGTCTGTTCTATGACTTTTGTCTGTTCTATTTTATGATTCTTATTTATTTACCACTTGTTTGTGTTAGGGCCACTGCCTGTTTATCCAAAGGTCGTTGTCTGACTGTTCTACAGCTATTACCTACCTGGCTTATGACTGTTGTCTCTCTGTTCTATGGTTGTCGTCTGCTTGCCCTATGGCTGTTGTCTGTCTGTCTTGTGGCCTTTGTCTGTTTTACGTTGTCTATCTGTCGATTTCTTTGTCGTATATTTGTATATTGTGTACTTGTTGTAGATCTGTCCTTTAACGTCTGTGTGAGGAATTCATAAGGTAGATAACCGCCGAAATTGTAAGAGTGTGTGCCGTTGTCTGTCCGTTCAAAGATCTTTTTGTCACCTTTTTCGTCGCTTTGTCATCTTCTTTGTGACCTTTTATTGTTGCCTATTTGTTCATTTTGTCCTTTTTTGTCGGTTTTTCCACTTTTTGGCACACTTTTAGTCAATTTTTTAATCGCCTTTCTTTGTTTTTAGTCTCTTTTTTGTTGTCTTTATTGAAGTTTGTATCTTTTTTATTTCGTTATCGTCTGTTCAAAATTCATCAGATCTTAGAAACCAACAAACAGAATTTTACGTTTTCTTGGTGCTTGGTGAGGACCGTAACTGTAAAAAAATGGTCTAAAGTTATTTCAACACAATTTTTGGCACACATGAAATCGCGTTCAAACAAATTCAATGTCTTGGTCAAATTTAAATAGTATTTGCTAAGCAAAATGTTTACTTGACGTCACTAAATTGTTGGTGGGGATGATTAGACAAATTTTAGTTAGTGTTTTGCCATCTGCACGATATTCTTAATATAAAATTGACACAGATGGCAGATTGACAGACGGAAACAGGAGATTAAGAGTAATTAATAGTATTTAGTTGTAATTAAATCATCAGCGCGGTTTTGTTAACATTTTGACTTGGCAATGTCTAAAATTTATGTTTAGCAATACTTTAATATTAGTGAAAATTTTCACTAATGTTTCTTAGCTTTTGCCCTTCCTGTGGAAATAATTTACCTAAATAAAAATTATGGAAACCAACATGGCGGCTTTATTTTGGATTTTTAAGCCGAAATATTGAAAAATAAGTTGAAAATGAGTACTAAAGCAACCCTTAACCTATTGAGCAGCAAAAACAGCATAATTAGGTTTGGTAAACTGAATATTTTTTCTTGAGTGGCATTTCTAAAGTGCCAATAACGCAACTGAATTGGAAAACAGTCCTAGTGTAAATATTTGAACCGATCTTTGCGTTTTGAACATGAGTATGTTTATGTTATTTAAAAGTTCTATTTGCTGTAGTTGCATTCCTCGGAGGTAAAATAATAATGTTTTTGGGACGACTGACGTAATAATTTTATCATCAAACCAACCGAAGACGTTATTTGTCAAAAATTGACGAGCACCATATGAAGCGGTTTACGAGCCGAAGGCGAGCATATCTGTGCGGATGGGTACTAGTGAGGATTTCCCTTTTTCTGTTTCTTCCAGAATGGCAACTTTCATCTTTAAGAGCAAAATATTTTTGTGTCATCTAATCGCCTTTTAACGACCATTACCCAACTCCTCCACGAAAAAACCAAAACAAATTTGCGACACACCATTTTACCCTTTTCCCTCTGACTCGCAATTTCCATCATTACCCATTGTTAGACGTTCACCTTGGCTCGCGAATCCATCAAGAATAATGACACGAAGTACACAGATTTACTTTCTTGCGTTATTGTCATCGTCATTATTTTTTTAATGTATGGCTTTTCGTGTGTGTGCGCGCGTATTTGGTATAAAAGAGACAAGTGGAGCCATATCTCGCCGATTTCCCCCTCGACTAGACAGGTCTGAAGGTGCATGTCTAGCCTACCTAAAAACCACATTCACTTATTAACTAATAAAAGTGTGTGAACTATGGGTCGTTTCGGTGTCACCGCGTTGGGTTTCTTTGCGCTGGTTGTCGCAAGCTTTACGACACGAGCGGCGAAATTGCGTAAGTAGAAAGATTTTTGTGATGGTCGGGCACTTTTTGGTTTTTGGATCGTCAAATGGGGGTGCTTTCAGAGGGCGGATTGAAGTAGCCCCGTTTGACGGTGCCTCTTTCTGTGTGTTTTTAATACCGGATTTTTAGCGAGCAGTTTCAAGAGATGCCACAAGAGCGATCCACATTTTGACGACTGTCTGGTTGTGAACATCGAGGATGCCATCAGAAAGCTGAAGAATGGTAACTTTTTTCTTGATTTAGTTGGTGCGGGTTATCTAACGGCGATTAAAGTTGTTATTTATTGGAGATTGTGAAAATTGTTGCTTTAATAGTGTTGCGATGTTGGGTATTTTTGTTTCTGGAAAGGTAAGTAAGGTAGAAATTGCGGGAGATATTTTGAAATAAGTTGAAAGTTTTGACTGTCGCGTATTGTACTAGAAAAAACTTGTTATATTTTTTTATATAAAAATAATAACACTAGTAGAATTTAGAAATTATATTTATATAAATATGAAGTTAACGACCAAAATCGTACAACTATACAGAGTATTTTTTTCGTAATGCAGGGGTTCAGTTTTTTCAAGCACAACATCCTGTATTTTATTTCTGCATCTTACTCTATTTTTTGTTCTCTATCAACTATCAACTTTAATGTAGAAAAAATATAGAATAAGACGCACTAATAAAATACAGGTTGTTTTAATTGAAAAAAATCGATATTTGAAAATTCTAAAAATTTATTTTTTTATTATTATTTTCTTGTTTCAAAAATACATTGCTCATGTTGTGACGTCTATGAGGGCAATCGGAATAATTATGTAAAAATATACAGCGTATTTCATCAAAATAAAAAAACAACCACTCTGTATAGTTGGAAATAATTTTAGCGTACGGCTTTGTAAGCGCATTCTATTTTTCAAATTTGCTGCGACATTGCCCAGTTATACTAATTTTTTTGAATTTTTTTCATAAATCAAAATTTTACAAAAAATTCACAGCCGTTATCAAATCGGCCCTTAATATACAGAATGTTCATATGAACATATATACAGGGTGCTGAAAAAAATGACATACCAACTCTGACACTTTGTTGAGGACTATTTATAGAACAGAGAAAAAATAATTAAAAAAATTCTTGGGCCCAAATGTAGATAATATAGCCCTTCAAAATTTAAGGCAGTCGCTACGTTTTCTGGATGAAATTTTCAGTACATTTTTAGAATGTAATATCTCCATCCAACTTTTACTATATAATATACGAAGGCATTTTTTTAAACAATTTTATTAACAAATATTTTTTAAATTTTGTTGTAATTTTTGCATAGCGTATTTAAAAAAAATCAATATCAATCAAGGGATTTTTTAATGATTTTTCCCGAATTTACTGTTGTGAACTTAATAATGTACCATTTTTTCAGCACCCTGTATATAAATTCCAATTTATAATTTTCGGATAGGTATTTCTTAGTTTTTACATCAGCCTATATTTTATTTATTATTGCATCTTGTCCTGTTTTAATTCTATTTTTTTAAAGCATTTTTTATACTTTATACAGGGTGAGTCACTAAGTGTGACAGCACACAATTTATTTTTTTAAATAGGATACATTTTAACATATTTTTATCAGCTTTGTCCTAACTATAGTTTATTTTTGAAATGATGATGCGACGTTACCACCTTATTTCAATTTCCTTGACTTTTTTAGCAATGCAAGGGTTCATAAAAAATAGCAGTTATGTTATCTATAAGATCTGCATTGCAATTTTTTTATGGAGAGATAAACAGAGGTAAACACTTCGTTGTGGTGTCAAAAATTTAGTATACAGTGTGTTTATAAAAATATTACAATGGTTGTTTTAATTGAACAAACTGAAATATCAATATTGTAAATTGTTAACATTTACTTTTTATGAACATTCTGTAGATTAAGCCTCAATTTTATTCATTTTTTTATGTCAAAAATACACGGGTTATAACAACCTAGAAAGGGTTATTCAAAATGTGTGAAAATATACAGGGTATTTCATAAAAAAAACAAGTTGTAAGCGTATTTTATTTTCAGATTTTCCTGCGACGTTGTCAACTTTAGTAATACCAATTTTCTTGAATTTTGTTACCAATAGAATTGCAGTAGAGTTATTTTTGACACCGATATTTTACGGATAAATAAACGAAAATAAATAAATCGAATACGCTGTACTTTTTTTATTATTGCATCGGATTTTGTTTTAACTCTATTTATTTTTTTAAATCATTTTCTGTACCTTATACAGGGTGAATCACCGAGTGCGATAACACACGATTTAGTTTTTTAAATAGAACACCCTATATATTTTTACATATTTTCATTAGCCTTTGTAATTATAGCTTATTTTTGAAATGATGTTGCGATGTTGCCACTTTGTTTCGATTTCCATGAATTTTTTTAGCAATGCACGGGTTCATAAAAAATTGCAATTATGTTGTTTTTACGATTTGTGTTGCGATATTTTATGAAGAGAGAAACAGCCTCAGAAGTACACACGTTGTTGCGGTATTAAATGAAATTTTAAAATACAGAGTGTTTATAAAAAAATTCTAAAACAAATGTATAATTTTCAAATATAAATATTTCAAGTTTTTCAAACAAAACAGCTTGTGGAAAAAAAACACAGAATAAGACGCAGTAGTAAAATATAAGTTGTTTTAATTGAAAAATCTGAGATATCTATGTCCGAAAATTGCAAAAATTGATTTTTTATAAACACTGTATATTAAGACTCAATTTTATTCAATTTTCATTTCAAAATACACTGGCTATAATGCTCAAGTTGCAAAAGTATGTAAAGCATTTCATTAAAAGAAAAACGTGTGTTACGCGTTATTTATTTATTTATTTATTTTTTCTTTAATTTTGCTGTAATGTTGCCAAGTTATACTAATTTTCTTGAGTGCAGCCATCAATAAAATCGCTCTTTAATATGCAGAATATTCACATATAAAAATTCAAAATTATAACTTTCAAATAGGAATTTCTTAGTTTTTTAAATTGAACACCCTGTATTTTATTTGTTATTGCATTTTGTCCAGGTTAATTACATTTCTTTTTTAAGCATTTCCTGTGTACCTTATACAGGGTGCGTCACTAAGTGCGATAATACACAACATTTTATTTTGTATCAGAACACATTTGAGGACGCGACGTTGACACGTTATTTCAATTTCCTTGATTTTTTCTAGTAAAGCAAGGTTTCATAAGAAATCGCCATAATGTTATTTTTCAGATTTATGTTCCAATATGGTATATCCACGTTATTGTGGTGTTAATTGAAATTTTAATATACAAAGTGTTTATAAAAAATTCTGAAACGATACAGTTTACCAATAAAAATATTTCAGTTTTTTCAAATAGAACACACTGTAAAACAACAGAATAAGATACAGTAATAAAATACAGGTTGTTTTAATTCAAAAAACCGAAATATGGATGTTTGAAAATTGTAAAAATTTATTTTTATAAATACTCTGCATGTTAAGACTCAATTTTATTCAACTTCTGTATCACACTTTAAAAATAGAATACTCTGTATAGCTGAAAAAAATTTTAGTGTGTGGCGTTACAAAATTATTTCTTAAATTTTAATGCGACGTTGTCAAGTAGTACCTATTTTTTTGAATTTTTTTCATAAAACAAAAGTTACAAAAAAAAATGCAATAGGGTTATTTTTGACATCAGTGTTGTGATATTATGCGGATAAATAAATGAAAATATGCGCTTCATTGCAGCATCAATAAAAGGGTGTGTTAACATACAGAATGTTCATGTATATAAATTCCAAATTATAATGTTAGTTTTTCATCGAACACCCTGTATTTTATTTATTATTGCATATTGTTTTGTTTTAGTTCCATTTTTTAAGCATTTTCTGTACTTATACAGGGTGAGGCACCAAGTGCGATAATACACAATTTAGCTTTTTAAATAGACCACCCTATATATTTTTACATATTTTCATTAGCCTTTACCTAGGCTTTGTAATTATAGTTCATTTTTGAAATGATGTTGCAATGTTGACACTTTATTTCACTTTCAAATTTTAAAATACAGAGTATGTGTAAAAAATCCTAAAACATTATAGTTTTCACATATAAATATTTCAAATTTTTCAAAGAGAACAGTCTGCAGAGAACCACAGAATAAGCCCCAATAATAAAACATAGGTTGTTTTAATTGAAAAAACTTAGATATCGATGTTTGAAAATTGCAAAAATTTATTTTTTATAAACACTCTGTATATTAAGACTCAATTTTATTCAATTTTTATTTCAAAATACACTCGCTATAATGCCCTAGTTGTAAAAGTATGGAAGGCATTTCATTAAAAAAAAACTTGTGTTACGCTTTAAAAACAAAATACTCTGTATAGTTGAAAATAATTTTAGTCCGTGACTTTAAAGCTTATTATATTTTTTCAATTTTGCTGCAATGTTGCCAAGTTATACTCATTTTCTTGAATTTTTTTTATAAAGCAAAATTTAAAAAAAATTCGCAGTAGGGTGATTTTTGAGATCGGTAATACGTAGAATGTTCATATATAAAAAATCAAGATTATGATTTTCAAATAGGAATTTCTTAGTTTTTTACATCGAACACTCTGTATTTTATTTGTTATTGATTGCGTTTTGTCCAGTTTTAATTACATCCCTTTTGTAAGCATTTTCTGTGTGCCTTATACAGGGTGCGTCATTAAATTTTTACGACGCGACGTTGCCACGTTATTTAAATTTTCTTGATTTTTTAGTAAAGCAAGGTTTCATATAAAATCGTAATAATGTTATTTTTAAAATATATGCTGCAATATGATATGAAGAGATAAAGAGACGTACGCACGTTATTGTGGTATTCAATGAAATTTTAATATACAGAGTGTTTATAAAAAATTCTGAAACGGTACATTTGCAAATAAAAATATTTCAGTTTTTTCAAATAGAACACCCTGTAGAAAAAAACAGTATAAGAGGCACTAATAAAATACAGGTTGTTTTAATTGAAAAAAATCGAAACATGGATATTTGAAAATATAAAAATTTATTTTTTATAAGTACATTGTATATTAAGACTCTATTTTATGCGATTTTCATTTCAAAAATACTACTTGCTATAACGCCTAAGGACAGGTTAATGAGGGTATGTAAAAATATATAAGGAATTTCATTAAAAAAACTTATGTTATGCCTTGAAAACAGAACACTCTGTGTAGTTGAAAACAATTTTAGTGTGTGGCGTTACAAACTTTTTTTTTAATTTTGCTACGACGTTGTCAAGTAGTACCAATTTTTTTGAATTTTTTTCATAAAACAAAAGTTACAAAAAAAAATGGAATAGGGTTATTTTTGACATCAGTGTTGTGATATTATAAGGATAAATAAATGAAAATATGCGCTTAGTTGCAGCATCTATAAAAGGGTGTGTTAACATACAGAATGTTCATGTATATAAATTCCAAATTATAATGTTAGTTTTTCATCGAAAACCCTGTATTTTATTTATTATTGCATATTGTTTTGTTTTAATTCCATTTTTGCAGCATTTTCTGTACTTATACAGGGTGAGTCACCAAGTGCGATAATACACAATTTAGCTTTTTAAATACACCATCTTATATATATTTTTACATATTTTTCTTAGCCTTCACCTAGGCTTTGTAATTATATTTTTGAAATGATGTTGCGATGTTGACACTTTATTTCACTTTTCTTGATGTTCATAAAAAATTGCAATGATTGTTATGGTATTAAATGAAATTTTAAAATACAGAATGTTTATAAAAAATTCTAAAACGTCATAGTTTTCAGATATACATATTTCAGGTTTTTCAAATAGAACACCCTGAAGAGAACCACAGAATAAGACGCAGTAATAAAATATAGGTTGTTTTAATTGAAAAAACTGAGATATCGATGTTTGAAAATTATTTTTTACAAAAACACGTTTCATAAAAAAAACTTGTGTGTTACACTTTAAAAACAGAATAGTCAGTATAGTTGAAAATAATTTTAGTGCGTGACTTTAAAGCGTATTTTATTTTTTAAATTTTGCTGCAATATTGCCAAGTTATATTCATTTTCTTGAATTTTTTCTATAAAGCTAAATTTACAAAAAAAATTCAGTAATAAAATACAGGTTGTTTTAATTGAAAACATCGAAATATGGATGTCTGAAAATGATAAAAATTTATTTTTTATAAATGCACTGTATATAAAGACTCTATTTTATTCAATTTTCATTTCAAAAATTCACTTGCCATAACGGTCTAAGGAGTAGTTAATCAGAGTATATAAAAATATATAAGGCATTTCATTAAAAAAAAAACTTGTGTTATGCCTTGAAAACAGAACACTCTGTATAGCTGAAAATAATTTTAGTGCGTGACTTTAAAGATTATTTTATTTTTTAAATTTTGCTGCAATGCTGCCAAGTTGTACTCATTTTGTTGAATTTTTTCTATAAAGCTAAATTTACAAAAAAATTCGCAATAGGGTGATTTTTGAGATTGGTGTTGGAATATTTTATGAATAAATAAACAAAAGTGTGGGCTTCGTTGCAGCATCAATAAAATTGGCGCTTAATACGCAGAATGTTCATATATAAAAATTCAAAATTATAATTTTGAAATAGGAATTTCTTGGTTTTTTACATCGAACACCCTGTATTTTATTTTATTTTTAATTACATTTCTTTTTTTAAGCTTTGTCTGCGTGCCTTATACGGGGTGGGCCACTAAGAGCGATAATGCCCAATATTTTTTTTTTAAATAGAACACATTTATATTTTTACATATTTCACTAGCCTTCGCAATAATGTTATTTTTAAGATTTACACACTTTATTGTGGTATTAAATGAAATTTTAATATACAGAGGGTTTATAAAAAAATCTGAAACGGTACAGTCTGCAAATAGAAATATTTGAGTTTTTTCAAACAGAATATCCTGTAGAAAAAAAAAAAAACAGTATAAGATGCAGCAATAAAATACAGGTTGTTTTAATTGAAAACATCGAAATATAGATGTCTGAAAATGATAAAAATTTATTTTTTATAAATACACTGTATATTAAGACTCTATTTTATTAAATTTTTTCAAAAATACACTTTCTATAACGTCTAAGGATAGTTTAATCAGTGTTTGTAAAAATATATAAGACATTTCATTAAAAAAAAATGTGTTATGCCTTGAAAACAGAACACTCTGTATAGTTGACAATAATTTTAGTGTATGGCTTTACGAGCGAATTTTATTTTTGAAACTTTCTGCGACAATTGTCTTTTTTTTTAATTCTTTTCATAAAACAAAAGTTTACAAAAAAATCGTGTTATTTTTAAAGTCGGCGTTGCAATTTTACTTTATGATTTAATAAACAAAATCGGGACTTAATATACAGAATGTTAACATGTATACATTTCAAATTATAATTTTTAAACAGATATTTCTTGGTTTTTTTTTGCATCTAATACCCTGTATTTTTCCATTATTGCATATTGTTCTCTTTTAATTCTTCTTGTTTAAGCATTTTCTGTACTTTTTTTTTTAATAGAATGAAACAATGCAAGAATTCACAAAAAAATCACAATAATGTTATTTTTTAAGACATATGTGCATGTTTTTATGAAAAGATACGTGGGAAATACAGGGTGTTCAAATAAATTTCATTACTGCATCATCTTTTCTGTTTTTTGTTCTCTTTCTTTAAGTATGTCGGTCGCAATAAAACTGCGCTAGAAAATTTCGAAAAAATTGGAATAACGTTAGAGTATTCCATATGAAAAACTAAGTTGTGTGTTACGTCTTACGTAACTTTAGTAAAATCAATCGATAAAATAAATAATTCTGTAACACTGTAAATGTATTCATTTTCACAGTTCACTTCGATCTGTGTTTTTTAATAGAAAAAAAAAACAAGAAATATTTTAAAAAACCAACTTGAAAGTGGGTTTCCAGTCTGTTAAAAAAAGAACTTTGACTAAAAAAATTTAAAGCAGCTGAAAAATGAGATTTTGTTAATATTTGATAATCAGCAAAGTACTAGAAATCGCCAACAAAATTTTAATTTCTGCAATTTTACGAATAACTTTGACATGTATGGAATCCTACTTCTAAGGGTGAGAAAAATTGTCACAAAATAATAGCGATTTCAAAATTAAAGTGCGACAGATACAGATAAGATTCATTTCCAAGTTGCTAGATTTCCTGGGCTTGCATTATAGGTGAACCATTCCTCCAGGAAATCTGCATAAACCGATAAAACCTTGCATTTTTATATAATCGTTAACTAATCGGTTGTAAAATTTGATGTGATCGTAAATATATTTTAAAGCAAAAAACGACAGTTTAATTTGTGTTATAATTTATGACTGGAGATTTCTCAGTCGACAGATATGTATTTTATACAGTCATTCAATTCGCAGCGTTCGCACGAAAACCCGATAAAGTTGGTAGTTAATATGTATAATCATAAGTTTTTTTTCAATTATCGGTACAACTAAACAGTGGCTATTTGATAATAACGTAATTTACGTCAAGGTTAAGTAGTTTTATTTTAAAAATTAGTACAAATCGATAGCTACTGGGTATTGTCTGGTCAAACTAGCGCCGATGTAGCTATAAATACAAGATTATAATAATTTAAGGAATGTAAAAAGTCTAATGTGTTGTTTATCAGCGTTAATTAGTTCAACTGAATAACTTGACGTCTTAATCTCCAATGCAAATGAATTTTTGTGATGTAAAAACGTCGACAACTTAATGACAATTAGCTAACCATTAATTATCAATTTTCATTTTAGATGTTTTTCTTCAAAAACTTAACCCAAATGTGTCTATTTAAATTCCGTGGACTTGACACAGTTTCTTATGTTAAACAAGCCGTGTTTTTTCATCTCTGTGTGTGAAAATTAGCGCCATTAATGAAAAGATACCCGTGTTTATTCGTTTACACGATAGGTTATTAATGCTAATGAGCGAATAAATACCCACTTATTAAAAATAAAAATAATTAGCCATTATTTGCATTGTTTGCAAATGAAATAAAATTTCCAATACTTATTAATTTAAATATAAAACAATTTTAGAAAAAAATGTCAAAACTACATACGTAATGACCCGCTTGCAACACACTCCGAACTTTTCCTTCGAGTCAGTGACTTTTATGTAACGTTTTAGGTGCCCCTGAACTTGCGCTGGACTCCTTCGAGCCCCTCCTCATTTCGGAGCTGGTCATCGGCGAGGGCTCCGGGCCCGTCAACGTCCAGCAGAACTTCAAAAATGTCAGATTGCACGGCCTAACTGGCTCCAAAGTCCTGGCGGAGAAGTAAGACAAGTACTTAAGTCGTTCGTTAAGTAACCGCCGAGTCAATTTTAGGGCAAGTTTAGACCAAAACATGCTGTTTGCGCAGTCCATTACGCCCATGTTGCGCCTCGAAGCCGATTACAACATGAAAGGACGGGTGCTTTTGTTGCCGATTTATGGGGACGGACCTTGTAACGTCACTTTGGGTACGTTGTGTGATGTGTAAGACAAAGATTGGCTAATTTAATGTCAAGTGCGATTGAGTAATTTCTGTTTTGTTTAATTTTTTTATTTTGTGATTTGTTGGCGTTGGTTTTGCTTTTTTTTGTTGTTGGATTGTGATTTATGACGTGTGAGGTTTCGCGACTCGAAAAAGCCATAAAATGGTATATTTTGTTGCGTATTGTGTAAAGTTAATGGGTTGTTACGGGTGTTTTAAGTCTTGGTGATTATGTTTTCGCACATTTAGTTTTGCTTTCACTGATGATTCATACATCGAAGTGAGCACTGATTCTTTTCGGACTGTATAACTGTCTCATTTGTTGCTGCTAACCGTTTAATTGGTTGCATATACTACAAAATAAAAAACCAGTATACAGTGGTTGGAAGTTTACAAGTGTTCTTTTCTATTACAAAATTTGTTATTGATATTATCCACATGTTTGCAAGCATTTTAATCACGTCGGGTGTATGTAATAATAATAACCAGTGTTGGGGACAGATACTTTTAAAAGTATCTAGACACAGATTGTTTTCGATTTTTTCGAAATGTATCTAGATGCAGATACAAGAAAACAGATACTTTTTGACGCTTTGGCGAATAAAATAACTGAAAACATGTTTATGTATTTTTTTATGTATTGTTTAATGAGTTTTTTAAAATTAACAACATTTCGAACGTATTGTCACCTAAATTATTTCTTCTTGGTATCAGAATTTGGTTTCCGCTACTGAACACCCGTTCCACAGGTGCAGAAGAAGGGATTGTGGTATTAAATTTAAAAAATAAACATTTTACTGTAGCATAGTTATTCAAGACTTAAAATGATTATTCTGTGCTGAAGGTCTGTTGTCGGCAACCTGTCATAAATTATTATTCTTCAATATCGGCTTACGATGTTTTTATGACCATGTCTGGTAATCGTCTATCCCGGTGCGGCAGGTATATACATTTTAGGAAGAATTGCTGGTTCGGTTTAAGGCAAAATAAGTACAATTTCTTAGAAATGTATTTAAACTCCTTATAGGATCAAAGGCTGCCTGGCAGGCCGGAATCACCAGAGTGCAACTTTAAATTTTCAGATTTTTGTTGAAACTCATTTTATTTTAATCTCGTTTCACGATTTCTGAGAATATATCACGATAAATTATTCTACCGAGGGTTGTAAAAATATTAATTTTATTGCCGAAGATTTACATTTAAACATAATCGGCACATTCTAGGGCAAAACAGACCTACCAAGCCCACCTCGCGTTAGGTCCAACATTGAAAAAGTGAACAAATGACACATGTGGCAACAGGAAAAGATGCTACATTTGTCTGAAAAATAAAGGTATGAAACAGTAACAAATATGCGATTTATGCGAGAGAAATGTATGTATTGAACATTCGACTAGTCGATTACAGAACTAATTTGTGCTAATTGAAAAAATTAATCATTATGTAGCACGCAATTATTATTTTCTAAAAATAATAACATACCTTAAACAAATATTTTTACTATTAAAATTAGTCTTATTTAATAACACAAATACAACCAGCGGGCCTGCCGGACCCGGGTTACTCAGGTACACAGATAAAATGCATTGCCCCGATAAGCGTAAAACGCAGTGAATAGTGAATTGTCGTTTATGGTTTTTAAAATACCATCTTACCATGGCTTAGATTTATTATCCCTCATGATTATATTTAAAGATGTATAAGTACTGAAGGCTACAATGTAGGAGATGATGGTATTTAAAATATGAAAATTTCCATGACAGAACACTATTAGTGGACCTCTTACCTCGATTTTTGTTTATGTGACCAAAATCACCAACATCAAGTATCAAAAATTACTAGTATAACTCAACTAATAACTACTGAAAAAATTGGTCTAAAGAGTTTAGACAGTACTTCCCTCGCTGTCGGAAACTTGACGACTGCATGCCTATTGTGTTTTTTTCTCATTACATTTTTGTAGTGGGAATTTAAAAAAAAATTGCGATGACGTCATCAACATTTTTGCAAGGACACGTATACCAGTTGGGATAGATGTAGTGTAATACTAAGAATAAAATTATTATATTCTCAAATTTTCGGGAAAATGAATTGGGTCGTTTTGAATATTGATTTGTAATAATCAATAAAATAACGAAACAATTTACTCACGTATACGTATCAGAGGCAACTGAAAATCGTGTATGTATAAACATTCTTAATTTAAGATGACAGGCGTAACAGCATACGTGAGAGTCAAACAGAGAAACTGTAAACAAAACGACCATCGGTTTTATTGCTTCGACTTCCGCTTATTATATAAAACATTGGGTTTTATTTTAATTCTTGACGGTGAAATTCACAATTGGTTGATTGTAAACATGTCTATTTCACATTCGCGGAACCAAGTGAACGCATAAAACAAATGCAGGTCTGTAATGTTAAAGTCGATGTAAATAAGCGTGCTACCCTTATGTTTCAACCGAGTTTTTCCTTTAACAAATTTTGTGTCTACCAAATTGGGTTGGTTGGGGTGTAATACTAATAATAAGTGTTGCCTTTAATTTAATCAATAAAATAAATTGACTTCATTAATTTTTTTGAACCACCTCTTAAGAAAATCTAAAAAATATGAATGGAATGATAAATCACAAGTACAAACTCATCATATTTTTTGCATTTTAGATAGGATTTATTCAGCAAAATTTAAGGGTGACGTCATCAATTTTTTTAGGAGGGATGAACAAATACATTTTGAACAAAAGTTTACCATGCTTATAATAACTTTAAAATATTCCCAAGATTTCAAAGCATTCGGTTTTGTAATTCCTGATTAAATCGATAAAATAAATTCACGCCTTCATTAATTTTTTTGAGTCACCCTGCATATGCAAATCCAAAAATATGAATGGAATGATAAATCACAAGTAGAGACTCATCATATTTTGTACATTTTAGATACGATTTATTCGGCAAACTTTTGAGCTGACGTCATCAGTTTTTTGTAGAAGATAACCAAATATATTTTGACTAAAAATTTATTATGCTCTTTATAACCTTAAAACATCTGCAAGATTTCAAAGCATTCGGTTTTGTAGTTCCTGATTAAATCAATAAAATAAATTTACGCATTCATTAATTTTTTTGAGTCACCCTGTATATGCAAATCGAAAAAATTTGAATGGAATGATAAATCACAAGAAGAGACTCACCATATTTTGTACATTTTAGATAGGATTTATTCAGCAAAATTTTGTGGTGACGTCATAAATTTTTTAGGGGGGACGACCAAATACGTTTTGATCAAAAATTTACCATGCTTATGATAATTTTAAAATATCTTCAAGATTTCGAAGCATTCGGTTTTGTAGTTCCTGAGTAAATCAGTAAAATAAATTTACGCTTTCATTTATTTTCTTGAATCACCCTGTATATGCAAATCCAAAAAATATGAATGGAGTGATAGATCACAAGTACAGACTGATCATATTTTGTACATTTTAGATATGATTTATTCGGCAAATTTTCGAGCTGACGTCATCAAGTTTTTGGAGGGGATAAGCAAATATATTTTGACTAAACATTTATTATGCTCTTTATGACCTTAAAACATCTGCAAGATTTCAGAGCATTCGGTTTTGTAGTTCCTGATTAAATCAATAAAATATATTTACGCATTCATTAATTTTTTTGAGTCACCCTGTATATGCAAATCCAAAAAATATGAATGGAGTGATAGATCACAAGTACAGACTCATCATATTTTGTACATTTTAGATATGATTTATTCCACAAACTTTTGAGCTGACGTCATCAAGTTTTTGGAGGGGATAAGCAAATATTTTTTGACTAAAAATTTATGATGCTCTTTATAGCCTTAAAACATCTGCAGCATTTCAAAGCATTCTGGTTAGCAGATTAAAAATTAAATTTCAAAATGTTGTTTTATAATTTTGATTTTTTTTCCAAAAATCTGGACGTTTCGGGTGAAAAGTCGATTCAGAGTTGTAAACTACATGTGTAGGACTATGTTATTTTATACAATTGAAAACCCATTTACTATGTACAATTTTGAAGTGACGTCATCGCATTAGTGGTGGGGATGATTAGACAAATTTTGGTTAGCGTTTTACCATCTACATGATATTCTTAATATAAGTACAAAATTTCACAACAATCGGTCGAGTACTTTCGGAGATTATCTGTCTAATAAAAATCCGGGGGCAGACGGACAGACGGACAGACGGACGGACAGACGGACGGACAGACGGACAGACAGACGGAAATGGGAGACCTATTTCTTCGTCTTCTAGGGGTCATGAAAGATCGAGAAAACGTAAAAGTAGAGAGTCGGCCGACGGACTCGATTACAATACTTCCTTTGCTTACGCTCGGGAAGTAAAAAGTGAAATAAAAAAATGTATCTGTATCTGCGCCATTAATTTTGTATCTAGATACAGATATTTTGTGCTTAAATTCGATGTTATCTAGATACAGATGCTAGATACCCAAAAATGTATCTAGATACTTTATTTAGAAACAAGTATCTAGATACTGCCCAGCACTGGTAATAACAGAGGTGCGACTGAAGACTGAACTGAAAATCATTTATGGTACCTAAACTAAAAGATTTCTACGAATTGCAATAACCGGATCACAATGCCGACGGTCCAGACTTTTTTATTGTTCTGATATCCGGTTATTGAATAAACACTAGATTTCATTTTGATTTTCGATGTTGTAATTCACATTTGGTTAATTATAACTTGTCTAGATCTAGGGGAGGCGCAGTATCCCGTAGCCTCCCCCTAGCTAGAAAATATGAAAGTACCAAATTGCCAGATAGACTCTATTACTGTACGTCCTTAGATTATCCTCGATAAGAAAAACTACTTCAAAGTGTTTATGTTTATACATCGGAAGAATGTCACGTAGCACTACCCCTGCCCACCCACCCTTTTCTTTCTTAGAGGATATATCATTTGCCAAAATCAATCTTATCCTATCAGGTGCTAGCCCCACCCACCCACCCGCTCTTTTCTTAGAGGATATGTCATCTGCCAAAGTCAGCCTTATCTTAGCAGGTACTAACCCCGCCCACCCACCCACTTTTTTCTTAAAAGGTATCTCATTAAGCAAAATCAGTCTCATCTTACCAAGTACTAGCCCCGCCCACTCGCCCTTTATTTTCTCAGAGGGTAGTATTTGCTATAGCCCCTAGAAATACATAGTACCGTCATCCATTGTTGTACGAGTGGAGCAAATGCAAAAAATTCCCCTGGTTTGGAACCAAATTGTGTCAGCAGTGAGTTGACAGGACGTAAACTGTTGTTGTCACGTGGTCTTGGCGTGATCTTTTTGTTTAAAGTCAATTAATATAACTAATAATTGTTAAATAAGATTTTATTGATTAAATTTTATATTTTATTCAAATTAAAAGTCCATATTTTGTATATAAACTACAAATTTTAAAGCCAGCATAAAACCATTTTAAATTTCGCGGTCTGTCAAATGGTGTTCATAATTTTTGTTTTTGTTAAGTTTCCGCCATGTTTGCTCCACGGTGACGATACTATGTATTTTCGAGGGGCTATCTGCTAAGATAAGTATTATTTTGGCAAATGACATATCCTCTGAGTAAATAGTGGCGGGTGGGCGGGGCTAGTGCTTGCTCAAATAAGACTGATTTTGGCAAATACCATACTCTCTGAGAAAATAGAGGGCGGGTGGGCGGGGCTAGTACTTGCATAGGTACAACTTATTTTGGCAAATGATATAAACTCTGAGAAAATAGGTGGCGGGTGAGCAGCGCTAGCACTTGATAAGATAAGACTGATTTTGCATCTATAACTCGTAAAAACTTGTTAAATTTAAAAGGTGATAAATTGCAAATTTCCATAATAACGAGTTAGATTCGTAAATCTGATTGGATATTTGTTTTTAACAACTCAGTTATTAATTTTTCTGAGACACTCGTAGAAGTAAGTAGATTTAAAAAATATTAATGCAGTGATAAATCACAGAATTGAGATAGGGCGGGTGGGTGGGGCTTATGTTTTGCCCTTTTTTTCTTAATAAACATAGCCATCTTTCACAACGAAAAACTTAGAACATGATTAAAATGGTACACTTTTGCAAGGAAATGTAGATTTTGCAATTATGGGGCGGAGAATAATTGCAAAATCGATATTTCCAATTACAATTTTCCATTTTAAACATGTTTTAATTTCCATGTTGTGAAAAGAAGTCTACACATATTAAAACAAAAAGACAAAATGTCAGCCCGCCCACCCCCCTGCCTCAATTGTAATGATTTTCGTTATTCGTCGTGAGCCAAGAGGGCGGAGCTTAACTGCAAAATCCTTATTTCTCTATGAGAAATTAAAAATATGTTTTTGAGTATCGTGTTTAAAGAATACTATATATGATAAGTAAAAAATAAAGGCAAAGATTAGGCCCCACCCATACCCGCCCCGATCTCAATTCTCAGTGATGAATTTTCCATTCGTTGTCAGATCGAGGGGCGGGGCTTAATTGCAATATCCATAAGTTTCTTTGTACGAAAAGATGAATACACATACTTATTAAGAAAAAACGGCGAAATATAAGCCCCGCCCACCCACCCTATCTCAATTGTGATTTTTTTTATCATCAAGAGCCAAAGGAGCGAAATTTAACTGCAAAATCCGCATTATTTCTCTATAAGAAATTATCATGTACCCAAGAATACTATGTACATATATTAAGAAAAAATTAAAACCAAAGATTAAGCTCCACCCATACTTGTCCTGATCTAAATAGTAATGAAGTTTTCATTCTTTGTCAGATAGAGGGGCGGAGTTTAATTGCAAAATCCATATTTCCTTACCAAAATTTACCATTTTAAACGTGTTTCAAGTTTCTAAGAATAAAAAAAAAATCATCACAATTGAGATGAGGTTAATATTTAGCCTTTTTTCTTAATATACATAGTATTCCTTGAACAACACAGCACTCAAAAATATATTTTTAATTTCTTATAAAGAAATAAGTATTTTGCAGTTAAGCTCCGCCCCCTTGGTTTACGGTGAATAGAAAAACTCATCACAATTAAGACAGGGCGGGTGGGCGGGCTGACATTCTGTCTTTTCGTTTTAATATGTGTAGACTTCTTTTCACAACATGGAAATTAAAACAAGTTTAAAATGGAAAATTTGTAAATGGAAATATCGATTTCTAAATCAATGCAAAAATGTACCATTTTAATCATGTTGTAAGTTTTTTGTTGTGAAAGATGGCTATGTTTCTTAAGAAAAAAAGGGCAAAACATAAGCCCCACCCACCCGCCCTATCTCAATTCTGAGGATTTTTTTAATCGTCGTGAGTCGAGGGGCGGAGCTTGATTGTGAAATCCTTATTTTTCTACGTGAAATTACCATGTGAAATGTGTTCGGAAGTAATCGTGTTATACAAAGAAAACTAAATGTATTACATAAATAAAAAAGAAAACCAAAATAGAAGCCCCACCCATCCGTCTCGATCTCAAGCGTGATGAATTTTTCATTCGTTGCCAGACCGAGGGGCGGAGCGTAATTGCAAAATCGATATTTCCCTATTGAAATTTACCATTTTAGGCATGTTTTAAGTTTTTTGTGGTGACGGCTACGTATAATAAGAAAAAGCGCATTTAAGATAAATATATTCAGCAATATTTTAAGGTGATGTGATAACCCAAACATCCCGCCTTAAATTGACACTTGAATAGTTTGAAAAACCCGCGAAAAATTCAAAAATTCAAAATTTGGGCTTGGCTGTGATCGTTTAACAAAATGGAACCTACGTTGTGTGTTTTTTTTTTAACGGCGGGATGCGTTCAGATGCAAATGGTGGACCCTAAGTTTGGAAAAGTACCGCGAAATAAAACACAAAATATATGGAGGAGACAAAATTATTTATTCCTCCACTGACAAAAAAAAAAAAGAAAAAAAGTTGCGATTAAGTTGCGCAGGTTAAAGAGTACTCAGCTATAAAAAAAACTATGAATGACTTGGAATCAAATCAAATTAAACGTTCTGAATCAGTGCAAATATTTGAATATCACAAATTTAATAAAAACAAAGCAAAATCTGAATTAAAGTAACTGGATACAAATACACAAGACTTCTATACAAAACCTGCATCCTTTGTGCAGATGGCGCGATAAATCCCGTCAGCTCGACAAGGAACCGCGCACTTCGCTTCCACCACGTGTTTTAGTGTTATTTATCCTCAATTTCATTTAAATGTTCATTTTTTATGACCCTAATATTAAACAAAGTACACCCGAACAAGTGGTAAAGTTTCGAGAAACCCTCTCGCAAAAATTTAAACAGCAAATAATTCTTATTTGAGATTCAAATTGGACATCAGATAATTTATATGATGGAAACATTAATCAACAAAATATTTACATGAAACAACTAGCAAAGATTTATCAAACAAAAGTTCTGGTGTGAAGTAAAATTTGAGCAGAGCATTAAAATGTATGTCCAATTTAAATTATTACAACAAGGAAATTACTGAGGCTAAAATTGTGAAATAGAAAAATTGGGGTGAAAATTTGCAAAGCTAACAAAATTACATGAGGTTAATATTTGCCACACTTTATCAACAATTCAGACAAAGAATTTACATTATGTTAAATTATGCCACACTTTACGTTGCTAGAAATAAAATATCTCGGTGATGTGATGTTGATAACGATGATAATAACGATGATAACTGTCTAAGGAGAGTTATATTGTGAATTCTGCTGCACTTTTCTACGGCATTTTTCCACAGTGAGGCCACGTTTGGTTTATTTAACTGCCGTAAAAGAACTATTAACAATCTTGTGTGAAGAATTAAAAAGTGCTATGATGTAACACTTAAGTATTAGCATCCAGAAACTTATTCACAATTGGACAAACAAAATCAAACGAGTCCTGAATTTGATGAAAACTCCCAGCAAGTACTTCATTTATCTAAATAAATTCCTGATTGTTAAATTGTGTTAACATTAGTTAACGATTAAACTCCTAACATGAACTGTGAATTTAAAAACGATAAAACAAATTTATTGTTCGCTATTTTTTTCAGTTAACACCAAAATCAACCACACCCTCATCGGCGAACCCTTCGAACGCAAAGGAAAAACCTTCCTGAAGTGGGTGAACTACACCGTCACCCTCCGCCCAGAAATCGTCCAGTTCAATTTCGCTAATTTGTTCAACGGAGACAACCGCCTCGGTGACGAAATCAACCGAGTTCTCAACGAAAACTGGGACGCGGTTTTCGGCGACGTGAGAGCAGGCTACGAAAAAAGTTTCGGAATCATCTTCCAGGATCTAGCCAACAGAGTTTTCACGAGAGTACCAACGAAAGACATCTTTTTAGATTAATTCTGTTTCTGTATCTAGAAATGAAAACTGGATGTAGTAAAATAGTCGGGTCGTGATGATGGTAGATGTAGAGTAGAAACCTGCAACAGACTGTATTTAACTGTAATGTAACTCTAATGTGTGTATATTTAGCGAATTTGATATTTTATCTAATAAAATTATTATTTGTTTCTTTTAAAAGGGGTTTTATTTCCCGTATTTTAGACGTCTAGGTTAAAAAGAAAATGTAAACGTGATGAAGCTCTAATTAAAATTGTTCTATGTACAAAATAACATATCTTAGACCTGTGGTTTATGAAGCTGTTTGAGAAAACTAAATAATGCTGGCTGTTTTTAAAATCACCAAAAGTTCTTTAAATAGATACATTGATTAACTCTTGTAGCTTACGTTTTATGAATAATAATCTTCCATCTCTTTCTATTGATCCACTCTCCATTTCTTAGACGTATCAAGATTAAAAAAATTCCAAAAGTTGCACCTGCTTTATATTCACGTCTTAAAGTAGTAAACGCTAAATGATATAGTGGTCCAACCGGTTAATTTTATTTTCTTTATTTTTTTTTTCTAAATTGACGTATAAATAAGGACACACTCTACTTTAATCTCCAGAACTGTATCCAGAAACAATGAGAACTATACTTATTTGTATGTACTTGGTAACGCTGGCCACTGCCGCCAAACTACGTAAGTTATCACCATCATTCCTGAAAACTGAAAACCCAAAAACTGAATTACAGCTGCCAGTTTCATGAAATGTAACCCAAAACGAACGGACTTCCATCAGTGCTTGCCAAAAGCCGTTGAAAGCACCATCAGGCAGCTCCAGCGCTTGTACGAAGATTTGAATTTGACAGTCAGTGAGCACCTGGAAGTGCCTGCTTTGACCATCGACGCCGGTTCTGGACCCATGGGCACAAAACAAGTCTACAAAAATTTGATAGTGACAGGTTTAGATGAAATTACGTGCTCGAAAGCAGAGTGAGTGTCTTCATTTCTCTATCCACTAAATCGAACAAAAATTTGTAGTTTTGATTTTGACAAGAAGAGGCTGAGTGTACAATGTTTGATACCGCGGTATCAACTGAACTTTGATTACGAGCTCAGTGGGAAGATTTTGGTGCTGCCTATAACAGGACAAGGGCCTGGCTTGATCATTCTACGTACGTTTTTAAGTAGGTTTAATTAAGGTTAATTGGAATTAATTTGATAATTGTAGATGACTATAAAGTTGGGTTGATTTTTGACTTGGAGGAATACGAGAAAAAAGGGAAGAGGTATTATCGAGTTGTGGGTCATAAGTTGGATATTGATCCGAAACGTATTGAGGTTAAGTTGGATGATTTGTTCGGTGGTGATAAGGCTTTAGGTGACAGTATGAACCAAGTAATGAATGATAACTGGAAGGAGCTCTTTGAAGATGTTAAGTCGAGTTATTCTGAGGCTTTCGGGAGCATTTTTGCCTCGATTTTTAATCGCTTGTTGGTGAAAGTGCCCGTTAGTGAAATTTGGGGATAATTGAAAATAATCTTCTTTAAGTCTAGTTTCTTAAAATTAAATTTTGTATGTATTTTAAGAGTTTTGTAATAAATACAGAGTAAAATGTTTTTTATATATATTTTTTTAACAACGAAAAACTCCATTTGCAAATACGTAATTAAAAAAATCTATGCATAAACATTACGAAAATTACAAATTTATTTACTTATAATTACATGGTTCTAATCTAAAGTAGTGGAAAATTTGTCTTTTGAGAAATCTTATGATAAAAATGGCGCATCAGTGTGTTAAAGTACCTTGGGTAGCAGTTACCCGGATTTTAATTTTACATATCATTAAAACAAAAGTTGTTTATTGTTTACTATAAAAACCACTGTTCTCCATTGGTTTCGACAGCAGATTAATTTGCTTTTGCATAATTCGCTATTTTATGAATTATGTACGCCTAGGTGGAGTCTTTTTATTTTTATATTTTATGTAGCCTTGTTAATTCTTGCAAAAAGATTGTCTTATTTAGCATTTTTTACTTCCCGAGCGTCAGGTTCCATCAAACGAACGACTTATTTCATGTTTTCTTGACGTTTCATGACACTCAGAGTATGAAAAAATAGGTCACCCTTTTCCGTCTGTCCCGTCTGTCCTTTCTCTGTGGTCTGTTAACGACTTTATTAGGCAGATAATCTCCAAAATTGATGGATTTTGGTTTCTTCGAAACCAGCTGCTGAGCTTAATGTGTTCTTGGAAGAGGTGTTGCGGAATGAGTTTGTCTATATATATCGGAAACTGGTTTCAGAGAGTACAAGGCAATCACAAAAAAAGTTTTAATAAGAGTTTTTTCGTTTCCGAGATAAAATTGATTGAAAATTCGATCAAAATTAGAGTGAAACCTGTAACACTGCTTTGGCAATAATCATAACATGTCCAGTTGACGTTTTGAAAATACATAGGTAGAAAAAGATGGCATTTTTTTTTAAATTTTAGATATTTGTTGTATAGGTACATTATTTTTCTAATATCCAAGGAGTCAAGAAAAAATGTGTTAGAATGAAAAAGGCAGTGAGTGATTTATTTCACTAACGCATTTGTACATATTCACATCTATAAGAAGGAGCTATCAAAAACCTTATTAAGGTAAATTATAGACAAAATTTTTTGGAAGGGACTAAAATGTCACCCCTCTCAGGAGGAAAGTAGCTGCCCTCAGCCCCTAAAACCCTCTATCGCACGGACATATCACATTACAAATGAAACACCTTAAAAATATGAAAAGAAAGACACTCGCGAATTGACAGAGAAACGAACAGACGCAAAATCCTATACATCTGTTTGGAGCCAAAGCAAATATCTGAATATCACAAATTTAATAAAACAAAGCAAAATCTGAATTAAAATAACTGGATGCAAATGCACAAGTTATTACGGGCGTGTGGCGTAAAATTTTAAAGTTACGGCAGTTAACAGGAGCACAACAAAAGTATCCTTGGGGCGTTGTAGCACAAGTGGAGTTTGGGGTTACCGGTCGGGGCTGTTCTCCCCCCACGACGGTGATTCTATCTATCGCAAAGCCTACCCAAACAGCACATTACACGTCTCTAGAACGAACATGCCGTCCGAAACTAGGCCATTACGATCGCAGATCCGCAGTTATGTCTCGATTATTGGGCCAAATCGAAAGAACTACAACATCGCAACCGCCCCTGAATCTATCCAAACCTGTACCCTTTGTTTAGGCGTCGCGATAAGATCTGTTTTTTAACCTCAATTCCATTTTAAATGTTCAATTCTTTATAACTCTGATATTAGCAACAACTGGACAAATGTTAAAGCAACATAAATATTTAAACAAATAATTCTTATGTGAGATAAAAATGGGACATCAAATAATTTATACGATGGAGAGATTAATCAGCAAAACATTTACAAAACAAAACTAGTAAAGAATTATAAAACAAAAGATCTGGTGTGAAATAAACTTGTGCAAATAAAAATATTATGTGAGGTTAAAACTGTAGAGCATGAAATTTACGTCAAATGAAAATTATACAACTAAGGAAAATTACTGAGGTTAAAACTGTGAGATTAGGGAAATATTGTATGAGGTGAGAAATTGCAAAGTTAACAAAATTTACGTGAGATTAATATTTGCCACACTTTATCAGCGATTCAGACAAAGAGTTTACATTATGCTAAATTATGTCATAATCCAAGTGATTGGTTACTTAAAAAAAAAAACAGTTTACTTTGAGAGTTTAAAATATCGCGAACTGGTTACCCCAACGAGACACATAATAAATAAACACAAGAATATCCATCCAATCATCGTTGCGAGGAAAAAGCGCCTCGGTGATGTAAATTTTTATCGTTGCGAGGAAACACCTCGATGGTGTTATTAATCTCTAGTGTTGCGAGAACATGCCTTGTGATGTTATGAATCTCTAGCGTTGCGAGGACATGCCTTGATGAAGTAATTAATCTGTAGCGTTGTGAGGGCATGCCTCGATGAAGTAATCAATCTGTAGCGTTGTGAGGGCAGGCCTCGATGATGTAATCAATCTTTAGAGTTGCGAGGACAAGCCTCGACGCTGTAATCAATCTTTGGCGTTGCGAGGACATGCCTCAGTGATGTAATCATGACAACGACGATAATAACGATGATAACCGCCTAAGGGAAGACATTATTTTAACCCCCCCGCCAGTTCGCGGTATGAATTAGTTTAACTGCCGTAAATAAACTATTAGCAATCTTGTGTGAAAAATTAAGAAGTGTTATAATGTAACACTTACGCATATGCATCCAGAAACTTATTCGTAATTAAACAACAAAGATGTTTCCCTGACTAAGTGAATTTCATGAAATCTTCTAGCAAGTGATTTATTTAAATAATCCTGATTGTTCAATTGTGTTTGCATTAGTTGACGATTAAGAAGAACTAACTTGATTGGTGAATTTACAAACAATAAAACAAATTTACAGCCCGTGTTCCACGTTGAAAGATCACATGTTATTTAGATTAAAAGCCGCAAGAATTAGCCGCGCGGAAAACTCAGAATGAAAATGCTGCAGATAAGAAATTAAGAAAATACAAGGAATTATAACAGTCAAAGAAATAGAGTTAAGCAAATATGTCGCAGGAAAGAAAGGGATTTTTTAGAAAGACAAATAAAAACTATAGAGGAAGCATACTAGAAGAAAGAGATAAGGAACTTTTATAAAGACATACAAGACGTAAAGTCAACAAAACACGAATCTACGCAATATATAAAAGATACAGAAGGCAATTTAATAGGCGACGATGGAGGAAAAATAAGAAGATGGAAACAATACTTCGAACAAATACTAAATAGCGAAATCAGAAGAGGTCAGAGAAGAGCAAAAACAAGTACTAAAAAAAGAACTTTAAGTAATGAAAGTATAGCAATGCCAATAAGAGAAGAGATAGAGGAGATAATAAATCAGATGAGGAATAACAAAAGCCCAGGGAGAAATGGAATTAAGAAGAAAACCTAAAATATGGAGGTGAAAAACTGAAAGACGATATCCAGTTGGTAAGAAAGCAAATTTGGGAAACGGAAGAAATGCCGGATAGCTGGAAAGAGGCACTAAAAACGCCGCTCTTTAAAAAAGGTGACAGAAGAAGCTGCGAAAACTACCATGGGATTGCGTTATTAGACGTTACGTACAAACTACTGGCATCGATAATAAAAAGAAAATTTGAAGGATATATGGAAGAAGCTCTAGGAGAATATCAAGGAGGCTTTAGAAAAGGAAGAGGGACAATCGACCAAATATTTATGTTGAAACAAATCATGGTAGGAAACTAGGAATATGAAATTGATGCTCATTTACTCTTCGTGGACTTCAAAAGAGCTTACGATACGGTGAACAGGACGAAGTTAATAAACATATTGAGAGAACTAGATATTTCCGAAAAACTAATAAATCTAATGAAAATGATAATGTAAAACACAATAAGTAGAGTAAAAGTAAAAGGAAAAACTATCGACAGGTTTAATCTTAAACAAGGACTCAGACAAGGTGATCCGTTGTCAACTACTCTATTCAATCTGGTTCTAGAGAGTATTATAAGGAAAAGTGATATAAACAGGAAGGGTCTACTATTCAACAGAAGCCATCAATGTCTAGCCTTCGCAGACAATTAGGTCCTACTACCTAAGAAACTGGAAAGAATTAGAAAGGATAACAGCAAAGCTAATGAGACAAGCAGAAGAGGTAGACTTAGAATTTAATATAGAAAAAACAAAATAAATGGAACTAAAGAATAACTGTGGGAGTAGAAAAAAAAACAACCTACAAATAGACAGACAAGAAGGAATAAAAGTAGAATTTGAAGAAGTAGAAACGTTTATGTGCTGTTGATAACCAACAAATTCCAAGAAGGCAGAAATAGAACTGAGAATTGCTAAAAGTAACAATTGTGCAGGAAGATAAAGAAAAATTATGAAAAGTAAAGAAATATCAAGGCAAACAAAACTAAGAATATATAAAACCATAGTGAGACCAATCCTAACATACGCGTGTGAGACATGGATTATGATAAATAAAATGAAACAAAGACTGGAAATTTGGGAAAGGAAGATACTTAGAAGAATCTTTGGAGAGAAACAAACAGAAGGAGGACGGGAAAGAAGAACTAATGCATAAATACATGATTGATATAATGACTCAGTTGTAAACAATTTCATGAAAATAAAAAGATTGGAATGGTTAGGACATCTAGAAAGAATGATCCAAGAAAGAGAAGTTAAGATGGTGGCGTGGAAAATTCCGGAGGGTAAAAGGAAAAGAGGAAGACCAAGGAAGAAGTGGAAAGAAGCCATAGAGGAAGACCTAGCAGAAAAACAAATACAAGACTGGAGGAAGAACGCAAAAAACCGAAGGGAATTGTGATAACCCAAACTTCCCGCCTTTAAATTGACCTTGAAAAAGTTTACTAAGCCCGCGAAAAATTCAAAAATTCAAAGTTTGGCTTTGCCTGTGATCGTCTAACAAATAGGAATTGTGTGGTTTTTTGTTTTTGAAAAATGGCGGGAAGACGTTCCTTCATACAAGTGAGCATATACTGCATGTGAGTTGAGAGCGCAAGAAATAATAGACAAAATTAGGGAAGGGTCGAAATGGCATCCTTCCTTAGAAGGAAAAGAAACGAAGAGCGAATGTGACTCAGCGTGCCCTTTTTGGTGGTTCCGCAGGGCGTCATCGGTCTTCATTCCCCAAAATCCCCTAGGGTTTATTCACCGAAATATTACATTTCAAACACCTTAAGTTATATGAAAGAAAAAAAAATGAACAAACGGAAAATTCTATACATCTGTTTGGAATCAATGCAAATATTTGAATATCCCAAATTTAATAAAAACAAATCAAAATCTGAATTAAGTAACTGGATGCAAACACACAAGTTATTACAGGCGTGTGGCGGCAGATCTTTAATGTTACAGCAGTTAACAGGAGCACAGCAAAAGTACCCCTGGGGTGATGTAGTACAAGTGGAGTTTGGGGATACCGGTCTGGAGCTGTTCTCCCCCCACGACGGTGATTCTATCACAAAGCCTACCCGCACGCATATCTCCATTACTAACGTGCCCTGCGGAACTAGGCCATTACGGTCGCTAGACCCGCAAGTGGATCTTGACTACTGGTCCAAGCCGAGAGCACTACAAACCGGCGGCCGCCCCTGAATCTATCCAAACCTGTGGGCTTGTACAGGTGACACGATAAATCTCGCCAGCTCGACTAGGAACCGAACTTCGCTTCTGCCACGTTCTCTGTGTCATTTAACCTCAATTCCATTTTTAAATATTCAATCTCTTATAACTTCGATATTAACAGCTACTGAACAAGTGTTAAAGTTTCAACAAGCAATAAACAACATTTAAATTTGCCATATAATCTTGTGAAATTTTGAACAACAAATAATTTATATGATAGAAACATTCATCAACAAAATATTTACAAAACAAAACTTAGCAAGGATTTATGAAACAAAAGATCTGGTGTGAAATGAACTTGTAAAAATAGAAATATTATGTGTGAGATTGAGAAATATTGTATGAAGTGAAATATATAATTGCAATGTTAACAAAATTTACATGAGATTAATAATTGCCACACTTTATCAACGATTCAGACAAAGAGTTTACATTATGTCAAATTATATCATGATCTAAGTGATTGGTTACTTCAAAAAACCAATTTACTTTGGGAGTTTAAAATACCGCGAACTGGTTACCCCAACAAAACACATAATAAACAAACACAAAAATATCTAATCATCGCTCCGAGGCAAAAAGCGTCTCGGTGATGTAAATTTTAAAATCGTTGCGAGGAAAAAGCGTCTCGGTGATGTAAATTTTAAATCGTTGAGAGGGCATGCCTTGATAAATTAATCAATCTGTAGCGTTGTGAGGGCATACTTTGATAAATTAATCAATCTGTAGCATTGTGAGGGCATACCTTGATAAACTAATCAATCTGTAGCGTTGTGATGGCATGCCTCGATAAATTAATCAATCTGTAGCGTCGTGATGACATGCCTCGATGAATTAATCAATCTGTGGCGTTGTGAGGCATGCCCCGATGAATTAATCATGATAACGATGATAAGAAGCCATAGGGAAGAAAACATTTTAAACCCCTCCCGCCAGTTCACAGTATAATGAACTTGTTTAACTGCCTTAAATGAACTATTAGCAATCTTGTGTGAAGAATTTAGAAGTGTCATAATGTAACACTTACGTATATGCATCCAGAAACTTACTCGTAATGAAACAACACAGGTATTTTTCCTAACTAAGTGAATTTCATGAAATCTTCTAGCAACTGGTTTATTTAAATAATCCTGATTGTTAAATTGTGTTTGCACTAGCTGACGATTAAGAAAAACTAACTTGATTGGTGAATTTACAAACAATGAAACAAATTTACAGCACGTGTTTCGCGTTGACTGGAAGTCCGCATTTCTCCGATTAAAAGGCCGCAAGAATTAACCGCGCGGGTTGGGGACAACTGTGTCATTATGAAAGTTACAATTGATTGTCGTTAAACAAAGGCTTCCTCCCATTTTATTAACTACCAAAACAATTAATTTAAACCTAGCGCTTACCACGTGGTTACACTCACACAAGCACATTCAGAATGACGCTACGCCATGCAGCTTCTCTACCAACGCTTTTACCCTGTAACTAAAAACTCCCTAGCGATACCAAGCCGTCATCTAACTCAATCATCATGCAAAACTTTTTGTGATTAAATTTTTTTTTCTTTCAAATTCAAATTATTCAAGCGTGATTTCGCGCCGTTGTCAATTAATTTCAGCGCGAAAACTTTGATTTAAATTCGGTCACCACAGAATGGAGACGCATCTCAAAGCTATGGGCCTAAATGACCTGCGAGAAGCTTAATATATAGTTTTGGGTCCATCATTTCCATTTTTCGTTCATTTCTTCTCCTGTTGGATTTATTTTCACATCTCTTGCATCCATTTTGTCATCTCTTGCACCAATTTCTTCTTTCATTTCCTTATTTCTTGCGTCCATCTTCTCATCCATTACATCCATTTGTGCGAGCATAGCCGTCAATCTTCAGAATTCTTGTTCAACTTGCAGATCTTCGTAAAACCAATTATTAATCTTGAATCCCACTTCTGCCACCACTGTTACGACGAACGGGTATTTAAAATCCGCGTGGGTTAAAACTCAATAATTTATTTCTTAGTAACTTGAATTTACGCGACTAATTATACAGCGATTATGTACAAAATAATTCCGGCGGAACTTGACTGGCTTCTTTCAACATTCGCTGGATTCGACTCGACTGAATAATAATCGTTCTCGAAGGTGGTCGGGGTCTTCCTGGAATACCCATCGCGACTATTCGCGAGTTCCGCTTCCAGGCTTTCCTTTAGCGAACGCCGCCGGACCGCTGTCACCTACGATGAGTTGGGTGTAACAAGGTTTTGTTTCAGACGCATTGTATCTTTCCGGGAAAACGTTAAAGAAGCGAAAGTTGACCACCACGATGAGATGACGAGAGACATGTTTTTTCAGTGGTTTTGGCCATTTTGGTCATTATGTCCTGCGGTTACCTCCTTATTATTGCGATTGAAATGGTATGGTCCATATTAAAATCCAGAGTTCGTCGAAATAACAACAATCCAAAATTTAGTGCCAGTGCGTTAAAAAAGTCATTTCAACAGAAGAAGAATACAGGAAACGACAAGTCAGTGAATTTGTTTTATATTTAGATGAAAGCGGCGACGAAGTAGACAATGAATAATTAATTTAGTATTAATTTTGTCGATTTGTAAATATGTAAATATGTACTATTTTTGAAATTCTGTTTTCTACAAATTTCAATGAATCCGGTCCGCATGAAATGAAGTGCAGAATTCTGGCCTGCGGCGCGGGGCTTTGAAACATTTATGGAAGGGGAATAACCTGTGGTATCGGTTAAACAAAAGTAGCAATCAGTAAAATGATTTGTTGGTGAAGACCATAATAAAGACATGGATTTTCTAAAAAGCTGGATATGTTGTCCTTCAGGATCGAGCGAAGTTGTCTCTAACTGTTTTGCGTTCATTGATTTTTACTTACAGAGGTTCTCTGTAAAAAAAATAATTCTGGTTAAAGTTTTGAAATTTTGGAAAATATGGATATTAATTATACCTCTAAATAATGTCCTGGACGAAAACATTGTCTTATTGTGCACCGAAACATTACTTTGTTCCTATTTCCCCTAGTGGTTGTCTTTAAAATCGCTAAGAATTCATTAATTACATAAAAAAAAACACGGATTATAAAAACATGCGTTTTTATGACTTTGCTTTTTGTGAATAATCTTCCCTCTCTTTCTATTGATACATTTATTCACTCTCACAGGCATCAAAATTCCTATGGACGTAAATATTCACGTTTTTGTACTATTCACTAAACGACCTTAATGGCGAAGACCGGTTCATTTTTTTCAATTTCTTTTCTAAATTATGACATTATATAAGAGGACACTCTAGCTTAAGCTCCAGAACTGCAAAAGCAATGCAAAATATACTCATCTGCATATACTTGGTGACGGTGGCCACGGCCGCCAAATTACGTAAGTCATCACCATTATCATCATTCCTGAAAACTGAAAAACCAAAAATTGAATTACAGCTGCCAATTTTATGAAGTGTAACCCGAAGCGAAGCGACTTCGATCAGTGCTTGCCAAAGGCCGTCGAAAGCGCCATCAGGCAGCTTTACCAGGTGTACGATGAGCTGAATTTGACAGTCACGGAGCCTCTGGACGTGGCTGCTTTGACTATAGATGCCGGATCTGGACCCATGGGGACAAAGCAAGTCTACAAAAATTTGAAAACGGCAGGTTTGGAAGAAATTACGTGTTCAAAAGCAGGGTGAGTGTCTTCATTTTTGTATACATTAATGCGAGCAAAAATTTGTAGTTTTGATTTCGACAAGAAGAGGCTGAGTTTGCAATGTTTGATACCGCGGTATGAATTGACTTTTGATTATGAGCTCAGTGGGAAAATTTTGGTCCTGCCTATAACAGGACGAGGGCCTGGCTTGATCATTCTACGTAGGTTTTAAGTGGGTTTAATTAAGGTTAATTGGAATTAATTTTGATGTTTGTAGATGATTATAAGCTTGGGTTGGTTTTTGACTTGAAGGAGTACGAGAAAAAAGGGAGAAGATATTATCAAGTTGTTGGTCATAAGTTGGATATTGATCCGAAACTTATTGAGGTTAAGTTGGATAATCTGTTCGATGGTGACAAGGCTTTGGGTGACGGAATGAACCAAGTGATGAATGAAAACTGGAAGGAGCTTTTTGAAGATGTTAAAGCGAGTTATTCTGAGGCTTTCGGGAGCATATTTGCCTCAATTTTTAATCGTTTGTTAGCGAAAGTGCCTATTAGTGAATTATTTGGGGACAATTGAAGATAATCTTCTTTAAGTTTAGTTTTTAAATTTAAGTATCTTAAGTATTTGTATGTATTTTAAAGCTTTAAATAAATACAAAGTAAAATGAGTTGTATCTCTCAGGTTCCTCTGATTTAGTTTAGTTTATTCTTATACCGAAAAACTCCATTTGCAATGGAAATTAAAAATTTATTCACTCATAATTATAGGGTTATTAACTAAAGTAATGGAAAATTTGTACCAAAATATTAACTGTAACGAATCGAAGTCTCTACTAACTATCACTAGCAGCTTCGTAAGATATTAATTCTGTCTTTTAAAAAAATTCATAATTAAAATCGTTATAGTATTTGTGTAGCAGTTACCCGGATATTAATTAATTTTACATATCATTAAAATAAAAGTTGTTTCTTGTTTACCATAAAAGTTACTGTTCTTCAGGCAATTAGTATCGAAAGCAGCTTTATTTTTTATTGAATAAATTATTGTTTTGCTACTATTTTATGAATTATTTACGTCTAACTGGAGTTTTTTTAGTTTTATTTTTGTTTAGTTTTGTTAGTCACTTGCGAATACGTTTTTCTATTTAACTTTATTTATTTTCCGAGGGTAAAATTCCAACAAGTGAATGGCTTATTTCATGTTTTCCCGACGTTTCATGGCACTTAGAGATTGCAATAAAATTGCTTACCACCCTCAAATCCCACCTTTCTTCTGCTTGGATACCGGAATTTTGTCCCTTTCACCCGGATCGCACTTCTTGGGTAGAGACAGAGGCTTTTCCTCACGGTTGCTGACGCCTGGAGATCTGAAACTGAGAAAAAAGCTTCTCGGACCAAAGGGTTGTTGGCCTCCTGAAGAATCTGGTTGTTTCTGACGAACCAGGGGCCTGCAAGCTTGTCGGAGAATTTTTGTCTGGAGGACTTCCAACGATGAAGTTGGATTTTGGAAAACTCGTAACTCCAGGCTACTGAGGCATCAGAAATAGTGGGACGAATGATTGTTCGAAAGAGAAGAAGTTTGCTCTTGATCGACATCTTGCTGCGTCTGCCCATTAGTGGCGCCAGGACGCCTTGGATTCCATTGGTTTTGGCTATAATATAGTCAATGTGAAGAATGAAACTGAGATTTTTGCCAATGAAGACCCGAGATATTTTGTTTTGCCCTGCCAGGGGATGTCCTAGCCGAACATGGGGAGACAGTCCTGATCCTTGGGGGATTCCAGCGCTTATTGGATGTTCTGCTGATAAAGTGTGGCCTATGGGGACACAAAAAGTGTGGGCTTCCAGAAATGACCCTTTCAGCGATATTTCCCACCGAAGAAAGAATACTGATGGGGGGATGATTTTGGGAGACTGATTTTTCCCGGGTTTCGGAATGAAAATGATATTGGCCTGTTTCCGTCTACCTGGAAAGAAACAAAATTTCAACATTGCGTTAATAATACCTGTCAAGGCGACGATGGCCTCTTCGGACAGGTTTTTCAGTGCTTTGTTCGGGACCTGGGGCTTTCCTCGACTTGAGGCTTTGGATGACCGTTCGGAGTTCGTCGGGATTGGTTTCGCGGATGAGTTCGTCGTTGTCTGATTCTTCCTGTCGAAGATTTTCTACGGTTTCTTCGATGAGGTCCATGTACTCGTCGTCTGCGTCGGGGTCAATATTCGTATGGCATTGGTTCTCCAGTCTGCGAAGGCGGCAGCTTTGTCCTTACCTGTGAAAACGATGCCGTTGTGCGCGCTGTGGATCGCTTTTCAGCGCTTTGGGCATTTTTCAGGTCGAATGGTCCTCGGTGTTCAAGGACTCGAGTTTTTGTTCCCACTGCTCTTCCCAATGGTGGCTGTTCTTTTGCGCAGAGTTGGCAAGGGGATGATTGATCAGGTGTTGGGATTTTGGGGCAAGATGGAGACCATAGCATTGGAGCTAGTGGTTGCGAACAGTTTTATGAAGGGAAAGATTAAAGAACTGGAATCGACAAATAGGAAGACGTACGCTGAAGTTGTAGGATGTGCTAGATCTGGGCAAGATAGTAAGGAAGTGCCAAGAAGGAAGGAAACGTATTCTGTTATGGTGCAGTCTAAGCTTCCTAAGGAAGATGGGGATAAGATTAGAGAGAAAGTTAATAAAATAGCTGTAGACGTGAGAGTGGAAAAAGTAAGGAGGAACAGAAGTGGTGGGCAATAATTGAGACGAAGAGTAAGGAGGAGATAGAGATGATAAAGTAGGTGGTTAAGACAAACCCGAACTGGTCCACGGAAGATGTGAAAAGGAGAGGATTTAGGATTATGTGGTATGATGTACCTGTGGAATTGGCTGAGTCGATATATCGGAAAAATTTCGTGGGGAAGATGGTCGAGGAACAGTTTGGGGACAGTGTTAGGATTGTAGGGAAGCGGATCGGGCAAGCAGGAACAGGTAAGATAAGTCAAAAATTCGAAAATGTGATTGAGGCTATGGAGGTATTTTTGGACCAGGGTAGGGTGTATGGGCTGGCATTCGTTCAAACGGGAAGATTGGGTCGATATGTTGAGGTGTTATAACTGTTATGGATACGGTCATGGTGCGTTTGATTGTAAGATCAGAAATAAGGTTTGCAGGAAATATGGGGAACAGGGGCATGTGGGGAAACAATGTAAGGCGACGATCGACCAGTGTAGGAGTTGTTAGGTAGCGGGTAAGGAATTTGGCCACTCGGTGTTTTCCAGTACGTGCCCGATATTTGTACAGCAGCTAAGTGCAGCCAGGAAATTTATTTATAGGCCTTAAAATCTTGCACGCAAGTTGTCAGGGTTGTTCTAGTGTGAGGTGTGACATAGGGGTATGTATGAGAGAGAATGATATAAGGGTGGTGTTGTTGCAGGAACCGTATGCAAGAGAGGGCCGGGTTGTTGGTGTGCCTGATGATATGAGAGTGTATGTGTCCGCTGCTGTGTTGATAGAGATAGATGATAGAGGTATGGATGCTGTACAAATAACCGTGGAAGATCAAAATTTGGGAGTATGTGTGAATATAGACTGTGAGTATGGGTGTGGCGTCCTTGTATTGTCGATATGGGGATGAGATTGGACCGTATTTGGAATGGATAAGGAAGGTGGTGGTTGGATGTGAGGGAAAGACGATGGTGATAGGTATGGACGCCAATGCCTATGGTATAGTAAGTATGTGAGGACAGGTCGTGAGAGTGAGAGGAGGGGTCGGGAATTGGAAGAATTAATTGGGGAACTGGACTTGGAGGTTCTGAACAGACCATCTGATCTTTTAGCGGGCTGATGGGAGAGTCGGGAATTGACGTTACGGTAGTGAATGGTGGCTGGTTGGAGAGGTTTATGTGTGACGCGTGGGAGGTTAAGGAAGACTGGGGTGTGAGTGACCACAATTGTATATTGATCGGTGTGGAAAGTGTGCGGGGGAAGTTCAAAGCGAAGATAAAAAAGAGGAGAGGGTGGTCCATGGTTAACGTCAACTGGGAGATGTTCAAATCGGAATTGGGAAGGGAGGTCTATATGACCAGTCCTGAAAGCTTCGCGAGACTCCTGGGTAGGGAGCAGCTAGAAAGCCTACACGGATGGATCTGCATTGCTATGGACAAGGCGACAGAAAGGTTTGTTAAAGACAAGGATAAAAGAGCAGCTTGGTGGATCGAGCATCTAAAAAATTTAGAAGGTCGAGTTGCGAAAGCACAAAAAAAATGGCAGTTGATTCGTAAACGAGAGAGGAATTTGGAAGGAAACGAGAAGTGCAGGGTCGAGTACCAAGACTTTTCCCAGTTGACGTTCCCGTGAACTATGAATTATATGAAAGGGTGGAGGGTGTCGTGGAGAGAGTGAATTATGATGAGGTTGATAGGAGCGTGAGGAGTATGAGGAAGAAGAGGTCGCCGGGAATGGATGATGTGACGCCTGAAATGATGACGCTTGTGTGGGAGACTGTTCCGGAGTATGTGTTGAAGGTGTTTAATGCATGTATGGGCAGTGGGGGCTGGTGCAGGGGGGACAGTGGGGCAGTGCCCCCCTAAAATTAGAGACATAAAAAGATATATAAAAATAGCAGAAATGTATTTTCTGTTTCATTTAATCTAATTTCTTATGATTTAGTACATGTTCGTTTACTTTCATTTAATTATTCAGTGAATCAGTCCATTTACTAGCTAAGCATAACGTTTTTATAATTTATTTATATACGGACGGCTTTCATAGAATTGCCCAACGTGTTTATTCCTTCAGCCGTGGAAGGAGTAGCGGTTTTACCCAACATTTTCACATCAGGTAATACAGCTGGGACGGCTATAATCTCACAACCGACTTGGTGTGTTTTGATCAGCTGAGAGAGCCGGAGACAAAATATTTATTGTTATCGGTTAAGTGGCGACTGTGGTCGTTAACTTTTGTGTGATTTCTTCATTATGACAAAATGAATTCTGTCTCAAATATTATTAGTTTAATCAGTGACAATAAACTAACCCGCGACGTTAAAATTGAATTAAAAGCTCTTGGTGCACCGCGGCCTTCTCTAAACATTGAACAAAGCGAGACAGCGAAAAAGACACAGAAGACATTTACTCGAAAATTTAATTTTAATAATTATCAACTCGCGGAGTGGTTATGTGGATGTGCGACAAATAATGCGTTTTTTTGATATGTGTGTTTAGTAATCAACAATGCTAGAAGTGATTCTTCTTGGATTAGAGAAGGTGTAAAAGATATTAAACATCTTTCGCAAAAGGTAAAGAAACATAAATCTTGTCAAAGACACATCAACAACTGCGTCGAATACGCTCTTTTGGGTAAGGTAGATATTGCATGTCAAATAAATTCGGAATATCCTGCGAGCATTGTCCTACATAATGAGCAAGTAAAACAAAACCGTCATATCTTAGGGATATTAATTGATTGTATAAAGTTCTGTGGGATGTTTGAGCTTGCTCTGCGCGGTCATGATGAAATTGAAGAATCAGAAAATCAAGGAATTTTTCGAGGTCTTGTAAATTTTTTCGCAGAACTGGATCAGAACTTGAAAGAGCACATTGAAAAAACGAAAAATAAAGTTTTTACAGGTTTGTCAAAAACCATTCAAAACGAAATATTGGATTCAATGTACGCCGTTTGTTTAAATTTAATATATGAAGAAATTCGTCAAGCAGATTTCATAGCGATAGAAGCAGATGAGACTACAGATGCCGCTACAATATCTCAGCTAGTTTTTATTGTTCGTTATGAACTAAAGGGCCAAATATATGAGAGATTTCTAGGTTTTATTAAACCAGAAAATCACTCGGCAGATGGTATTAGCGAAGTTATACTGAATGAACTGAAAAAACTGAATATGGACAAAACTCCCGAAAAAGTAGTTGCACAGACTTTTGATGGGGCCTCGTTATGAGCGTGAAAAACAACGGAGTATAGGTTAAAATCCGGGAAATCTACGGAAGTGCACGGTTTATTCACTGTTACGCACATCAGCTGAATTTGCTAATTGAACGTGCTGCGTCCTAGAATAAGCAAGTGAAAATATTCTTTGCCAATATTGAAGCGTTTTCGGCATTCTTTTCAAGATCGGCAAAGCGCACGGCGGTGCTTGATGATATTGTAAATAAACGACTTCCAAGAGGCTCGAAAACACGTTGGAATTTTAAATCCAGTTGTGTTTTGACGGTATATTCTTATAAAAACGATATCATGACATGTCTAGATCAAATTATTGATGAAGAAATTGACCGTTCAACAATAAACCAGGCTTCTGGTTTTAAAAATTAGGCTCCATTTTTTTTAATAAGATTATGCCACACTGTGATATCTTATTTAATCAACTTCAGCAACGCGATGTTGACTCTGTAAAAGTGCATAAATATATTTCAGCATTCAAAAGTAACATTCAGATGGTAAGAAATTCCATTGATTACGACTACTATATCGAAGAAGAAGAAGAAGAAGAAAATGCACCACCAAACAAGAGAAGTAGATTTGAAGATTCAAGCAAAGTTTCTGCAAAAGAAGTTTGTGACGTTATAATAAATACTGTTGACGATCGATTTTCGAACAGTGACCATCTCTCAATCAGTGCTTTGCTTCAACCTAATCTATTTTCTGAATACCGGCTCGCCTTTCCAGACAGAGAGCTGCAACTGGCTGCTAATACCTTCAATACAGACAAATATAGTTTAAAACAAGAACTTAGTGTGTTATATAACCGAAATGAATTTGAAAATGCAGCAGGTGCATTAACATTATTACAGTGTTTTTACGAAAACAATTTGTTAACTGTTCTTCCAGAGTGTACAAAGTTACTGAAGATTATTTGTACAATACCGATGACAACAAGTGAATGTGAAAGGTGCTTCTCGACGCTTAAACGTATAAAGACTTTTGTCAGAAATACCATGGCTCAAGATAGACTGTGTGCGTTGGCAATGTGCTCGATTGAAAAAAGATTAATTCGTTCAACCCAGAACTTTAACGAATTAGTAATTGAACATTTTGTGAGACAAAAAGAAAGAAGAATAGATTTCATCTATAAACAAATTTCGTAACTAAGTAAGTGGTTTGAAAAATTTTATTGCATACCTACCTACATAGGTATATTAAAAGTATAATTAATTTTCAATTTTAATTTAACTGTTAAGTACACTATTTCTTTAGTACGTTTTTTTTTTATTATTAAAAATGTTCTCAAAACTTATTGCTAAGCAATATCAATACTTCTGTTGGGAAATGAAGATTATTATTATCATTATTTTCTTTTTTGTCTTTGCCCCCCCTCTTCAGAAGCTTACAAGCCGCCACTGCGGGGAAGGATGGGTTCCGGATGAATGGAAGGTAGGGCGACTGGTCATCTTCTTGAAGGGCATAGATAAGGATAGGTCATTACGGAGGTCGTATAGACCTATCTGCCTTTTGAGTGTGATGGGAAAAGTGTTTGAGAGAGTACTGGTGGGGAGATTGACAAGGGTACTTGAAAGAAGAAGGTCGAGCGCTCAGTTCGGATTCGTGAAAGGACTGGGAATACAGAAGGCGTGGATAAGAGTGAAACAGGTTGTGGAATGGTCGGAAAAGAAGTACCTGTTGGGAATTTTTGTTGATTTTAAAGGAGCGTTTGATAATAATCTGAGCTGAAATGCGGTGTTGAGTAAATTGAGGGAAGTGTGTGTGTGGTAGGAGGGGCAAATGAGGTGGAAAGTAAGGTGTGTAGAGGATGTCCACAAGGATCTATCTGTGGACCAGCGGTTTGGAACATGATGATGGATGGGTTGTTGAAGTAGGGGGATATCGTGTGTGGCGTATGTGAGAACAGAAGTGGTGGAAATGCAAAAAGAAACTCGCCACTGTTCCTTAATAGCATAACTGGTGCGCCAATCTTAAGTGTGAAATTATGAGGGGGAAGACCAGCTGGGTTAAGGGTGTTCAAAAACTCGACTGGATAATTTACAGCATCATCAGTTTATTTGTTCTCTGTGCATTATAACGTCCTGTGCGAGCAGTGGCTGGTTTTCTATCAGAGTGAATAACGATTTCAAACTTTTCACAATCTTCGGGTACTTTTTGAAGAGTTGTTTTCAGGTCCCTTATTATATTCGAATTTTTCTCGTGCAGTATCGTTTTAAATTGTTTGACTAAATTTGGTTTCAAGCCAGAGAAATTGCTGGATCTCAAATTTGCGTCCCTTTCGTTTTCACCAATGAAATAAATTAGAAGAAATTGAACTTCTTGTTGAGGCAAGGGTGATAAGCTACCAACCAAATGATAAACCTGTCCCTGTACTTTAAAAGTGGGCATAAAACCATCTTCCAATATTTTCTTAGCTCCAAAGGACGTCATCTGAAAACAACTGTTATACTTTGTAATACTATCCATAAAATGAGGCTGCTCTGGATGAACCCGAAGCTGCGAAGAGGCTTTGGCAAGGGTTCAAGTTGCACTTTACCACGGACGCAACACATGCCAAGAGCTTCTTCTTTCTACTTATATATATATATATATATATATATATATATATGCAAGACAATGTATGCATTTGTGATTTGCCTTTTTATATCTACTTCAGGCATTGCAGCGAAATTTATATATTTACCCGAATTTAAAAAATTCTGTTTATTTAACGCCCATTTATTACTACCTAAAATGCCTAATTTACCGTTAGAGACCTAAAGTGTTAATTAAACGACCTAATTGTAAATTTTACAAAACTTAAAATAGGATTCCACGACCAAAGAAGCGGACGTGCTGGCACAATAGAGACTTTCCATGAATTCATTGTGTTGGCTGGCAGATTGTTTAAAAATGGGTTGTAAACAACGCCCTTGAGTTTAATGGTACGGGTTGGCGTCGCCAACTGACAACGCTGGCCTGCAAAGAGGTGAATCTCTGAAAAAGCATTTTATTTTAGAAGTTTATTGTTAGTGATACTGAGTGTCTTTGCGTGTTAGTGAGTGTGCTGGGGCCGGTTTTGATTTTTGTGCATACAGTAAAGAATCCTCAAAATGCCTAAGGTAAAATCATCCATGAAAGATAAAATCAAATTATGGTTAGGGAATAATTTGGACAATAATTTTCAATTTCCTTCTTCAACCAAAGACAATGAGTTATTCTGCAAAGTGTGTGGAAAAGTTGTAAGTAAACATTTAAAATACTGAAGCTTGAATTATGTTCACATTTTTGTTTCCTAGTTTAAGTGCGAAAAAAATCACACTTTGAACAATACTGCAGTGGCGATGCACATAAAAAGAACGAGAATAAATCCAGTAAACAGACTTTATTAAACATTAGTTCCGACAATGATTTTACGCAATTTTGCACCGATTTATGTAAGGCATTTACCGCAGCAAATATTCCATGGAATAAAGTTAGTCGTCCTGAGTTTAACAATTTTATGCATAAATATACAGGAAAGCATTTACTCTCAGAAAGCACTCTGAGAAAAAATTATTTACCAAAAGATTACAATATGATGAGCACTAGAATTTTTATTTAAAAACTTTTTAACAGAAATTTTATAATTTACAGGTAATTACACAAATTAGAAATTCTATTGGCAATAATAATATATGGATTAGCGTCGATGAGACGACGGACAGATTAGGAAGATACATAGCCCATTTAGTAAATGGAAAGTTGTCTTCTGAAGAAGTTGGCCGTCCATTTCTACTAGCTTTGAAGCAGCTTGATAAAACTAATAACAACACAATCTCGAGATTTATAAACGAATCATTAGGTGTGCTATTGATAATTTTAAGCATTGAAATTATTACAATTTATTTAATTGTTAATTTGCAGCTTTATTGTGGCCAAAAGGAACTGAACACAAAAAAGTTAAATGGTTTGTATCAGATGGTGCTTCATACATGATCAAAACTGGTACTAATTCGCAGGTGTTTTATGAAAATATAACACACTTAACATGTATGGCACATGGGAAACATTTATAGTGTCTGAAACAATTAGACTGAATTATCCAGATGTCAATGGGATAATTATCAATGTTAAGAAAATCTTTTTAAAAGCACCAATAAGAGTAGAGTATTAACCAGGTGGGTCACTTGGATTCAAGCAGCATTGTTTTATGCAGAACACTTTGATGTTTTAAAACAAGTCAGTAAATATATAATGTTTTTTACTATCATTCTTGTATTGAATATTTTTAGGTTTTAATGTCATTTGAAGCCACAGATGCACAAAGCATTAAAAAAGCTCAAGAATTCTTGAATAAAGCAAACGTTAAAAATGAACTCTTGTATATTAAAACTCACTTTAAAATTATTGCTGATGCAATAGAACAATTAGAAACTATAGGTTTAAAATTAAATCAAAGTATGGAAATTGTGGAAAAAGTGTATACATCTTTAAAAAACACACCAGGAAAGGTGGAGGAAATGGCGTTCCAAAAATTATGTTCTCTATTAAAAAAGAATCCAGGATACGATTTTATATGTTCAGTAAATAACATAATTTGCGGTAGTGGAAATGCTACCAACAATACATACATAAATGAAAACGTAAATTGTTCAGTATTTAATTTTGCACCTATCACTTCTTGTGATGTGGAACGCACGTTTTCAAAACTTAAAAGTGTTTTAAGCGATCAAAGGTGTAAATTTACAATCGAAAATTTAGAGAAATATATAGTTTGCTTTTGTAACTCATTTCAAATACCTGAATTAATATTTTATTTTTTGTTAAATGCGACTTGCTTTAATTTGATCACCATTTTTTTGCGATAACTTAGAATTAGTGGACGTAACTATAGATCTTGTTTATTTAATCATTTTTTGTTTGTTGCACAAAATATTTGTTTCTATAATGTTTTGTTTAATGTTTTTTTTAAATATATATTTTTTTGATGTTTGCTTTTTCGTTGAGCAAATATTTTTTCCTCCAGGTTTCTAACCTAAACTAAGATTTTTATAACCTAATTCGTCAATTTTGGGGCCTAAAATCCGACGCCTATTCATAAGCTAACTCAAGATCATACAACATTCCAGACAAAGCTTTAACCTTGCACGGAAGCAATCGCCTTTCTGATCGTCTTCCTGGATTACAGTAATTGTGATTGAATTATGTACTTGCCACCACTGTTACACTTTACACTGTGGGTGCAGATGGTCTGAGGAATTTTGGTTTGTGTTTTCCCATTTAAACCATATTCTTAACACACATAAAATTTTACAACAATCGACAGACAGACAAACAGACAGACAGACGGAAAAATGTAAGAACGTTGTAACTGATACTCAAAAATTTCATGAGTAAGCCACTTTAGTGTGTTTTTTTTCTTTTATTAAATTTTGTTCCTGTTCGTGACTCCTTTCATTTAAAAAATTAACCAACTATTTCCTCATAATGTTGCAATTTTCAATGACATGAATCCATTTTCCATACATTAAATTAAATCGCTCAATAAATAGGCCTCTACTTTATAAAACAATAACGTTGGTGGTATAAACTGGTTCGTGCCAACATTTTCCCCCTAACCACAATAATTAATTAGTTATATAAAGACAGAACCTCCAATTTCATCTAGACGTACTGGAGAAAGCATGAAGTACCTACCAGTTTGTGTGTTTCTGGCAACTTTTACTTTCGGTGCTAAGCTGCGTAAGTCAACATCGTTAATTTATCACTCTTACTTTATTAAAACCGACTTATAGCATCCACTTTTACTAAATGTAACCCCAAACAAAGCGATTTCCAACAATGCCTGACCAAAGCCATCGAAAGTGCCGTCCGGCAGCTAACCCGTCCAATCAAGGAGGTGAATTTACCAAACATGAAACCATTGGAAATACCATCGATGATTATTGGTGAGGGTTCAGGACCAGTGGCCACCAAACAAATATTCAAAAATATGAATGCTAGTGGTTATGACGAAATTACGTGTTCTAAGGCCGAGTAAGTGTTCTAGTGTTATAGTTTCTGTATCACGAAATGGCAATTAACGATTTCGCAGACTGGATTTTAACACGAAGAAGCTAAATTTGACGTGTTTGATACCGACGTTTCGGATGGACTTCGAGTATGAAATGAGTGGGCGGATTTTGGTGCTGCCGGTGGTAGGAAAAGGGCCTGGATGGATCGTTTTACGTAAGTTTTTGGGTATTTTTGCGTAATTGTCATAACTATGATAATTGTAGATGATTTTAATTTGGGGCTGATTTTTGATTTGGAAGAGTATCAGAAAAAAGGGAAGAAATATTTTCGCGCTACTGGGCATCATTTGACTATAACCCCGCGGCTTATTGAGGTCAAATTGGATAATTTGTTTGACGGTGATAAGGCCCTGGGCGATAATTTGAATAAGGTGATGAACGATAATTGGGAGGCGCTTTTTGCTGATGTTAAGCCGAGTTATGAGGAAGGTTTTGGGAGCGTTTATGCGTCGATTTTTAACCGGTTGTTGGCGAAAGTGCCCGTGAGTGAACTCTTCAGTGACGGGTGAATTATTTATTTGTGAAAGAAAAAATTAACTTTTTACTGTTGCCAGTGTAGTGTTTTTAGTGGCTTGTAGATTTCTAATAAAATCTAATATGTTTTTAAAAATGTATTGCAGACATAACTGTTTATTTATTATTATTGAACAGTTTTCTTGTATACCAAAAATGTTTAAGAATTCCTGTGTAGAATTGGATTTTAATCGTAATACCCCCCCCCCCCCTTAGGTTAATTATTTCTTTTTTTTTAATATATTTTCTGAAATTACTTATTTTGCTAGCTTTGTAAAATATTGATGTATTAAAGATGAAAGATAAATTAAAATGAACAAGAAGTACCAGATATATAGGTAACACATTATCAAAAGTTGGGATTTAATCATTTTTCTTTGCCAAATTAATTTTTTAAAGCCTGTTGATCGTGTTTCTATAATTATTCTACTTTGAGACACGTGTTAAATTTATTAGCTGCGAGTAAAACCTTGGTTGCAAGTTAAAAATAAAGAATAAAATATGCAATGATGGAAAAAACTTTATGCATATATTATTATTAAATATATAATTATATATAATTATGCGTACTAACAAAACAAATTAGAACAGAACAGTGTTAATATATTAGTTAGTGTTAAAACTATAATGATTGACTTAAAATGTAATGAGAAATGAAACGATACATGTGAAATACGAAATGAAACATACAAAATGAGAAATGGCAAACGAAGTAGGAAACTACAAAGGCGAAATGAGAAATGAGGTGTGCGAAATGAGAAACTAGTAATGCGAAATGAGGAACGAGCTAACCGAAATGCGAAATGCGAAAGGAGAAACAAGGTGTGTGAAATGAGAAACAAGATTTCTGAACGTAGGAACGAGGAATGAGGAATATAATGCGCGAAGTGGGAAATTACAACGGCGAAATGTGAAATACGGTGTGCGAAATGAGAAGTAGGATGTGCGATATGATAAATGAGAAATGCGAAATGCGAATTGAGATGTACGAAATGACAAATGAGAAATGCAAAATGAGAGACGAGGTGTGCGAAATGATAAACGAGAAATGAGAAATGTGAAATAAAAACTAAAAAATGCGAAATTAGGATCTAGACGTGGGAAAAGAGAACGTGATATGTGAACTGAGAAATAAGATGTGCGAAATCAGAAACGGGATGTAAATAAAAATGTGCTGAATGAGATGAAAAACCAGATGTGCGAAATGAGAAACGAAGTATGCGAAATAAAAACGAGAGATGCGAAATCAGAAAACGAGTATGCGAAATGAGAATATGAAGTGAGAAACGAGTTGTGCGAAATGGCAAAAAAAAGCGAAATGGGAAATGAGAAACGGCAAATGAAAAATCCAATTGAGAAATGAGAAATACGAAATGAGAAACAATATGTGCGAAATGGGAAATGTGAAATTAGAAATAAGAAATGAGAAATGATAATGCGAAAAGAGAGATAAGACGTGCGAAATGAAGAACATGAATTGGGAAGAGAGATAAGATGTTCGAAATGAAAAACAGGATGTGCGAAAAGAGAAATGCGAAATGAAAAATTAAAAACGAGAAACAATATGTACGAAGTAAAAAATGAAAAACGCGAAATGAGAAATGCAAAATGAAAAATAAGAAATGCGAAATGAAAAATGAGAAATATGAAATGAGGAACTAGATGTGAGAAATGAGAAATGAGAAAAGCGAAATGATAAACAAGATGTGTGAAGTGAGAAATGATATGTGCGAAATGAGGAACGAAATTTGCTAAATGAGAAATGAGAAACAAGGTGCTCGAAATGGCAAATGTAAAATATGAAATGAAGAAATAAGAAGTGCGAAATAAGAAGCAGGATGTGCGAAATGAGAAATGCGAAATGGAAAATAGGATGTGTGAAATGAGAAATGCCAACAAGGTGTGCGGAATGAGAAGTAAGATGTGCGAAATGACAAATACGAAATGAGAAACAAGGTGTGCGAAAGAGCAAATGAAAAATGCGAAATTAGAAATATGATGCACGAAATGAAAAATATGAAATGGAAAATGAGCAACCAAGTTTGCGAGATGAACGAAATGAGAAACAGCATATGCGAAATGGGAAATGAGATATACAAAATGAGAGACGAGATATGCGAAATAAGAAATGAGAAATGAGAAATGCGAAACTAGAAACGAGATGTGCGAAATGAGCAACGAGATGTGAGTAATGAGAAATAAGGAATGCAACATGTTAAATGAAAAATGCGAAATGAAAAATGCGAAATGGCAAACGAAAAACGCGAAATAAGAAACAACATGAGCGACGTGAGAAATGAGAAATAAGCAATGCAAAATGAGAAATAAGATGTGCGAATAAAAAATCTGAAATGGGAAAGAGATGATCAAAATGCGAAACAGGATGTTCGAAATGAGAAATGCTAAATGAAAAATGAGAAATGAGAAACAAAATGAGAAATGTTAAATTAAATGTACGAAATGAAATATTAGAGATACCAAATGAGAAACGAGAATGTGAAATCAGAAATAAAGTGTGCGAAATGAGAAACGAGAAATGCGAAATGAAAAATAAAAAATGCGAATTGAGAAAAAAGGGGTAAATAATAAATGGAAAACGCAAAATGAGAAATAAAATGTACGAAATGGGAAATGCGGCATGAGAATTGTGAGATGCAATTAATGAGAAATGAGATGTGCGAAATTTGAAATACGAAATGAGAAAAAACGTGTGCGTAATGAGAAGCGAGATGTGCGATATGAGAAATGAGAAATGCTAAATGAAATGTAGAAGGTGTGCGAAATAGGAAATAAGAAATGGGAAATGAAAAATAAGATTTGTGAAATCAGAAATAAAATGTGCGAAATCAAAAGTGTGAAATGCAAAATGATAAACGAAACGTGTGAAATGAGAAACAGGAGGTGCGGAAATGAAAAGTGAGAAATGCGTAATGAGAAACGAGACCTAAATGATAAATGAAAAATGCAAACTGGGAAACGAGATGTACGAAAGAGAAATGCGGAATGAGAATTGTGTAATATAAAATGAGAAATGAGATGTCCGAAATGGGAAATTAGAAATGCGAAGTGAGACATGAAGAATGAGAAATGAGAAATGCGAAATGAGAAAAAAGGTGTGCGAAGTGAGAAACGAGTAGTGCGATATGTGAAATGAGAAATATGCTAAATGAAATGTACGAAATGTAATATTAGAGATACGAAATGAGAAAAGAGGTATGCGAAATGAGAAATATGATCTGATAAATGAGAAACAAGATGTGCGAAATAGCAAATGAAAAATGCCAAATGGGAAATATGATGCGCGAAATGGTAAACATAAAATGGGAAATGAGAAACTAAGTTTGCGAATTGAGATACCAGATGAGAAAGAGCATGTGCGAAATGGTAAATGAGAAATACAAAATGAGAAACGAGATGCGGGAAATGAGAAACGAGATGTGAATAATGAGAAATGAGAAATAAGCAATGCGAAATGAGAAATAAAATGTGCGAATAAAAAATGTGAAATGTAAAAGAGATGTTCAAAATGAGAAATAATATGTACGAAATAAGAAATGAGAAATGCGAAATGAGGAACAAGGTGTGCGAAAAAGCGAATGAGAAATGCGAAATGAGACAAAAGTTGTGCGAAATGAGAAACGCCATGTGCGATGTCAGAAATGAGAAATGTTAAATGAAATGTACGAAATGAGATATTAGAGATACGAAATGAGAAACGAAAATGTGAAATCAGAAATAAAGTGTGCGAAATGAGAAACGAGAAATGCAAAATAAAAAATAAAAAATGCGAATTGAGAAATAAGATGTGCAAAATCAAAAATGAGAAATACGAAATGATAAACGAGATGTGCGAAATGAGAAGTTGGAGGTGCGAAATTAAAAACGCGAAATGAGAAACGAGGTGTAAATGATAAATGAAAAACGCAAAATGGGAAGATGTGCGAAATGGAGAATGCGGCAAGAGAATCGTGAGATGCAAAATGAGAAACGAGATGTGCGATATGAGAAATGAGAAATGCTAAATGAATTGTAGGTACGAACTGAGATATTAGAGATACGAAATGAGAAATGCAAAATCAGAAACAAGATGTGCCAAATCAAAAATGAGAATTGCAAAATAATAAACGATTTGTGTGAAATGAGAAACAGGAGGTGCGAAATGAAAAGTGAGACCTGCGTAGTAAGAAATAAAGGGTAAATGATAAATGAAAAATGCAAAATGGCGAACATGATGTACGAAATGAGGAATGAGAAATGAGAAATGCGAACTGAGAAAAACGGTATGCGAAATGGGAAAAGAGTAGTGCGATATGTAAAATGAGAAATATGCTAAATGGAATGTACGAAATGAGATATTAGAGATACGAAATGAGAAATGAGAAGTGGCAAATGAGAAACAAGGTGTGCGAAATGAGAAACGAGAAATGCGAAATGGAAAATGAGATGTACAAAAAAACAAATGAAAAATGCGAAATGAAAAATATGATATGAAATGGGAAGTGAGAAACCAAGTTTGCGAATTGAGATACGAGATGTGTGATATGAGAAACAGCACGTACGAAATGGGAAATGAGAAATACAAACGAGATATGCGAAATGCGAAACAAAAAACGAAATGTGCGAAATGAGAAACGAGATGTGCGATATGAGAAATGAGAAATGCTAAATGAATTGTAGGTACGAACTGAGATATTAGAGATACGAAATGAGAAATGCAAAATCAGAAACAAGATGTGCGAAATCAAAAATGAGAATTGCAAAATAATAAACGATTTGTGTGAAATGAGAAACAGGAGGTGCGAAATGAAAAGTGAGAACTGCGTAGTAAGAAATAAAGGGTAAATGATAAATGAAAAATGCAAAATGGCGAACAAGATGTACGAAATGAGGAATGAGAAATGAGAAATGCGAAATGAGAAAAACGGTATGCGAAATGGGAAAAGAGTAGTGCGATATGTAAAATGAGAAAAATGCTAAATGAAATGTACGAAATGAGATATTAGAGATACGAAATGAGAAACGAGAATGTGAAATCAGAAATAAAACGTGCGAAATGAGAAACGAGAAATGCAAAATGAAAAATAAAAAATGCGAATTGAGAAATAAGATGTGCAAAATCACAAAATGAGAAACACGAAATGATAAACAAGATGTACGAAATAAGAAGTTGGAGGTGCGAAATTAAAAACGCGCAATGAGAAGCGAGGTGTAAATGATAAATGAAAAACGCAAAATGGAAAATAAGATGTGCGAAATGGAGAATGCGGCAAGAGAATTGTGAGATGCAAAATGAAAAACGAGATGTGCGATATGAGAAATGAGGAATGCTAAATGAAATGTAGGTACGAAATGAGATATTAGAGATACGAAATGAGAAATGAGAAATCCGAAATCAGAAACAAGATGTGCGAAATCAAAAATGAGAATTGCAAAATAATAAACGATTTGTTTGAAATGAGAAACAGGAGGTGCGAAATGCAAAGTGAGAACTGCGTAGTGAGAAATAAGGTATAAATGATAAATGAAAAATGCAAAATGGCGAACAAGATGTACGAAATGAGAAATGCGGAATGAGAATTGTGAGATGCAAAATGAGAAACGAGATGTGCGATATGAGAAATGAGAAATGCTATATGAAATATAGGTTCGAAATGAGATATTAGAGATACGAAATGAGAAATGAGAAATGTGAAATCAGAAACAAGATGTGTGTAATCAAAAATGAGAATTTCAAAATAATAAACGATTTGTGTGAAATGAGAAACAGGAGGCCCGACATGAAAAGTGAGAACTGCGTAATGAGAAATAAGGTGTAAATGATAAATGAAAAATGCAAAATGGGGAACAAGATGTACGAAATGAGAAACGAGATGTGCGACGTGAGAAATTAGAAGTGCGAAATGAGAAATGAGGAATGAGAAATGAGAAATGCGAAATGAGAAATGCGAAATGAGAAAAACGGTATGCGAAATGGGAAAAGAGTAGTGCGATAAGTAAAATGAAAAATATGCTAAATGAAATCTACGAAATGAGATATTAGAGATGCGAAATGAGAAATGAGAAGTGCCAAATGAGAAACAAGGTGTGTGAAATGAGAAACGAGAAATGCGAAGTGAAAAGTGAAAACTGCGAAATGAGAAAAGGGGTATGCGAAATGAGACATAAGATCTGATAAACGAGAAGTACGAAATGAGAAACAAGGCGCGCGAAGTAATAAATGTAAAATATGAAATGAGAAATAAGATGTGCGAAATGAGAAATACGGAATTAGAATATAAGATGAGAAACGAGATGTGCGAAATGAGAAATGAGGAATGAGAAATGAGAAATGCGGAATGAGGAAAACGGTATGCGAAATGGGTAAAGAGTATTGCGTTATGTGAAATGAGAAATATGCTAAATGAAATGTACGAAATGAGATATTAGAGATACGAAATGAGAAGTGGCAAATGAGAAACAAGGTGTGCGAAATGTGAAACGAGAAATGCGAAATAAAAAATGAAAACTGTGAACTGAGAAATGAGATGTGAGAAATGAGAAATAAGATATGCGAAATGAAAAGTGAGAAATGCGAGATGATCAACGATTTAAGATAAGTAAAAAATGCATAATGAGCCAGAAGTTGTGCGAAATGAAAATCGCAGAATAAGAATTGTGAGATACAAAACGAGAAACGAGATGTGCGAAATGAGAAATGTTAAATGCTAAATGAATTGCACGAAATGAGAAATGCGAAATGAGAGACAAGATGTGCAAAATGAGAAGCAGGAGGTGCGAAATCGGCAACGAGGTGTAAATAATAAATGAAAAATGCAAGATGAGAAATAAGATGTGCGAAATGAGAAATGCGGAATGAGAACTGTGATATACAAAATGAGAAACGAGATGTGCGAAATGAGAAATTAGAAATGCGAAATTAGAAAAGGGATGAGCGAAGTGAGAGGCAAGATGTCCAAAGTGGGAAACAATATGTGCGAAATCAAAATTGAGAAATGCAGAATGATTAACAAGATGTGCGAAATGAGAAACTTTGTTGGTGGACTTGTTAATGAGTAATTGATCAATTTTTATTTACCACTTCAAATTACTGTCGAAATTTATTTTTTAAAACAAAGATGTTGAACTTTTAAACGAATCACGAATTCTTGATCAATATCTGAGAAATCTCGATATTATGCTGACGCCGGATGGTCTAATGGTGTTCTGATCGCCTGGCACGCGCGCGACCTGTGTTCAAATCCTACTAATTCCTTATTTGCACACTAGAGTAAAATTTTAAAATATGTTGACATTCGAAACTAGAATATAATAATATTAAAAATTTTAAAATCAGTTTTGCTGCTGAAGTTGTTTACAAAAGAATGTTTTTATTCACCCCTCGTATATCCTACGGCGGATATTATATATATTAATAACAGTGTAATTGACCTCCACCTGCAAGTTCCTGCTCATGTATGCAAATACTTAAATGGAAGCATTCTCATGTGTTGTTTTTGTACCAAATTTGGATACAGTTGACCACCTTTCCGAGCTATTGTTGACATAATGGACACCACGTATTCGTATACGAGGGACATCAAAACGTTAAAAAATATTGTTTTCATTTAATTGTTTAATTATTATTTAAAGTCTTTCAAATTCTCGGAAAAATGAGGCTGCACCTGTTTCTATTTCTCAGAAGACGTGTTTACGTGTCCCAGATTTTTAAAAATGAGCACGATGTATGATTAATCCTCTTTTAGTAGTATCCAATTAAATTCATTAGTCACTCCATACCACAAAATGCCACTGTATAAGGTAAACTACGAATATTAAAATAACACTTATTTTAATGTCCAGCAATTAAAACAAACATCCACTATTATATAAGAAAATACTAATCGCATTGCAGGTGACGTAAAACTGGTTTATCTGTGTTATTCAGTTGTACCTTAACCTTCGAGGACTATAAAAGAAATCCATTTGACATCCATTGAGCCCACATCGACCATGAATCTCATACCAGTAATAACAATTTTAGTGACACTAGCAGCTGCCAGTTTCAGCGCCGTTCTACGTGAGTACTCATTTATTTTCCGTATTTTATAAAAAAGAATACAAAAAATCCAAAAAATAGCTTCCAGTTTTACAAAATGTAGCCGAAAACAGAGCGACTTCCAGCAATGCTTGACCAAAGCGATAGAAACCGCCATCCAGAAGCTGGACCGACCGATCAAAGAACTGAATTTACCCAACATGGAACCCTTGGAGATTCCAGCTCTAACCGTAGGCGCTGGAAATGGACCAGTGGCGTTCCAGCAGAATTACAAAAATTTGAAAGTGACGGGTTTTAGAAAAATTAGTTGCTCAAAAGCGGAGTAAGTTTGTGCTCAAGTTTGTCTAATTGGTTTAATTCATTTTGGTAGATTTGACTTTGATAAGAAGAAGCTGATGATGGACTGCTTAATTCCGGAGTTTCGGATGGATTTTGACTATGAGGTGAATGGGAGGATCTTGGTGTTGCCCATTGTGGGGCAAGGGCCTGGGTACATAATTTTGCGTGAGTTTCAAAAAAAATTGGTAAAAACTGTGCTGGATTTGGTTGTTCGTAGATGACTACCACTTGGTGCTCAATTTTGACTTGGAAGAAGAAGAGAAGAAGGGTAAAAAGCACTACAAGATCGCTAAGCAGAAACTGACTATAGAACCCAAACTGATTGAGTTTAAACTGGACAATTTGTTTGATGGTGATAAGGCTCTAGGTGATAATATCAACAAAGTCATGAATGATAACTGGTCGGAGCTCTTTGCTGACGTTCGAGCGAGCTACGAAGACGCGTTTGGGAAGATATTTGCGTCGATTTTTGGCAACCTGTTAGCGAAAGTGCCCGTTAGTGACCTGTTTGGTGATGCATAAATAAAAAAAAATGTTGTAGATAGGTACCAAAACTAGATTTATATTTTTCAGTAGTCCTTTAAAAAAACGTTGGATTTCAGTGATGATACTAATAAATCAGATAAAGTGTTATAAACCGTCATAATTAGTTAACCAAATGAGATTCAAACGATCGATCAATTTATTATTTGTGTGGTAGATGGAAGGGTAAGAAATCCTTGAGTTTTCTTAATCCGAAAATTAGCAGAAGTGGACGCTGCGAAATTAAGTTATTAGACAATGCAACATAATGGAATATAAATGAGATTGGTTCTATTTTGTTATAAAAACTCTAAAATTTTAATACAAAAAATTTGAATTGAGTCTCCAAACATGCGTCAGAATTATAAAATTAGTTACATAATTTTAACAAACTGATTAATGTGTGCATTTGTTTTAAAAATTAATAGAATGAATAAATTTGCAATTAAAAATATAAAGGAACTATCGCTACTTAAGCTTAAATGAGTTAATTTTATAGACTTACAAGTAGACGCAAATAAAAAGAAAACTTTAATGACGTTAATGCAAATTTTGAGATTACAAGCCTGTAAATGGCACGCATATTAAAAAACTATCAAGGTTAGGAACGCTCTTATTTTCGATCTAACGACGTTTCAACTTTTCAGATTCTTTAATCACCAGTTGGTTAAATTCATAAATCCAAAAATCTATATTAAGATAAAAGGCAAAATATATTTTGTCCATATTTTCTTAATGGGCGAAGTCTTATTTTTCCAACAAGAAATTGAAAACATATTTAACTATTGTGTCGTTGAAAGAAAACTCTAGACATTAGCAACTAATGCTCCTATAGCATCGGAACTAAAACTTCGCATTAGTTAAGAGTTAAAAAATTGTCCCTGTATATTTCTCTACAAAATTTTACTCTTTAACCATGTTTTCAGTTTCTGGTTGGAAAAAGAAGTCTACGTATATTAAGGTAAAATAGGCAAAATATATGCCCCGCCCACCCACCCTATCTCAATTCAGATTATTTTATTTTTCATCGTGAGCCGGAGGGCGAAAGTTAATTTCAAAATCTGCATTTTTCTACAAAAAGTTGCTATGTAAAATATGTTTTTAATTATCCTGTTTTTGAAAGAAAACTATATATATTAAGAAAAAAACACTCCACCCCGATCTTAATTGTGATGAGTTTTTCATTAGTAATCAGACCCAGGGGCGGAGTTTAATTGCAAAATCCATATTTCTCTACAAAATTTCACTCTATTAAAAACTCATTTCACAGGATAATGCAACTGAGATCCCACCCGGCTCACGATGCATAAAAAAATCATCACAATTTAGAGGGGGTGGGTGGGAGGGCTTATATTTTGTCCATATTTTCTTAATGGACGCAGTCTTCTTTTCCCAACAAGAAACTGAAAACATATTTCACTATTGTGTTGTTGAAGTAAAACTCTAGAGAATGGCAACTAATGCTTCTATAGCATTGGAACTATAACTTCGCGTTAGTTAAGAGTTACAAAAATGTCCCTGTATATTTCTCTACAAAATTTTACTCTTTAACCATGCTTTCATTCATTTTCTTGTTGGGAAAAGAAGACTACGTATATTAAGATAAAATAGGCAAGGTATATGCCCCGCCCACCCACCCTATCTCAATTGCGATTATTTTTTCTTCGTCGTGAGCCGGAGGGCGAATGTTAATTTCAAAATCCTCATTTCTCCACAAAATTGGTATGTAAAATATGTTTTTATGTAACTTTTTTTTGAAAGAAAACTATATACTTATATTAAAAAAAAACCCACCCCAATCTCAGTTGTGATGAGTTTTTCATTCATAATCAGCCCGACGGGCGGAATGTAATTGCAAATTCCATATTTCTCAACAAAATTTTAAATTTCACCTTTTTAAAAACTCATTTCACAGGATTTTACAACTGAGCTCACGATGGATAAAAAAATCATCACAACTGAGACAGGGTGGGTGGGTGGGGGGACTTATATTTTGTCCATATTTTCTTAATGGACGCAGTCTTCTTTTCCCAACAAGAAACTGAAAACTTATTTAACTATTGTGTCGTTGAAAGAAAACTCTAGACATTAGCAACTAATGATTCTATAGCATCGGAACTATAATTTGGCATTAGTTAAGAGTTAAAACAATGTTCCTGAATATTTTTCTACAAAAATTTTACCCTTTAACCATGTTTCTAGTTTCTTATTAGGAAAAGAAGACTACGTATATTAAGATAAAATAGGCAAAATATATGCCCCGCCCACCCACCCTATCTCAATTCTGATTATTTTATTTTTCGTCGTGATCCGGAGGACGAAAGTTAATTTCAAAATCCATATTTCTCTACAAAATTTTATTCTTTTAAAAACCCACTTCACAAGATTTTGCAACTGAGCTCCGTTTCAGGTTCACGATGAAAAAAAATCATCACAATTGAAACGGGGTGGGTGGGGGCGGGCTTTTGTCCATATTTTCTTAAAGGACGAAGTCTTCTTTTCCAAACAAGAAACTGAAAACATATTTGACAATTGTGTCGTTGAAAGAAAACTCTAGAGATTGGCAACTAATGCTTCTATCGGAACTATAACTTCGCGTCAGTTAAGACTTAAAAAAATGTGCCTGTATATTTCGCTACAAAATTTTACTCTTTAACCATGTTTTTATTCATTTTCTTGTTGGGAAAAGAAGACTAGGTATATTAAGATAAAATAGGCAAAGTATATGCCCCGCCCACCCACCCTGTCTCAATTGCGATTATTTTTTCTTCGTCGTGAGCCGGAGGGCGAATGTTAATATCGAAATCTTCATTTCTCCACAAAAAATTAGTATGTAAAATATGTTTTTAAGTATCCTGTTTTTGAAAGAAAAGTATATACTTATATTAAAAAAAAACACACCCCAATCTTAATTGTGATGAGTTTTTCATTCATAATCAGTCCGAGGGGCGGAGTGTAATTGCAAATTCCATATTTCTCAACAAAACTTTAAATTTCACCTTTTTAGAAACTCATGTCACTGGATTTTACAACTGAGCTCCGCACCGGCTCACGATGGATACAAAAATCATCACAATTGAGAGAGGGTGGGTGGGTGGGGAACTTATATTTTGTCCATATTTTCTTAATGGACGCAGTCTTCTTTTCCCAACAAGAAACTGAAAACATATTTAACTATTGTGTCGTTGAAAGGAAACTCTAGAAATTAACATCTAATGATTCTATAGCATCGGAACTATAACTTGGCATTAGTCAAGAGTTAAAACAAGGTTCCTGTATATTTTTCTACAAAATTTTACCCTTTAACCATGTTTTCAGTTTCTGGTTGGGAAAAGAAGACTACGTATATTAAGGTAAAATAGGCAAAATATACCCCACCCACCCACCCTATCTCAATTCTGATTATTTTATTTTTCATCGTGGGCCGGAGGGCGAAAATTAATTTCAAAATCCGCATTTTTCTACAAAAAATTGTAATGTAAAATATGTTTTTAAGTATCCTGTTCTTTTAAGGAAACTATATATATTAAGAAAAAAAAAAACATCCCCATCTCAATTGTGATGACTTTTTCATTCGTAATCAGACCGATGGGCGGAGTTTAATTGCAAAATCTATATTTCTCCACAAAATTTTATATTTTTCCCTTTTAAAAATTCATTTCACATGATTTTGCAACTGAGCTCCGCCCCCCGCTCACGATGAATAAAAAAAATCATCACAATTGAGAGAGAGGGTGAGTGGGTGGGGGCTTAGGTTTTGTCCATCTTTTCTTAATATACGACGTCTTCTTTTTCCAACAAGAAACAGAAACATGTTTAACTATTGTGTTGTTGAAAGAAACTTTATGTATTAAGCAAAAAAAAACACAAAGAATAAGCACAACCCGCCCGTCCCATTGGCAAGTTTTCATTCGATGTTAGACCGAGGGGCGGAGCGTACCTACAAAATCCATATTTCCCTACAAAAATTTACGGTTTTGAACATGTTTTATGCTTCTTCTTGCGAAAAGAAGGCTATGTATGATATTGTTTCTTGGAAATTCATATCGTTTCGTCATTTCTGACCATCCTGATTTTTTCTGTTGTAATTTTTTATTTGATCTAATATTAGAACTGCCCTTGGATTCGCATTTACGGCATAATTTTTTATTATTTGTACCCTAATTTTTGTTTGTTTTTTTCCTGTTCAATTTCTAGTAATTGTTTCAATTTATTACAACGAAGTTTCGTTTGTTTCAAATTTTGTTCCAAACAGCGATTTGTGTACAATAAATTTTTAATTTCTGTAGATGTATACATGGTTTCAGTTTCACAAAACTGCTCAGACTAATTAACTGACGAGTGATCCAAAAATCTACACAGTGACACAGTCCCTCATTTACGGTAGACTAAAATTTTCAAAATATTGATAACTGAAAATATTACTAATTAATAACAATCAATTTTACAAATACAAAGGAAATGGGTCCTGATACAAGTCTTCGACGTTGTGTAGACAGCAATATTTTGAAATTTGTTAAAACAACACTCTTTAATCGTGTTTTATTAAAATTAGCCTATGTAACCAACATCACACACGCGTAATGAATGTGTCTATATAAATTAAGTTTAAATTTAATTCTCAGAGATGGAGATCCGTTACTCCCAACTTACGTCATTTAACAAAAACGGACATTTCACCGACGCAACAGGTTGAATAGATTTCATAATAAATAATTTATCATTTTATTGAGTATATTCAACTGGTTCTTTACTTTTTAGCAACTCTGTACGTGTGCTCACTGAGTTGATCGAAATGTAAAGTTCCTAAATCTTTTTTTTCTTTTACCTTTTTTCCATAACACCAATGTTATTGTTTTTTCCACATTTACTTCAAATCCCTTCTTTCTCATATACCTTTCAAGATTTCTAATAATTTTTCTTTTTTTTCATTTCTTCTTCCGACTTAGCTGTCTCATCCTGTGTATTAGATGTTCACTTATCTTTTGCTTTTCAAATATTCCTACATTATTTCTCTAACCAGAGTCTCAAATGCGGATTTTATAATGTGACTTTTAATAACCTGTTTTGAGGTCACAAATTCACTCATATCAAACTAATTTCTATGTGATATTCTTCCGATGTATAAAACACCTTATACACTTCAAGTTATTGTTGCTGAGAGCCCATTTATACTGACTTAATTAAAATACGTGAAATTTGATTTAGAACTATCTACACAGCAGTGGCGGCTGGTGGGTCAAATATTTTGAGTCTACACCTTTGTGTTATATATTTTCGTAATGTTTTAAGTTTCTTGTTCTGAAAAGACGACTACGTATATTATGAAAAAAGGCAAAATATATACCCCGCCCACCCGCCCTATCCCAAATGTGATGATTTTTTTTTTATTAGTGTGCAATTAGGTTACGCCCCATAATTGTAAAATCCATATTTCCTTGCAAAAACAATTTTAACCATGTTCTAAGTTTCTTATTATGAAAATATGGCCATGTATATTAAGAAAAAAAAGGCAAAATATAATATAATATTTGGATTTGCATATACAGGGTGACTCAAAAAAAATTGAATGCGTGAATTTATTTTATTGATTTAATCAGGAACCACAAAACCGAATGTTCTGAAATTTTGGAGATGTTTTAAAGTAATCATGGGCTAGTAAATTTTTGATCAAAATGAATTTGCTCATCCCCCTAAAAAATTGATGACGCCACCCCAAAATTTTGAATAAATGCTATCTTAAATGTGCAAAGGATGATGAATGAGCCTATACTTGTGATTTATCACTGCATCAATATTTTTTAGATTTACTTATACGGGGTGTCTGAAAAAATTAATGACTGGGTCAATTTATTATATTGATTAAAACAAGAATTGCAAAACTGAATACTTTGGAATCTTGACGTTTTGTGAGCATAGTAATTTTTTAGTCAAAATGTATCTGTTTATCAACCTCAAAAAATTGATGGTCATTTCAAAATTTTTCCGAATAATGAGTCCGTTAATAATGGACCATTTCTATTTTACAATTTAACTGTCAAATGCACAAACCGATACATGGCAGTATAGGTTTTATTATCAATAGTGCCAACATAATGTCACAAAATACTAACATTGCTGATTTAGTGAAAGAAACGACTCCTGTCAAAGGTAGAAGAACGTGTAACACGTACAATGTACAGTACAATATGCTTCAATTACAAAAGTTACAATATACACACAGCTCCACGTTTGCTACCAAAGAGCGATGACTGCGCTCGCTCGTTGCTGTTGCCCGGCAAGAACCAAACAATATGAGGAGGTTTGGAGCGCGTCTTGCCATGAAAAGAGTGAACTAGGGTTTGCTAGCATGGGTGAAGGACTTTGTAAATTATGAACGTCGTACTTTGTGAATTATAAGCTTATCATATTTAAACATTACTTAATTATGTTCAGAAATTATTTAATTATAACGTAAAAAATTATAGCCTTGACAGACCAACTTCAATCGTTTCGAAAATTTCCCCAAAATTTAAATATTATCGAGTAAACGAATTACGGAACCCGATAAATTAAAATTGAAATCGTACTTATCCCGTTTCCGGTACTTTTGGAAAAATTATCACTTTCGTTCGTGTTCACAGTACCATCACAACATATTTTCACTATTCTGGATTCTGGATTCTTAATTTATGGGGGCTGACCGTGGCCAGCCGGCACTTAGGCCTCGCCTTTGGGCCCATTGTACCTTCCCCAAGTCCATATCAGGGTGTTTTCCCGCTCCTCTACTCGTCAAGCCACCCAACTGCTTGAATGTACTTGAGTAATGCAGAGGGTGGAAACTCCCTGATATTTGCCATACTAGGCCAGATGTCCCCTAGTATGGATTCCCTGTAGGAGGCTAGGGCTGGACACTCACGAAGAATGTGCTCAGCTGTTTCCTCTTCTTCATTGCATCCACGACAGATTGGGTCTGTTACCACCCCTATCGTATATAGATGTTTGTTAAACTGGTAATGTCCCGTAAGGAATCCTACCAGTTTACGCAGTTTGTCCCTTGAAAGTGAGAGATAAAATTTCGTCAACTTACGGTCTGGTGTCGCCATACAAGCTCTACTATGCCGACAGCTGCTCAACTTCACCCATATCTGCTCATGGCGTCTCTGGGTATATTGCTTTACGAGTTCGTTCGAGAGGGCGACCGAAGGCGTGATTGCCGGTTCGGGTCCCCAGAAGGGCATGCGCGCGGCTCGCTTCGCCATCTCATCTGCCCTCTCGTTTCCTTCGTTGCCACTGTGTCCTTTGATCCAACAAAGTTCCACACTATTCCTCTGCGTTACATACTTTAGCGTTTGTCTGCACTCCCAAACCAGCCCGGATCGAACCATACAGCTGTCCAGGGCTAGTAGTGCAGACTTGCTGTCAGTAAGTATGCGTATTGATTTGTTGCCGATTTCACGTTCAGCAATGATTCTAGCTCCCAGCATTATTCCCATCAGTTCTGTTTGTAAGACAGACGTGTGGGTGCCGAGAGGTACACTAATTTGTGCGTTCAGTTGTTCGGAGTAGATGCCGGCTCCTGAACCACTATCTGTTTTGGCACCATCGACATAGATATCTATGTCGGCTCGTCCTTCTGAATTATCATTCATTGATATTCTATATGTCTTCTCATATATTAATTTTGTGCCCATTCGGTCACAGCCCATCCTTAACAAGGGTATTCTGTTGAACGCCTCCGTTAAGATCCGAGTGTGCTTCGTTGTGCGGCCTTGTTTGTTCCATACTCCCAGAGAGTGAAGTCTTAGAGACGTCGTCATTGCCGCTTCCTCTATGTAAAGGTTAAGAGGTGCTAAGCAAAGAAGAGTCTCCAGAGCCGCTGTGGGAGTGGTCCTCATTGCTCCTGTAACACTGAGACACGCCATTCTCTGAACGTGTTCAAGTTGCAGGGCTGTTGTTTTTTGTCTGGCTCTGGGCCACCAAACTAAAGCTCCATAGCACAGCATCGGTCTGACTATTGCCGTGTAGATCCAGAGGGCGATCTTGGGATTTAAACCCCACGACCTTCCCACCACCCTACGACATTGCCAAAGAGCCGAGCGTGCCTTTTCTACTTTATCATCTACATGCTTCTTCCAATTCAGTCGCCAGTCCAATACAACTCCCAGGTATTTGACTTCGTCCGAAAGTTGAAGCGTTGTGTTAAATATTTTTGGCATCTGTAGTGTGCCAATTTTCCTTTTCCTGGTGAACAGGATTAGTTTCGTCTTTTCTCCATTAACGGAGAGGGTATGCATATTTTCACTAATATTTATTAATAATAAATTAGAAATTCGCGAAAATAAGCCAAACCGGAGCTCCGATGTTGCTGCCATCAGACCGAAATCTAAACAGAACACAAGGGGCCGAAAAATGTGACTTTTGCTCAGGTAGCTCACGTGACAGTGACGTCATCCTACGTCACGATGAGATTGCAAACATTATTTTTCATATTTTGGCCAGGAAATTGCACATTTTCGGGGTTAATTTAATAATATTTAAACAAATTGCTTTGTTTTTAGTAACTTTACTTTTTGAAGAAAACGGTGTTCGATTTAATTATCATATATTAATACTTATCGTATTTAAACATTATAAATAATATTAGTTATGTTTAAATATTATTTAATTATATCGTGAAAATGTATAAATTTGATCGACCAACTTCAATCGTTTCGAAAATTTCCCCAAAATTAAACTTTGTCGAGGAAACGAATCACGGTACCTGATAAATTAAAACTGAACTCCTACTTACCCTGTTTTCGGTCCTTTTCGGAAAAATATCTATTTTCTTCCGTGTGCACAACTATAACACAACACATTTTCCTTAATATTTATTAATAATAAATTAGTAATTCGCGAAATTGCTATACTTTTACGCCAAAAGGACGCGACGATCTTGTCACCATCAAACAAAAATTAAAACTGAACACAAAAGACCGAAAAACGTGACCTTTGGACAGGTAGCTCACGTAACAGTGACCTCATCGCACGTCACGATGAGATTGCAAAAATTATGTTTCATATTTTGCCCTGAAAATTAGACATTTTCAGGATTAACTTAACAATAGTTAAACAAATTGCTTTGTTTTTAATACCATCGTGTTTTTAGTAAAACCGTTTGATTATCATATATTAATAGTTACTTAACATATTTGAACATTATAAATAATATTAATTATGTCTAAATTTTATTTAATTATATCGTGAAAATGTATAGCTTTGACCGATCAACTTCAACCGTTTCGAAATTTTTTCCAAAATTTAAACATTGTCGAGTAAATGAATTGAAGTCGTACTTACCTCGTTTTCAGTCCTTTTCGGAAAAATATCCACTTTCGTTCGTGTTCACAGTACTAACATAACACATTTTCACTAATATTTATTAATAATAAATTATAAATTCGCGAAAAGAAGTCTACATTTAAGCCAAAATATTTTGCCTTTTTTTCTTGTTCGTAATCTTCTTTTCGCAACAGAAAACTTAAAACGTGTTTAAAACAGGAAATATGTATTGTCGTGAAAAGATTGTTACGTATATCTAGAAAAAAGGTAAAATTTAAGTTCCGCCCTCGCACCACCATCTCAATTGTAATGATGTTATTCGTTGTAAATATTGAAATTCTAAAAAATTGTTATACTTCATATTGTAAATTGTGGCGATGCGAGGGAAGTTGTGTCGAAACTACTTTCGACCAATTTTTTTTACCACGTTTTTAAATTTCTTGTTGTGAAAAGATGACTACACATATTAAGAAAAAAAGGCAAAATGTAAGCCCTTGCAGTTATAATACCTAATCTGTTTTTGAGACGAATAGCAATCAATTTTGTTGATTTAATAAGCGTTGAGAACTATCTTTAACAATGCGTAAGTACTGACAAATAGCTACAGTGTAGAAAATGATGGCAGCTATTTAAAATATGATGGTTTCAGTGAGTAGGTGATTAAATGGGTTAATATTAGTGGACTTCATTTTCTATCTATATGTTCCAATTACAGTTATTACGGGCAAACAGTTTCACCTACTTACTTTCAGCAGATAGGCAACCAACAATACATTTCTTCATCTTTTAACCCATACCTAAGGAAGGATGTGAAGAGCTTTATTTTGTCTAAGCTCCCAGACCTATGCACTGTGTTTTGTGTTATTACCTAAAATATACCGTTTAAATAATAAAAATTAATTTTTTAGAAAGAGCTTTTGAAGACATTTTAGTATTACGCAATTGTAAGGTTAGACGACTTAAAATTGAATTAATTTCATAATAAGAGCTGAAAAAAACTTTAAGTTGAATTTAAGTTCCATTTTCCCTGAAAAATAGCTAACTCGAAGGGCGAAAACATACACAAGGTGTTTTATAATTAATTGAATTATATGCATTTCATTCCAAAAAAAAAATCTTTACCATTATGCAAAATTATCCGCCAAGCAACCGAAATTGTGTCTCTGCACCGTTAACTTCTGATCATAGACTCCTACTCGCCTGACAAGGACCTTGCCACCGGCTGAATTCCATCACCGTTATCGTCAAGTGTTCAATAAAACCATAAACTTGCGACGCCAATAACTGACCAATAACTGACCCATCCATTGCCCCAAGCACAAAAATATAAAAATTAGCTCATATCTCTCGGATTAATTAGCCACTTTAATTAGCTCTCACTCTCAAAGCTCAAACAAAAGTACAAAATTTGTAACAGCAAAATGACATTGTGCGTTTATTCTTTAATTCGTATTTAATATTCACTTTCAGTAAACAACGCACTCTTTCTTTTGTTAGAGGACTCAATTTCTACCAACCGGATGCTATAAGTATGCTACAAAACTGTAAATCGAAGATGGTTGGGTGCAGCATAGCGAACAGGTCTTAAGTCTTTGGCATTTTCAGGCTAAATTTAACTATCCAGCCACCAGTGCACAAGAAACAAGAGTCGCTCAACGACGATAGCAACATGAACAAATGGCTCATTTCGTACACAATCTTAGTGTCTTTGTGTTCTTGTAGACAACTCCGTAAGTACCACAAAGACAGCTCTAACAATAACAATAATAATAACAATAGTAGTAGTAGTAGTAGATGTTTTGCCTGAATGCCGGTCATTGTCCGGGTCAGTGCACTACAACGTGACTAATAATAATAATAATTTTCAGCGTACAATTTCAAAAGATGTGACGTCACGAAACCCACCTTCAACGACTGCCTCACCAGGGCCATTCCTGAAGCCATCAGACTGCTCAAAACACCCATGAGAAAACTAGGTTTACCCAGCATGCACCCATTGGTGATCCCCGCGATGTCCATCTCCTCCGGTCCTGGCGTCACTGGGTTCGAGCAAAACTACACCGAATTTAAAACCTGGGGGTTCACGTCGATGGGTTGTTCCCAAGTTAAGTGAGTACAAATTTTTAAGGTTTGGTGCTAAAATGGTAATCAAGGTTGGATTTGGAGGGAAAAAATATGACTATGAGGTGCTTTACACCCCAGTTGAGGATCGAGACAGAGTACACTTTTAATGGGTCGATGAGTGTGATGCCCATTTATGGCAACGGGAGTGGGACGGTGATTTTGGGTGAGTTTGATACCGTTGGAGGTTTGCACTTAATGTTTTTTTTTGTTTTTTTTAGATAAGGTAAGGTGTTTTCATACCTATGAGTTTGAAGAGTATTTGAAGAAAGGGAGGAGGCATTTTAAGGTGGTGAATAGTTCGCTGGATGTAAATCCGGGACATGTTATGTATCATTTTGATAATTTGTTTGATGGCGATCAATTTTTGGGGGATCATATTAATTTGGTTATGAATGATAACTGGAGGGAGGTTTATGAGGGTATAAAGCCTTTGTATGAGGAGGGTTTTACGAAAGTGTTTCAGGCGATTTTTAATCGTTTGTTGGAGAGGGTGGCCGTAGATGATATTTTTATCAATAGTTGAGAAATTTGTTTATATAGTTACAGTTAAATAAATGTGTTTTAAATAAGTTGACGTCGTTTTTTACAGCACTAACACTCGAAATAACCAGAAGCAAATTTGACGTTTAAAAAAATTATAAAGCATTTTGATTTATTGTTAGTGTTGTGATGAAAATTATGTATATACTTATTACAATTTAGGACCAAATAATAGAAAATTCATTTTAGATTTTTGTCAGATTTGGAATTATTCCATGAACATCATTTTTTGATGACGTTAGCAGGGGAATTTAAAAACTTACTGTTGACGTTGAAGTTCCCGCTGACGTTGCTTTTAGAGCTGAGAATTGTCATTTATAAACTCCGTTATCAAGTTGTCGTTGATAGTAATTTTGATGTTCAACTTTTCCGGTATTTAAAGGGATTGTAGAAAAAAACTGAACGATTTAAGTTGATTACTACAAAAATATACTATTTTAGACATGTTTTCAGTTTATTGTTTTCGAAATAAGTCTACACATACTAAGAACAAAAAGGCAAAATGTAGCCCCACCCACCCGCCCTGTCTCAATTGTAATGATCTTTTTTTATTCGTCGTGAGCCAAGAAGGCGGAGCTTAACTTCAAAATCCTTATTTCTCTACGAGAAATTAAAAACATGTTTTTGAGTATCGTGTTGTTCAAAGAATACTATGTATATTTAGAAAAAAATAAAGCCATAGATTAGGTCCCACCTAGAGACCCTAGATATACTTTAGACAAGAGTTGTGACACGGACATTTTCTGTCTCTATCTTTGTTACATGGCGGTCAGTTATGAAATAGCTATAGTGATTGCTGTCTTTATCTAATTTAGTGATTTAGTTTCAAAAACTTCAAAAGAAATTTATAGGTTACGTTACATTTTCAAACAGTGGTGTAGTGCTCCCAATAGTTTCTTTGAAATTTTGTTGACAGTACTGACACTGATAGTACCTTGTATTTAAGAAGAAGTGTTATGCGGTTAAGTACTTCTTACAAGTTGCAACCGACATCTCTAGTAAAACAAAAAAAACGCGGAATACCTTATCAATAGAAAAAAAAAAAAAGATTCCGGTGCCTCTACTTATATTAAATAAAACTTACAAGTTAAAATTTGGTACTTCTTTTAATTAAAATAACAATAAAAAAATTACAAAAGCAAGCAGGGTGTATCGAATTTCTGTAACTCGAAATATTTAAGAAATGTTCCACAAACAATGAATTAAATGGCCGAAGAATACATGAGGTTGATTCTAATTTCTTTTACAGTTCTAGATAATGCGTCTCCGTGTGTGGAATTCCCACTAAAATGATAACATACGATTTGTTTCCATCGTAAGGTTACACCTACTGACACAAAAAACAAAACATGGGTAGCGACTTAATTTAAATTTGTTAATGTTGTTTCCCAAAAGTAATGAGGAACCTGGACTGTATTCTTTAACTGGATTTATTGCTGCTTCGTCTAAAAATAAACAATAATCTCTTTCCTAATCATTAAAATTTTGAATTTTGAATGTTATATAGGTGAAAATTTCATGCAAAATTCCTGGTTAAAACGGTACCTATCTGCTGAATTTTACGGCATAGGGTTCTACTTGAAGGTAACAGAAAATTTATATTTAGAAGATATAGTTAAGTCTTGATGTTCCACAGACAAATTTTGTTTTAATGGCTTCTTCTATTGCTTCGTTGTTCCACCGTTTTAGTGGTTTACGTTTAACACTTACATTTTTCCTTTGGTTTTCGTTGAAAATCCTTTTTGTAGTTCTGTTTTATGCATCGTTCTTATTTTTGTAATTTACCACTTGCCGAAGGTAACGGTGGGTGCTGAAAAAGAAATTCATGTTTTGAAAGCAAAAATTCCTAGTTTACTTCTAAAGCACCCACCGTTATTTTTTCTTGTAACTTTAAATTTTCGTTTTGCAGTTTTTTGATGCAATTGTCTTTTTAGAAAATACTCATAGTCTCCTGAAGTTTATCAATAACATTTTTTTTGCCGACAGCCGGTCATTTTGACGTAAACTCAGCCACATTATAAATTGTTGGAATTGCGTTCTCACATACTTTGCATTGACTTCAAATATAAAATTTTCTTTTTTGAAGTGAACCTGTTGACCAAGGATTAGATGGAAAATGCAGTTTTGGACAGATAACAACCTCGCAGATGTAAACCCTTTTGCCAATTTTTCAGGATGGATATTGTGTCTGTTCTCTCCATTTGTTAAGTAATATCTTGTTTTCGGGGCATTTGAACAATGGGAAACCATTTGCTTCCGTATTTCTACAGTTTTGTACACAGCAGACGACGACTATTCTCTTCCACGTCTATGTATGTACTAAATGACAATTACAAATTGTCAAAACATGACACAAAAAAAGCATCCGTAGCCAGCATAGTAAAATAAAATTTACCATTAATTTTGACGTTTCGTGTCACAACTCTTTTCTAAAGTATATCTAGGGTCTCTAGTCCCACCCACACCTGCCCAGATCTCAATTCTCAGTTGTGATGATTTCTTGTTGTGAAAAAATGACTACACATATTAAGAAAAAAAGGTGAAATTGTAACCACCCGCCCACCCGCCCTGTCTAAATTGTGACGAATTTTTCATTCGTTGTCAGATCGAGGGGCGGGGCTTAAATGCGATATCCATATTTGTCTACAAGAATTTACCACTTTAAACATGTATTAAGTTTGTTGATCTGAAAAGACGGCTACGTATATTAAGAAAAAAGGCAAAGTATAAGCCCCGCCCACCCACCCTGTCTCGATTCTGATGATTTTTTTTTATTCGTCGTCAGCCGAGAGGTGGAGCTTAATTGTAAAATCCCTAATCTTCTACTCGAAATTACCGTGTGAAATATGTTCTTAAGTAGTCGTGTTCTACAAAGAAAACTAGATGTATTAATTAAAAAAGAAAAGCAACAGAAAAGCCCCACCCATCCGTCTCGATTTCAATCGTAAGGAAATTTTCATTGGTTGTCAGACCGAGTAACGAAGCGTAATTGTAAAATCTATACATATTTCCCTATACAAATTTACCATTTGAAACAAGTTTCAAGTTTCTTGTTGTGAAAAAATGACTACACATATTAAGAAAAAAAGGCGAAATTGTAGCCCCGCCCACCCGCTCTATCTAAATTGTGATGAACTTTTCATTCGTTGTCAGATCGAGGGGCGGGCCTTAAATGCAAAATCCATGTTTGTCTACAAGAATTTACCATTTTAAACATGTATTAAGTTTCTTGTTCTGAAAAGACAGCTACGTATATTAAGAAAAAAGGCAAAGTATAAGCCCCGCCCACCCACCCTGTCTCGATTCTGATGATTTTTTTTATTCGTCGTCAGCCGAGAGGTGGAGCTTAATTGTAAAATCCCTAATCTTCTACGCGAAATTACCATGTGAAATATGTTCTTAAGTAGTCGTGTTCTACAAAGAAAACTAGATGTATTAATTAAAAAAGAAAAGCAACAGAAAAGCCTCACCCATCCGTCTCGATTTCAATCGTAAGGAAATTTGCATTGGTTGTCAGACCGAGTGGCGAAGCGTAATTGTAAAATCTATGCATATTTCCCTATACAAATTTACCATTTGAAACAAGTTTCAAGTTTCTTGTTGTGAAAAAATGACTACATATATTAAGAAAAAAAGGCGAAATTGTAGACCCGCCCACACGCCCTATCTAAATTGTGATGAACTTTTCATTCGTTGTCAGATCGAGGGGCGGGCCTTAAATGCAAAATCCATTTTTGTCTACAAGAATTTACCATTTTAAACATGTAGTAAGTTTTCTTGTCCTGAAAAGACGGCTACGTATATTAAGAAAAAAGGTGAAGTATAAGCTCCGCCCACCCACCCTCTCTTAATTGTGATGATTTTTTTTTTAATCGTCGAGAGCCAAAGGAGCGGAATTTAAATACAAAAATCTTATTATTGCTCTACAAGAAATTACCGTGTAAGACATTTTTTGAGTATCGTGTTATTCAAAGAATACGATGTATATTAAGAAAAAATTAAAGCCAAAGATTAAGCCCCACCCATAGCTGCCCCGATCCTAATAGTAATGAAGTTCTCATTCGTTGGCAGACCTAGAGGCGGAGCCTAATTGCAAAATTCATATTTCCTTAAAAAAAATTACCATTTTAAGTGTGTTTTAAGATTCTAACAATAAAAAAAATCATTACAATTGAGACGGGGTGGGTGGGGGGGGGGTAGATATTTTGCTTTTTTTATTAATAAACATCGTATTCTTTGAACACACGATAATCAAAAACTTGTTTTTAATTTCTTTTAATGAAATAAGTATTTTGCACTTAAGCTCCGCCCCCTTAGTTCACGGCGAATAAAAAATCATCACAATTGAGATAGGGCGGGTGGGTGGGGTTACATTTAGCCTTTTTGTTTTAACATGTGTAGACTTGTTTTCACAACATGAAACTTCATTTCAACCATGTTTTAAGTTTCTTGTTCTGAACAGATGGCTATGTATATTAAGAAAAAAAGGCAAAATATAAACCCCCGCCCACCCACCCTATCTCAATTCTGATAACGTTTTTTATTCGTCGTAAGACGACAGGCAACATAAGAATTTAATTGCGGAACGTTCCAGGGAAGTTCAATGCAACTTAAGATATAGGCAACCAACATTACCGATGTCTTATTTCTTCTATGTTGATTTAGTTCAACACTCATAAACGAATTTCTAAGGTCGTTCGACAAATTTTACGTCACGAATTGACTCTGCACCCTTGAACTATTATTACGTCAGCATTAGTGTGGCATGTTTGAATTAAAAAAAATTAGGTCGATAGTATTGATGTACTGATGATAATATTTAGTAAAAAAAATGTAAAATTTTTGAAAAAATCGGTATTCAACTTAAAAATAAATTAACAAAGTTTTTCAATTTATTTATTTTTAAATATGATAAAGTAAATAATGAATTTGAGGTTTTAATAGTTGCATTTTTATTATTACCTATTTTATTGTAGTGACCAGTAACACAATCATTAATCATAAACCGCACACCAAATATAGCTTTATTTTTAGACAGTACGAAATTCAAGCATCCTTCACCCGAATTACTTACCTAAATTAAACAACAAAAAGTCAAAAATCACGTCCAATCTCTGAAATGATGACAAAAACCTCAAATTCGCGTTACTCTTTCAAGGAATCTTAAGTACGTTACATTTTTAGCCTTCTTAAAACAATCATTGAAATAATTACAATGTAGCGATTCTCTAGTACCACGTGCACACATTTGGCAGTACCAAAGGTAAACCACTATTAAAGGTATATAAAAGACCTCTAATTTTGCCACATCAGTCAAAAAGACGACCATGGCCGGTAAACTTTTAATCAGTATTTGTGTTCTCATCACGCTGTGCATTTGTGCCGAAATCCGTAAGTACCCCGACACTAAAATCACCCACCCTTAAAATATTAATTCCAGCGATTAAAAAATGCCAAAGAAAAGACAGCAACTTTAACAAGTGTCTAGTGGGAGCGATTGAACACGTCCTTAGTAAATCGACGTCACCTATCAAAGAAATCGGTATTCCAACCCTGGAGCCTTTAGCAGTACCGTCTCTGACTATAGGGGCTGGTTCTGGAGCGGTTGCCTTCGACCAAAACTACAAAAAACTCAAACTTACAGGAATATCCACAGTCAAGTGTTCCAAAGCAGAGTACGTTAATTTATACTTCTTTACTGACAAACAAAACGGTACCAATTGGTGTTCTTAGTGTCAACTTCTCCACCAAAACCCTCTTCTTGGAATGTAAATCGCCCCTAGTCCGCCTCAACTTCGACTACGAAATCCACGGCAAAATCCTGCTTTTGCCCATTTTTGGAAAAGGCCCGGGCTCCATGGACCTAGGTACTCACCCCCACCCCCATAAAAATAAACTAATCACAGTTTGCAGAAAATGTGGGCCTCCAACTAACCTTCAACCTGGAAGAACAAGAGAAGAAAGGTAAAAAACACTATAAAGTTGCCAGTCAGAAGTTCGTCCTCAACCCGCAGTTGGTCAAGTTCAAACTGGAAAATTTGTTCGACGGAGATAAAGCTCTAGGCGATAACATCAATCAAGTTTTGAACGACAATTGGTCGGAAGTTTTGGCTGATGTTAAGCCGAGTTATGAAGAGGCTTTCGGGAAGATCTTTTCCAGTATTTTTAATAACGTGCTAGGGAAGATGTCCACGACGGAAATTTTCGGTGACGCGTGATGTGATTTTAGAGATTAAGGATTATTTATTTGTTTATTTATTTATTTATGCGTAAATTGTTTAATTATGCTTAGTAATAGATTGTTAATTAAACGTGTTCTGCGTGAGATAACTGGTTTCTGTGGTGGAGGTGATTAGCGTAAAACTGAGAGAACTGGGGCAAGGTCTGTGATGATGTCGGTCGGTGCGGTTTAGCAAAAAATTTTATTGTTATTAAATAGGCAAATATGCATTTTAATTTTGTGGAAAAGCTAAACTGGTTTTTTAAGTGTTTACTCTTAAAGTTAGTGATTTGGATCACTTCCCCGTTTTGGAACGATGGTATCAATCAAACAATTACTAGTGTATATCATAAATCATAAAAGGACGTACAAGATAAATATTATTTATGTTCGTACGAGTATAATAGGTTAGGACGAGTAGTTATTGCAAGGTTGTTCAAGATCAAGAGTAATTAGTTTCAAAGTTCTAATGAAAATAAGTTTTTAAATTGTGTTGTTTAGTTCGACGTGATAAATTTACATGATTCAGTTTTTATTTATATATGCAAAATGCATATTCCTTAAAATGCGGCAAATTCAGCAAATACTAAGACCTTTGATATCTTACTGCTTTCTATTAAATGCGATAAGTAAAAGATGCATTTTTTAAAAAGCGTACCATGAAGTCAGTTCCCGATGAGAGTACCTTAAGAAAAAACTACGTGGACCAAGTGTTTCAAAAAACAAAGTAGGCTATTCTACACTTTCTTGTCGATGAACTGATTCATGTGGACGTTATGTCGAAAATTTGTTGATTGGAACTTGACCAGTAAAAAATGTGGCACTTCACTTGATTAGCGCAAAAGTTTTGAAAAAGACAAATAATAATACCAATACAAGGTTTATGCATGTATAAGCTTCGGATCTTAGGATTTTTGCCTTTTTATATCTACTTCAGACATTGCAGCGAAATTTATATATTTATGCGAATTTAAAAAATTCTATTTATTTAACGCTCGTTTATTACTATCTAAAATGCCTAATTTACCGTTAGAGACCTAAAGTGTTAATTAAACGACCTAATTGTAAATTTTAAAAGGCTTAAAATAGGATTCCACGACCAACGAAGCGGACGTGCTTGCACAATAGAGATTTTCTGTGAATTTATTGCTTTCGCAGATTGTTTACAAATGGGTTGGGAATAATTTGGACACAAATTTTCAATTTCCTTCTTCAACTAAAGACAATGAGTTATTCTGCAAAGTGTCTGGAAAAGTTGTAAGTAAACATTTAAAATACCGAAGCTTGAATTATGTTCACATTTTGTTTCCTAGTTTAAGTGCGAAAAAAAATCATACTTTGAACAACACTGCAGTGGCGATGCACATAAAAAGAACGGGAATAAATCCAGTAAACAGACTTTATTAAACATTAGTTCCGACAATGATTTTACGAAATTTTGCACCGATTTATGTTTATTTACAGCAGCAAATATTCCATGGAATAAAGTTAGTTGTCCTAGTTTAAAAATTTTATGCATAAATATACAGGAAGGCATTTACCCTCAGAAAGTACACCGAGTAAAAAATATTTACCAAAAGATTACGATATGGTGAGCACTAGAATTTTTATATAAAAACTGTTTAACATAAATTTTATAATTTACAGGTAATTAAACAAATTAGAAATTCTATTGGCAATAATAATATAAGGATTAGCGCCGATGAGACGACCGATAGATTAGGAAGATACATAGCCCATTTAGTAATTGGTAAGTTATCTTCTGAAGAAGCTGGCCGTCCATTTCTACTAGCTTTGAAGCAGCTTGATAAAACTAATAGCAACATAATCTCGAGATTTATAAACGAATCATTGGGTGTGCTGTTGATAATTTTAAGCATTGAAATTATTATAATTTATTTAATTGTATAATATGATTCATTGATTTAAATGTACAAAACATCAACAAAATTAAACAGTCGCATACGACCCCTCCTCCGTTTTGGTATTAAGGGCGTTAATGTATCACTTCCAGTCCCTTCAATAAACGGGCTGAGGTCCGCGGCGTGATAGCGTCCAATTCTTTCCATCGATCCCGTTATTAAGTCGATTAATCGAGTAATAACGGTAATAAAAATCAAGTAAGCGAAGTCAAAGTGCGAAGTAAAGTACACAAGAAGTACTGAAGAAAAACCAAGAAGAGTAAGTAGTAAGAAAAAACCCTCCGAGATAAGGTCGTACTGCTCCGAACTGTTGAAGTGGCGGGAAGGCCTTTCCGCTCGAGAAGGTTTGTTGAAAATAACCAATGTCGGATACTGAAGGGTCACTAACAGACGACGGTAAAAGGAAAAGGGAAGACGAATTTCATAAGGTGCTCTCCAAGAAGTCGAAAAAAGCACACAAAACATCACCCAAACAACAAGCAAAAAAGGAAGCAAGTAAAGTAGATATGGCGGGAATCGAGGAAAACACGAAATTACTAAATCAGCTGATTGGGATAGTTGAACAAATAAGGAAAGACCAAACATCTTACATTTCCGAAATAAAACAATTGAAAGAGGAAAACCGGAAAATGATAACACGTATCGAGCTCTTAGAAACCAGACTCATGAGGGTAGAAAAATTGGAAAAGAAAAACAATATAGTAATCAAGGGCGCAGATATCCAGAATGATCCACCAAAACAAGAAGTAGCTGAATTCCTACAAAGTACAATTCAAGTCCAAGCTAAAATCATAGAAGCAACCAAGATAAAAACAACACTAGGAAAGGATATAATTGTTGCGAAACTGGGAAGCTGGGAGGATAAGCAAAACATTATGCAAGCCAAATCCAAGCTCAAAGGAACCAAGGTGTATATTGACAATGATTTAACCAAAGAAGAAAATAGAGTACAAGCCAACCTAAGGAAGCTGGCAAAAAACGAAAGAGACCAAGGAAAAAATGTCAAAGTAGGATATCAGAAACTGATCGTAGACAAGCAGATATGGGACTGGGATGGCAAAACGGAGAAAATAATAGAGAGGAATACCAAGACATAAATCCAGAAGCATCTAAGAAAACGGAGAAAATGACGACGAACTTGGCAAAGAATCTGGCAATGATTAATTCAGGGAATAGCAAGAAAACGTATATGAGAGTAGGAACCTGGAATATTAGAACTCTATCTGAGAAAGACAAGAACTGGTGGACGAATTTCGCAAGGCGAATGTCACACTCATTGCGCTGACCGAAACAAAACAAAAGGGGAAAGGTGAACTCACACTAGGTGAAGAAGTCATACTATACTCAGGAGTGGAAGAAAACTTAAGAGCACAAGCGGGGGTGGGTTGTATAATCAAAAAACAATTTAGAAACAAAAATGTTTTAGATTGGTCTGGGATATCTGATAGAATTATGTCATTAACACTGGAAATAAACAAAGATCGAAAATACAGTCTTATTATTTTATATGGTCCTAACGAGAATGATCCGAAACACGAAAAAGATTCATTTTGGGAGAACGTCCAAAGTGTCTGCGACGAGGCAAAATATCCTGTCATAATATTGGGCGACCTAAATGGAAGAGTTGGAAATATTACAGAAGGAACAGAAGACTCGCTGGGCAGATTTGGGGAAGTAACAAAGAATACAAACGGTGAGAGACTAATTGAATTTGCTATAAACAACAGTTTCATAATATCAAACTCTTTTTTCGAACACAAAGATGAACACAAATATACAAGAGAAGTTAAAAGTAGGAACGAAAAATCAATCATCGATTATGTACTAATAGAAAAAAAGCACAGAAAATTAATAAAAGATGTAAAAGTAAATAGAAATGCTGAACTCGGTTCGGACCACTACCTAGTAATAGTGAAGTTAGGAATCCAGGAAGAGCCAAGAATGATTAGAACTTCCAAGAAAGCAAAGAAAAGCACGAAAGTATATAAACTAGCTGAAGTAGAAGTAAGACGAGAGTACCAGAGGCAGATAAACACAATGATAATAGATTTGGAAAATAGAGATAGTGATTACGACCTAGAACAAATGTGGGGCTGCTACAAAGGGATACTACATAAAGCGGCAGAGTCAGTTTGCGGAACTGTGACAACAGGGGGAAGGAAGAAAAAGACCCACTGGTGGAACAAAAAAACACAAGAAGCAGTAAAGAAAAAGAAAGATGCTTGGAAAAAGTACCACCAAGTAGGGACTACAGAAGCACATGAGGAATATAAAACGTACAGAATCATTGCCAAAATCACAATTAAGAAAGAAAAAGCAAAGGAGTGGGAAGAATTTGGGGAAAAAATGGAGGAGAACAGAAAAAGTAACCAAAAACTTTTCTATGCGAACCTAAAGCGATTGAGACAAGAAGAAAACAAATCAATGAGTCAAATCATTAACAAAGAAGGACAGATTCTCAACAACCCCACGGAAATTCTCCACAGATGGAAGGAGTACTTCACCGAATTGCTCGAAGGAACAGAAAATAATCAAGAAGCATCAAACTACGATGGCACAACGGTATCAGAACCTATAGCTGAGATCACAGAAAACGACATCCACATAGACGAAGTAACATCGGCAATTAAATGATTGAAAAACGGCAAAGCGGCAGGTATTGACGTGATCAAACCAGAGATGATCAAATATATGGGCAGAACTTGCACTAAATATCTACACAAGATACTACAAAGAGCATGGAGATCAAGGAGAGTCCCCGAAGATTGGTCCACTGCAGCGATCATACCAGTACATAAGAAAGGAAATTATAAAAAATGCGGAAATTATAGAGGGATTTCATTATTAAGCGTGGCAGCAAAAATATACGAAAGAATTTTGGAAGTAAGGCTGAGATCAACAGTAGAAGATTCACTGAACGATGCACAAAGCGGTTTTAGGCCGGGCCACAGCGTTGAAGATCATATATTCACGATCAGACAATGCATGGAGAAAAATAGGAAGTATGACAAAGAACTTTACCTATGCTTTATTGACCTACAAAAGGCATTTGACAAAGTCCCAAGAAATCTTATATGGAGAGTTCTAGAAAAACATAACACCGACAACAACTTATTAGAAGCCATAAAATCGTTATACAGAAACAATTGGAATATAGTTAGGGCCCACAATATGAAATCAACTAGATTTGCAACTACAAAGGGTGTTAGACAAGGAGGAGTGCTAAGCCCACTACTATTCATCATCTTCATGAACGAAATCATCTGCAAATGCGAAGAAGAAACCAACAAAACCATAGTCGGGTATAAACATCTACAAAGACAGCAAATCGGAAATTGTACTTTTGTAGATGACATCACCTTAATAGCTAGTTCAGAAAAGCAACTCCAAAACTCCTTAAACAAATGGAATGAGGTCTTAGAAGAATCGAAAATAGCAATTAATACAGACAAAACCAAAGCCATGGTCGTGGCTAGAGATAATAAGCAAATAAACATACGTTTAGGGAGCTCGAGAATCCAGCAGGTAACAGAATCTAAATATTTGGGTACCATAATTGATTCAAATGGAAAACTGGATAGAGAAATTAATGCGAGAATATCGGCTGCAGCGGGAGTCTACATGAATCTTAAGAATGGTTTCATTAACAAGAGAGAAGTCAGTCGAAAAACAAAACTAGCTGTTTATAAGTCCATATACTTGCCTACTCTCCTCTACGGCAGTGAAACCTGGATATTAAGTGAAATTCCTAAGAAAAATCGCAGGAAAAACTCGACTAGACAAGATTAGGAATGAAACAATAAGACAGGAGCTAAATGTTAACAGTGCTATTAGAATTATTGAACAGTCCCAACTACGCTGGTTTGGGCATCTGAACAGGATGGGTGAAAATAGGCAGGTAAAGAAAGTCTGGGAAGCAAGAGGAACAGGAAAGAGGCGTGTAGGGAGACCCAGAGCAGATTGGAACGGTACCATAAGTAGGATTCTGGTAAGAAATAACACATCCTGGCAACAAGCATGAGTACGGTGCAGGGACAGAACAGAGTGGAAAAGTTTTATCAGGGATATAAAATAATACGTTTCAACACTGTAATAATTAGTATTTCTGAATTGTTAATTAGTTGAAATTTCTTAAGAATTATTTAAATTTTTGTTACCTCGACACCGAAAGGTACAAGAGGTCTATTGATTATATATATATATATATATATATACGTCAATAATAACTTTTGGCCTCGCGCCAGATTTAGGCAACAAGTAATGGGAGCATATGAAAACCACATCCTAGCCTCAAACCTGTCATATCAGTGTTCAAATTTGTATTTATGGTTGCATCATTTACAACAAGCGAATGCTTGACACGTTTTAAAGTAGGTAAATATTTGGAGTTATAGTTTAAACTATTTTCGAGTAAAAGAAAGAAAAAGTGGTATGAATCAGTTTATTCAGAAACAATTTTTTGGAATTAAAACAGCCACATAGAGGCTGAAGAAATTAAGATAATCAAAGAGAAAAGAAAACAACTTAAAACTAGGAAAGCTTACTTCGTAGTAAATGCAATTATATTCAATGAACATTTAATACTACTATAAAACACCAAAGTAGATTATTCATATTTCTTATGAAGTTAGAGATTGCAATTATTAACAAAGTTGACAACGTATGGATAAAGTTAAATATATATCTTTTAGTCAAAAGAGGTGTCTGCATAATTTGTTACAGTGTGTTTGCAGGTATATTTGTACAATGCAGCAGCTGCTGTATTCACTATCCAAATGTAATGTATAAATAATTTGTCTGGTGCAGTCTTAAAATTAGGTATTTTTACTATACTTCAATTGGATAAATATTTTTACACATATTTGTAAATTCTCGTGCTTTGCCAGTTTTAGACGTTGGAATTTTAATTATTAGCGTATCGTTTTTGTCTTGAATGCCGTCATTATTTTTCAATTTATCCATTCCACATGCTCCTACAACTTCTAATAAAAAATAAACCTAAAACATAATGATTTATAGACAATGTGATTGACCTTGTTTGAGATCACCTTTAACATCAGGTACATTTAATCACGGGCTTCTGTTAAAAATTTTGGTAAGTCTTCTCTTGTAAATATATTTGATTTCTTGGCAATGTAACCTATATTTTTTGCTTGAAAACTTGGTGTACTTAGATATATCTATGCTGTTTTTTATTAACAGAGTTGACTTTAACTACGACTATGCAGCCCAAAGTGTTAAAGATTTCACAGAATTTGCTTTTTCAGCGAAATACTCGTATGCAATGAGGTGTTCTCCATATATTTTGCATGGTTGTTTCTGCGCAAAAAAAAATTCATACCGCTTTTCATAAACTGTGGCTGAGTTTTTAGGTAATAAATTTGATATATTATCTGCCAGTTTTTGCAAGTTCGGTCGAATGCATGTAAACTGCTTGTTATTATTGCTATCCATCTCTATTTTGCAATTGCTACAGATCTTTCTGCAAGCAAAAATATTAAAAGTGCCGAAAAATAAGAGGTATGCTTCATACTTTCATTTAAAATGGACATGTAAGCTAATAATCTGTTCTGTAATAATAATAAAAGCTTATTATAGGTTATGTAGATACAAGAAAATTGTTCAAATTCTTCCATTCCGCATACTCCTACAACTTCAAATAAAAAATATACCTAAAACATTATGTTTTATAGACAATGTGATTGACCTTCTTTGAGATTACCTTTGACATTAGGTACATTAATCACGGGCCTCTGTTAAAAATTTTCGTAAGTTTTCTCTTGTAAATATATTTGATTTCTGGGAAACATAACCTATATTTTTTGCTTGAGAACTTGGTGTACTTAGATTATATCTATGCTGTTTTATATTAACAGAATTGACTTTAACAACGACTATGTAGCCCAAAATGTTGATTTCACAGAATTTTCTTTTTCAGCGAAATACTCGTATGCAAAATGAGATATTCTCCATATAATGTTTTCCATGGTTGTTTCTGCACCGAACAAAAACTTATTACAGGTTATGTGGATACACATTGTTCGCTGCCATAGAATGTCGCTGCACTTCAAGAAATCCGCTGTTGCCATGCAAGGTTGCGACGTTGCGAGATTACGCGCAAATTTAGTTAATAAATTATATTTATAAAATTAATAAACCGGATGTGTTTCTAATAACTAATAAAAAGGGTTAACAAAGAGTATAGAATTACTGCTAAACCGAAAAACAATTTATAACCTTGTAAAATGTAATTGTGGAGGTAGATAATACTAATATGACAACACCGCATTTAATTTCTGTGCCGATTTTTGAACATAGAAAAAGCACATTACTGCGCGATTTCGAAAAAAGAAACATTACTATTTTTTAGCAGCTTTTAACCTCTCTTTTTATATTTCTCCAAGAAAGGCGTACATGTCAATTTTAAAATACCAGTTTAAGTTGGAGTAAGAAATTTACTTTTATGGTTGTGTGTACAGGCACTTCTACAATTAGCAGTACAAGTTTTTGTTAATCTCTTAAATTATTTTTCTACTTATGGAGCTAATCTGGATATTTGCTTAAGGGTGTGCTTTAAATTTTAGGAATTAATATCTTGGAACGTCATGCATCGTTTCCATACATTTTTGAGCTTCTGTTTTATTTTCTAATCACTTGGAATTTCATTTCCAAAAACAAAAATTGTACTTGAAATGATAGATATGAAGCTCATTATTCCGAAACATGTAATTATAAGATCAAATGTTACTATGCATGAAATGTATTATTTGATATAAAGTAACTTTTGATATCGCATTCTTTAGATTTTTTTCATGGGTACTTTACAGTTAATAGTATCACCATGAAATTGTCTCTTAGATTTGTTTTTCTTTCTTCCGGTATTTGAATCACAATTTGATAATCTTAAAACAACGACAATTAATTTAACTTTAGCTTGAGTTGTGAACCTGAAAGTTGTTTTGTATGAATTTGTGTGACAAAAGTGTACTAAAGATGAAAATAATTACTTATACTCTTTTATAATCATTAATTACATTTGTAGCAATTTTTGGCCTCTCGTATTTTATATTATTTTATCCAAGAAACAAGCGAAATTTGAAAAACCAGTTTAATATTTTAATGGAGCAGTAATTATGAACCCAAATGTTGCTATGGATAAAAACTATTATTTGACTTAAATTAACTTTTGGAATCACAGTCTATGGATTTTTTTCGTAGATACTCCACAGTAAACAACATAATTATAAATCTGTCCCTTTGATTTATTAATTTCTCAATGCGCCGATATTTGAAAGACGATTTGGTATTCTTAAAACAAGGGTTACTAATTTAATGTTTCCTTGGACTGTGAGTCTGAAAGTTGTTTTGTATGAATCCATATGGGGTCAAAGTGTACTAAAGATGAAAAGAATGACTTCGTTTATAGCAACTTTTGGCTTCTCGTGTTTAATATTTCTCCAAGAATGTTTTTAATTTTGTAAGATATTGGGCCAATAAAACATACACCGACAACATTATTTGCAATTCTTCCAACCACCATTCATAAAATATCAACTTTTGCATCTTTAATTGAAATATTGTTCAATTCTAATCTAAACCATGAAAACTATAATAAAGAACTTCAGTCCATAAAACAAATTGCAATAAATAATGACTTTAAAGTAAAATTAATCCACAATCTAATTGACAAAATAAGATACAAAATTAAAAAAAAAAACAATGTTGCTCGTTGTTCAAAACGGACCATGATACTAAGGAAGACATAGGTGGATATTATTTTCTGGATTTTATTGAAACATTATCTTACAAAATTAAAAACATACTAAATAGAGTGAATAAAAATGTTAATATTTCATTTAGAAAAATTAATTCAACCAGAAATCAGTTACTGAACAACAAAGATAAAATTACTTAACTAGATAAAGCCGGAGTCTATCAATTACAATTTGAATGTTGAGATTGTGCCTTAAATTTTACGAATCCATATCGTGAAATAATACACCTCATGAATTTCACTGGCTTGTGTTGAAATTTCGGGTTTCCAATTTTAAATTTATTAATCTAGTACTTCGTTCCAAAAACAAAATTGTGCCCGGAATGATGGGTTAATTACCTGTTTTCACATATACGAAGCGCACGAGTCCGAAAGTTACCTAACATGCAATTATGAGGCTAAATGTTGCTATGGATGAAAACTATTATTTGAATTAAAGTAACTTTTGGCATCACAGTCTTTAGATCTTTTTTCATAGGTATTTTACACTTAACAACATCATTATGAATTTATTTCTTAGATTTATTTCTCAATCCACCAATATTTGTCTTAACCTCATAGAAAATGTTTCGTCTTATGGAAAAAATCTGAATCTTTACACTTGGGGGTGTGCCTGAATATATAGCACCGAATATTGCCTCACATGAATTTTACTGCCTCGATTTGACCAAATTTTGGGTTTCCGATTTTAGATTTAATCATGTACCTAGTACTTTAAGATATGTTAGCACATGAGTCCGAAATTATGAGGCCAAAAGTTTCTATGGATGAAAGCCATTATTTGATTTAAAGTAACTTTTGGCATCACAATCATTAGGTTTTTTTAATAGTTACTTCACAATTAATAACACAATTATGACTTTTTCTTGTAGGTTTATTTCTCTTATTTGTTATTAAAATAACTGCTGTTAAGTTAATTTTAGCTTGGGTTGTAAGTTTGAAAGTTGTTTTCTACGATTCTGTGAGGCCAAAGTCTACAAAAGATGAAAATAATTTTAGGTTAGATAGTTCACCACTCTGTCAATTATTTATTTTTATTTATACTATTTTCGTGTGGTATAGCAAGAATAATGGTCAACAATCAAGTATTTTAGGCTCAAAAAACGGCAGATCAAATTCCTGATAGTATTAACACTAATAAGTCTAAAAATTTAACCAAATATTGACTTTTTAAAGTGTTATAGGTTTACTGACGAGGTGGCTGAGGAAGGGGATGAACCCTGAAACTGGTATCACCAAAATAGTATAAATAAAAATAAATAATTGGTTGATTGCAGAACTACCTAACCCAACTTTATACCCGCGCTAATATGGAAACACACATACCAAAATAATTAGCTCATTTATAGCAACTTTCGAACTCTCGTATTTTATATTTGTCTAAGTAGCAAGTACTTAAAAAATTTAAATTATCACTTTAACTTTGAATAAAAAAATATTTTTATGAATGCGTCTACAGATTCTTCTACCATTCACAGTCTAATTTTGTACTAACTTCATACAAAATGTCTCGTATTATGGAAAAAATTTGAATATTTACACTTGGGGGTGTGCCTGAATATATAGCACCGAATATTGATTCACATGAATTTTACTGCCTCGATTTGACCAAATTTTGGGTTTCCGATTTTAGATTTATTCATGTACCTTGTACTTTAATGTATGTTAGCACATGAGTCCGAAAGTTATTCGTCATGTAATTATGAGCCCAAAGGTTCTATGGATGAAAGCCATTATTTGATTTAAAGTAACTTTTGGCATCACAATCTTTAGATTTTTTTAATAGTTACTTCATAATTAATAACACAATTATGACTTTTTCTTGTAGGTTTATTTCTCTTATTTGTTATTAAAATAACTGCTATTAAGTTAATTTTAGCTTGGGTTGTAAGTTTGAAAGTTGTTCTCTACGATTCTGTGAGGCCAAAGTCTACAAAAGATGAAAATAAGTTTAGGTTAGATAGTTCAACATTCAGCCAATTATTTATTTTTATTTATACTATTTTCGTGTGGTATAGCAAGAATAATGGTCAAAAATCAAGTATTTTAGGATCAAACAACGGCACATCAATTTCCAGATAATATTAACACTAATAAGTCTAAAAATCTAACCAAATATTGACTTTTTTAAAGTGTTATAAGTTTACTGACGAGGTGGCTGAGAAAGGGGATGAACCCTGAAACTGGTATCACCAAAATGGTATAAATAAAAATAAATAATTGGTTGATTGCAGAACTACCTTACCCAACTTTATACCCACGCTAATATGGAAACACACATATCAAAATAATTAGCTCATTTATAGCAACTTTCGAACTCTCGTATTTTATATTTGTCTAAGTAGCAAGTACTTAAAAAATTTAAATTATCACTTTAACTTTGAATAAAACAATATTTTTATGAATGCGTCTACAGATACTTCTACCATCCACAGTCTAATTTTGTTTTAACTTCATACAAAATGTTTCGTATTATGGAAAAAATCTGAATATTTACACTTGGGGGTGTGCCTGAATATATAACACCGAATATTGATTCGCATGAATTTTACTGCCTCGATTTGACCAAATTTTGGGTTTCCCATTTTAGATTTATTCATGTACCTTGTACTTTAATGTATGTTAGCACATGAGTCCAAAAGTTATTCGTCATGTAATTATGAGGCCAAAAGTTTCTATGGATGAAAGCCATTATTTGATTTAAAGTAACTTTTGGCATCACAATCTTTAGATTTTTTTAATAGTTACTTCATAATTAATAACACAATTATGACTTTTTCTTGTAGGTTTATTTCTCTTATTTGTTATTAAAATAACTGCTATTAAGTTAATTTTAGCTTGGGTTGTAAGTTTGAAAATTGTTCTCTACGATTCTGTGAGGCCAAAGTCTACAAAAGATGAAAATAATTTTAGGTTAGATAGTTCAACATTCAGCCAATGATTTATTTTTATTTATACTATTTTCGTGTGGTATAGCAAGAATAATGGTCAAAAATCAAGTATTTTAGGATCAAAAAACGGCAGATCAAATTCCTGATAATATTAACACTAACAAGTCTAAAAATTTAACCAAATATTGACTTTTTTAAAGTGTTATAGGTTTACTGACGAGGTGGCTGAGGAAGGGGATGAACCCTGAAACTGGTATCACCAAAATAGTATAAATAAAAATAAATAATTGGTTGATTGCAGAACTACCTAACCCAACTTTATATCCACGCTAATATGGAAACAAACATATCAAAATAATTGGCTCATTAATAGCAACTTTGGACCTGTCGTCCTTTATATTTGGCTAAGTAGCAAGTATTTAAAAAATGTAAATTATCACTTTAACTTTGAATAAAAAATATTTTTATGAATGCGTCTACAGATACTTCTACCATTCACAGTCGTAATTTTGTCTTAACCTTATAGAAAATGTTTCGTTTTATGGAAAAAATCTGAATCTTTACACTTGGGGGGTGTGCCTGAATATATAGCACCGAATATTGATTCCCATGAATTTTACTGCCTCGATTTGACCAAATTTTGGGTTTCCGATTTTAGATTTATTCATGTACCTTGTACTTTAATGTACATGAGTCCGAAAGTTATTCGTCATGTAATTATGAGGCCAAAAGTTTCTATGGATGAAAGCCATTATTTGATTTAAAGTAACTTTTGGCATCACAATCTTTAGATTTTTTTAATAGTTACTTCATAATTAATAACACAATTATGACTTTTTCTTGTAGGTTTATTTCTCTTATTTGTTATTAAAATAACTGCTGTTAAGTTAATTTTAGCTTGGGTTGTAAGTTTGAAAGTTGTTTTCTACGATTCTGTGAGGCCAAAGTCTACAAAAGATGAAAATAATTTTAGGTTAGATAGTTCAACACTCTGCCAATTATTTATTTTTATTTATACTATTTTCGTGTGGTATAGCAAGAATGATGGTCAACAATCAAGTATTTTAGGCTCAAAAAACGGCAGATCAAATTCCTGATAATATTAACACTAATAAGTCTAAAAATTTAACCAAATATTGACTTTTTAAAGTGTTATAGGTTTACTGACGAGGTGGCTGAGGAAGGGGATGAACCCTGAAACTGGTATCACCAAAATAGTATAAATAAAAATAAATAATTGGTTGATTGCAGAACTACCTAACCCAACTTTATACCCACGCTAATATGGAAACACAAATATCAAAATAATTAGCTCATTTATAGCAACTTTCGAACTCTCGTATTTTATATTTGTCTAAGTAGCAAGTACTTAAAAAATGTAAATTATCACTTTAACTTTGAATAAAAAATATTTTTATGAATGCGTCTACAGATACTTCTACCATTCACAGTCTAATTTTGTTTTAACTTCATACAAAATGTTTCGTATTATGGAAAAAATCTGAATCTTTACACTTGGGGGTGTGCCTGAATATATAGCACCGAATATTGATTCACATGAATTTTACTGCCTCGATTTGACCAAATTTTGGGTTTCCGATTTTAGATTTATTCATGTACCTTGTACTTTAATGTATGTTAGCACATGAGTCCGAAAGTTATTCGTCATGTAATTATGAGGCCAAAAGTTTCTATGGATGAAAGCCATTATTTGATTTAAAGTAACTTTTGGCATCACAATCTTTAGATTTTTTTGTAGTTACTTCACAATTAATAATACAATTATTACTTTTTCTTGTAGGTTTATTTCTCTTATTTGTTATTAAAATAACTGCTGTTAAGTTAATTTTAGCTTGGGTTGTAAGTTTGAAAGTTGTTTTCTACGATTCTGTGAGGCCAAAGTCTACAAAAGATGAAAATAATTTTAGGTTAGATAGTTCAACACTCTGCCAATTATTTATTTTTATTTATACTATTTTCGTGTGGTATAGCAAGAATAATGGTCAACAATCAAGTATTTTAGGCTCAAAAAACGGCAGATCAAATTCCTGATAATATTAACACTAATAAGTCTAAAAATTTAACCAAATATTGACTTTTTTAAAGTGTCATAAGTTTACTGACGAGGTGGCTGAGGAAGGGGATGAACCCTGAAACTGGTATCACCAAAATAGTATAAATAAAAATAAATAATTGGTTGATTGCAGAACTACATAACCCAACTTTATACCCACGCTAATATGGAAACACACATATCAAAATAATTAGCTCATTTATAGCAACTTTCGAACTCTCGTATTTTATATTTGTCTAAGTAGCAAGCACTTAAAAAATGTAAATTATCACTTTAACTTTGAATAAAAAATATTTTTATGAATGCGTCTACAGATACTTCTACCATTCACAGTCTAATTTTGTTTTAACTTCATACAAAATGTTTCGTATTATGGAAAAAATCTGAATCTTTACACTTGGGGGTGTGCCTGAATATATAGCACCGAATATTGATTCACATGAATTTTACTGCCTCGATTTGACCAAATTTTGGGTTTCCGATTTTAGATTTATTCATGTACCTTGTACTTTAATGTATGTTAGCACATGAGTCCGAAAGTTATTCGTCATGTAATTATGAGGCCAAAAGTTTCTATGGATGAAAGCCATTATTTGATTTAAAGTAACTTTTGGCATCACAATCTTTAGATTTTTTTAATAGTTACTTCATAATTAATAACACAATTATGACTTTTTCTTGTAGGTTTATTTCTCTTATTTGTTATTAAAATAACTGCTATTAAGTTAATTTTAGCTTGGGTTGTAAGTTTGAAAGTTGTTCTCTACGATTCTGTGAGGCCAAAGTCTACAAAAGATGAAAATAATTTTAGGTTAGATAGTTCAACATTCAGCCAATGATTTATTTTTATTTATACTATTTTCGTGTGGTATAGCAAGAATAATGGTCAAAAATCAAGTATTTTAGGATCAAAAAACGGCAGATCAAATTCCTGATAATATTAACACTAACAAGTCTAAAAATTTAACCAAATATTGACTTTTTTAAAGTGTTATAGGTTTACTGACGAGGTGGCTGAGGAAGGGGATGAACCCTGAAACTGGTATCACCAAAATAGTATAAATAAAAATAAATAATTGGTTGATTGCAGAACTACCTAACCCAACTTTATACCCACGCTAATATGGAAACAAACATATCAAAATAATTGGCTCATTAATAGCAACTTTGGACCTGTCGTCCTTTATATTTGGCTAAGTAGCAAGTATTTAAAAAATGTAAATTATCACTTTAACTTTGAATAAAAAATATTTTTATGAATGCGTCTACAGATACTTCTACCATCCACAGTCTAATTTTGTTTTAACTTCATACAAAATGTTTCGTATTATGGAAAAAATCTGAATCTTTACACTTGGGGGTGTGCCTGAATATATAGCACCGAATATTGATTCACATGAATTTTTCTGCCTCGATTTGACCAAATTTTGGGTTTCCGATTTTAGATTTATTCATGTACCTTATACTTTAATGTATGTTAGCACATGAGTCCGAAAGTCATTCGTCATGTAATTATGAGGCCAAAAGTTTCTATGGATGAAAGCCATTATTTGATTTAAAGTAACTTTTGGCATCACAATCTTTAGATTTTTTTAATAGTTACTTCATAATTAATAACACAATTATGACTTTTTCTTGTAGGTTTATTTCTCTTATTTGTTATTAAAATAACTGCTATTAAGTTAATTTTAGCTTGGGTTGTAAGTTTGAAAGTTGTTCTCTACGATTCTGTGAGGCCAAAGTCTACAAAAGATGAAAATAATTTTAGGTTAGATAGTTCAACATTCAGCCAATTATTTATTTTGGTTTATACTATTTTCGTGTTGTATAGCAAGAATAATGGTCAAAAATCAAGTATTTTAGGATCAAACAACGGCACATCAATTTCCAGATAATATTAACACTAATAAGTCTAAAAATCTAACCAAATATTGACTTTTTTAAAGTGTTAAAAGTTTACTGACGAGGTGGCTGAGAAAGGGGATGAACCCTGAAACTGGTATCACCAAAATAGTATAAATAAAAATAAATAATTGGTTGATTGCAGAACTACCTTACCCAACTTTATACCCACGCTAATATGGAAACACACATATCAAAATAATTAGCTCATTTATAGCAACTTTCGAACTCTCGTATTTTATATTTGTCTAAGTAGCAAGTACTTAAAAAATTTAAATTATCACTTTAACTTTGAACAAAACAATATTTTTATGAATGCGTCTACAGATTCTTCTACCATTCACAGTCTAATTTTGTCTTAACTTCATACAAAATGTTTCGTATTATGGAAAAAATCTGAATATTTACACTTGGGGGTGTGCCTGAATATATAGCACCGAATATTGATTCACATAAATTTTACTGCCTCGATTTGACCAAATTTTGGGTTTCCGATTTTAGATTTATTCATGTACCTTATACTTTAATGTATGTTAGCACATGAGTCCGAAAGTCATTCGTCATGTAATTATGAGGCCAAAACTTTCTATGGATGAAAGCCATTATTTGATTTAAAGTAACTTTTGGCATCACAATCTTTAGATTTTTTTGTAGTTACTTCACAATTAATAATACAATTATGACTTTTTCTTGTAGGTTTATTTCTCTTATTTGTTATTAAAATAACTGCTGGTAAGTTAATTTTAGCTTGGGTTGTAAGTTTGAAAGTTGTTTTCTACGATTCTGTGAGGCCAAAGTCTACAAAAGATGAAAATAATTTTAGGTTAGATAGTTCAACACTCTGCCAATGATTTATTTTTATTTATACTATTTTCGTGTGGTATAGCAAGAATAATGGTCAACAATCAAGTATTTTAGGCTCAAAAAACGGCAGATCAAATTCCTGATAATATTAACACTAATAAGTCTAAAAATTTAACCAAATATTGACTTTTTTAAAGTGTCATAGGTTTACTGACGAGGTGGCTGAGGAAGGGGATGAACCCTGAAACTGGTATCACCAAAATAGTATAAATAAAAATAAATAATTGGTTGATTGCAGAACTACATAACCCAACTTTATACCCACGCTAATATGGAAACACACATATCAAAATAATTAGCTCATTTATAGCAACTTTCGAACTCTCGTATTTTATATTTGTCTAAGTAGCAAGCACTTAAAAAATGTAAATTATCACTTTAACTTTGAATAAAAAATATTTTTATGAATGCGTCTACAGATACTTCTACCATTCACAGTCTAATTTTGTTTTAACTTCATACAAAATGTTTCGTATTATGGAAAAAATCTGAATCTTTACACTTGGGGGTGTGCCTGAATATATAGCACCGAATATTGATTCACATGAATTTTACTGCCTCGATTTGACCAAATTTTGGGTTTCCGATTTTAGATTTATTCATGTACCTTGTACTTTAATGTATGTTAGCACATGAGTCCGAAAGTTATTCGTCATGTAATTATGAGGCCAAAAGTTTCTATGGATGAAAGCCATTATTTGATTTAAAGTAACTTTTGGCATCACAATCTTTAGATTTTTTTAATAGTTACTTCATAATTAATAACACAATTATGACTTTTTCTTGTAGGTTTATTTCTCTTATTTGTTATTAAAATAACTGCTATTAAGTTAATTTTAGCTTGGGTTGTAAGTTTGAAAGTTGTTCTCTACGATTCTGTGAGGCCAAAGTCTACAAAAGATGAAAATAATTTTAGGTTAGATAGTTCAACATTCAGCCAATGATTTATTTTTATTTATACTATTTTCGTGTGGTATAGCAAGAATAATGGTCAAAAATCAAGTATTTTAGGATCAAAAAACGGCAGATCAAATTCCTGATAATATTAACACTAACAAGTCTAAAAATTTAACCAAATATTGACTTTTTTAAAGTGTTATAGGTTTACTGACGAGGTGGCTGAGGAAGGGGATGAACCCTGAAACTGGTATCACCAAAATAGTATAAATAAAAATAAATAATTGGTTGATTGCAGAACTACCTAACCCAACTTTATACCCACGCTAATATGGAAACAAACATATCAAAATAATTGGCTCATTAATAGCAACTTTGGACCTGTCGTCCTTTATATTTGGCTAAGTAGCAAGTATTTAAAAAATGTAAATTATCACTTTAACTTTGAATAAAAAATATTTTTATGAATGCGTCTACAGATACTTCTACCATCCACAGTCTAATTTTGTTTTAACTTCATACAAAATGTTTCGTATTATGGAAAAAATCTGAATCTTTACACTTGGGGGTGTGCCTGAATATATAGCACCGAATATTGATTCACATGAATTTTTCTGCCTCGATTTGACCAAATTTTGGGTTTCCGATTTTAGATTTATTCATGTACCTTATACTTTAATGTATGTTAGCACATGAGTCCGAAAGTCATTCGTCATGTAATTATGAGGCCAAAAGTTTCTATGGATGAAAGCCATTATTTGATTTAAAGTAACTTTTGGCATCACAATCTTTAGATTTTTTTAATAGTCACTTCACAATTAATAATACAATTATGACTTTTTCTTGTAGGTTTATTTCTCTTATTTGTTATTAAAATAACTGCTGTTAAGTTAATTTTAGCTTGGCTTGTAAGTTTGAAAGTTGTTTTCTACGATTCTGTGAGGCCAAAGTCTACAAAAGATGAAAATAATTTTAGGTTAGATAGTTCAACACTCTGCCAATTATTTATTTTTATTTATACTATTTTCTTGTGGTTTAGCAAGAATAATGGTCAACAATCAAGTATTTTAGGCTCAAAAAACGGCAGATCAAATTCCTGATAATATTAACACTAATAAGTCTAAAAATTTAACCAAATATTGACTTTTTTAAAGTGTCATAGGTTTACTGACGAGGTGGCTGAGGAAGGGGATGAACCCTGAAACTGGTATCACCAAAATAGTATAAATAAAAATAAATAATTGGTTGATTGCAGAACTACCTAACCCAAATTTATACCCACGCTAATATGGAAACAAACATATCAAAATAATTAGCTCATTTATAGCAACTTTGGACCTGCCGTCCTTTATATTTGGCTAAGTAGCAAGTATTTAAAAAAATCAAATTATCACTTTAACTTTGAATAAAAAATATTTTTATGAATGCGTTTACAGATACTTCTACCATTCACAGTCGTAATTTTGTCTTAACCTTATAGAAAATGTTTCGTTTTATGGAAAAAATCTGAATCTTTACACTTGGGGGGTGTGCCTGAATATATAGCACCGAATATTGATTCCCATGAATTTTACTGCCTCGATTTGACCAAATTTTGGGTTTCCGATTTTAGATTTATTCATGTACCTTGTACTTTAATGTATGTTAGCACATGAGTCCGAAAGTTATTCGTCATGTAATTATGAGGCCAAAAGTTTCTATGGATGAAAGCCATTATTTGATTTAAAGTAACTTTTGGCATCACAATCTTTAGATTTTTTTAATAGTTACTTCATAATTAATAACACAATTATGACTTTTTCTTGTAGTTTTATTTCTCTTATTTGTTATTAAAATAACTGCTGTTAAGTTAATTTTAGCTTGGGTTGTAAATTTGAAAGTTGTTTTCTACGATTCTGTGAGGCCAAAGTCTACAAAAGATGAAAATAATTTTAGGTTAGATAGTTCACCACTCTGCCAATTATTTATTTTTATTTATACTATTTTCGTGTGGTATAGCAAGAATGATGGTCAACAATCAAGTATTTTAGGCTCAAAAAACGGCAGATCAAATTCCTGATAATATTAACACTAATAAGTCTAAAAATTTAACCAAATATTGACTTTTTAAAGTGTTATAGGTTTACTGACGAGGTGGCGGAGGAAGGGGATGAACCCTGAAACTGGTATCACCAAAATAGTATAAATAAAAATAAATAATTGGTTGATTGCAGAACTACATAACCCAACTTTATACCCACGCTAATATGCAAACACAAATATCAAAATAATTAGCTCATTTATAGCAACTTTCGAACTCTCGTATTTTATATTTGTCTAAGTAGCAAGTACTTAAAAAATGTAAATTATCACTTTAACTTTGAATAAAAAATATTTTTATGAATGCGTCTACAGATACTTCTACCATTCACAGTCTAATTTTGTTTTAACTTCATACAAAATGTTTCGTATTATGGAAAAAATCTGAATCTTTACACTTGGAGGTGTGCCTGAATATATAGCACCGAATATTGATTCACATGAATTTTACTGCCTCGATTTGACCAAATTTTGGGTTTCCGATTTTAGATTTATTCATGTACCTTGTACTTTAATGTATGTTAGCACATGAGTCCGAAAGTTATTCGTCATGTAATTATGAGGCCAAAAGTTTCTATGGATGAAAGCCATTATTTGATTTAAAGTAACTTTTGGCATCACAATCTTTAGATTTTTTTAATAGTTACTTCATAATTAATAACACAATTATGACTTTTTCTTGTAGGTTTATTTCTCTTATTTGTTATTAAAATAACTGCTATTAAGTTAATTTTAGCTTGGGTTGTAAGTTTGAAAATTGTTCTCTACGATTCTGTGAGGCCAAAGTCTACAAAAGATGAAAATAATTTTAGGTTAGATAGTTCAACATTCAGCCAATTATTTATTTTTATTTATAATATTTTCGTGTGGTATAGCAAGAATAATGGTCAAAAATCAAGTATTTTAGGATCAATAAACGGCACATCAAATTCCTGATAATATTAACACTAATAAGTCTAAAAATTTAACCAAATATTGACTTTTTTAAAGTGTCATAGGTTTACTGACGAGGTGGCTGAGGAAGGGGATGAACCCTGAAACTGGTATCACCAAAATAGTATAAATAAAAATAAATAATTGGTTGATTGCAGAACTACCTAACCCAAATTTATACCCACGCTAATATGGAAACAAACATATCAAAATAATTAGCTCATTTATAGCAACTTTGGACCTGCCGTCCTTTATATTTGGCTAAGTAGCAAGTATTTAAAAAAATTAAATTATCACTTTAACTTTGAATAAAAAATATTTTTATGAATGCGTTTACAGATACTTCTACCATTCACAGTCGTAATTTTGTCTTAACCTTATAGAAAATGTTTCGTTTTATGGAAAAAATCTGAATCTTTACACTTGGGGGGTGTGCCTGAATATATAGCACCGAATATTGATTCCCATGAATTTTACTGCCTCGATTTGACCAAATTTTGGGTTTCCGATTTTAGATTTATTCATGTACCTTGTACTTTAATGTATGTTAGCACATGAGTCCGAAAGTTATTCGTCATGTAATTATGAGGCCAAAAGTTTCTATGGATGAAAGCCATTATTTGATTTAAAGTAACTTTTGGCATCACAATCTTTAGATTTTTTTAATAGTTACTTCATAATTAATAACACAATTATGACTTTTTCTTGTAGTTTTATTTCTCTTATTTGTTATTAAAATAACTGCTGTTAAGTTAATTTTAGCTTGGGTTGTAAATTTGAAAGTTGTTTTCTACGATTCTGTGAGGCCAAAGTCTACAAAAGATGAAAATAATTTTAGGTTAGATAGTTCACCACTCTGCCAATTATTTATTTTTATTTATACTATTTTCGTGTGGTATAGCAAGAATGATGGTCAACAATCAAGTATTTTAGGCTCAAAAAACGGCAGATCAAATTCCTGATAATATTAACACTAATAAGTCTAAAAATTTAACCAAATATTGACTTTTTAAAGTGTTATAGGTTTACTGACGAGGTGGCGGAGGAAGGGGATGAACCCTGAAACTGGTATCACCAAAATAGTATAAATAAAAATAAATAATTGGTTGATTGCAGAACTACCTAACCCAAATTTATACCCACGCTAATATGGAAACAAACATATCAAAATAATTAGCTCATTTATAGCAACTTTGGACCTGCCGTCCTTTATATTTGGCTAAGTAGCAAGTATTTAAAAAAATTAAATTATCACTTTAACTTTGAATAAAAAATATTTTTATGAATGCGTTTACAGATACTTCTACCATTCACAGTCGTAATTTTGTCTTAACCTTATAGAAAATGTTTCGTTTTATGGAAAAAATCTGAATCTTTACACTTGGGGGGTGTGCCTGAATATATAGCACCGAATATTGATTCCCATGAATTTTACTGCCTCGATTTGACCAAATTTTGGGTTTCCGATTTTAGATTTATTCATGTACCTTGTACTTTAATGTATGTTAGCACATGAGTCCGAAAGTTATTCGTCATGTAATTATGAGGCCAAAAGTTTCTATGGATGAAAGCCATTATTTGATTTAAAGTAACTTTTGGCATCACAATCTTTAGATTTTTTTAATAGTTACTTCATAATTAATAACACAATTATGACTTTTTCTTGTAGTTTTATTTCTCTTATTTGTTATTAAAATAACTGCTGTTAAGTTAATTTTAGCTTGGGTTGTAAATTTGAAAGTTGTTTTCTACGATTCTGTGAGGCCAAAGTCTACAAAAGATGAAAATAATTTTAGGTTAGATAGTTCACCACTCTGCCAATTATTTATTTTTATTTATACTATTTTCGTGTGGTATAGCAAGAATGATGGTCAACAATCAAGTATTTTAGGCTCAAAAAACGGCAGATCAAATTCCTGATAATATTAACACTAATAAGTCTAAAAATTTAACCAAATATTGACTTTTTAAAGTGTTATAGGTTTACTGACGAGGTGGCGGAGGAAGGGGATGAACCCTGAAACTGGTATCACCAAAATAGTATAAATAAAAATAAATAATTGGTTGATTGCAGAACTACATAACCCAACTTTATACCCACGCTAATATGCAAACACAAATATCAAAATAATTAGCTCATTTATAGCAACTTTCGAACTCTCGTATTTTATATTTGTCTAAGTAGCAAGTACTTAAAAAATGTAAATTATCACTTTAACTTTGAATAAAAAATATTTTTATGAATGCGTCTACAGATACTTCTACCATTCACAGTCTAATTTTGTTTTAACTTCATACAAAATGTTTCGTATTATGGAAAAAATCTGAATCTTTACACTTGGAGGTGTGCCTGAATATATAGCACCGAATATTGATTCACATGAATTTTACTGCCTCGATTTGACCAAATTTTGGGTTTCCGATTTTAGATTTATTCATGTACCTTGTACTTTAATGTATGTTAGCACATGAGTCCGAAAGTTATTCGTCATGTAATTATGAGGCCAAAAGTTTCTATGGATGAAAGCCATTATTTGATTTAAAGTAACTTTTGGCATCACAATCTTTAGATTTTTTTAATAGTTACTTCATAATTAATAACACAATTATGACTTTTTCTTGTAGGTTTATTTCTCTTATTTGTTATTAAAATAACTGCTATTAAGTTAATTTTAGCTTGGGTTGTAAGTTTGAAAATTGTTCTCTACGATTCTGTGAGGCCAAAGTCTACAAAAGATGAAAATAATTTTAGGTTAGATAGTTCAACATTCAGCCAATTATTTATTTTTATTTATAATATTTTCGTGTGGTATAGCAAGAATAATGGTCAAAAATCAAGTATTTTAGGATCAATAAACGGCACATCAATTTCCAGATAATATTAACACTAATAAGTCTAAAAATCTAACCAAATATTGACTTTTTTAAAGTGTTATAAGTTTACTGACGAGGTGGCTGAGAAAGGGGATGAACCCTGAAACTGGTATCACCAAAATAGTACAAATAAAAATAAATAATTGGTTGATTGCAGAACCACCTAACCCAACTTTATACCCGCGCTAATATGGAAACACACATATCAAAATAATTAGCTCATTTATAGCAACTTTCGAACTCTCGTATTTTATATTTGTCTAAGTAGGAAGTACTTAAAAAATTTAAATTATCACTTTAACTTTGAATAAAAAAATATTTATGAATGCGTCTACAGATTCTTCTACCATTCACAGTCTAATTTTGTACTAACTTCATACAAAATGTTTCGTATTATGGAAAAAATCTGAATATTTACACTTGGGGGTGTGCCTGAATATATAGCACCGAATATTGATTCACATGAATTTTACTGCCTCGATTTGACCAAATTTTGGGTTTCCGATTTTAGATTTATTCATGTACCTTGTACTTTAATGTATGTTAGCACATGAGCCCGAAAGTTATTCGTCATGTAATTATGAGGCCAAAAGTTTCTATGGATGAAAGCCATTATTTGATTTAAAGTAACTTTTGGCATCACAATCTTTAGATTTTTTTAATAGTTACTTCATAATTAATAACACAATTATGACTTTTTCTTGTAGGTTTATTTCTCTTATTTGTTATTAAAATAACTGCTATTAAGTTAATTTTAGCTTGGGTTGTAAGTTTGAAAGTTGTTCTCTGCGATTCTGTGAGGCCAAAGTCTACAAAAGATGAAAATAATTTTAGGTTAGATAGTTCAACATTCAGCCAATTATTTATTTTTATTTATACTATTTTCTTGTGGTATAGCAAGAATAATGGTCAAAAATCAAGTATTTTAGGATCAAAAAACGGCACATCAATTTCCAGATAATATTAACGCTAATAAGTCTAAAAATCTAACCAAATATTGACTTTTTTAAAGTGTCATAGGTTTACTGACGAGGTGGCTGAGAAAGGGGATGAACCCTGAAACTGGTATCACCAAAATAGTATAAGTAAAAATAAATAATTGGTTGATTGCAGAACTACCTAACCCAAATTTATACCCACGCTAATATGGAAACAAACATATCAAAATAATTAGCTCATTTATAGCAACTTTGGACCTATCTTCCTTTATATTTGGCTAAGTAGCAAGTATTTAAAAAAATTAAATTATCACTTTAACTTTGAATAAAAAATATTTTTATGAATGCGTTTACAGATACTTCTACCATTCACAGTCGTAATTTTGTCTTAACCTTATAGAAAATGTTTCGTTTTATGGAAAAAATCTGAATCTTTACACTTGGGGGTGTGCCTGAATATATAGCACCGAATATTGATTCACATGAATTTTATTGCCTCGATTTGACCAAATTTTGGGTTTTCGATTTTAGATTTATTCATGTACCTTGTGCTTTAATGTATGTTAGCACATGAGTCCGAAAGTTATTCGTCATGTAATTATGAGGCCAAAAGTTTCTATGGATGAAAGCCATTATTTGATTTAAAGTAACTTTTGGCATCACAATCTTTAGATTTTTTTAATAGTTACTTCATAATTAATAACACAATTATGACTTTTTCTTGTAGGTTTATTTCTCTTATTTGTTATTAAAATAACTGCTATTAAGTTAATTTTAGCTTGGGTTGTAAGTTTGAAAGTTGTTTTCTACGATTCTGTGAGGCCGAATTGTACAAAAGATGAAAATAATTTTAGGCTAGATAGTTCACCACTCTGCCAATTATTTATTTTTATTTATACTATTTTGGTGCGGTATAGCAATAATAATGGTCAACAATCAAGGATTTTGCAATTTACTTCCTTTATCGCATCCCCTTTGCTCCAGCCTTACTCCGCTCTTTTCCACTCCTTTCATCCACCCAGCTTCTCTTCCATCTTCATTCAATATTTCTGTTATACTTTCGTTTTTTCTTTAATTTCGCCCTAGTCTTGTAGCATGTATTCTAAAGTCTCTTGCACTTCTCCACACATCCTATATATTCTTCTGCTTTCGCTTAAGCAAAAGTTATTGTTTCTTTCTTCATGTCCACCCCTCTGTCTAGCAATTACTTTTTCTCCTTCGTTCTTTCTCTCTCTAGGTACCTTGGCGTTGTTTCTGATATTATCTTTAGACGAGTATTTAACCCCCATTGTACCTAGGTTCCTTTATACTCGCCATTGGACGTATTTGTCCTTGTCGCCACTTTCGAGGAGACCTTTACTTTTCCACATCTCATTCATTATTTCACACAGTCTTTCAATCAAATCATCCGTTCTAAACGTCCATACATCATTTACCAATCCATTCCTCCCTGGTCTTTTCCCTCTTTTCGACCCTCCAACTTGTTTCCATATTTTTTCCACTGTAATGTTCGGCCATTCTTTCTCTCTCAGCATTCTCGGTTTAACTCTTTTGCGCTACAATACTCTCATTTCCACTCATTAGTTTCATGAAATGGTACTTCCATTGTATTATTAGCATTTCTTCACTGATCATGTTTTTGTTTTTCCTTATTTTGGTTCTTGCTCTGATTTTATGGCTTTTATTTTATTTCTTCTTTCGGAATCTCTTCTTTTTTTTCTTCACACCGACCTGTTATTATTTCTTGCTGGACAGTACTCTTCTTTTTTATCTTTCCGTTTTTACACCTTCGTAAACATTTTCTTTCTTATGTTTTTAAATCTCTGCATCTATTAACCCGCCATTTGTTTCTCTTTTCTGATTTCTTCGTTATAAATCCTTTTCTTATTGCTGCTTTTTCAGTTGTTGTTTTTAATTCTTCTATTTTATTTTAGCTTACTTCTTTTGAATTCAATTTCCAACATCTTTTATAATGCTCAGTTCCCTTCTCCTTTTTATCTACTTCCTTATTTGTGACTCCGACTTTTCTACTTCTATCCCTCAATTTTACTTCTTATAGCATGTGGTCGGAATCAATTCTTTCTCCTAATTTAAATGTTTCGGCTTCTTCATCAGCCACTGGGTTACATATACAGGTAAATTCTTTGTCTTCATCCCCCTCCTTCACCCCATTCAAGACTACCAAACTCTTTCTTCAATTAATTTCCATAGAAATTTTCTGTCTTTATTTAAAATTTTATCTTTAGATTTTTCTGTGCGTTCTCCGCTATATTTCCTGCTTTTGTTGCCTATTTTGGCGTTAAAACCATCTCCTATCAGAAGAAATTCTTCGTTAGACTCTTCAATTTTTTCTTAAATTTTTTTCTTCAAATTTTTTTTAATTCCAATGCAATACAATATGCAAATTCTTTTTTTCTTTTATCTTTCTTTCCACTATGCGTTCCACTTCTATTACCCGCTCTTCGATTTGTTTTATATCTTTTGTCACCCCTGTTATGGATCCCCCACTTGCTTCACCCTCAACTTTTCCTTTTTCCTTGTTCAATTTATTCCCCTTACTCTTTAGTATCCATGTTTCTGTTAATCACACAAAATCAAAATTTTATGGACTCATTAAATAAATTCTGTTTATTTTTCTTAATAATGCAATATTTCAAACAAGCAATTTTAAATCCCATTTGTCCTCCCCGCTTTTCTTTTCCATTCCCTCTCTATTTTTTTTTATAATTACCACCCCTTCTCTTTATGCTTCCTTGCTCAGTTAATTCCAACTCTCTTTGTAAAATTTTTCATCCAAATTTCCCTGTCTTCATTCCATGTCCTCAACTTTCCGTTTCTTACATTCTATAGCTGTTGTGTATCTTTTTTTTTCTTTCTTACTCTCTAACTTCTTTCTGAATTTTTGGCTCTTCTACTGTCCAATTGTTTTCAGTTGCTTTATATTTTCTTTAATTTTAGATAAATTTCCAACATTCTTCTGGAAATTACTACCTTCAAACAACTTCCCGTATTTATATAAAACCTAGTCATAATATTAGCTTTGTTAAGTAAATCATCTATGCAACCAACTTTTATACTTAACAATCTTTTCTCAAACCAAAATTGTTAAAATTACTGTTAAAAGATGTCACTGGATGTGCGTGAGTCCAAATGTTACGTTGAATGTGTGAGTCACTTCGGCCTCAAAAGCTACGGCGAGGCCGAAACTTCCAATTTGAGCCCAAAAGTATATATACGTGAGAGAATTTGAGGTCGAAAGTTATCATTAACATATATATATATATATATATATATATATCTTTCTGGAGGATTTGTACAGCTTCCTAACTCGTAGGTTGTAGGAGAAGCAATTCGCAAGATCATGTAAGGACCATCCCTTTTTGGGGCAAGCTTTGAAGAGAATCCACTTTGGAGCTACTGAGAGTATGAGATTTCAGGAGAACCTTGTCACCCTTCTTGAATACAGCTAGTCGTCGTCTGGAATCTAGGCGGGTTTTATGGACATCTTGTTTCTTGCAATTTCTATCCATTGCCTCAGACAGAGTAGTAGCTAGCTTCTTTAAGTAAGGAGTTATTCTTGGTATGAAATTTTCTGCATCAATCACTTTGCGTAGATCATATACAGGATCATAAGGAGCTCGTATGTCCCTACGAAATGTGAGAAACGAAGGACTATATCCTGTAGAGTCGCAACATGTAGAATTTATGGCGAATCGAATGCTGCTCAGGTGATGATCCCATTCTGAGTGGTGATCTTGAACCAAAATGAGTCTTCAATTCGCGGTTCTTCCGTTCAACAGGGTTACTCTCTGCATGATACAAAGGAATGAACGGAGTTGTGATAACAAAACAATAAGTAATTTACTGCATTACGTCACTGATAAATTGTACGCCGTTATCAGAAATCATTTTCCTCGGAGTTCCAAACCGCAGGAATATTTCTTCGATGAGAATTTTTGATTCAGAGTCAGCTTTTACTAATGGGAAAAATTCTAACCATTTTGAAGCAATATCCTCAATTATTAGGATCCATCGATTCCCCCTGGGAGTTGCCGGTAGAGGGCCAAATAGATCTACAGCCACAACTTCGAAGCTCTGGGAAGGGGCTGGGGTGTGAAGTAGGCCCGCAGGTTGACGATTCTCTGGTTTATATCTCTGGCATTCCATACAACCTTTTATATGGCGAGCAATATATTTTCTCATATCTGTGAAGTAAAATTTTGAAGAGATCTTTTGCAGGGTTCTTTCGATGCCGTAGTGTCCCCTTGTAGGCGAATTATTGTTTTGGGCCAAAACATCTTCACGCAATTCTTTGGGAATCACTAACTGGGGATCTTCAGAGTCCACATATGGGTTGAAACGGAAGAGAACATCATTGTTCATCACGTATCCCCTCCCAGACCATCTAGACATCTCTAACGGATCTTCACCTTAGAGAGATAATATAATAATCTTGATCTCATCATCTTCCATTTGTTTCTGTCGCATAGATTTAGCATCGTAGGTCAACACTAACGAAGTAGCTCTGTACCTTTTCTTCTTCATCCGAGCAAAAAGGTCGAGACAACAGATCAGCTACTACGTTGATTTTATCAGGAGTATATACAACGTCCATATTCATGCCTTGAAGGCGGAGCGCCCAACGAGCTAAACGACCCGAAGGCGATTTTAAAGTCAGCAACCACCGTAATGGTTGATGATCCGACGCTATAACCACTTTCGCACCTTCTAGATAATGTCGGAATTTTTCTATAGCCCATACTACGGCGGTTTCTGGAGTAGAACTGCACCCAAGGCGTAACAACTTGCATCTGTTCTAAGGATATACGGCTTGGTCTGGTCGGCTTGAGCAAGGACTGGAGCGGTAGTCAATCTTTCTTTTAACGTCTCGAAGGCTCTTAATTCGGCTTCACCAAACTGGTAAGACGCATTTTTCTTAAGAAGATTAGTTAAGGGACGTGCAATTTCGATAAACTCTGAAACAAACTTGCGATACCAAGTACATGTCTGAATGAAACTTTTCAGCTGTTTGCGATTGCTTGGAGGTCTCAACATTTTGATAGCAGCTATTTTGTCAGGGTTAGTTTTAATTTCATCACTGGTCAGTATATGGTCGAGAAATTTGATTGAGTCACAGAAGAACGAGCACTTCTTACGTCTAGCAAGAAGACCAAAAAGTTTTAAACGCGAAAACACTGTAAGTCTATTATGTGCTCCTCAAACGTTTCTGAAAGTACCAAGATGTCGTCTATATATATGAACACTGCAGTGTCATTCAAACCGGATCTAAATCTGTCCATCAATCGAACGAATGTTGCGGCCGCGTTTTTCAACCCGAAAGGCATTCGATTGAATTTAAACGTCCCAAATGGAGTCACAAAGCAAGTTTTGTCATGATCTTCTTCAGCAACAGGAACTTGCCAGTAACCTGTTTGTAAATCAATTGTAAACATGAATGGTGTTTGTTTAGCGGTGTGAAGAATATCGTCTATTCGCGGCATTGGATAACTATCGCTTACCGTTGCTGAGTTTAGCTTACGATAATCTACGCAAAGACGATAGCTGTCTCCTTTTGGAGTTAAAACCACAGGGCTGGACCATGGTTACTCGCACTCTTCTATAATTTCTTGTGTTACTAATCGATTCAATTCTTCACGCAGGAATTGCTTCTTTGGTCCGTTCAGCGGGTACGGTGGTACGGAGATTGGTACAGCATTTTGTGTGTTAATTGGATGCGTAGCAAACGTAGTTTATCCCCCTTGTTCGAAGATGGCGCTATTCTTCTGAAGTAGGGTGTTTATTTCATCTTTTGTCGTGTCTTTAATCTTCTGAGTTTCATTTTGGCGTAGGGTTATGGGATTAATGTTTACGGAGTTTGTTTTATTTCCATATTTAAAAGTATGTTCTGGTTTATCTCTAAAAAACCAACACTCGTTTTGGAAATCTATACCAATGTTAGCCTTCTTCAAGAATTCTCGCCCTAAGAGCGTATGGTTCTGGGTTAAATACGGCATTATAACAAAACTAGTTGGAGTTATTTTGTCTTTTATCTTAACGTCTACATTTGTTACCAGTAGTTTCTTATCTCTAGGAATTCCGTCAGCTAATGTTACCACTGCATCCATTGTTTCAAACTTAACTTCCTTATCTTGTAACACCTTATGGAGGGTGTGACCAGCTATGTTCCATTTTGATCCTGAATCGGCGAGTCCAATTCCTTTTGCACCTTTCACTTCTAAGGGTAGGATTGGAGCGCCGCAGCTTGATTCATTTTCTAAAGATAGCCGTGAGAATTCAAAGAAGTTAGTTTACACGTCTGCTTTTTCTTTGCATTTCGGGCAGTTCCATCTGTAGTAGCCAGGAGTACCACAGCCATAACACTCAGGTTTTGATCTTGCTGATGTTGACTTTGACAGTTCTTTATTATCATTTTCTTTTCCCAGTTGGCGACACTAATTCTTTAAATGACCAAATTTTTTGCCATGTTCACAACGAGGTCGTACCTTCTTTATTCGCATTCCGTCCTGGTTTGTGTTTCTTCTTGTTCTATTTTGCGGGCACAATTAAGCAAATTTTCGAAAGAGTTTATTTCACTAGGCGTAAACCTCTTCCGGATATTCAGAGCCAAAAGTCCATAAACCATATCCAGCTGCATTTCTTCTGCGATACTATAGGGCAACTGAGCGATTAAAGTTCGAAATTTCGCAATGAAGATATCAGTGGCTTCGTGTTGTGTTTGCTCACGAGCAAAGAGTTCTCGGAAGACTGCATGAGGGGGTAATTTCTTCGAATACACTTCTCTGAGGATATTTACTGCACTCTGCCAGTCTTTCGTCGACGGTTTGATTCCTTGCCACCAAGTAGCAGCGCTAGACTCGAGCAACATTGAAAGACCACGCAGTGCATTTTCGTCACTGATATTGGTGCAGTCTTTATATATTATGATGTTGTCTAGAAAAGCTTCTACATCGGCGTCATTTGACCCATTCAATCTGGCACTACATTTAGCAAAACTACCTGCAGATCGAGTGTAAGAAATTGGTGATTTTTTTAAATATATATTTTTTTGATGTATGCTTTTTCGTTGAGCAAATATTTTTTCCTCCAGGTTTTTAACCGAAACTAAAATTTCTAGAACCTAATTCGTCAATTTTGGGCCCTAAAAATGTCTCCGTTTATTTATTTTTTAACGACCTAAAGTCCGAAGCCTAGTTATCATATAAGTGGTGTAATGTTTTGCCAACCGAGGGTTAACCGACAAGAGTATTAATCAAGGCTAGTAGACAAAAAATAACGTGGGCATATGTGAGGAAAACAAAATAACTTTGCCATGCCAATTTTACCTAAATTAAAAAGTTGTATGCTCTGGTGAACGAATTTGATGATAGTAATTTACAACCTGACAAAAAATCGCACTACAGATAAAAAGTTTATTATGACGGATAGATATCATGAACATCTTACATAACATCACATGGGTTTTCGTAGAATAAATTTGCGTCAATTATATCTATTAATTTAGTGCAATAAAAACTTTAACTGAAAGTTGACAAATCATGAGCATCTGACTTTTGAGCATTTTCTAGGGTATAGTGAACTCATGACTATTATGGCGACTTTATTGTTGGGTACTTCATTTGGTTTGGACTTCAAATTTTTTATAATCGATCGGGTATAAAGCACCCCCCCCCGCTTTGACTTTTTGTAGAAAATAAATTTAAAATTACCACATAACCGGAAGGAAATATGATTCACTGTTTTCCACCAAGACCTTGTCCCAGATTCTCACAACAAACCCAACAAAAACCAATTTCATCACACGTTTATTCAACAACTTAACTCATTACAGACAAAATATTCACGCATCACCAAAAAGCTCCCTCGTGGACACTTTCTTCAACACATTATCCAAAATCGAGCCGAAAATCTGTCCAAAAGCCTCCTCGTAACTCGTTTTAACGTCCGAAAACACCTCCGACCAGTTTTCGTTCAAAACTTGATTAATATTGTCACCTAGAGCTTTATCACCGTCAAACAAGTTCTCCAGATGGAACCTCATCAACTGCGGCGTCAAAACGAGCTTAGTACTAGCAACCTTATAATGTTTCTTCCCTTTCTTGTCGTGCTCTTCGAGCGCGAAACTAATTTCCAGCCTCAATTTATCTGAAAAACACATTATATTAATTTTGTGACTGTGTCACGCCATAAAGTTACCCATTTCGATGAAGCCGGGACCGTCGCCCTTAATGGGTAATACCAGAAGTTTCCCGTTGATTTCGTAGTGGAAGTCCATTCGCACTAGAGGCGTTTCGCAATCAAGGGTTAAGACTTTGGTATCGAAGTTCATGCTACAACAACCCTATTATCCACATTTTTGTAAAAAGGGAACTTACTCTGCTTTGGAACATTTGACTTTGGAAAAGCCGCTGATTTTGATGTCTCTGTAGTTCTGCTGGAAGGCGACAGCTCCTGAGCCTTCCCCGATTACCAGCGACGGTACATCCAGTGGTTCTAGCGTTCCTAAGCCGATTTCTTTCACGGGGTTTGCGGATTTTGATAGAGCATCGTCGATTGCGGACACCAGGCACTTGTCAAAATTGCCGTCTTTTCTGTTGCACTTTTGCAGAGAGCTTGCTGAAAAGTTCCCGTGTGATGATCAGTGTTAATGTAACTACTAATTAAGCGCACTTACGAATTTCTGCCGAATAACAAGTAGTGGCTAAGCAAAGAGCATAAAGTACGGTTGCGTAAGTCATGGTTTCGACTGTTTGTTCCATGAATAGGTTCTTCTCTTTATAGTTTGTTTACTTTGAAAAAAAAAAAAAAAGTTGTTACTTGTTTACCTTTCGGTTGGACCTGGCGAGAATTATCATAATTTGCGTTTTTTTGTTTATTTTGTGCGAAAAATTCAAGTTAATGAGTGCTGAGGTGAATTTTAATTTTTTGTTTATTTTTTTCTTTAATTGCCTGGAATTGTATGCCGAATGACTTCGTAGTAAAGAACTTGTTAATTGTGTTGGCACTTTTTGTTAATAGGCGGTTAGATAATTTCGGTGTTTGAATCCTGTTGTTATTTCATTATAATTATTTTACTTCTTTTGAACGTTCACTAACGTTGGGATTCGTATTGCAATCTAAATGTAAAGTGTGTAATGAAATGGGACAAAAAATCTAGTTAATTTTGCTCGTGGTTAAAGTACACTTCATATTATAGACACCAAGTTTTGCTAACGAAAATTACACTAAATAATATCTACTATACGCTTTACTATTTTACACCATTTAACTTTGTGTAAGTTAAAATTATCATGTTGGTGTTTATTACGTGTCTTCCTAAAACGAACTTTTCAATGCTCTTTCAATAAGATATTTTTACTAATCTGTGGTAATTATAAAGTAAATGTCTTCTATGTATCTACGTTTTATTTCTAATATTACAAACATTACAAACAAGTATATAACGAGTGATCAAAAAGTTTTTACATTAGAGTTGGCCATGGAAATATTTGTCATGTCTTTGATTAAAAGTGCAAATGTCATGCATAACTTCATTTGTATTTCAATAATTTGGATTATTTCCATGGCCAACTCTAACTAAAAACTTTTTGATCACCCGTTACATATAAAATACATATAGAAAACCAGAAAATCGTAGCTAGCCTTGAATATACTATCACCTGTCGTAGTTCTGGCATAGGACACTTTATTCAAAAATCATATTCGTGCCCAGTCATTGTAAAAATGATACACCTGAGGGTAGATAAACTGAAATAAAAGTACCAGCGTAATAGATTCATTTAAATGCTGTTTCCAAATATTTTATAAAATATTGTTACGAAATATACCCTTACGCCGCCCCGGTACGACGCCTATAGTCATCGAGAACTCTCTGGTCTTATTACGCCGGTGATGATTCATCCTTAATATGACCGAGAAGTCTAGAAGCGGTGACGTAGGACTGCGTACTGTTTAAATAAAGTTCACCTTTGGGGAACGGATTATTCAGCTAGTTGAGTCAAGAGCGTCCAGTGAAATTCGACGGAATAATTTCTTCTTCATCTCATATATTCAATATAAATAAGAGAGATTTGAAATATTTTATAATATTTAATTTTCAAATATTTCAAGGAATGGATTGTTTTTCCTAAGTTATTTTCTGAATTTAATAGAATCTCATTTGGGAATTTTAACATAGTCATTTGCAGTATTCAAGGTTTAACCCATTACCGCCCACTGTGATATAGGGTAGCCAAAACACTTTTTTTAGCATATATCTTAGAATTTTTTTACATGTGATTGTTTTCAAGAACTTTGTTCTTTAAGCTTTTATTAGATATTTTTAGTTTAATGTATTTTTTTCATAATTATTCAGAACCGATTTTCAAATAGAACATAACATATTTTCGTTGCATTTTTGTTATTGTCTGCTGCTCAATATTTTTCTTACTAAAAAGTATCTAATGCATTCAAGTTTGAAGTTCAACCATTTTGATTTTTTAAATTTCGCATGGATAACTATTGGATCATAAAAAAAAGAAATTTACATAATTTGAAAATATTTTTTAAATATTTGTAAACATTGATGCGCTTTGAAAAATTATTAGTTAGAAAATGTCATTGTGATTCGAAGGTAGAAAGGGATTTCATACTGATTTCGTGTTATCATTTATGTGTTATACGACTTGAATTTTGGACATTTATTACAGGGCACTGCTCTCACAGCGAAGTGTGTTTCGACCGACGTTACTGTCATTACTGTATCAATGTTTCGCGCTTTTTCGAAACCTGGAAACGGGTGTCCAAAGAAGCAATGGGGGAAACCCAGGGTACTTCTAACTGTCATTTATCACAACAACTTGGTTTGTTTGTTGGTATCTGTACTACGATTCTAGGAAAAGTTCGGTATTAACGAAGGCAGCAAGACAGAACAGTCTGTAACTAACAAACATGAACGGAAGCAAATAGTGTTTATATGTGAAAAAGTAATTGTGAAGAAGCAGAAATAAAACTAATTAAAAATATATAAAAAAAATAAGATCCAATCATGATCAGCTCGTTATAGTTCTGTTTGTCAATAAATCCTTTTTTCGACATTTTGAACCGATGCAATTATCGTTTCAATATAAAAATTAACACCAAAACAGAAAGTAGGTTAAGTCACTTGCTAAGTATGGATTATACAAGGTTATAATAAAGTAATGCACAGCATTTGTTTTTGACAAAAAATGCAAAAACATATCGGGCTTTTTATTTTACTATCCATCTTTTGACATGTGTTGAACTAATAATAAAAATATGGTTTTATAATTTTAGCGTTAATACTAATTATAACAACATTATAATGTACGAGTATAAAAGAATAAATCATTTATTTACAACTTTATAATCACGTGTTTAGCTAATTAATTAGAAATGTAGAAAACGCAAGAACGAGTCCTGTCCTGAGTATCGTTTCTAGGATTTTCTAGGTAAACAGCCCGGCGACCGGCTAAAAACGCTGGTGTCATAATTTTCGGTACGTTGTGATCCGATTAGGGTCGCCTTGTTGCTTAATTTTTATAATCTCCACTGTCCGGTGGTAGTTTGCAAAAACTTATAATTTTGATTGCATTATTTGATAAAGTTTATTTTTTGGCATACGAAAATGTAGTTTAAAAAATGAGAAAATTAGTAACCAACAAAATAAACTTCATTTTAATGATAAATATTAAAAAAAACAGAACAATACGTTGGAGGAAAAATTTATGTTACAGATAACTCAAATAAACTTGTCTTCCCACGATTCTGGGACTACGTGGGAAAATTTGATGTGGTGGGGTTAGTAGAGACATGGGTACAAATAGAAAACTGGAAGAAATTTGAAGAAACACTACCACAAGAATATGTATGGGAGTGTCAAGGGTCAACAAACGAAAAGAAAAAGGGGAGAGCAAGCGGTGGAATAGTAATGGGAATTCTAAAAGAAATGCAAGAATTGGAAAAAACGGACTAATGAAGAAAGTAATACCGCTCGAATATAATCAATGAGAAATAATAACCGTTTATAGCAAGAAAATGGAGGAAACCAAGTTGACATAGAAAAGGAAACAAAAGAAAAAGGAGAAGAAAAAATACTTATACGAGGGGATTTTAACGCAAGACTGGGCGATAAGGGGATAAGAATAATAGATAAAGAAAAGGGTGAGACAAGAGGATCAAAAGACAAAGCAAATAACAAAGAAGGGAAAATATTGTGGAAGGTAATAGAAGAAATGGGATGGGAAATTTTGAATGGAAACAAGGAAGGAGACGAAGAAGGAGAATGGACATACGTAGTGGCTAGGGGAAAATCCATTATAGGTTATGGGAAGAAATAAAGAGTTTCAAAGTGGGGGAAAGGATAGAATCAGACCACATGCCACTAGAAATAAAAATCAAAGGATAAGAGCAAGAGTACGAAAAACAAGAGAGAAGAAACGAAAGAAAAGAAATAGAAAAAAGAATATGGGATGAAGAGAGAAGATACAGGAGTAAACTAGAGAAAAAGAAAAGCGAAGTGAAAGAAGATATAGAAGCTATAATAGAAGAACTGATCAACCTAATTGTAGAAGCTACGGAAAATGGAAAGATATACATATGGCAAGGGAGGAATAATGGATGGAACGGAGATTGTGAGTTGAAGAGAGAAGGAGTATGAAAGAAGAACTGAGTGTAAGAGATAGGGATATAGATAAGCAAGAACGCAGATCGAGAATATCGGAGTCTAGATATATTGCAGAGTATAGAAATATAGTAAAGAGGAAGTACCAAAGTACACACACAGAGAGAGAATAAAAGAGAAAAGAATGATGGCGAGATTTAGATGTAAAAATGAAGAGAAAGAGAATAATTTTTGGATGGATGAAACTGACAGAAGGTGTAGGATATGTTGGAGAGAGGGAGAAATAATAGAGGATATGCTGGAAGGAGGTGGCAGACTGAGAGAATAGGAGGAAAGTAGAAAAAAGTGCTAAACCAGGATGGAAGAGCACTGGATTGGATGAAAGAAGTACGAAAGATAAGGGAACTAAGGCAAGGGGAACTCTTTCTTCGATTTGAAACCTAACTTAAGTCCAAATTCGTCTGCTTCTTCCTTTTACGATAGAATTCTTCTACTATTTTTTCGAATTCGCGTTATTTAACCTCTTTTTGACATCTTCCTGCATCCAAAACTGATTTTCTAGCTCTTCCCATTTCCGGATAGAATTTCTCTAGATTTTGTTTATAATTTTCTTCAACTTTTCTTCAACTAAAACTTTCAGATGGAATTCTTCTAGAATTTACTTGAACTCTTTCTTCAACTTCAGACCCTTCAGCTGAAGTTGGAATTCGTCTGGGGCTTCTTTGTTCAAGATCGAATTTTCTGTCAGCATTTCGAACTCATGTTTATTAATATTTTTTAACATTTTCCTTTTTTCGGTTTTCCTCGTTTCCCAATAAAATTCATCTAGATTGTTTACGGTTTTCTTGAACTTTTTCTTCAACTTCAAGCCTCAACTGAATTTGAAATTCGCCTGCTTCTTCATTTTAGAATTTCTCCAATGAACTCATGTTAATTAACATCGTAACATTTTCCCTTTTTAGTTCTTCCCCTTTTCTGAGGGAATTCACCTAGATGTTCTTTTATAATTTTCTCGAAATCTGTCTCAAACTCACTTTGAACTGCAACTGAGGTTCAATTTCATCTAGATTTTTTTCTTTAGAATTTTCTTCGATTAAAATCTCAAGCTGATGTTAAAATTCCTCTAACTCTTCTTCTCCAGCCCACGATAACATCGAAATTCTCTTCTTGAATTAACTTAAACTTTTTCTTCAACTTAAAATTCCAAGTCAAGTCCAATTTCGTCTAGTTTTTCTTTAATTAGGATACAATTGTTCTAGAATCTTCTTAAGATCGCATTGATTAATGTCTATTTAGTTATCATTTTCCTGCACCGTAATCGAAATTCTCTAGTTCATCTAGTTTCCAGGTAGATTTCGTCTAGATTTTTTTTTAGAACTTTCTTCAACCAAAATCCTAAACTGTTGTTAAAATTCCTCTAACTCGAAAGTTTCTTTTTGTTTCAAAAATAATTTTTCTAGAATTTATTTGAACATTTTCTGCAACTTCGAACGGCCAGTGAAGTCCAATTTCGTCTATTTTTTCTTTGTTTAAGATACAATTATTCTAAAATCTTTTTAAAATCACGTTAATTAACATTTAGTTGTCATCTCCCTGGTTCATCCCGTTTCCAGATAGTATGCGTCTAGATTTTCTTTTAGGACTTTCTTCAACTAGAATCCTGAACTGATATTAAATTTCCACTAACTCTTCTTCTTCAGCCCACGGCGTCATCGAAGTTTTCTTCTCGTTTCAGATAGAATTCTTCTAGAATTATACTTGAACTTTTTTCAACTTCAAACTCCAAATGAAGTCCAATTTCGTCAACTTCTTGTTTGTTTAAGATACAATAATTATTCTAGAATCTTCTCAAAATCACGTTAATTAAGTCTAGGTATCTTATCCCTACATTGTGGTCAAAATTTTCTAGTTCGTTCCGTTTCTAGATAGAATTCGTCTAGCTTTCCTTTAGAATTTTCTACCACAGTATTCTAGTGAAACTAATGGAATCTTACCTAACGGGTAGATAAAAATTTTGGTCCCATCCGGCGTTCCACAGGGCTCTGTTCTAGATCCCCTGCTTTTCATATCTACATCAACGATGTTATCAAAAACATTACTTTTCAGGTTTTAATTTACGCAGATAACCTAAAAATCTTTCGTCATATTCTTCAAGAAGATATATACACTTTTGAAAACTGGAGTAAATCTAACATGTTACCTATAAATTTTGACAGGATCTCAAAAGTTTTTTATTAATCTAATCAATCCATATCATTAATTGATTTTAGTACCCGTAATTTAATTATAGAAGTCTTGCCTGAATGCAGTGGTAGGTCTTAATAATAGAGACTGTCGTGACCGTACGTTAAAAAACTACGTATAAGATATCTCCTTCGTTTATGGACTTTTCACCTTCGGAACATTACATAATCAACAGTAATCATTTTAGCAACAAATTACGGAGACTATAATTAAAATAGAATATTAAATTGGCGTGTACTGCAAAATGTGTTGATTGTTATGTTGTATTCGTAGAAAATAATTATTATTAAGCATGAGACTTGGATTCTATTTATTGCGCGTTATTATTATATGAAGCGGAACATCGACCCACACATTAAAGTTCCATAAAACTCGGGGCAGCAGCTAAAACTGATCAAAACTATTTAATATGATTTTAATTTTTACTTCCCGAGCGTAAGCAAAGGAAGTATTGTAATCGAGTCCGTCGGCCGACTCTCTACTTTTACGTTTTCTCGATCTTTCATGACCCCTAGAAGACGAAGAAATAGGTCTCCCATTTCCGTCTGTCTGTCCGTCTGTCCGTCTGTCCGTCTGTCCGTCCGTCTGTCCGTCTGTCCGTCTGCCGTCCCGGATTTTTATTAGACAGATAATCTCCGAAAGTACTCGACCGATTGTTGTGAAATTTTGTACTTATACACGGAAAAAAAAATTAGTTCTGTCGACAATAATTCTGATTACACCAACTATGTTTTATAATTAATATAGGGACAACTAACTTTATTGTGCCGAGGACAATACTGACATATTTGGATCAAAATAGTTGTACCAACAATACAGTATAGTTGGCAAAATAACAATATCATATAGTCAACTCAACAATATAGATTAGGGTCGGTGCGACTTACTGCTTTAGTTATTTCAACTAGAATTGTAACTCATTTAATATTGTTGTGGCTAATAGAGTTTTTAGTTAATAAATAAAAAATCTGTTTTTATTAAAATGTTTTATTAAAAAATAAAAAATAAATGTAAACAGTTTACAATGTAAATGCAATTATTAATACGCTTATCATTACTTCATTTGTACAATAATAACAAACAAGTTTCTAAATAGGTACATTCATTAGAATTTATATAGGACGAACCTAATTTTCATTTGGTAGGTTTAAATATTATATTTTACATCCCATGTTTTTTATTTATGTAATACTTTCCATCAGGAAGCATGCTAAGATAATATCTGTTGTAGTTTTTAAGATCGTTAATTTTTATCAGGCTTCTTTTATCGGTTTTTTCTACAGCAAATGCATGATAATGTTCATAGACACCAGTTGTAAGGAATTCCGCATATATAAAGAAAATTTCATTTTGTATAGTTATAATATCTAATATTTTATCAAATAATGGAAGATCCAATACATCAACCACAATAATGTCATGCTTCTTGTATATTAGTCCTAAAATTTTTACCCACTTAAAGCGTTCTACATAATCTATATCATTAGTAATAAACATGTTAAATTCATACTCTGAAAGACATATAAAATCTGCTGGACCATACTTTACTGTTTTTGTAAATCCATTATTACAAATAAGTTTGTGACATAACTGAAGTTGATTTTTTATTCCTAACGTTAAGCAAATATTTTTCTTTGAACAACTAATATTAGCAGTAATTTTAAAGGGTCTGTGCTTCGATTCGAATCTCATAGACCAAATATGCACCAGAGGTCCGACCATACGTACAAGTAAAGGATAATGTATCATATTGTGGTGTTTCGGTTTAAGTGTCTGTTTTAATAAAACTGTATAAATATAGTGGTGTTCATAAACCAATGATTTTAAGAGTTGCTCATATTGAGGTTGAACTGACTTATCTAAAATTATGTCCAATATTTTACATAATGTCAAATATAACTGCCAATAGGTATTATTCTCTGGCACTAAATGGCCAACCATTAAATCAAACAGTGAAGCAAAGCACATCATTTCAGAAGCAGACATCTTTAAGTTATTCTTCTTTAGTTGATCTTCATTAATTTTAGGTGGAATATTTGTTTCTGATCCATAATCAAAAGCCGCAATTTTAGAATTTAACATTGTCAAACTAAATAATTTTATTTCATAAATAAAATGCTTTAATATTAAACTCAGGTCATAATTACACACTCCCTCTAACATATCATGCATTATGTCCATACTGTAATTTTCGGTAACATGAAAACCAATTACTTCGTTCCAAATAGATTTTTTTTTAATACCTGTTAAAATAGGATTATTTAACTGCAGATGGTTTTCGTAACTAATAACATTACGAAGCTGAGTTTGATCTTCTTCAGATTTTATTTGACACTCAGATTTTGTCATTGTGCAAAGACGGCAAAAATGAGTTGCGCTAAAACTCTCAACAAAATCTAGCATTGAGTTTAGTCCAAGATTGTCTCCAATACATAAACCGATGGTAAAATAAATGGTCCTACATTCTTGTCCGCAGTTAATATTTATTCCAACATTGTGCAGATAATTTAATTCGTCAATTACAATTTTAAAAACTTGATTACCAACCGTTTTTCTGTCAAGAGACTTAAACAATTGTACCAATAAAATGTTTTCTGTTAACGACTGAAATTCTGGGGGAAAACATGGAATCGAAGCATATACCGCCCCTAACTTATTTACGCCTGAATGTGATCCTAGTACATTTCCCGTTTCATAGTCATCGAAATATATGAACAATGGAAAAACAATTTTATTCTCAAATAGTTGAAATTTCGATTGCCAAAGCTCACACTGAATAAAATTTTCTTTAATGATGGTATTATCCATAAGAAGTTTGGTATATTCTAAAGTTTTTTGAAACACATTGGGTAATTCAAAAATTTTTTTTAAATTGTCTCTAAGTGGAATAAACGTACCTTTTGAAACGTAAGTATTTACCGTTGGACAACATTTTTTAGTTTTTGATTCGATGTCTTCACGTATAATAAATTCTTCAGGCTTTACATAAAAACCACATTTCTGAAAATATTTAAATCTTTTATATTCTGTTGACAACTCTTTGAAAGGATTTTGAAGCAAGTTAAAATAAAGATTTACCAAATCAATTAATTTATCCTCACATTTAAGTGTGGTTAACAAGTTAAAAATAAAAATTTCGAAAGTTTTTAAAAATGTTCCATTAAATAATTTTGATGTCATATTAACAACATTTTGAACTTCAACCCTAGGTATGCAATTATTGCTATACAAAGATGAAACAAATTCTAAGACATCGTTTTTAAAGCTTTCAGTATCAATTTCATTTTTAATTAAATGAGTTTGTAAAGGCGTGTCTGTATTTGAATTCTGATGAACGTTATTTAATGTGGTCGACGCTGATGGTAGCATTTGCAAGTTTTTATTTACTTTTTCGCTTGCAGAAAAATTTTGCCCTAAACTAGGTGTAATTCTATTGCTAGAAGTCAAGTGTTTGTCTTTGACATGCTTCCTGAAAGAATTTATATTACTCACTGTTCTGAAACAAGAATTTTCGCAACATATTATTGGTCCATCTTTAAAGGAATGCACGTGTTTTAAGTGCAATAACAATGTTTTTATGGAAAGAAATGATTTATTACACTGAAAACATATCATATTTGAAAATTAGGTATATCATAAACAAATTAAAAACAAAAGTAAAAAAGACAAGACAAAAATTTAACAGTTATTCAACTGACTCAAAAATGTATTGACGGAAATGTAATTTACATCATGTTTTGCATCGTGAATATTGTATATGTGCTGTTGAATTAACTGCCAAAGATGCTTACTTGGAGACGGATATTCTGCATTTAAAACGTGGAACATTTTGAAACATACATCAAAACATTTGACTACGCTCTCTACGCCATATAGATAAGAGTCTACTTGTAACATGCAACTTAAATTTTCAAAGTTACCTACCACAATGGGTAGGGGTTGAAATGTATCACACTTATTAAGAAATTTGTTCCGCTGCTGTTCTAGCACCACCTTCACTTCGTCTGCTGTTGGAACATGCAGTAAAAACGTCTCCTGGCACTCAGTTTTTGACGGTCTCCATCTTATTTTTTTTTTTGGATTTGATTGTGACGTACTTGATATGACACTTGTTTGGACAAGATGGGGTAAAATTAATAATGCAAGTGCATTAGTGGCATCTAAAACATATTTGTTACTATTGCAATTTATAAATGGATAAATCAGATTGTATACCTTCAGACTGACTTTCTGACAACTTTTCTAAGTAATGTTTTACATTTACATCTTTTGAATTTTTGGCTAAGCTCAAAATTTTCACGACAAAATCATTAATTTTTGCGTATAAATTGTATTCCTGATTCGGGAAAAGTTTTTGGAAATCCACTTCAAACTAAAAATAATTATAAATTTTATGTTCTACCATAAATGTAAATGAAATTCAATATATATTCCTACAAAATAATAATTTCATATAGCTTACGTACTAAAGTGTATCCAAGAGGTCTCTTAAGTGCAGGGAATGTTGTTAAATATTCAAATATTGTAGACTGACTCTCGTTGTACTTTTTTAGCCTGGTTTTGGACGTTTCCTTCCAATGTTCAATCACTTGTGGCCACGGTTCGTAGTTATTTTTTAACCACTGTACGATATTTTCATAGTTATCGTCTTCTGCACTCAATTCCTCTTCCGAGGTTTCTATAAACACAGTTGGTACATTATAAAATTTCTATTTTTATTAAAAAAAATAACCTACTGCTACTATTTCCTTTAGTCTCTAAAATACCAGACTGTCTTAATGTTCTTCTAGTATTGTGGTATTTATCAAATAATTTTCCACGCGCACACTTTTTGTATTTTCCATCCACGTTGACGTACGGTGTATAATATGTTTCAATTCTTTCCTTTGGAAATAACTGTTTAATATAGCGTGCGAGCTGAATAAACCGTCTTGAAGGAATTCTATAAAAAGTTTTTATTTCTCAGAAGCTAATGCTTTTAAAAAATAATCTATTTCACCTTTTGTCCAAATGGGTTCGCAATTCTTCTTCAATAATGATTGATACTAGATTGTTCTGTAGGGTAGGTGTTAATGACGTTTCAGAGGACTTCGTTTGCAACAACTGACGTCCCTTAACACTTTTCTTTAAACATTTTTTTAGGTCCTGAAATATATTTACTTTAAAATGGAATTGAATGGACATAACTATGTATAATTATACATATTTTTTTCTTAAGAAAGTATCATTTTAGTGAAAAATAATTGCATAGTAAATATATGTTACTTGCTTAACGATTTGCCATAACAAAAAATACAAAACAGAACAATGTAAGAATATAAATTAACTTACAAAATCATAGGTAATTGGTTCATCCCCTGCTGTGGGATTGCCAATGAAGGCATTTTGCCTTTTATAGGGAACAGGTACAAAATCTAGAATTATACATAATTAAACGAATTTTAAAATTCAAGCTCATACCTACCTAATGCTTTATCTTGAAAAAAATCCTCGTACTCTTTGGATATAATTTCATTTAACGGTGTAGATGACTGTGAAGGAGTCGAGCAGATAGAAGTAAAGCTAGCATCAGATAATAGTGGATTTTCATCGACAGCCAAACTGTTTAATGATGTCGTTGAAGCAGGTGACAACGAATTTTCCAAATTATAGAGAGGTCGTGAAATAAAATTCAAATCAGACACGCTATGGTTCCGTTTGCTGGTAGATGGACCATCAGAACTCTTGATATCCACAATACAGATGTCAGTTTTTAAACGTTTAAAGTGGGACAAAAACTTTGCTCTATCTCCTACTTTTGGAATAAGTTCCTTTATTAAATCCTTCGTTAGGTTAATAAAGGCTGCAAAATCTACACCCTGTTCTGAAAGATGAGAATCGTAATTACTAAATTGTGATATAATACTACTTATATGAAACAAGTTAAAAAGTTTTAAGGTTTTTCAAAAAGAAAAAAATGATCTTTTCATTTTTACTCAACAGCCGTAGAAATAAGGATGACGATTGTTGAGTAATAAAATAAATAATAAATAAATGATTGTTGAGTAACATGCATGGGTACTTCCATACCAAGTCCAGCAAAAGATAAATGCAAAAGCCGTCAATTATTTTGTGAGCAGTATTTTTTTTAGTATTTTAGACCGCAACCTGCAATAAAACCATTATGCATTAGGATGCATTCACTAAAGAACAAATACGGTTCTGGAAAGGTATATAAGGGTAGCGACTAATTTTCATTGACAGCTTAACACAGAGTACAGCTTCGAAAACTACTCGAGATTTTACAGCTGCAATACTCATAATAATTGGAGTCATTGCTTTTATCTTTTGCTGGACATTAACTGGAATTAAACAGGTATGTACCTTGAAAACTCTCCCATAAATGGGCCAGACCCCATTTGTCTAGGTAATCTTTAACTTCAACTTCCATAATTACCTTTTTGTAACTACAAATATTAAGAAAAACCACAAAAAGAACGAAAACACTGCACTTCTCTGCACTAACTGCGTCACACATGCACCCGTGACTACGTGACGGAAACTGAGACGACGAAAACACGGTGGTTCCCAGAAATAAAGGCATTGTTATTATAACAAAACTTCTCGGTTACGATTAAAATGTACCATTCGTAGTGGTTTCGAACAACTATGCAAACTGTAACAACATTTTTTTACTCTGCTGTTCGATCAAATGAACTAAATTGTACAGTTTTCATAACTATATAAGCGCAATTATTTTAATACTGTTGTCACGATTATGCGAAATTTGTCTGTATTGTTAAAACAACGAGACAATATCGTCCGAGCAACTATAAACCGGCCAACTATTGAGGTATAGTTGATTTTACTACGGACTGTTTTTAGAGTGTATTAAGAATATCATGTAGATGGTAAAACGTTAACCAAAATTTGTCTAATCATCCCCACCACTAATGCGATGACGTCACTTCAAAATTGTACATAGTAAATGGGTTTTCAATTGCATAAAATAACATAGTCCTACACATGTTGTTTACAACTCTGAATCGAGTTTTCACCCGAAACGTCCAGATTATTGGAAAAAAAAAATTATAAAACAACATTTTGAAATTTAATTTTTAATCTGCTAACCAGAATGCTTTGAAATGTTGCAGATGTTTTAAGGCTATAAAGAGCATCATAAATCTTTAGTCAAAAAAAATTTGCTTATCCCCTCCAAAAACTTGATGACGTCAGCTCAAAAGTTTGTGGAATAAATCATATCTAAAATGTACAAAATATGATGAGTCTGTACTTGTCATTTATCACTCCATTCATATTTTTTGGATTTACATATACAGAGTGACTCAAAAAAATTAATGAATGCGTAAATATATTTTATTGATTTAATCAGGAACTACAAAACGGAATGCTCTGACATCTTGCAGATGTTTTAAGGTTATAAAGAGCATAATAAATGTTTAGTCAAAATATATTTGCTTATCCCCTCTAAAAACTTGATGACGTCAGCTCGAAAATTTGCCGAATAAATCATATCTAAAATGTACAAAATATGATCAGTCTGTACTTGTGATCTATCACTCCATTAATATTTTTTTGGATTTGCATATACAGGGTGATTCAAGAAAATAAATGAAAGCGTAAATTTATTTTACTGATTTACTCAGGAACTACAAAACCGAATGCTTCGAAATCTTGAAGATATTTTAAAATTATCATAAGCATGGTAAATTTTTGATCAAAATGTATTTGGTCGTCCCCCCTAAAAAATTTATGACGTCACCACAAAATTTTGCTGAATAAATCCTATCTAAAATGTACAAAATATGGTGAGTCTCTTCTTGTGATTTATCATTCCATTCAAATTTTTTCGATTTGCATATACAGGGTGACTCAAAAAAATTAATGAAGGCGTGAATTTATTTTATCGATTTAATCAGGAATTACAAAACCGAATGCTTTGAAATCTTGGGAATATTTTAAAGTTATTATAAGCATGGTAAACTTTTGTTCAAAATGTATTTGTTCATCCCTCCTACAAAAATTGATGACGTCACCCTTAAATTTTGCTGAATAAATCCTATCTAAAATGCAAAAAATATGATGAGTTTGTACTTGTGATTTATCTTTCCATTCATATTTTTTAGATTTTCTTAAGAGGTGGTTCAAAAAAATTAATGAAGTCAATTTATTTTATTGATTAAATTAAAGGCAACACTTATTATTAGTATTACACCCCAACCAACCCAATTTGGTAGACACAAAATTTGTTAAAGGAAAAACTCGGTTGAAGCATAAGGGTAGCACGCTTATTTACATCGACTTTAACATTACAGACCTGCATTTGTTTTATGCGCTCACTTGGTTCCGCGAATGTGAAATAGACATGTTTATAATCAACCAATTGTGAATTTCACCGTCAAGAATTAAAATAAAACCCAATGTTTTATATAATAAACGGAAGTCGAAGCAATAAAACCGATGGTCGTTTTGTTTACAGTTTCTCTGTTTGACTCTCACGTATGCTGTTACGCTTGTCATCCTAAATTAAGAATGTTTATACATAAACGATTTTCAGTTGCCTTTCATATTACTAGACAGCGGATTTTTGTCGGGCTACGTCACGTTTAATCGGTACTAATTCCATAAATATAATTAACGATTTATTAATCAAACGGCTAAGTAAATGAGAACGGGAATTAACAGCAGAGTGCAACGAAACAGCGTTATTCTAATCTCAAATAAACGAAGTGCAGTCCGCAACCGCAATGAATTCGCATCCCGTACGAGCCGTACCGAGTTTGGCCTTGCCTAGCCCGACAGAAATCCGCTCTCTAGATATTACACACTGGCGCCGTATACGTGAGTAAATTGTTTCGTTATTTTATTGATTATAAGAAATCAATATTCAAAACGACCCAATTCATTTTCCCGAAAATTTGGGAATACAATAATTTTATTCTTAGTATTACACTACATCTATCCCAATTGATATACGTGTCCTTGCAAAAATGTTGATGACGTCATCACAATTTTTTTTTAAATTCCCACTACAAAAATGTAATGAGAAAAAAAACACAATAGGCATGCAGTCGTCAAGTTTCCGACAGCGAGGGAAGTACTGTCTAAACTCTTTAGACCAATTTTTTTGTTGTGAATTCTCTACACCTTTTCTCTTCAAGATTATGGTGTAAAATAATCAAGTGAGCATTAAAAATGGGACACATTTATTTTGTAAAACATATAAAACTACAAAAGTTCAATACAAACAAAATTCAAGCAAAAATTTCAGAAATCGGCACCTTCTCCAAAAACCTGCCAAAAATGTTGCTAAAAATTTGACCGAAAGCCTCCTCGTAACTGCTTTCAAGATCCTCCCAAAGAGCACTCCAGTTCTCGTTGAAAACGTCGTTGATATGCTTCCCTAAAGCTTCGTCTCCACCGAACAAATTATCCAACTGAAAATGGATTAATTCTGGCTTCGCAATGAGTTTGCTGTCTTTAATTTTATAATGTTTCTCGCCATCCTTGTCGTATTCTTCCAAATTGAAGGTAAACGTGAAGTGCAAATTGTCTTCAAAGATAAAAATCAGAGCAATTCTCTCCGTTAAAACGCTTACCAAGTTTGATTAGAGCGGGCCCTTGTCCATTGAACGGAATAACCAAAATCCTTCCTTTAAAATCGTATTCGGACTCCAGTCGAACTTTCGGGAAAATGCACTCGAAAGTGATCGTTTTCTTATCAAAATCGACACTAAAACCACATTAGACGTGAAACTTTTACGAAATAAATATTTACGTACTCAAATTTTGTAAATGTTGCTTTGTTGAAACCGTAGATTTTCAAGTTGTTGTAGTTTTGGGTAAACTGAGCCGCGTTGGTTCCGGGTGAGATGGACAAAGAAGGGATTTCCAGCGGTTCGAAACTGACCAAACCCACTTCTTTTAGTGGTTTAGTTAGTTGACTTAGGGCACCTTCTACAGCTTTTTGCAAGCACTGGTTGAAGTCGCTTTTGCTTCTGTCGCATTTTTGGAAAGTGGAGGCTAAAATTGTGGCTGGAATAGAGTTGAATAAGGAATTAAATAACTTACGTAGTTTTACAGAAACGCTGATTGCGAAAAAGGCACAAAGTAACACCACAGGCTTCATTTTCTTGCAGCGTGTTAACAGGACACTAAGGTTTTCACACTGGAAGACGCGTTTTTAAACGTATCCAGTTAATCACCTTCTGTTGAGTTTTTGTTATTAATTGCACTAGTCAAGTAACTAAATTACATAATGTTTCATTATAAAGTTCTTGTCTATTGTTGTAGCGTGTTTATATTATTATTTAACGTTATTGTTGCAAGTATAGACTGTGAAGGTTAAGTTCGACAATAGCTGAAGATGACTGTTGCCGAATCAAGTAATTTTCCAATAAAAGTGGTAACGATTTCAAGTGAAAGGTAAAATATGGTAAGTGACTGGATATCAACTTGTTTAACGGGTTGTACATCATGGTCAAGTGAATTACATTAACTATTATCCAATAAAAACTTTAAAAGACAACGGTATACTTTGCCACGTTAGACAGACGTTAAATAAGACCAAAAATTAAAAACATTTTCAAAATTTTTACACGAGTGGTAAATAAATAAGTTATACAGTGTGTATAAATGTTTGTTCGTCAAGTAGGTTATGAAAAAATTGTTAAAAGTGTCGTAATTAACATTTGCCGATTCTTAAGTTCAATGACAATTGGTGGTTGCCTACGTCGTAGGTGGTATTATACTTAAGTGACAATAGAAAGTAGCACTCATTTAAATTTCCGTTCAAAATAAACACTTTTTTGTGAAAATAAGTCTACACATATTAAAATAAATAGACAAAATGTAATTAAATGACCTAACTGTAAATTTTAAAAGGTTTAAAACAGGATTCCACGACCAACGAAGTGGACGTGCTTACACAATAGAGATTTTTCGTGAATTCATTGTTTTGGCTGACAGATTGTTTAAAAATGGGTTGTAAACAACGCCCTTGAGTTTAATGGTGTCGCCAACTGACAACGCTGTCCTGCATTTCATTTAGATTATAGCCGGAGGTGAATCTCTGAAAAAGCATTTTATTTTAGAAGTTTATTGTTAGTGATACTGAGTGTCTTTGCGTGTTAGTGAGTGTGCTGGGGCCGGTTTTGATTTTTGTGCATACAGTAAAGAATCCTCAAAATGCCTAAGGTAAAATCATCCATGAAAGACAAAATCAAATTATGGTTAGGAAATAATTTGGACACTAATTTTCAATTTCCTTCTTCAACCAAAGACAATGAGTTATTCTGCAAAGTGTGTGGAAAAGTTGTAAGTAAACAGTTAAAATACTGAAGCTTGAATTATGATCACATTTTTGTTTCCTAGTTTAAGTGCGAAAAAAAATCACACTTTGAACAACACTGCAGGGGCGATGCACATAAAAAGACGAGAATAAATCCAGTAAATAGACTTTATTAAACATTAGTTCCGACAATGATTTTTCGCAATTTTACACCGGTTTATGTAGGGCATTTACGGCAGCAAATATTCCATGGAATAAAGTTAGTTGTCTTGAGTTTAAAAATTTTATGCATGAATATACAGGAAGGCATTTACCCTCAGAAAGCACTCTGAGAAAAAAATATTTACCAAAAGATTACGATATGGTGAGCACAAGAATTTTTATTTAAAAACATTTCAACATAAATTTTACAGGTAATTAAACAAATTAGAAATTCTATTGGCAAAAATAATATATGGATTAGCGTCGATGAGACGACGGACCGATTAGGAAGATACATAGCCCATTTAGTAATTGGAAACTTATCTTCTGAAGAAGTTGGCCGTCCATTTGTACTAGCTTTGAAGCAGCTTGATAAAACTAATAGCAACACAATCTCAAGATTTATAAACGAATCATTGGGTGTGCTATTGATAATTTTAAGCATTGAAATTGTTATAATTTATTTAACTGTTGATTTTTAGCTTTATTGTGGCCAAAAGGAACTGAACACAAAAAAGTTAAATGGTTTGTATCAGATGGTGCTTCATACATGATCAAAACTGATACTAATTTCAAGGTGTTTTATGAAAATATAACACACTTAAGATGTATGGCACATGGGTTACATTTAGTGTCTGAAACAATTAGACTGAATTATCCAGATGTCAATGGGATAATTAGCAATGTTAAGAAAATCTTTTTAAAAGCTCCAATAAGAGTAGAGTTTTATAAAAACAGTTAACCAAATACACCTCTCCCACCTGAACCTGTATTAACCAGGTGGGGCACTTGGATTCAAGCATCATTGTTTAATGCAGAACACTTTGATGTTTTAAAACAAGTCAGTAAATATATAATGGTTTTTTACTATCATTCTTATATTGAATATTTTTAGGTTATAATGTCATTTGAAGCCACAGATGCACAAAGCATTAAAAAAGCTCCAGAATTCCTGAATGAAGCAAACGATAAAAATGAACTCTTGTATATTAAAACTCACTTTAAAATTATTGCTGATGCAATATAACAATTAGAAACTATAGGTTTAAAATTAAACCAAAGTATGGAAATTGTGGAAAAAGTGTATACATCTTTAAAAAACACACCAGGAAAGGTGGGGGAAATGGCGTTCCAAAAATTATGTTCTCTATTAAAAAAGAATCCAGGATACGATTTTATATGTTCAGTAAATAACGTAATTTGCGGTAATGGAAATGCTACCAACAATACATAGGGGAAAAGTGCCTAAAATGATCCCCTCAGGTCAAATGATCCCCATCAATTGTAAGAAAATTTGTGGCTCCATCTACCAAACATAACTGTCATTTGATTAAGCGCTCTGTAATTAGTACCTTCTGAAAGTTTGATGGCGTTCTGTGTATTCTGCACAGTTTTGTGCCAAAATATGTAAAATAAGCATCTCTGATCTAAGGTAAGATATATTTTAAAAGTCCATTACTTCCATTTGAAAGGTCTTATAGCGGTGGTAGTTGTTTTGACAGAATTAGATACATTTCAGTCGTAGGTTAGTTATGATCTTTTTACCGCATGTAAAAATTGAAGGTTAGTGTACAATTTTTGAATGCGGATATGCTACCTAAGGCGAAATGATCCCTTTTTCTTGAGGCAAAATGATCCCGGATCATTGGGCGGGGCTAGTACCTGCTAAGATAAGACTGATTTTTGCAAATCATATACCCTCTAAGAAAAGAGAGGGTGGGTGGGCGGGTCTAGCACCTGCTAAGATAAGACTGATTTTTGCAGATAACATATCCTCTAACCCCGCCCACCTACTCTTTATTTTCTTTGAGGGAATACCATTTGCCAATATCAGTTTTATCTTAGCAAGTACTAACCCCACCCACCCGCCCGTTATTTTCTTAGAATGTATGTTATTTGCCAATATCAGCCTTATCTTGCCAAGCACTAGCTCGGGCCATCCGCCCTTTATCTTGTTAGAGGGCTAGTACCTAATAAGATAAGACTGATTTTCGCAAATGACATATCCTCCAAGAAAAGAGAGGGTGGGTGGGCGGGGCTACTACCTGCTAAGATAAGACTGATTTTTGCAGATGACATATCCTCTAACCCCGCCCACCCACCCTTTAGTTTCTTCGAGGGAATACCATTTGCCAATACCAGTTTTATCTTAGCAGTTACTAGCCCCACCCACCTACTACCTGCTAAAACAAAACTGATTTTCGCAAATGAAATACCCTCTAAGAGAGGAGAGGGAGGGTGGGTGGAGCTAGTACCTCTTAAGACGGGGAAATTTAAATAATTTAAAAGAATTTTAGGGATTTTCGTGTTCTATTTTTGGGAAATTCTCAGTCTTAAGAGGTACTAATCCCAGTCACCCGCCATCACTTTTCTTAAAGGGTATCTCATTTGCCAAAATCATTTTTATCTTAGCAGTTACTAGTACCACCCACCCACATTCTCTTTGCTTAGAGGGTATATCATTTGCCAAATTCAGTCTTATCCTAGCAGTTACTTGCCCCACCCACCCACCCTCTCTTTTCTTAGAGGGTATATCATTTGCCAAATTCAGTTTTATCTTAGCAGGTAGTAGGCCCGCCCACCCGCCCTCTCTTTTCTTGGAGGGTATCCCATTTGGCAAAATTAGCCTTATCTTAGCACGTACTGATGACTAAAGTATTGTCTCAAACTCTTCCAGAAATTATACACCCCGTATTTTCGGTGCTTTTCAAACTTTTTTTGTTTATTTTTTTTAAGAATTTATTTTTTTGTTAATTTTTGAAATAAAATATTTATCAGTTATGTCATGATTTGATTTTTCTTGTTGATGCTGTCCCCTTATGGTCAAAATTCAAAGGGATCATTATGCCCATGCCGAGGGATCATTTTACCTATGGGGATGCCTAAAATGATCCTTTTGTAAGGTCCTGGAAAAACGTTAATAACTTTTTTTATAATTATCGAATCACCAATTGGCTTATACTGTTACCTAGATAAATCAATGTTTTTACAAATAATGCTACAGTTTTACATGAATAACAATCTATATATATAAAAATGGATGTTGGTATATATATCTGTGATCTATATATATAAAAATGGATGTTGGTATATATATCTGTGATCGATAGGCTCCGAAATCGTTTGACCGATCACCATGAAATTTGGCACATGTAAGTGGTTTTTCATGGAGAAGGTTTTTGTGGTATCCGCTTTGCTGTAACTAGCCACTAGATGGCGCTATAGCACATCAACTTCTACACCGTTCAACCAATTCTCATAAAAATTGGTACACGTTGGCATTTGACTATGGAGAATATTTTCGCCCTATCCATTTTGCTGTAACTCGCCACTAGATGGCGCTGCACCACATCAACTTCTGTACCAATCAACCGATCCTCATGAAAATTGATATACGTTGGGATTTGATCATGGAGAATATTTTCGCGCTATCGATTTTGCTGTAACATGCCACTAGATGGCACTGCAGCACATCAACCTCTCTGTTAAAGTATTATGAACTTAGAGAATCAGCGGCACCCATATATCTAATACTACTATATTGCTATCAGGCCTCAAAAGAGTCCGAAAACACAACGGCAGAGCAATATATCGGACCTCTTTGTCTCTCTATAGTACCAAACAGTACTGCTCATATACTCGTACTTGCTTGATTTTTAGTCGATAACGTGACTAGATGTGTTTAGACATTTCATACGTTCGCTTCTATTTTGTGTACGTGCGCACAGACCCTCGGTACTTTTCTAGACAGAAAACAATATCTTCCGTCTCCCTTTGTCCGTTAACACCGTTTTTATGTTACTTCTGGAGAGTTAGCAAGTATTAGATATATGGCGGCACCAATGACAACATTGTTTTCGTTGGTATTACAACAAAAATCGTATTGACCGCAAAAGAAAATAATTAGTGATGTTCACTGCCTACAATCCTCAGTAATAACAAAGAGTGAATTACTAGAGATTATTGAAAATGCCACCCAAAAAATCAAACTGATTCCGCGCATTCCAATGCTTCCTACTGATTTGCCCTTTACATTCAAACGACTACAGTTTCCTGTGCGTCTTGCTTTCGCGATGACAATCAACAAAGCCCAAGGGCAGTCTCTGCGCGTTGCCGGATTGAATTTAGGAAATCCATGTTTTTCGCATTGTCAGCTGTATGTTGCTTGCTCCAGAGTAGGAACTCCAAAAACTCTGTACGTCTATACACCAAATCGAAAAACCAAAAATATTGTTTTTCCCTTCCTGACATGTAAACAAAATATTCACACACGTTTGAGATGCCGCGTAACAGTGACTTTACGCACCAAATATCGCTTTACCGCCTTTGGGTGCCAAAGTAACTCAATATGCATTAGCCTGTAGAAGCTCTAATAAAAAAAGTTCTGTATAAATAATAAAAGAAAACATACTAGAACACTACTTTACATCATGTTTTGTTCAATCAAAACTTTTGAATGAGAAAAAATGAATTATTTAAAAAAAATCACATGGCGCCATCTCGTGGCTGTCTGTATTATAGATTCCTTTAGTAAACGTCAAGTCCCGAAACTGTCACTTCATTTCGGAAAATATTTTTAAAAAGAAATATTTTTTAAAATAAACTCAATGTCGGGGAAAAAATTGAATACAATTTTCGTGCGTTAGGCATTTTGCAGGTTTCGGTCCCATGCCATCCTGCGCTTCGCGTCGGGTGGCAAATTAGGACCTCAATCTGCAAAATGTTACCTACCTCACTCATTATGTAAATAACTATTACCCACTAGCGTTACGATAGATGTTAGTATTGATTAAAATGTGTTCACGTTGTTTCAGTTATATAGCGAATACAATAGTCAAAAATTTTGTTCATTCACGTGAATTACTAATACAAAAATGTGTACATTGTGTATATTAATGAAAATAAATTTAATAGCATCAATATGAGTTATCTTATTATTCAATTTTCTACAACGCATTCTGCGCTCCAGACCATACATTTATATCCACATATATACAAAGTAAATATATACACAAGCAGGACAACGTCTGCCGGGTTCCGCTAGTAATTTATATTTTTTAAAGAATTTCTCCCTTAGGGGGATCATTTTAGGCACCTTTCCCCTACATAAATAAAACGTAGATTGTTCAATATTTATCCACATCAGTTCTTGTGATGTGGAACGCACATTTTCAAAACTTAAAAGTGTTTTAAGCGATCAAAGGTGTAAATTTACAGTCGAAAATTTAGAGAAATATGTAGTTTGCTTTTGTAACTTATTTTAAATACCTGAATTAATTTTTTATTTTTTGTTAAATGCGACTTGCTTTAATTTGATCACCATTTTTTTGCGATAACTTAGAATTAGTGGACGTAAGTATAGATCGTAGCAAATATTTTTTCCTCCAGGTTTTTAACCTAAACTAAGATTTTTATAACCTAATTCGTCAATTTTGGGACCTAAAAATGTCTCCTTTTATTCATTTTTTAACGACCTAAAATCCGAAGCCAAATTATAAGCAATAAGCTTAAATCGCTGCTGTTTCAGAACTTATGTAACATCTTATGTTAAGCACTTAATTAGTTAATTAATTAATAAGACGTGTAAACTGTAAATAAATTACTATAAATAAGTTAATCGACATTTCTCTTGATTGAAAATAATTATTTTAAATACTAAATGCACTTTTCTAATATTTTTTACATTTAAATGCGCTGTGAAATTTCATTTCTGCAATATTTTCCATTTTTAAAGTCAGTCGGTGCGGACACTTGTAGTTACCTATCTAAAGAAGGATTTTTAAAATTAAAACTACCATAAAAGGAGTGGATTCGAAATTATTTGGACAAACAAAAGTCCCCGCAACTTTTTTCATAGAGTGCCCTGACATGTCAAATTTGACAGTCAGTGAAGTCAAAGTATTTGCTGTCATATTCTTTAACTATAATTGTTGTTTCTTTCCTAGTTTAAATTATGCAGCAAAATCAATAAAGAGCGCGTAAAGATATTTTGCGCACCCATTCACAAAATAAACAAATGTCACATCGAGCAATAGGAAAACTACTAGGTGTCGGTCATTCCACGGTTTCAAATGTTCTTAAAAATTTTCGCGAATGTTTGAACATTGACCACAAACCAGAAGCTGGTCGAAGACCAGGTCCTGTGTCGAAAGAAAATGCTCAAAAAGTTGTACAAACATTTCGAAGAAATACCAATTTATCAATTAGAGATGTAGCAAAGAAGGTGGATGTGTCACATTCTTTTGTACAAAAAACTAAGTAAAGAAAAGATTTGAAGCCATTCAAAGTACAGAAATGCCCTAATCATGGTAAAAAACAAAATTTGGTCGCCAAAACTCGAAGTCGAAAATTGTACACCCAATTTTTGATAAAATCAAAATGCGTTGTTATTAACGATGAAACTTCTGTCAAAGGAGACTATAAACAAATCAGTGGCCAAGAATATTATACAGCCGACTGGATGTAGACCCAAAGTACAAACAAAAAAAATTGCAAAGTTTGCAAAGAAATTCTTAATATGGCAAGCAGTCTGCACTTGAGGAAAACGGAGTGACGTCTTCGTAACAGTAGGATCTATGAATAAAGAAATTTACAGACAATAATGTTTTCAAAAGCGACTTTTACCTCTCCTTCAAAGTCATGAAGAACAGTCGCTGCTTTGGCATGACCTGGCCACATGTCATTATGTTCAAGATGTTATGAATTGATATGAGGAAAACGAAGTGAATGTTGTACCGAAAAGTATGAACCCACCTAATTGCCCAGAGTTACGCCCGATTGAACGGTACTGGGCTATAATCAAAAGAAATCTCCAGAAATCCTAAAAAGAAGCAAAAAGTGCAGAAACAATGAAAACAATGTGTAAAAAATATAAAATAACTGTTACTAATACGACTATACAAAATTTAATGAGACATGTAAAACGAAAAGTACGAGCTTTTGGGTATGGGATTTAATTTTGATAAAATAATGCATTATTAGTAATTGTCAAGTGTTCTTTCACGTGTCGTAATTTTTTTTATATTTTTATTATAAACGTTTTGTAAATAGTGAACGTTTTTTTATGTCCAAATAATATCGAATTCAGTCCTTACTTTGAACAATGTTTTCCTTTTATTTTTAGAAGTGATATAAAGTTGGACCTTGCCCAACGAAAAAACTAAAAACAAACTGCCTTCAAAAACCAGTTTATTGAGAATAGTCGTTGAGTGCAGAATAATCAAAATTTTCCGCAATTATCGACTGATGTTTGTTTCAGATTCTTGAATAACATTTCTGTTTTTGAATGTTCGAATCGATTTTTTAAATATTCCTATGCTCGAAGGTAAAACTAGAGATCAAAGTATATTAATAAAATAAATTCTATGACTTTGACTTCTTTGCTACCTTTGGCAACAAAGAATGCAACTTTTAGATGCCAATTTATGACAGCACCAAACTAAAGAAATTATCGTGTCATAACAACCAATTAAAAAAAATTTAAACAAATAGATAAAACGAAGTAAAATATATAATTTAAAACAACAAAAACAATTTCAAAGAACCAGTTTCATCACATCTTTATTAGCAACTTAACTGATAATTCACATACGATTATCGTTCACGGATTACCAAAAAGCTCCGTCTTCGACACCTTTTTCAACACATTTTCAAAAATCGCGGTAAAAATCTTCCCAAAAGCCTCTTCATAATTTGGCTTAACCTCCGCAAACACTTCCGACCAGTTGTCATTCAAAACTTGATTAATGTTATCCCCGAGAATTTTATCTCCATCAAACAAATTATCCATCCGGAATTTCATCAACTGCGGCATCAAGATGAGCTTGTTGTCGACGACCTTATAATGTGTCTTCCCGTTTTTCTCGTACTCTTCGAGACTGAAAGTGAGATGAAGGCTCAAATTATCTAAAAACGTTCATTAATAATAATAGTTTTATAAACGAAGACTTTCATACGCATCTCGATAAACCCAGGACCTTTCCCAACGATGGGCAAAAGAAGAAGTTTGCCATTAACTTCGTAGTTGTAGTCCAGTCTAGCCAGGTCTGCTCCACAGTCTATAGTCAAAGTGTTGGTGTCGAAATTCATCCTAACAATAACTCGTTAACTAAGTACTATTTTAACAAAAATTCGAAACTCACTCCGCTTTGGAACAATTAGCTCTCGAAAATCCGCTAACTTTTAGATTTTGGTAGTTTTGTTCGAAAGCCACAGCTCCTGACCCTTTTTCAAATACCAGCAACGGTATTTCTAGTGGTTCTAGTCTTGCTAAAGCAATCTCTTTCACTGGGTTTGTAGATCTTGCAAGGGCATCTTCGATGGCAGCCGCCAGACACTTGTCAAACTTGTCATTTTTTCGGTCGCATTTCTTCAAAAAACTCGCTGGAAAGTTTTATTTTAAAAATTTGGGGCTCGAAGTATTTGTACTATTATTTACGTATCTCAACCGAGTGGCAAGTGGTTAAAATAAGAGCACAAATTAAGACTGTGAGATGCATGGGTGCGACTACTGTTTTCATAAGTGAGTTTTTCTTTTTATGGGATATTTATAGTTTCACATAAATTAAAATAAAATAAAACAAAAGTCGTCACTGGTTTACCTTTTGGGTTAAAACCTATAAAAAAAAACTGATTTATGGTAATTTATGTATACAGTTTGAGAACTGATTTAATTTCGTATTCCTTATGCGCGAAATGGTATTTATTAATGGGGCAATGCAAATTTGAAGTGCTACTGATCGTACTGCCACTGTGTATCGCGAAAATATTCCAACGTGAATCGCTGCCCGAATTTTTGCTGAATTTTGAAGAAAGCTGGACTTTGAAAATTATGAGGCCTTCCAAAGAAGACTGGACTTAGAAAAATTGGTAGAAAGTGAAACTGAAACGTAAGAATGGGTATAATGCTTAGGTTGAACAATTTAAAGAAAAGTGAGCCTAGAATTTTAACACTATAATATGGTTCATTTATTTAAATGTACAAAACATCAACAAAATTAAACATTCAGATACTATTTTTCACCTGTCAATCTTTTTTTTCTAATCAACCCACTCTTCTTTTTTTATCAAAACTAAGTTCCGTTACAAACTCACCCTCTAAACAACACAAACGGCCCTCCGGTGTTGTTTAGGATGAAACATTCTTTTTAAGACGACCCCTCCTCCGTTTTGGTATTAAGGGCGTTTTAATCACTTCCAGTCCCTTCAACAAACGGGCTGAGGTCCGCGGCATGATAGCGTCCAATTCTTTCTGGAAGATTTGTACAGCTTCCTAACTCGTAGGTTGTAGGAGAAGCAATTCGCAAGATCATATAAGGACCATGCCTTTTTGGGGCAAGCTTTGAAGAGAATCCACTTTTGGAGCTACTGAGAGTATGAGATTTCAGGAGAATCTTGTCACCCTTCTTGAATACAGCTGGTCGTCGTCTGGAATCTAGGCGGGTTTTCTGGACATCTTGTTTCTTGCAATTTCTATCCATTGTCTCAGACAGAGTAGTAGCTAGCTTCTGTAGGTAAGGAGTTATTCTTGGTATGAAATTTTCTGCATCACTTTGTGTAGATCATATACAGGATCATAAGGAGCTCGTATCTCCCTACCAAATGTGAGAAATGAAGGACCATATCCCGTAGAGTCGCAACATGTAGAATTTATGGCGAATCGAATGCTGCTCAGGTGATGATCCCTTTCTGAGTAGTGATCTTGAACCAAAATGGCTAACTGAGTCATCAATTCGCGGTTCTTCCGTTCAACAGGGTTACTCTCTGCATGATACAAAGAAATGAACGGAGTTGTGATACCAAAACAATAAGTAATTTACTGCATTTCATCACTGATAAATTGTACGCCGTTATCAGAAATCATTTTCCTCGGAGTTCCAAACCACAGGAATATTTCTTCGATGAGAATTTTTGCACAAGACTCGGAGTCAGCTTTTACTAATGAGAAAAGTTCTACCCATTTTGAAGCAACATCCTCAATTATTAGGATCCATCGATTCCCCCTGGGAGTTGCCGGTAGAGGGCCAAATAGATCTACAACCACAATTTCGAATCTCTGGGAAGGGGCTGGGGTTTGAAGTAGGCCCGCAGGTTGACGATTCTCTGGTTTATATCTCTGGCATTCCATACAACCTTTTACATGGCGAGCAATATATTTTCTCATATCTGTGAAGTAATATTTTGAAGAGATCTTTTGAAGGGTTCTTTCGATGCCGTAGTGTCCCCTTGTAGGCAAATTATGGTATTGGGCCAAAACATCTTCACGCAATTCTTTGGGAATCACTAACTGGGAGTCCACATATGGGTTGAAACGGAAGAGAACACCATTGTTCATCACGTATCCCCTCCCAGACCATCTAGACATCTCTAACGGATCTTCACCTTCGAGAGATAATATAATAATCTTGATCTCGTCATCTTCCATTTGTTTCTGTCGCATAGATTTAGCATCGTATGACGGTAGGTCAACACTAACGAATTAGCTCTGTACCTTTTCTTCTTCATCCGAGCAAAAAGGTCGAGACAACAGATCAGCTACTACCTTGATTTTACCAGGAATATATACAACGTCCACACTCATGCCTTGGAGGCGGAGCCCCAACGACCCAAACGACCCGAAGGCGATTTTAAAGTCAGCAACCATCGTAATGGTTGATGATCCGACGCTATAACCACTTTCGCACCTTATAGATAATGTCGAAATTTTTCTACAGCCCATACTACGGCGAGCGCCTCTCTTTCCGTAGTTGAATAATTTTTCTCGCTGTCCTTTAACAAGCGACTGGCGTATTCTATCGGATGTTCGTCGTATTTCTCCCCCTGGAGTAAAACTGCACCCAAGGCGTAACAACTTGCATCTGTTCTAAGGATATAGGTACGGCTTGGTCTGATCAGCTTGAACAAGGACTGGAGCGGTAGTCAATCTTTCTTTTAACGTCTCGAAGGCTCTTAATTCGGCTTCACCAAACTGAAAAGACGCATTTTTCTTAAGAAGATTAGTTAAGGGACGTGCAATTTCGGAGCACTCTGAATCAAACTTGCGATACCAACTACATGTCTGAATGAAACTTTGCAGCTGTTTGCGATTGTTTGGAGGTCTCAACAGTTTGATAGCTGCTATTTTGTCAGGGTTAGTTTTAATTCCATCACTGGTCAGTATATGTCCGAATTTGACCGAGTCGCAGAAGAACGAGCACTTCTCACGTCTAACATGAAGACCAATAAGTTTTAAACGCGAAAATACTGTTTTTAAGTCTATTATGTGCTTCTCGAAAGTTTCTGAAAGTACCAAGATGTCGTCTATATATACGAACACTGCAGTGTCCTTCAAACCGGATCTAAATCTGTCCATCAATCGAACGAATGTCGCGGGCGCGTTTTTCAACCTGAAAGGTATTGGATTGAAGTTAAACGTCTCAAATGGAGTCACAAAGCAAGTTTTGTCACGATCTTCTTCAGCAACAGGAACTTGCCAGTAACCTGCTTGTAAATCAATTGTAGACATGAATGGTGTATGTTTAGCGATGTGAAGAATATCGTCTATTCGCGGCATTGGATGACTATCGCTTACTGTTACTGAGTTTAGCTTACGATAATTTACGCAAAGACGATACCTGTCTCCTTTTGGAGTTAAAACCACAGGGCTGGACCATGGTGACTCGCACTCTTCTATAATTCCTTGTGTTACTAATTCAATTCATATGTGTGGAGTGAGTGAGTGAATCTCGCGATTATTTCTGCTCCGCTTTCTTTTGAATTTCGATGGTGTTATAAGACGATAAATTTTTATATAAACACATCATAGTGTTCCGTAAGTTTTGCTTTTTATTGTGATATAACTCATTGTTAGACGCAAAGCTGAAGTGTTTAAATTAATGCAATTTGTGACAACTTATGCTATTTTACGCTATCTTTAAGTGGCCTGAACACTTTTTACAAGTAGTTAGAATCTTTTTTGCGTCTGCGTACTTTATTAGGTAATTTTTATTCAACTCAATATTAAATATTGTCGGATTGTTGCAATTCCTATAAGGCAGAGGTGTAATTTTAGCACCTTATTTACATATCCACTCACTATATATTTTTTTCTTTCTTTCTCATTACTAAAATGACTGTTCTATGTAAAATCTGTAATGGAGCAGTAACTCCTACTGTACCTGCAATGAAATGTAGCTCGTGTGCTATTCACTTCCATATTAAATGTATAGGTATTGATAAGCCCATTTTGGTATAATTAAATCTTTAAATGGAGTCTCCTGGAAATGTGATAACTGTTGCTCATTAAATAATACCACCGAGGCAGGACAGTGCAATTGTTGTAAATTACTTCCAAATTTAGTTGAAACTATTAACAAACTTAGTGAAACCGTTAATACATTGCAGCAGCAACTCCTTAATTTTCATTCTAATAGATCCAACGAAGAAACCATCATTCAGGAGGTTAATGAAAGGCATAAACGGGCTAAAAACATAATTATTTTTGGCAGTGCCGAAAAGGCTGATGTGTCGATTGACGAGCAAATTGAACAAGATCGCTTATTCATTCATCAGATCCTTGAACAACTAAATTTACCAGTTCAACCTAATGAATTGAATGTCCGTAGAATCGGTAGACGCAATCTTGTAAATCTACGTCCAAGGCCTATCAGAATCACTCTTAAATCCGAATCCGACGCTCATATGATTGTCAGAAAATTTCAAAATCTACGCAATATAGATCTTTACAAAAATATTTCAATGAATTATGACAAAACGCCTAAGCAGATTGCGTATTATAAATCTGTGAAGCAAGAATTGACAGATAGAATTAGTCGTGGTGAAGCAAATTTAAAAATTAAATATATTAATGGCACACCAAAAATAGTGACTTTAAACTAGCTTGCTCACTCAGTTATGATGGTAAATTCTTACAGTGCTATTATCAGAATGTTAGAGGTTTATGTACTAAATCTGTTGAATTTTTTAATTCTGTATCATCCAATTATTTTGATCTTATAGCTGTTTCTGAAACTTGGTTAAAGTCAGATATTTTTGACAATGAACTTTTCCCACATAATTTTGTTGTACATCGTAATGATCGTAATTTAGCTGAACTTGGTTTGTCCAAAGGTGGTGGTGTACTTTTAGCAGTCAGTAATCAATATAACTCTACGAAGTTAGATCTTTCGTCCATTACAAGCTTGGTTCCTATTGTAGATATTGTAGGTGTTAAAATCACCGGTAAATTTAGTCAAAAATTACTAATCTTTGTTTTATATATACCACCATCAATTACTCTAGCAGAATTTGAGTTATTTTTTGAAACATTCATAAATCTAGATATTATACAGAATGAAAAATTAATAATTCTGGGCGACTTTAATACGCCTGATTTTAGCCTTAGTCTTAAAACTAATTCAAACTTAGTGTTAAATAATTTTAAAGAATTCTATAATATTTCACAGTACAATAATGTAAGTAATAGTATGGGTCGGCTTCAAGACTTGGTTTTTTCTAACTTGCAGTGTAGTGTCACAAAATCTGAAGATCCGGTTGTAAAAGAAGATCCTCTTCACCCAGCGCTTATTGTTGAATTCTTCTTAACTGATAAAATGTTTAAAGAATTTTGTATGAACTCACAGTCTAAATCTTTCAACTTCAAAAAAGCGAACTATCCATTAATGTATGATCTCCTCTCGAAAATTGATTGGTCTTTTCTTGATGATATATCTGATGTCAATACTGCTTGCGAATTACTTTATAAAACGGTTTATGAAATTTTTGAGTGTACTATCCCCAAATATCATTTCAAAAGTTATCATGATAAATATTATCCTCCTTGGTTTAATACTGAAATCCTAAATTGTATTCGTAATAAATCTTTAGCTCATCGCAAGTACATAAAGCATAAATCTACACATTATTACAATATTTTTAAATACCATCGATCTCAACTAAAAAGAATGATTAAGAATGCATACAAAAATTATATGTCAAATATCGAGGATAAACTGCATATAGTGTGATGTCCTCTCTAATAGTCCCGACGGTGGTAGGTTAATAACACCAATACATATTTATTATCAATTTATTTACCCATATTACCACTACAAACCCAGACTTAACACTCTCTTGTTTTAGCTATCACTTACACTTTTATACACTATTGATGACCTAGTTCCTTGCAATGGACAAGCATTTGCTGACTAACGAATTGACACTTACTCATTCCATTACACCTCCCCCGGTCGGGAGAAAAATTTTTTTTTCGTGTTCTCACGTTCCAAAAAAAAATTTTTCCTTACATTATTCATGATACTTCTTAACTCTATTCTTATGTACTTCTATTAATTTATTACCTATATTAATTACAACATTTGGTGCCTTGTCTACAACTACAGTATATGGTCCTTTATACACTGGCTCACTCTTATTTCCTACATTGTTTCGTAACATAATTTTCGAACCAGTTGGATATCTTACAATTTTTGAAATTTGACTATCGTACAATTTTTTCCTTTTTTCTTTTGACAAAAGTAATTTGTTTCTAGCGTCATTACATGCGGTCTGAAGTCTATATTTTAACTCTAATGGATAATCGTCGAAACTATACAGAGGATCCGTCCGAGTAAGCACATTCGATGGCAGTCGACACGTTTGTCCAAATACTAACTCGAACGGTGTGTACCGTGTTTCGCTATGCACGCTATTGTTGTACGAAAAACACCAGAATGAAACCCATGAACTCCAACTATTTGGATGTTTTGCCACTTGTATTCTTAGATACGCACCTAAGTGTTTGTGGGAATTTTCTAACGCACCTAACGTTTCGTGGTGATACGCTGTCGAATTCAATTGTTTTATTCCTAATACTTTACAAGCCTCTTTGAAAGTTGACGATAAGAATTCTGTACCTTGATCTGTAACAATTTCTTGTGGAATACCATACCTTAAAATAAAATTTTGAACGAATGATTCTGCTACGGTAACGGCTTCTTTATTTGGTATTGGATACGCTTCAACAAACTTACTCAATTCACACTGTATTGTTAATATGTACCGATTATTTTGAACGTCTTGCTCTAAAGGTCCTACTATATCTAAAAAGATTTTCTGAAATGCCGAATAGGTTGTTGTTGTAATCGCCATTGGTTCTAAATTGTGTTTCCCATGCTTATACCTCTGACAAGAATCACATTTCTTTACAAATTCCTCAACGTCTTTCCGTAATTTTTTCCAAAAAAAATACTTCCTTACATTGTTATACATTCGGTTTATACCGGCGTGACCTCCTGTAGGCAATATATGAAAGTCGTTAAGAATTATTTGTCTCGCTTCTAAGTCATCTATTCTTTGAACGTCTTTAATTACGCTTATTTTTAAATCTCTGAACCTTACTTCGTTAACTCTAGTCATTATTTCACGCAGAAATGATGATGATGCATCTCTTTTATTTTTAATTACTACTAGTTCCGGAATCTTATATTTCATAACAATATCTTTGAGTACTCTCAACGTCTCACTTAGTGCTGACGCCGATCGAATATCCCATTTCATATAAATAACATCTGATTCATTGTCGACAATTAAATTATGACTTTTATAAATAGAACACGTGTTGGACATTTTTGTTTTACTTGCAAGTATTTTGTCAAATTCGGTTTTATAAATAGGACGCAACTCGAAAAAATTTTCAGGTTGTTTTATCAATTCCACCACGCCAGGGTGATCAGTCCTTTCGGATGAAACTGATTCACTGTTCTCGCAGGTCTTACTTTCAGCTTTACTTTGCGCTCTTGTTAATACATTCATTGTACAAAAAACTCGGTGACTCATTGATTTGATTTCACTAGAACTAATTTCTATTCTTGATAAGGCATCCGCTGTTACATTATCTTTACCTTTTATATATACAACATCAAAATCGTACTCTTCCAAAATTAACCTAAATTTCGTCAACCTACTGGAAGGATTTGTCATTCCGAAAAGATATACTAAGGGTCTGTGATCTGTCTGAATAATGAATTTTCTCCCGTACAAATACGGTCGAAAGTATTTAACACCCCAAACTATTGCCAACAGTTCTTTCTCAATGGTACAGTAATTTTTTTCTCCTTTATTGAGCGTTCTACTGGCATATGCTACAGGTTTGTCACTTGCATTTGTTAATACTGCACCTATCGCTGAACCCGATGCGTCTGTTTTTAAATTAAAAATATTTTCCTTTGAAAAATTTGGATATTCTAAAATTGGTGGGGTCATCAAACTGTTTTTTAATGTTTCAAAAGCTTTCTGACAGTCATCGTTCCATTCGAACTTTACACCTTTCTTTGCTAACCTATTTAACGGAACTGCTATGTATGCAAAATTTTTTATGTATCGTCGATAATAATTCGCAAAAGCTACAAATCTTTTCGTTTCTTTCGCATCCTTTGGCACCGGATAATTTTGAATAACACGAATTTTTTCGGGATCCGGGGAAATTCCGGTTGCTGAGATTACATGACCTAAGTATAAAATTTCTTTCTTTAGGAATTCGCATTTATTTGGATTAATCCGTAATTTTACTTGTCTTAATCTTCCCAAAACTTTAACTAGATTTTTATTATGATTTAGTAGGTTGTTCCCAAAAATTACAATATCATCCATATAGACGAGACAACTAGTGTAATTTAATCCCGCCATTGCGATTGTCATTGCTCGTGAAAACGCAGATGGACTAATTTTAAGACCCATCGGCAGTCGTTTCATCTGATATTGCCCTTGGTTTGTAAGAAACGCGGTACAAGGACGACTTGCCTCATCTAGTTCAATTTGATAATAACCTTGTGATAAATCAAGATGTGAAAAATACATTGCACCAGACAAAGAATCCAAAATTTCTGTAATGCAAGGTAATGGGAATTTCTCATCTTGAATTTGTTTATTTAATTTCCGATAATCAATGACTATTCTCCATTTCTTGATACAATTATCTGCGGATTTTTTAGGTACGATTAGCAAAGGGGCGGACCATTCTGACCTAGCTTCTTCGATAATTCCGTCTTTTAACATTTTACCGACCTGTTGATGTATTTCGTCTTTTTGTGCATGTGGTAACCGATACGGCTTAGTGTAAACTGGAGTCGCATTACTTTGTAACCTTATGCTTTGTTTATAAATATTAGTAACTGTCAGTTCATCACCTTCTAACAAAAATACATCGGAATATTTGGCACAAATTTTTTGAATAGAGATTTTTTCTTCATTATTTAAGTCGTCAGTTTTTAACAACTTCAATAATTTGTCAACTCGCGAAACCGATTGCATAGTTTCTTTTGCTTCACAAATGTGATAATTGGTTGCTTTCTCTAATTTCGGTCGAAAATTTTTCAGTTTAACATTACCGTCTCTAACGTTTAATATTTTCACAGGTATCAAGTTATCTCTAGCGCAGACTATACTTCCGGCTATGTAAACTCCTTCGCATATTTCATCAGGAAGGACCACATAGTCGTCATTATTCTCGACATAACAATATTTGATAATTTCGCATCTGCTTGGAATTTCTGTATAAAATTCGCATTGCGATTCAATTGGAATAAAAATTTTCCGGTCATTACTCCAAAAGGAAAATTCATTCTTTTCGTAATTGATAATTGCATCATGTTTTATGAAAAAGTCAGCACCGATTACACCATTCATTCCACATTCAAACTCCCTCATCAACAAAAATTCCTGTTGCATTTCAACATTGTTAAAACTAAGCAATAATTGTACCGAACCTTGCGAAACTGTCGAACCAGCAATACCGTGTATTTTAATTTTCCGTGTTTGATCAATAACCTCATCTTGCGCAATTGAATTTTGAAAAATTACACTAACTGTTGCACCTGTATCTAGCAAAAATTTTAATTCTTTCCCGCGATAATTTACTCGCACAAAGTTCACTGCATTCATACTTAACACTATTGTATCATTAGTTTCACTATCAACAATTTTAGACTCGAAAAAACTGACTTTCCGAATTTTCTCTTTCAACTTCTCGTTCAGCTGATGCATTCATACGAAACGCTGATTGATTCCGCCTACTATTATCTCTAGTGTACCTTCTATCATGACCTCTGAAGTTATTTGCTGATCCTCTAAAATTACTTGTTGAACCTCTGAAATTTCTTGTTGTACCTCTAAAATTATTTGTTGGACCTCTGAAATTATTTGTCCCTCTAAAGTTATTTGTTGTACCTCTAAAATTATTGGCTTTACCTCTGAAATTATTTGTTGTACCTCTGAAGGTATGATTACCGCGATTGTAATTCCAATTATAATTTTGTTTATGTAAACGGTGTATTTGACATGATGTTTCCGATTTTGGTGTTTCTTCATCCGTCGCGCCTCTTATCGCGTCACTTAATTTTTCATAGTTCCTAGCTTTTATTACTGTTCTTAACTCAAAATTTTCTAATCCGTTTGCGAAAGCGTTTATAGCAATTTTTTCATTGGATTGTCTTAAAATTTCTAATGCCTGTCGGTTGCCATCGGCCTGAGTTATCGTCAGGTCTACTAATAGTTCCTCGATCGATCTTCCAAATTCCTCCACAGATTTGGAGTACTGTTTTGCTCTACTCAACTGAACAGATAATGACGCTGGAGACTTTTTTGTTAGTAAATAGTTTCTTATATCTGCGATTAAAAGACAATTTGTCGCGTAGCTGGATTTCAACCGAATTTTCGCACTTTCCGATAACCGCGTCTTTAAAACGTACGTAGTTAAAAGTTTTTTCCCGTTATCGTCCAGCATACTATCATACATCTCAATGCCGTCGATTAATTGCTTTGTAACTCTCTCCGAACCGTCCATAACAGGCAGCAAACTAGCCGCTGTTTTTAAATCGAATTTTTCTGTCATTTTAAAATTTACGCCCGCAGAATTAACACTATCGGAGCTATCAGAACTCTCAGCCGAGTCAGAAGCTTCTTCAGTTTGCCCTAATCGTGCTACCCTACTACTTAAAATTGATTCACCTTCTTCTAACCTTACTTCTATATCTGAGACAATGCGTTTTGCCTTATTTAACACATCTAAAACATGCACTTGACTGTTAAAATTATTCTTAGCAACGATAAATTTCTGCCGCAATTCTTTGAGTTTCTCACTTTTACATTGAAGTACCTGCACATCCCGACGTCTTGTGATATTGTCCTTCTTCAAGTTTCTTCTGAATAGGCTTACTTCTATCTGTAGACTTTTGAGTTCGTCTAAACTGGTCATTTACACTACTACACTTAGGAGAAAAACTATTTACAGGCCTTTTTTTTTTCACTCCCGCACTTCACAATCACACACTGGTGGAGTCCATTGGAACGGGATTCCGACGCAGACATCTTCTTCTCCGATGGTATCGCTGTTTCTCCTTCTCCTATACGACCTCTTGACTTTGGCTCTCACAACGTCTTGCATGATCTTCTATTCTAGCCATTTTAACAATAGCAGTAGTACTGCCGTATTAACACACTTTTTTTTTTTTTTCTCTTTCTTCCGACTGGCAGGATCGCCATGTGATGTCCTCTCTAATAGTCCCGACGGTGGTAGGTTAATAACACCAATACATATTTATTATCAATTTATTTACCCATATTACCACTACAAACCCAGACTTAACACTCTCTTGTTTTAGCTATCACTTACACTTTTATACACTATTGATGACCTAGTTCCTTGCAATGGACAAGCATTTGCTGACTAACGAATTGACACTTACTCATTCCATTACAATAGATCCAAAAAAGTTTTGGGAGTATATTAACAACAAAAAAGGCCATTCGAGAATCCCCGGCTTAATGAAATATAATAATGAAGAACTCGACACTCCGAATACAATTGTTGAAGGTTTCGCAAATTATTTTAATGGAGTCTACAAAAATTCTAATTCCAACACAACTGCCAACAACTATGAAATCAATCCATCGCTACTACTCAATATCAATAATATTTCACAAAAAGAAATTTTATTTGCTTTAAAAAGTTGTAAAAATTCGCTTACAATGGGACCTGATGGCATTCCAAGTTTTCTGTTACGAGACTGTGCGCATATTTTTGTAGATCCTTGCTTCCGGTTATTTCATAAAATATTAAATTCTTCCACGTTCCCAAATATCTGGAAAAGAGCAACTATCTGTCCAGTATACAAAAAAGGAGATGTAGCAGAAATAAAGAATTATAGACCTATCTCTCTTCTTTGCAATTTTTCCAAAGTTTTTGAATCTATAGTTTATAAACATATCTATTCCTCAATTAAAATGTTTTTGTCGCCTCACCAACATGGATTTATGGAGAAACGTTCCACAATTTCAAACTTAGCCTGCTTTACACAATTTACGTCCAAAGCAATTGATAATCGTCAGCAAGTAGATACTATTTATTTTGACTTTCAGAAAGCGTTTGATCAAATTGATCACTTTATACTACTCGACAAATTAAAAAGATTTGGTTTCTCAGAAGGTCTTTTAAAACTTTTTGAATCATACTTATTTAATCGTGAACAATATGTTAAATATCGCAATTACAAATCGAATATTATTAAGCCCGCCTCTGGTGTTTCACAAGGCTCTAACCTCGGCCCCTTGCTTTTCCTACTTTTTATAGATGATCTTGGAGACGTTATTTCATGTCAGAAATTATTTTTTGCAGACGACCTTAAATTGTTTTTAAAAATTACCTCAACATTGGACTGCCAACATTTACAACAAAATATATGCTCAGTATGCGACTGGGCTTCCAAAAATAGATTGTCGTTAAACAAAGATAAATGCTTTGCTATGACCTACTCTAGAAAAAAGGAGAACATCATTTTTCCCTATCGAATTGAAAACAGTTTAATAAATAGAACTGAAAGGATTAAAGATCTAGGTATACTCTTTGATACTAAACTTCAGTTTATAGAGCACATTCATGAGATGGTATCCAAAAGTTTTAGAACGTACGGATTTATCTACAGAAATTGCCGAGATTTTACTTATACACGAACCTTGTGTTCTCTATTCTTTTCTCTGGTGCGATCACAACTTGAATACGGAGCTTTAATTTGGTTCCCAATATATCAGATTCACATTCAACATATTGAACACGTCCAACGTGTTTTTTTAAAATTTCTATGTTTTCTACTTGATGGTACTTACCCAGCAAGAGGCTATGACCATTCTGCTTTACTCTCAAGATTTGACTTTTTACCTCTCCACTTAAGGAGAATTATAATAATAATAAAATTTTTAATACATCTTATAAATAATAAAATAGACTGTCCGTTACTTTTAGAACAACTCAATTTTTTAATTCCAAGGATTAATACTAGACAAATTAACATATTCTATTGTGAATCAAGCAGGACCAACGTATTAGTAAGATCGCCTATTGCATTAATGTGCGAATTATTCAATGATATTGCCGCCTATTGTGACATTTACAGTGACTGTATTAAGTTCATTACTAATTGTATTAAAAACCATTTCTGTTAAATAGGTTTATTTTTAGTTTTTATTTCTTTTTCTCTTTTTTAGGGTTTTTTGGTTTGTAATCAATATTATAATTATTTTGTTATCTTTATGTATTCACTCTCACTCTATTAATCAATTATTTGTCAATATTTCCTGTAACTGGGTGTAAATACCGTAGGAAATAAAGATTTATTATTATTATTATTATTATTATTAAAATTCTTCACGCAGGAATTGCTTCTTTGGTCCGTTCAGCGGGTACGGTGGTACGGAGATTGGTACAGCATTTTGTGTGTTAATTCGATGCGTAGCAAATGTAGGTTCTCCCCCCCTGTTCGAAGATGGTGCTGTTCTTCTGAAGTAGGGTGCTTATTTCATCTTTTGCCGTGTCTTTAATCTTCTGAGCTTCATTTTGGCGTAGGGTTATGGGATTAATGTTTACGGAGTTTGTTTTAATTCCATATTTGAAAGTATGTTCTGGCCTATCTCTAAAAAACCAACACTCGTTTTGGAAATCTATACCAATGTTAGCCTTCTTCAAGAATTCCCGCCCTAAGAGCGTATGGTTCTGGGTTAAATACGGCATTATAACAAAACTAGTTGGAGTTATTTTGTCTTTTATCTTAACGTCTACATTTGTTACCAGTAGTTTCTTATCTATAGGAATTCCGTCAGCTAATGTTACCACTACATCCATTGTTTCAAACTTAACTTCCTTATCTTGTAACACCTTATAGAGGGTGTGACCAGCTATGTTCCATTTTGATCCTGAATCGGCGAGTCCAATTGCTTTTGCACCTTTCACTTCTAAGGGTACGATTGGAGCGTCGCAGCTTGATTAATTTTCTAAAAATAGCCGTGAGAATTCAAAGAAGTTAGTTTTGACGTCTGCCTTTTCTTTGCATTTCGGGCAGTTCCATCTGTAGTAGCCAGGAGTACCACAGCCATAACATTCAGGTTTTGATTTTGCTGATGTTGACTTTGACAGTTCTTTATCATCGTTTTCTTTCTGTAGTTGGCAACACTCATTGTTTAAGTGACCAAATTTTTTGCAATGTTCACAACGAGGTCGTAACTTTATTTGCATTCCATCCTGGTTTGTGTTTTTTCTTGTTTGCGAAACGCGGATTCACGAAACGATTATTCTATTTCGCGGGCACAATTAAGCAAATCTTTGAAAGACTTTATTTCGCTACGCGTAAGTCTCTTTCGAATCTTCAGAGCTAAAAGTCCATAAACCATATCCAGCTGCATTTCTTCTGCGACACTATATGGCAATTGTGCGATTAAAGCTCGAAATTTCGCAATGAAGATATCAGTGGCTTCGTGTTGTGTTTGCTCACGAGCAAAGAGTTCTCGGAAGACTGCATGAGGGGGTAATTTCTTCGAATACACTTCTCTGAGGATATTTACTGCACTCTGCCAGTCTTTCGTCGACGGTTTGATTCCTTGACCCGCCCACCCACCCTCCCTTTTCTTATTTTAACAGGTACTAGCCCTACCCACTCACCCTCTCTTCTCTTAAAGGGTATCTCATTTACCAAAATAAATTTTATTTTAGCAAGTACTGATGATTAACTTTTACAAAAAAAAACGATCAAAATAGGGCGGGTGGGTGGGGGATTTTATATTCTGCCCTTTTTTTTAATATATGTACGTAGTGTTTTTTTCACAACAATAAACTTAAAACATGTTTACAATGGTAAATTTTTGTAGGAAAATATGGTTTTGGCACTTAAGCACCGCCCCTCGGTCTGACAACAAGTAAAAAATTCATCACAATTGAGACAGGGGTGGGTGGGTGGGGTTTAATCATTGGTTTCTTTTTCTTAATACATATATAGTTTTGATATTTTAAGTATTTTATTGTTGAAAGATGACTACGTACATATATTACAGCCATATCTTAGCAATAAATTAATGGAACCATGGAGGAACAAAGTAGGAACACAGCCGGGTTTAAGTCTTTTATTTGTATAATAACAACTTCTCTCAAAGTGTTTACCACAAATATATAAATTATGTGCAATATTATCACCTGAAATGGTTTTAATGGCTATACATTCCCTTAGGTAAAAGATTCATGTTGGGGTACTTGCTTGTAGCATTAAAAACCTTTTTGCACCACAACCTTTTATTCACAGTGTTTGAAGGGAATCTGTGCATTATTTTGTGGTCTGTAGGATCCTTGATTACCCCACAAGCAGGCACAGAGGAGCAATATTTTTTGGACATTTTGATAATATCAATTCAAGCACAAACTGTTTTGGCGCGTGACAAAACGGATTAATTACAGGTTCCTGTAACTCCCGAAGGGGTTGACATTTTTTGATATTTTCCCTTTTGACAAGTCGGACGATTGTAACCTATTGAAGAGACTTTAATAGTGAATCAACGAAGACGACAATTTAAATGTACAAAATATCAACAAAATTAAACATTCAGATACTACTTTCTATCTGTCAACCTTTTTTTCTAATCAGGCCACTCTTCTTTTTTAATCAAAACTAAGTTCCGTTACAACACCTATTTATTATAAGAAGAATAAAAAACAACAAATACATATATCACTTACAGTTGCTACCTAATAGAAAATATCATGAGGTGACATTTTACCGCCCGAAATTATTTTCCATATCCAAAAATTTCATCAACTGGTACTTTTCCTAAAAGCCTGTCAAACGTGTTTGTGAAAATTTTATTGAAAGATTCTTCGTAAGAGCTTTTAAGGTCGGAGAAAATATCTGACCAGTTGTCATTTAACACGTCGTTGATCTGCTTCCCCAACCTCTCGTCCCCGTTGAATAGATTATCGAGTTTGTAGTGAATCAACTTTGGCTGTAAAGTCAGTCGACTTCCGATAATTTTATAATATTTTTTGCCATTTTTTTCGTATACTTCCAAATCGAACGTGAAGCTGAGTAACAAGTCACCTTAAAAAAAGACAAGTAAAATGATTATATAAAAAAATAGCCTTACTAAGATCTATAACACCAGGTCCGTGGCCGTCGATAGGCAAAACCAGAATCTTGCCTGTGGCATCATACATAAAGTCTAGTCTCAAATGAGGAATCGTAAAGTCAAAATATATAATTTTCTTATCAAAATCAACACTATAAGCAGGGATAATAATTATAAATTTCCACGATTTGCAAAACTAAGACATACTCAAATTTCGATACTTTTCCTTGAGTGAGTCCGGATAGTTTCAGGTTGGTGTAATTGTGGCTAAAGCTTGCTGGGCCACCTCCTGGTGCTATGGACATGAAGGAAATTTCCAGAGGTTCCAAACCAATCAAACCAACTGACGGTATTGCGTGATTCAGTTGACTTATCGCATTTTCTACCGCTTTTGCGACGCACGGGTTGAAGTCGCTTTTATTTCTATCGCATTTTTGGAAAGTGGAAGCTAAAACTGGTCCTTAGTTTGTGGTAACATTAAAAAATAAACTTACGCAGTTTTACACAACCAGAAATAGCAATAAGGACACAAAAAATTGTTACGAACGAATGCATATTTGAAACACACTTGTACTGATACCGGGAAATGATTTTATAAAGAAGAACCTACCTGGAAAATTTCTGAAACGAGTTTTTCGTACTTTGTGTTGTAATTATTTTTAAACGATGTCGGCTTTGGTACAATGCGTAGAAGTCTTATTTTTATGTTTTTTTTTTTAATATTAAGTACATTATATACAACCAGTAGAAATTATAGAACATGCTTGTCATCAAATTAACTGATCAATAAAAAGGGACCTCGAAGACTATTTTATCCAGAGCAGGTTTAGCTGAACTTAAACCAAGTCAAACAACAGTCTTGTATAAAAATGAATTCTGTAATAATACTTTGTGTCCTTTTCGTGGTTTGCGGCTGTGTGAAAATGCGTAAGTTACTATTTTTTGAGTTTCCTTTATTCGAAAAGCAATTTTAGCCTCCACTTTCCAAAAATGCGCCAAAAACAAAAGCGACTTTAATCAGTGTTTGTTGAAAGCTGTTGAAAATGCTGTGCATCAGCTGAATCACCCAATGATGGCAGTGGGTTTGGTTAGTTTAGAACCTCTGGAAGTCTCTTCTATTAACATCTCGCCGGGAACAGGCGCAGCCCAGTTTACCCAAATTTACAAAAATGTGAAAGTTTACGGTTTCAGCAAAGCGAAATTCTCAGAATTTGAGTATGTGTTTATTTTGTAAAAGTTTTAGTATTAATGTGGTTTTAGCTTTGACTTTAATAAGGAAACAATCACTTTTGAATGCAGTGTTTCAAACATTCGAGTGGAGGGTGAATACGATTTTAAAGGGAGAATTATGGTTATTCCCTTTAATGGAAAAGGTTCCGGTGTTATTACACTTGGTAAGAGGTTTTGACGAAGAGAACTTGTCTGATTGTTATTTTTTGAAGACGATGTGAACTTCGTATTTACGTTTAATTTGGATGAGTATGACAAGAATGGAGAGAAATATTATAAAATTAAAGAGAGCACACTTGTTGCGGTGCCGCAATTAATCCATTTTCAGTTAGATAATTTATTTGGTGAAGATGAAGCGCTAGGGAAGCACCTCAATGACGTTTTTAATGAGAACTGGAAGGTTCTTTGGGACGATGTTGGAAGCAGTTACGAGGAGGCTTTTAATCAATTGATTACACATGCTTTTGGTAGGTTTTTGGAGAAAGTGCCAGTTTCTGAAATTTTCGAATGAGGAATAATAATTCTATGTTAATTTTTTAAGTTTTGATTTCATTGGGGAGGAATAATATACTTTTGTAATTTCATAATTTTAAAATATATTTTAGTGAAAAAAAATAACATTGTTTTTATTTTGGATTACACAAGACGTACCGATCTCTTGACCTCTGCTTTAAATTCTTGTAGAGATTCCCCCGCTTTCTGTATTCTTGTGTTTACTTGGATGGCAAGAACTTTTTTCAGATTTTCATCCCCAAATTGAAGTTCCAGGTCAGCAGTTAGGGCACTGTATCTGTGTCTATTTTCTTCGGATAGAGTTTGCATTATCTCCAGCGCTTCGCCTCACAAAGTTACCAAGGCTGTACCAGTGATTGCTGCATTTTTTATTATTTTTTCAAATTTCTTCATTTTACTCTCCATTCCATCTTCTATACATTCCACCGATTTTTCTAACTTACCCTTTAACTGATGCTCCATTGAGACCATTTTTCGTCCTGATTTGAATTTATCTTCTAGTGTTGCATCATTTTCTCATCTCGCGTCCATTTTTTCATCTATTTCTTTATTTCTTGCATTCATCATTACGTCCAAGTTTTCCATTTTTGCGTCCATTTTTTTCATTTTTGTGTCCATTTTCTAGTTCATTTCTTTGTTTTTTTGCATCCAGTTTTTCGTCCATTTTTGCAAGCATAACCATGACCTTTTCCTTCATTGCTACAGTTTGAACGCTAATCTCGACAGGCATAAAATCTTCAGAATTCTTGTCCAATCTGCCCAGAAGTCGTCGTAAAACGGGTTATTATTAATCTCAAATCTCACTTTCGACGTCAGTGTTACGATGGATGGTTGATTAAAGTCGGCGTGGGTAAAACTCAATAATTTATTTCTCAATAACTCAAATTTACACGACTGATTACACAGTGATTATGTACAAAATAATTCCGGCGCAACTTGGCTAGATTCTGACTTGACTGAATAATAATAATCGTTCCCCAAGGTGGCTTCTATTTTAAGAAAAATATTAATAAAATAACTGAGCTATAACAAAAGCCTAAGTAAAGTGTGTCAAGAATAAAACAGTTATGACTTTGACTGTTTTGCTACCCATAAATGGGACGGTTTAGGAAAGTCACATAATCACTAAATCGCGTTATACAACATTATCCAAATGATCATCATCTTACAGAGGGAGCACCTTGCTCAATACGGCGTACGAGAAAATTTGGACATGATTATATGAGAAGAATGATGATGTTTGATAGTTTGATTAAGAGTGTATTTATGGACGGAGCTGAGATTTGGGGATGGAGGGAATATGAAGAAATATTGAGAGTGCAAGAAAAATACATAAAATGGACATTGAGATTGGGAAAGTGTACCCCGGGGTATATAGTGAGAGAAGAAACAAAAAGGGAGAAAATGAGAGTGGCAGCGGTTAAAAGGGCGGTTGGATTTGAAGAGAAGTTCAGTGAGAGAGGTGATTGTAAAATATTGCAAGAATGTTAGAAAGAAATAAGAAAGGAAGGGGGAAAACATGTATTATCAAGGAAAGGGATATGCATGTGAAGAAATAGAGAGAATGAGAGAAATGGGAAGGTGTATGAAAGAAGAACTGAGTGTAAGAGATAAGGATATACAAATACATAAGCAAGAACGCAGATCGAGAATATCGGAGTCTAGATATAATGCAGAGTATAGAAAAATAGTAAAGGAGGAAGTACCAAAGTACACACAGAGAGAGAAAGTCTAAAGGAGAAAAAAATGATAGCGTGATATAGGTGTGGAAATGAGGAGAAAGAGAAACATTTTTGAATGGATGAAACTGACGAAGGTGTGGGATTGAGAGAATCGGGGGAAAGTAGGGAAGAAGTACTAAACGAGGATGGAAGAGCACTGGACTGGATGAAAGAGGTACGGAAGATAAGGGAACTAAGGCAAGGGGTGGGGAAGCAGAAAGAATAAAACAATTATTATTACATAAAACTTTTAATTCATTTATTTATTTTTCATTTATGATTATTATTATTTTTGATTTATTATTATTTTTGATTTGTTATTATTTTTGATTTATTATTATTTATGATTATTTTTTTTATTATTTTTTATTTTTTATTATTTATTTTGCTGCTGCTGTAAGAGGTTCTGCTGGTAAAAGTTGTCCATTTGGCTTTTCTCTCCAATACACTTCTTTTTTCTTGTTTCCGCCCTTTCGGTCGTCTGTTTTGAAACCAGATTTTAACTTGGCGCTCTGATAAACCCAGAGTAGCAGCGAGTTCCGATTTTTGTTTGATTGTTATGTAACGATTAAATAAAGTGAATTCTTTTTCTAATTCGATCCTTTGGAGGTCCGAATAAACTATTCGGTATTTGTCCTTCGTTCTTGTTTTCCTAGGGTTGGGTTGACTCTGATAACTCGTCTACTTCATCCACTCGAAGAGCCTCCTCTCTGGCGGTGCCCTCGCCACTTGCGCTTGGAGGTTTTGGGGCGAGTTGCTCCCGTTTCCCAAACTCCAAAAACTCCCAATTGTTGAATACGAAATGCGTTGGCACGTGTACGTGGTGGTAATCGTGCCAGGAGTACGCGTTGGTCGGCGGCGCGGCGACGGCTTCCTGCAAAATGTATATTAACAATGTTTGTATTGATGAGGCTGATACGTGTTTAAACTCCATATTAATTTTAATAATAATGAAAAAACTGTCAGAATTTAAATAATATATTTGTAGTCACTGCTACACGTGTTTCGGTACACAGTACCGTCTTCAGGCAGAAGAGAAAGAAAATATATTATTTAAACTCTGAAAGTTTTTTCATTATTATTAAAACAAAAGTATATTAACAATATTACAATGAATTTTTAGTAATCATGAGGATTGAATTCTGGATCCTAAGTAGACATTTCAATACATTAATGCAGTTTAGTCTTACCTCAGGTATTTGAGAGTCTCTGATCAGTCCAGCCCCCAAATTATCTTTCATTGAAGCGAAAATTTGTAATATCATGTTGCGTCGACAAAGGTCCAAACCGTTTCTTAATTCTGATTCTTAGCGTTGAATATTTATCCTCAGATGAAGAACGTGCTGGATGAGATAAAATAGTTGATTTCCCCGAGGAGTTGTGGTAAGGTTCTAGACAGAAAAATTATAATTATCGCATGGGGTTTTGAAGTTTGGCTAGGTGTTGTAAAGCTGTACCATTTGCAACCTCTGGTATGTCTCTATTTCTGTCTTCCTCTGATAGACTGTATTTAAACAGGCAAAGAATGCCCGCGTAACTGTATCGGACTAAGACAGAAAGAGAAACATACCGCTTTACAACATCTTGCCAAAATTAAAGGAATTCTACCATAATAATAGTAAATAAAAATCTAAAAGATAGTATTTTTGGAGTGCAAAATAAAAATAATCAACAAAGCTTACAAATATTTATAATATTCATTATTTTTGAACGTCCAATGAAAGCCAAACAAGTGATATCTGCGAAACTTTAGAAAGACGTTTTAAAAATTGGGAAAAAAATTCTTATCACCGAAAGCGATTACTTTGCCACCCCCAAAACATATTAATGCAGTTCAGTCTTACCTCAGGTATTGATGTTAATTTGTTGAGAACTCAACCAGAACAGCTCCTGTCCTGGTTGAGCTCTCGACAAGAACAGAAAACAGTACTGATGTGTACCTAACGACCTACCCCTATCGAACCGAAAGAGTGGGGTGGAAAATGGTGGTGGAGCTCGTACCCTCACAAAGTGGTAGTGGGGAGGACATTTCTATTCTAGAAAACAGAAAATTGTTGGTTGTAAAAAATTAAAAACTGAATCTAACGAGTTTTAGCAGTATGTCTTACGGGAAAATGGATTATCGACTTTTTAACGGAGACAATTTTATGTCTCCTAACACAAAATATGTTATTTGTTTCATAAACACTGAGACGACGTCATTAACTCTGTGGACAGGAAGAATAAATAAATTCTAATTGTTGTTTTTCAATCATTAATGTTACTATCTTGCTTTTATAAATTTAATTTGTAAACATTTCGAACTACATTTACTTAGCAAATCTCTTGTCCTGATGTCATCACATTTTTAGTGCAAAAGAGCAAACGAATTCTGGTTGGCGTTTTACCTACTACATAGCATTTTTTTAACATCAGATGAACTTTTAAAAGAAAATATCTTCCAACAAACGCTTGAATTAATTTCGAGGGAAAAATTTCTCCAACATATGATAATGAATAACAAACACAAATAAGGAATTTATGAAAATTTTTGTTTTGAAACGGTTGTCTACTATAATAAAGGAAAAGATTTAAGAGAGTTTAATGATTTATATAGATAAATAAAATAAACATTACAACGGATAATTTCGACGAAGTGTCTTTTGTCTCCCTCAGAATGAGGCAATAGGGCCGTAAAAGTAACGTTATGAAATTATTAGTAGAATGAGTGTCGCCAAAAGATTAGAAATTCCAGAAAATTCTAAAGTCAGAAAAGACTTAAGTCTGCTACCTGGGAATCTTTCAAAGGTAGAAACACGTGCAAAATTGTTATTAGCGAAACTGGTGAATTAAGACTTCTCCTTCTACACATTAAAATATGGTAAAATAAGACAAAACGTTCAGTTTCATCGTTATGACAACAGCACATATGTACAGGGTGTGTTTTTTATTTGATACAACTCCTTCAACTTTTTTATTTGTGAAGATAAATCCGAATTAGAAGTAATGATAATAAAATAATTATAATAATAATTGATGGTCAACGTATTTTTTAATTCTCACTTTCGTTAACACCGGAAATGGCATTAATCCATTATATTTTCTAAGTCTAAAATTACTAATATCACAGTTATTTAGTAAAATATATGAAAAATTACTACTTCTTTATGAAAAAATAACAACCATGTTTTCATTCTCATAGTTCATTAAATTTAATTAAAAAAAAACTTGATCTACGAAAACTCGAATACAACAAGAGCACAATTTTGTCTTTCCGTTCACCAAATTAACTCATATTTCACTCCAAACGAAATAATCAATGATGTTCAAATCGGGTTATCTTGCTGGCCATTTTATTGGACCCCTATTTTTCACACAACCGTGTTGAAACTTGTTATGTAATCATAATAAAATAATAAATTTCGTAATGATAGCTCGTCCAAAATTAAATTCGACCCGTTTTACTCCATTACAGCTAATTATATTATCCGACCTTTTTTCTCTTTTGAGGAGACCAAATCAATCAAATTTCATTAGTTGGTTGTCATTGTAACGTGCTAATTGTCGAATTTTTTGGAAATATAAACTTAAACGGTCGAATTTATAGTGAACCAAGAGGTATAAGGTTATATGGCCATCATAAAATTAGTTGACCGCAAATAAATACCTCCTTTGTGTGGTTCGCACTAAGCTTACCGGTTGGCAATAAATCATCTTCTAAACATTTCTTGGTCATATTTAACAGGGCCGGCTTTCAAAGCGAGTGGTTATTTCGGAACCCTCAGCGGCTGCAGGTAGCAAAGAAATAGTGGAGTGGTGGATTTTCATATTTAGTGAAAACCGCTCCTGAACGAAACCGCAAAACCGGTCGAGCTGTAGTGGACTCGTTATTTACGACCCTAAAACCTTTTCTATTGTAAACAACTTAACTTCGACACAATGGGATGATTTTATGATGGCCATATAACGTTATAGCTCTTGGTTCACTATACGCATGTATACAAAGAAAAGGTATTTAGAAAAATTTCCAAATTTTACTTACAGTCACCTGTAGTAAATTTACTCTGGAGTAGAATTGTTTTTGAGAATATAATTCATGAATCACATGACCCCATTTCTTCCAATAGAATTTGTTCAAGCCCTTAGTTACATGTCTATCACAGCGATAATAATTTTATTGCCTTATTGTGGTCTGTTGCTACCTAAATTTAAAAACTGTCAAATTTGACAAATTTTAGAATTTCATAATTTTTTTTTCTATTATGGCTTGCCAACGTTGGGGGCAAGCTCAAAACGACGAAATCAATTCTGTTATCAAAAAATGTGTTCATTCATTATATTCTCATGTCGAATATAACTCGTGATATGATTAATAATCGAAGATATGGCTCGTGAAACCGAAACAGCACATTCAACTCGTGCTTCGCACTCGTTGAATCTGCAGCTCGGTTTCACTCGAAATATTTTCGATAATAATCATATCACTTGTTATATTATAACTGAAAAATCAAAATCGGATAATAAATAAACTCTAAAACACATGCCGAAACACAGATTCGGAAATATTTTTCAAGCTGAGTAGTTTTCTGGTTTACTGGGGATGAGAGCAGGTATACGCCTAAAGAGCTTAACGCCATCACTCATAGATAAACGGATTAAAGTGAAGAGGCCAATTATGTTATGATTCAGGAGATTTTTTTACTAGAAATTATTTAGCTAATTTTCACAAATTCAGATTTTATTTTCTTCTTACCTTTGGTGTACACAGTGATTGGTCATAGGATCCTAAAATTTGTAGCAATATACAAGTGATTACAGTTTGTGGTCGCTATATCAATCTGAAAATGTATCTGTTCATTAGAATACTGCGTTTATATGTATAAGCAGGTATGTACGTTTGTATGTATTTTACAAGTTTAATACCTATACCTACAGTGGAAACTCAAAAATCATAAAAAGTTGTAACAAGATTTTTTTTATAAACAATATATAGATTGGTCATATCATATCTTTTATGTTAATTGCTAACTTAGGGGCAAGATTTTATGACCCACACGTTACATGTTTCAAGTAAAATAGAAATAGAGTTTGCATTTTGGAAATGCAAATTTTTACATAAAAATTTTAAAATGATGTCTTCTTTGAGAGTCGTCATTGTCATTTTCTTCAACAGGAACTTCATAGTTGGTGGCGAAAATTTGGTTAAATTTTAATCGCCACACTCGTATTATATTTTAAAATACATTATTTGGTAAAAAATCTAGCAAAATCAAAAGTTTATGTTCATATATAGCTGTAGAAAAACTTTCAAAAAATTTTCACTCTTCAAAAAAATGATTAAGTTGCGATTTAAAAACATGTCAGTAACAATATAAATTAAAACAAAAAACAATCAACATACAATTTTTATGTAGCTCTATACATGTTGAAAATATCTAGAAAATCGAAATTAAAAATTTAAATATACATACTTATCAAAATTAAATGCAAAAAATTTAACGATTATGTTTTTTTTTTTAAGGAGAATGCCTCGTTTTACCATACAATGGACAAAAAGGGTAAATCATATGGAACATGTATATTATTACCAAATGCTAGGCCAGTTGCACATAACGAAAAGGAAAGCTTGTATTTTTGCCATTTGGACACTCAAAAGGGGTAAAATCACATACGTTCCATATGACGAAGAATTTTGTAAAAAAAATGGTTCTGAAACCCCAAAAATTTTATTTTAGATGCGTTATTCCGGAACTTGTTGATCCTAGGAGACGTAGGGGATTATCTATTCGAAATCCTGATTATATTTTAAAAGCACACAGAGAAAAAAAGTCACTAAAAGTTAAAAAACAACTTTAATTAAAGTTTAATAAAACTGATGGTTATTTTTTTGTTGTATTAATTCGTTATTATTAATTTTATAAATTTGACATCTTTTTTTTACTATAAATTATACTCCTATTACATAGGTACGTACTATTTATGTATAGATTATTTGCTCGTTTTGAAAATATATATGTATTTAATATAATAAATCTGTTACCTCTGAAATGGTAGTTTAATTGTCTGCTATTCTACTGGTTTATATTGATCAATATGATGCCTTTCTTAATACCAAAAAAAAATCGTGAAGAGTATTTAGATAATTGTAAAATTTACCTGCAAAATAGAAACACAACACAATAACCAGAGGACGGACGACGGTCCTCAGGTAATTTATTCACATAAGGGAGTAGTACAGTCGCCCATCCAAGTAGAGGTTTTCGGTGCAGTGCTGATAATTCGCACCGACAAATGTATGTATTTCAGCTCCATCTTTAAAAGCAAGGGTAAAATTCTTGGGCTCGGAATAGCTGTCAGTAATATTGAACGTCCAACTCTGGCTGTCATAATAATAATTGGAAAAATTTACAACATTGCCTGCTTGCTAGCCACCCGAGCTTTTCGGATTCTGACTAAATTTTATTACCTCAAGTCTGTGTCTTTGAAGTTTCTGGTTACTAGTAACAATTTTACAGCAAAAATATTTTTTTTTGTGCCTGTGGGTATATTATTTTAAAAGCGTTTCCTTAAAATTTATTCCTTTTTTGATACCATATTACGAAGGGGACACTCTAGGATAATCGATGAAAGAAATAAATACTGCACACTACTAGATAAAGAATCGAAAACATAGAATTTTATTTTTATTATTTTATTAGAATGCTAACAATTTGAACAGCAACATAATATGTAATAATAATAATTGTTTGTATGTACACATGCATGTAATAGTAACAATAATAACATTATTATTAACAAAAAATAAATTTAACACCGTTAACGTTATACACCCGGATACATGGGATCAGTGCTCTTAATAAATTTAATGCATTAAAGAATAAATTTGGTATGTGTATACAATTTTGATTTTCCTTCAAATACGACCAATACGTTCTTCACTCAAATATTTGACTAGTTATGTATGCATTTTGCCTTAACCTACATACTTCTCTCTTTTCCAACTTAATATTTACCAAAATTCTTATCACATATTGAAACAAAAATATACAGATGCGTGTGTATACTGAGCCAACATATTTTCTCATTGGTTTCACTTATAATTCATATGGTCCGTACTTGTGCGGCCTGCGCCTCTTGGGATTTATTTTTTATAAACGAAGTGACAAGGAAAGCATAAAACAAAAGGAAATAATAATGTATAATAATGAAGATTATATATAGCCTGAGGTATATGAAGGAAACTGAGATTATTGACAAAGATTATAAAAATTTTAAGGAGAAAGAATAGACCAAAGAGGAAAATGTAGTTAAAGAGTTAAAGATCACCAATGGAAACTTTGGAGAAGAGATCTTGATATACAAAAGTAGGAGGGAGGAGGAAAGTCAGGCTTCATTTAAAATCGTGTGTTCCACTTTCGCCACTCGATCTTGTCCCTTAATGACAGTAAAAGTTCAAATTCTATCTTTCTTGAATTTATGGCAACTGATTGATTAGTAGAAGTAGGAGAAATTGAGCAAGCAAATGATTGGTGAAAATGTTCAAGGTCCTTTCAATTACACGTTAAGTTTTACAATTCTCAAATTAGAAAATTATTGATAAAATGATATTGCACGAATTAAGCTTGGTGAACGAAGACCGTGGCTTTGAATGCGATTCATTTTATTTAAATAATCGCCGACTTATGAAATTAGAAACTAAATTATATGTAATGTATGTAAAGTGCCAAAAACAGGAACTGGGTGACCTTGTGGAATTCTATCTTCGCTCCGTTCCAAAAATTTCCAATCATCCAGCATGGGTGATTGCCTGAGTTTACAGCGCGAAATTTAAATTTTAAATTTAGGACACCACAGTATTAAACTTAAAGTAACGAAGACTTACAGTACCAAGACTATTTCAAAATCTTCTCAGCTTCAATTACCCATAGTAACGTTTATTTCCATTTCCACTGTCCAAATTTCATCACAATACTAAACAGACTTGATGCAAGAAAATGTATCTACGTATATGTACATTATATACTTTGAACAATGTTTTCTTTTTATTTTTAGAAATGATATAAAATTGGGCCTTGCCCAACGAAAAAACTAAATACAATCTGCCTTCAAAAACCAGTCCTATTAAGAGTCGTTGAGTGCAGAATAATAAAAATTTTCCGCAACTATACTGAATGATATTTGTTTGAGATTCTTGATTAACATTTATCTGTTTTTGCATGTTCTAGTCGATTTTTTTTAATGCTCCTAAACTGGAAGGTAAAACTAGAGATCAGGGTTTTCTTGAAATAAGATTGTGTATAGAGCGTATACAAGAAAAATTTTAATAAAATAACTGACCTATTAAAAAAACCTAAGATAGTGTATCAAGAAAATAGCAGTTTTATGACTTTGAGTTTTTTGCTACCCTTGTCAACAAAGAATGCAGGTTTTAGAAGCAAATTTATGACAACGCCATACAAAACAAATTGATATCGTGTCATAACAATTAATTAAAAAAAAAATTGAAACAAATAGTTAAAACGAAGTAAAATACATATATAATATAAAACAACAAATACAACTTCAAAGAACCAGTTTTATCACATTTTTGTTAAACAACTTGACTGATAATAATTCACATTCACAACACATTATCAAAAATCCCGGCAAAAATCTTCCAAAAAGCCTCTTCAGAATTTGGCTTAACATTCGCAAACACTTCCGACCAATTGTTGTTCAAAACTTGATTAAAATTATCCCCGAGAGCTTTGTCCTCATCAAACAAATTATCCATCTGGAATTTAATCGACTGTTGCAATAAGATGAACTTGTTGTCGACGACTTTATAATGTGACTTCCCGTTTTTCTCGTACTCTTTGAGACTGAAAGTGAGATGAAGGTTCAAATTATCTAAAGACATTCATTAATGGGACGGTTTAAGAAAGTGGCATAATCAATAAATCGTTTTATACAACATTATGCAAATCACCATCATCACTACTCTCGGTTACCATTATTTAAAAAGGGGCAAAAAGTGATATGTAGAACAACCAAGGGATCACCTTGCTCAATACGGAGGACAAGATATATGTATACGTAATGATACTAGATGAGAGGTTACGAAAGAAGATGGAACAAGGGGTATGTTACCAGACGATCAGGTAGGGTTTAGGAAAGGAAGAGGTATTATGGACAATGTGTGTACAAACTCCACCATCATTTTCCTCCCTACTCTTTCGATTCAATTGCGGTAGGTCGTTAGTACACATCAGTACTGTTTTTGCCTGTTCTTGTTGAGAGCTCAACCAAGACGGGAGCTATTCTGGTTGGGCTCTCAACAAATTAAATAGACTCCAAACTCCAAGACGGTAAGGAATTTTGTTTCTTTTTTCTAATAAATTAGAACTATATTTCTATGTGATATTTACCTACAGCCGCTAGCAGTACAGTGGAAGTCAAAATGCATCCGTGAAAACCACTGAAAGATGATTTGGAGTTGGGAATGATTTCGGAGACCATCAAATACCTGAGGTAAGACTAAACTGCATTAATATGTTTTGCGAGTGGCAAAGTAATCGCTTTCGGTGATAAGAATTTTTTTCCGGATTTTTAAAAACATCTTTCTAAAGTTTCGCAAATATCACTTGTTTGGCTTTCATTGGACGTTCAGAAATAATGAATATTACAAATATTTGTAAGCTTTGTTTGATATTTTTATTTTTCACCCCAACAATATATCATTTAGTTTCTTATTTACTATTGTTGTAGAACTCCTTCAATTTTGGCAAGATGTTGTAAAGCGGTATGTTTCTCTTTCTGTCTTAGTCCGATACAGTTACGCGGGCATTCTTTACCTGTTTAAATACAGTCTATTAGAGGAAGACAGAAACAGAGACATACCAGAGGTTGCAAATGGTACAGTTTTACAACACCTTGGCAAACTTCAAAACCCCATGCGACAATTATAATTTTTCTGGTTAGAACTCGCTGCTACTCTGGGATTATCAGAGCGCCAAGTTAAAATCTGGTTTCAAACAGACGACCGAAAGGGCGGATACAAGCAAAAAGAAGTGCATTGGAGAGAAAATCCAAATGGACAGCTTTCACCAGCAGAACCTCTTACAGCAGCAGCAACGACAATCACAACCGGGTCAGGGGGCAACATAAATAAATAATAAACAATGAATAAATAATGAATAAGTATTGAATAAGTAATGAATAACTAATGAATAACTAATAAATAAATAATAAAAAAATAAATAAAATAAATATTCGAGTTTTATCTAATAATATACTTATTTCCCTTATTTTCCGTACCTATTTCATTCAGCCCAGTGCTCTTCCATCCTCGTTTAACACTTCTTCCCAACTTTACTTCGATTCTCTCAATCCTTCACATCCTTCCAGCATATGCTCTATTGTTTCTCCCCCTCTTCAACATATTGTACACCTTCTGTCAGTTTCATCCATCCAAAAATTATTTTCTTTCTCTTCATTTCAACACCTAAATCTCGCCATCATCCTTTTCTCCTTTACACACACACTCTTTCTCTGTGTGTGTGTCCTTTGGTACGTCCTCCTTTGCTATTTTTCTATACTCTGCATTATATCTGGACCCCCATATTCTCGATCTGCGTTCTAGCTTGTGTATATCCTTATCTCTTACACTCAGTTCTTCTTTCATACTCTTTCTCATTTCTTTCATTCTCTCTATTTCTTCACATGAATATCCCTTTCCTTCATAATACTTGTCTCTTTCATTCCAAACCTGTTTACCTCCTTCCTTTCTTATTTCTTTCTAACATTCGTGCAATGTTTTACAATAACCGCTCTCACTGAACTTCTCTTCAAATCCAACCGCCCTTTTAACCGCTTCCACTCTTATTTTCCCCCTTTTTGTTTCTTCTCTCACTACATACCCCGGTGGGATATTGGGATTTCCAATCCCAATGTCCATTTTAAGTATTTTTCTTGCACTCTCTCTATTTCTTCATATTCCCTCCATCCCCAAATCTCAGCTCCGTTCATAAATACACTCTTGATCAAACTATCAAACATCATCATTCTTCCCTTATAATGACGTCCAAATTTTCTCTTTCCTATTCCCCATACTATTCCTATCAGTTTGTTCGCGTTTCGGACCATTTCTTGAATTTAATTTTTAAAATCTGGAAAGGCTCAACAGCTAGCAGAAATATATTCTTCAAGCAGTTTATCTTTTTATCCAAAATGCCAAAACCATATTTTATTTTTACATGTAATAACCGGCTGCGATACTACATCAGCACTGTTCAGAAGAGGTAAAACGTGCGCTAAAATATTTGAAGAAATTAACGCGTCTCCTCAAACGATAATCACAAAAGGAATTCGCTTTCTCCTTATGGTTTATGGAGCTCCAAAAAAAATAGTTGTTTCGTCAAACTACACTCCCACCTGCTCCGAAAAAACTTCTAAACACTATTTTTTGCAATTGCAAAAAAGGTTGTTGTACTAAGTGTGGCTGTAGAAGAGTAGGGTTGTTGTGTTCACCAGCGTGCACTAATTGCGAAGGTCACTCTTGCTCGAATGTTCAGTGGAATCCAACAGACGAAGATTCATGTAATATCGAAGAAGAGACAACTGATTCATCTTCAGTTGAAAAATTTATGAACATCCAGCAAGAAGAGGAAGAAGAAGAAATTGAAGAAGACATGACTGTTGAAGTCGAATTTGAAAAGTATGAATCAGATTAAAATGTTAACAGATTTTAGAACCATAGTTTAAATCAATCAACTATATCAATATCAAAATCAATAATCATCATGCAGTAATTACAGCATTTTCCCATAAAACTCCGTCGTAACAAATCGTAGGCCTACAGGGGAAACCACGTTGAAAAAAATTGGTCTAAAGAGTTTAGACAGTACTTCCCTCGCTGTCGGAAACTTGACGACAGCATGCCTATTGTGTTTTTTTCTGATTACATTTTTGTAGTGGGAATTTAAAAAAAATTGCGAAGACGTCATCAACATTTTTGCAAGGACACGTATATCAGTTGGGATAGATGTAGTGTAATACTAAGAATAAAATTATTGTATTCCCAAATTTTCGGGAAAATGAATTGAGTCGTTTTGAATATTGATTTGTTATAATATTATATTATTATTATAAACATTATTATTATTATTATTATAATCAATAAAATAACGAAACAATTTACTCACGTATAAGGCGCCGGCGTGTAATATGAGAGGGAACTGAAAATCGTGTATGTATAAGCATTCGTAATTTAAGATGACAAGCGTAACAGCATACGTGAGAGTCAAACAGAGAAACTGTAAACAAAACGACCATCGGTTTTATTGCTTCGACTTCCGCTTATTATATAAAACATTGGGTTTTATTTTAATTTTTGACGGTGGAATTCACAATTGGTTGATTATAAACATGTCTATACCACATTCGCGGAACCTAGAGAGCGCGCAAAACAAATGTACGTCTGTAATGTTAAAGTCGATGTAAATAAGCGTGCTACCCTTATGTTTCAACCGAGTTTTTACTTTAAAAAATTTTGTGTCTACCAAATTGGGTTGGTCCAATGTAATATTAATAATAAGTGTTGCCTTTAATTTGATCAATAAAACAAATTGACTTCATTAATTTTTTTGAGCCACCTCTTAAGAAAATCTAAAAAATATGAATGGAATGATAAATCACAAGTACAAACTCATCATCTTTTTTGCATTTTAGATAGGATTTCTTTAGCAAAATTTAAGGGTGACGTCACCAATTTTTTTACGAGGGATGAACAAATACATTTTGAACAAAAGTTTACCATGCTTATAATAACTTTAAAATATCTCCAAGATTCCAAAGCATTCGGTTTTGTAATTCCTGATTAAATCGATAAAATAAATTCACCCATTCATTAATTTTTTTGAGTCAGCCTGTATATGTAAATCCAAAAATTATGAATGGAATGATAAATCACAAGAAAAGACTCATCATATTTTGTACATTTTAGATAGGATTTATTTAGCAAAATTTTGTGGTGACGTCATAAATTTTTTAGGGGGGATGAGCAAATATATTTTGATCAAAAACTTACCATGCTTATGATAACTTTAAAACATCTTCAAGATTTCAAGGCATTCGGTTTTGTAGTTCCTGAGTAAACCAATAAAATAAATTTACGCATTCATTAATTTTTTTGAGTCACCCTGTATATGCAAATCCAAAAAATATGAATGGAGTGATATATCACAAGCACAGACTCATCATATTTTGTACAGTTTAGATAGGATTTATTCGGCAAAGTTTCGAGCTGACGACATCAATTTTTTGGAGGGGATAACCAAAAATATTTTGACTAAACATTTATTATGCTCTTTATAACCTTAAAACATGTGCAAGATTTCAAAGCATTCGGTTTTGTAGTTCCTGAGTAAACCAGTAAAATAAATATACGCATTCATTAATTTTTTTTGAGTCACCCTGTATATGCAAATCCAAAAAATATGAATGGAGTGATATATCACAAGCACAGACTCATCATATTTTGTACATTTTACTACGTACTTACTATGTACAATTTTGAAGTGACGTCATCACATTAGTGGTGGGGATGACTAGACAAATTTTGGTTAGCGTTTTACCATCTACATGATATTCCTAATATAACTACAAAACTTCACAACAATCGATCCAGTACTTTCGGAGATTATCTGTCTAATAAAAATCCGGGACGGCAGACAGACGGACAGACGGACAGACAGACGGAAATGGGAGACCTATTTCTTGGTCTTCTAGGGGTCATGAAAGATCGAGAAAACGTAAAAGTAGAGAGTCGGCCGACGGACTCGATTACAATACTTCCTTTGCTTACGCTCGGGAAGTAAAAAACGCGCCAAGTAAACTACATCACAGGTGGAGTGGAAATGTGTGCATATCATGTAGAATGTAACTCCTTCAACTTTTAGAACGGCGATATCTTAGGAATGGTCATTCTTAGGGAAAAAAGTACAAGAGCCAGTTTAGTATATAATTTTAAGCTCTATAATTTTTGTCTGAACTATATTTTTGATAAAACTTACCGTTTTCGAGAAAAATCGAAAAAACAAAAAAAAAATGACTTTTGACCTTGAATAAATTTTTTAGCACACTTGGGATCTATGGGGACTTTTGACAATTTATTTCTACTGGTGTACCCAAGGTCTGTACCAAAATTCAGCTCTGTCGGAGTTTTTGTTATTTGATCATTATTTTTATGTCTATTTTGACCGGACTAGGATATACATAAGCAAGAACGCAAATCGAGAATATCGGAGTCTAGATATAATGCAGAGTATAGAAAAATAGTAAAGGACCAAGTACCAAAGGACACACACAGAGAGAAAGTCTAAAAGAGGAAAGAATGATAGCGAGTTATAGGTGTGGAAATGAGGAGAAAGAGAATAATTTTTGGATGGATGAAACGGACAGAAAGTGTAGGATATGTTGGAGAGAGGGAGAAACAATAGAACATATGCTGGAGGATGTGAAGGATTGAGAGAATCGGAAGAAAGTAGGGAGAAGTACTAAACGAGGATGGAAGAGCACTGGACTGGACTGGATGAAAGAGGTACGGAAGAAGAACTAAGAAAGCAAGGGGTGGGCAAGCAGAAAGAATAGAACAATTATTATTACATAAAACTTTTTAATTATTTATTTATTTTTCATTATTTATGATTTGTTATTATTTATGATTTGTTATTATTTATGATTTGTTATTATTTATGATTTGTTATTATTTATGATTTGTTATTATTTATGATTTGTTATTATTTATGATTTGTTATTATTTATGATTTGTTATTATTTTTTATTATTTATTATTTTTTATTTATTTTTTATTTTTTACTACTTTTTATTATTTATTTTGCTGCTGCTGTAAGAGGTTCTGCTGGTAAAAGCTGTCCATTTGGCTTTTCTCTCCAATGCACTTCTTTTTTAACTTGGCGCTCTGATAAACCCAGAGTAGCAGCGAGTTTCGATTTTTGTTTGATTGTTATGTAACAATTAAATAAAGTGGATTCTTTTTCTAATTCGATCCTTTGGAGGTCCGAATAAACTATTCGGTATTTGTCCTTCGTTCCTGTTTTCCTAGGGTTGCACTGACTCTGATAACTCGTCTACTCATCCACTCGAAGGGGGTCCTCGCTGGCGGTGCCCTCGCCACATGGCCTTTGGAGGTTTTGGGGCGAGATGCTCCTGTTTCCCGAACTCCAAAAAATCCCCGTTGGTGAATACGGAATGCGTTAGCACGTGGTCGTGGTGGGGCCACATTTGCGGCTCCTAGATTTGGCCGGCGGCGCGGCGACGGCTTCCTGCAAAATGTATATTAACAATGTTGCAATGAATTTTTAGTAATCATGTGGATTGAATGCTGGGTCCTGAGTAGACTTTTCAATACATTAATGCAGTTTAGTCTTACCTCAGGTGTTTGAAGGTCTCTGATCAGTCCAACTCCAAAATAATCTTTCATTGAAGCGAAAATTTGTAATATCATGTTGCGTCGATAATGGTCCAAACCGTTTCTTAATTCTGATTCTTAGCGTTGAATATTTATCCTCAGATGAAAAACGTGCTGGATGAGATAAAATAGTTGATATAGATAGGAGTTGTAGTAAGGTTCTAAACAAAAAAAATATAATTATCGCATGGGGTTTTGAAGTTTGGCAAGGTGTTGTAAAACTGTACCATTTGCAACCTCTGGTATGTCTCTGTTTCTGTCTTCTTCTGATAGACTGTATTTAAACAGGCAAAGAATGCCCGCGTAACTGTATCGGACTATAAGACAGAAAGAGAAACATTCCGCTTTACAACATCTTGCCAAAATTAAAGGAATTCTACCATAATAATAGTAAATAAAAATCTGAAAGATAGTATTTTTGGGGTGCAAATTAAAAATAATCAACAAAGCTTACAATTATTTAAAATATTCATTATTTTTTAACGTCCAGTGAAAGCCAAACAAGTGATATCTGCGAAACTTTAGAAAGACGTTTTTAAAAATTGGGAAAAAAATTCTTATCACCGAAAGCGATTACTTTGCCACCCCCAAAACATACTAATGCAGTTCAGTCTTACCTCAGGTATTGATGTTAATTTGTTGAGAACTCAACCAGAACAGCTCCTGTCCTGGTTGAGCTCTCGACAAGAACAGAAAACAGCACTGATGTGTACTTAACGACCTACCGCTATCGAACCGAAAGAGTGGGGTGGAAAATGGTGGTGGAGCTTGTACCCCCAGAAGGTGGTAGTGGGGAGGACATTTCTAGAAAACAGAAAATTGTTTGGTAGTGAAAAATTAAAAACTAAATCTAACGAGTTTTGGCAGTATGTCATACGGGAAAATGGATTATCGACTTTTTAACGGGGACAATTTTATGTATCCTGACATATGTTATTTGTTTTATAAACACTGAGACGACGTCGTTAACTCTGTGGACGGGAAGAAATTCTAATTGTTGTTTTTCAATCGTCAATGTTACTATTTTGCTGTTATAAATTTAATTTGTATACATTTCGAACTACATTTAATTAGCAAATCTGTTGCCCTGATGTCATTACATTTTTAGTGCAAAAGAGCAAACGAATTCTGGTTGGCGTTTTACCTACTACACAGCATTGTTTTAGCATCAGATGAACCTTTAAAAGAAAATATCTTCCAACAAACGCTTGAATTAATTTCGAGGGTAAAATTTCTCCAACATATAGTGATAATGAATAACAAACACAAATATGGAATTTATGAAAATTTTTGTTTTGAAACGGTTATCAACTATAATGAAGGAAAAGATTTAAGAGAGTTTAATGATTTCGTTTAGAGTTAAAGGCACCATAAATAAAATAAACATTACAACGGATAATTTCGACGAAGAGTCTTTTCTTCCTCAGCATGAGGCAATGGGGCCGTAAAAGTGACGTTATGAAGTTATTAGCAGAATGAGTGTCGCCAAAAATTAGAAATTCCAGAAAATTCTATGCGGGCTCCTTACAAAGAAACGACTTAAGTCTGCTGCATGGGAATCTCTCAAATGTAGAAACACGTGCAAAATTGTTATTAACCCAACTGGTGAGTTAAGGCTTCTTCTTCTACACACTAAAATATGGCAAAAAGTACAAAACGGCGTGTTCAGTTTCATCCTTATGACAACAGCACATATGTACAGGATGTGTTTTTTATTTGATACTCCTTTAAGTTTTTGATTTGTGAAGATCCGAATTAGAAGTAATGATAATAAAATAATAATAATAATTGATGGTAAACGCATTTTTTTATTCTCACTTCCGTTAACACCGGAAATGACATTAACGCATTATATTTTTTAATAAATACATCATTTACATATCTTACCACAAAAAATTACAACCAACCAAAAGTCTAAAATTGCTAATATAAAAGTTACTTAGTAAAATATATGAAATATACTACTTATTTGTGAAAAAATAACAACCAAGTTTTCATTCTCATAGTTCATTAAATTTAATTAAAAGAAATCTCGATCGACGAAAACTCGAATACAACAAGAGCACAATTTTGTCTTTCCGTTCATTAAAGTAACTCATATTTCATTCCAAAGGAAATAATCAATGATGTTCAAATCGGGTTATCTTGCTGGCTATCTTATTGCACCCCCATTTTTCACCCAACCGTGTTGAAACTTTTTATGTAATCATAATAAAATAATAATTTTCGTAATGAGAGCTCGGCCAAAATTAAATTCGACCCGTTTTACTCCATTACAGCTATTTATACAGGGCCGGCTCTAAGGGACCAGGCGCCCCGATGCAACTTACTGTTCAACGCCCTCTAAAAAATTTTTGTAAAAAAAAAACAAATAAAATTTTGTAATCACATTTTTGTAGAGCGATATTTTTATTAACAAACATACATAAAATTATGATGAATCAATCTTAATATATACACTATGTCCCCGGTATGAGTTCACAAGAGAAAAAAAAACTGTATTTTCTATTTTACAAAAAAATTACATAGGAATAACATTTTTTGCTTAATTCAAAACGTATAAATCTGCAATTAAAACTTCAATATTCCTGGTCTATACTTTTAAAATTATTTTTTTCTTATTTCTCAGTTCTTCGTTACTTTTAGTTTTTTTCGATTTTAAGGACACAGCCTGATAGTATTAAAATTTTAATTGCAGATTTATTCGTTTTGAATTAAGCTAAAAATGTTATTCCTATATCATTTTTTTGTAAAATAGAAAATACAGTTTTTTTTTCCTCTTGTGAACTCAATCCGGGGACATACTGTATATAAAAGTGTTTGTCCTGACTGACAGACTGACTGATTTATCAACACAAAGCCTAAACTACTTAAGCTACAAAAATGAAATTTGGACAGTAGGTTCATTTTGTGTTATAAGCACCCATTAAAAAAGGATTTTTTGAAATTCCGCCCCTACCGGGGACAAAAATTTATGACTTTTTAAATTAGACGGGTTCACTAAGGAGGGGGGAGTGAACGGGATGAAAAATGATTTGTGAATTCCACGCAAGGGGAGCTGCAGGCAACAACTTTTCTACATATTGTCTTTGCCATTTCTACTGAAACACCACCTGTTGATTTTGCTTAAAATTTAGCAATTGGTAACAGTTTTTAGTTGATTGACAACGGCTTTTAGTTAGAAAATTGTCTGAATATGAACGTTACCAAATTTACGATTAACAAGTGGTGTTTCAATAGAAATGGCAAAGACTTTAGTATAAGTATAAAAATATTTATATTACAAAAAGTTTTGAATTTTTAATATTGTAAAATTGAAACGATTTCAAAGTTATTTTTAATTTAGATTTACCTCAATGTTATTCGAAATTTAAATGTAAAATTAATGATGACAAAGAGCCACAAAATGATACAACAGAATCAAATTCGGTTGCAAACAGGAACAGTGAAAAATATAACAAAACTGTTGAACAATCAGCACAACCAACCGACTAGACTTGAAAAATAAAATTTTTAAGTATGTGCCGACATGGAGTTTTATGGTAAAAACAAACGTGACAAATGTTAGGAAAAACATCTGGTTTTGGTCATACCGCTGTTTCGTCAAATTGTTATTCAGATAGTGCAATCATAAATCTGGTACTTTTTGTCAGTATTGATCTAAAGGTCCAATCACCCAACCCAAAGGTGCACTTTTTTTCAATTATTACAGTCAAAAAGTGACTTCTTATGATCTGTTTTTGTGAACCACTCCCCATAGTGGAATATTAAACTGTAGCTTTTTCGAAAAGTTTTCGATGGGCGCCTTGGTCTGTTCTTGCTATAATATTTTGTACATAGTGATTCAATGTTTATTTTTATAGAGTTAATATAAAAGCATAGGCGGTGCCCGCCGCCCGGCGCCCTTTGTCATGGGCGCCCCGATGCGGTGCATCTTTCGCTTACCGTGTTGAGCCGGCCCTGTATTTATATTATCCGACCTCTTTCCTCTTTTGAGGAGACCAAATCAATCAAATTTCATTTTGTTTTAACGGAGATGGTTGTTATTGTAACGTGCTAATAGTCGAATTTTTTGGAAATATAAACTTAAACGGTCGAATTTACTCATGTATACAAAGAAAAGTTATTTAGAAAAATTTCCAAATTTTACTTACAGGCATCTGTAGTAAATTTACTCTGGCGTAGAATTGTTTTTGAAAAATCAAAACCGGATAATGAATAAACTCTAAAACACATGCCGAAAAAACTGATTCGGAAATATTTTTCAAGCTGAGTAATTTTCTGGTTTACTGTGGATGAGACCAGGTATACGCCTAAAGAGCTTAACGCCATCACTCATAGATAAACGGATTAAAGTGAAGAGGCCAACTATGTTATGATTCAGGAGATTTTTTTACTAGAAATTATTTAGCTAATTTTCACAAATTCAGATTTTATTTTCTTCTTACCTTTGGTCTACACACTAATTGGTCATAGGATCCTAATATTTGTAGCAATATACAAGTGATTACAGTTTGTGGTCATTTTATCAATCGGAAAATTTATCTGTTTATTAGAATACTGCGTTTATATAAGCAGGTATGTACGTTTGTATGTATTTCACAACTTAAATACTTATACAGTAGAAACTCATATACAGATTGGTCGTATCATATCTTTTACGTTTATTGCTAACCACGGTGTATAATAAGTTAGGTGTTACGACGGAGCGTATTCACCGTGCATCGACTTGACGCCGGTTTACTCACGATGAGCGGTCGAGAGAGACAGACAGCGGCGGCCTGTAACCTCTCACTCAGATCTGTTTAGCAGCGTTTGGCGGGCTTTTTCCCTCTGTAGGTGTGACAGATTTTGCTAGGTTTTCTCTGCGATTTCTTACTTGTTTTTTTGATTTATCAATAAAAATGGGTAGAAAATGTGTTGTGCCTAATTGTTCTAGCGGATACAAAGGTAATCCCGAAAAAGTGTCGGTGTTTCGGGTACCTAAAGACAGATTACTGGAATGGCAGCGCGCCATTCCAAGAAAAGACAGACAATTAACTGTTAATGATGTTGTGTGTGCCAAACATTTTAACAGAGAAGATATCGTAACAGAAGTGACAACGGAATGTTACACGGTAATATTCCGAAATATTTACCTACATATTTATTCTAAAGTCACAATTTCTTTTTATTAATTTTAGTACACTTTAAAATTTCCAAGATTGTCGAAAGATGCCATTCCTTGCATCTTCCCTGGATGTCCACATTATTTGACAAAAAATACAAAAAAACGTAGAATACTCCAAAGAGATGAACAGACTCCTAAAAAATTAAAAAAAATGGCTGCTGGCAGTGAAAGCATTATTGAATGTGAATATTTTCAAATTACTTATTAATGGTATACGCTCATCATTTATATTTTAGCTATTGAAAATAAACACCAACAAAGCATTGAAATTTTATTTGATAGACTAATCAGCGAAAATATTTTGAAACTGCCGTCAAAATCGTGGGCTCTGCATATTATTACTGATCAGGGAAATGAAAATAAAAAAATTTGCATTTCTATGGTTACAGTAATAGACGAAACCGTTGAAATGAAAAAAAGCATACTAATAGCAAAAGACGGCCTCAAGTGTTTTATTTTTGGATCACCATTTTTGCCATCTACTTTAAATGAAGTTAACAGTGTACAAACGCTTCAGACGTTTTTAGACTATTTCGATAGTTTAGAAGTTTGTTATGGAGGAGCAAAAATAAATAAATGTCCTTCCGCTTTTCAGACCACGTTTTACCAATTTGATAGACACTGTAACGTTTGGAGACACATACACTGCACTTACACAACAAATCGAGGACAGCAATGTTTTTACTGCAAGAAAATAACACGGGCTCTATATGATTTTCAACGAAAGAATAAAACATTAATTACCACAAAACTGTCATCTTTACGGAAAAAATTGAAAATATCAAATAGGCAACAAAACCGATTACAAACAAAAACCCAACGTATTTTAAGTGAATTAAAACTGTCTAAAGAAAAAATTAAGAGAATAGATGAAGAATCATTGTTCAATAAAATAGACAATTTAGATAATTTACCGTTGGCTCAAAAAATTTTGATCAAAGAATGTTACAAAATGACAAAATATAATAAAAAGACTTCCAGGCGTTACACTTCTGATTGGTTGCTAACGTGCTTACTTCTTCATATCAGAAGTCCAGCAGCGTATAGATTTTTGAGGAATAATGATATATTGCCGTTACCTCAAATTTCAACTGTGAGAAAATATTTATCTCGTGTAAGTATTAAGTGTGGATTGGACCAACAATTTTTTGAGGCTTTTAAGAAAAAAGTAGAAGGGAAAAACAGTTTTCAAAAGCAAGGAATCCTTATATTTGATGAAATGACGGTAAGGCAAAATATTGAATTAAATGTTACAAATACAAAACTGATAGGAATACAAGATTTTGGACTTGAACATCCAAAAACATCTAAAACTGCGGATAAAAAGGCTGATCATGCTTTAGTTTTTTTGTTCAGCTCTTTGACAGATCAGGAGTTTAACCAACCTGTTGCTGTGTATGCAGCAAAAGGTCCTACAAATGGAACATGTTTGGCTCAATTAATGATTGAAGTAATACGAAAGTTAGAATATTGTGGTGTTGTTATTCACGGGATAGTATCTGATGGTGCCAGCACAAACCGGAGAATGTGGAAAGAATTTGGAATAACTGGTGAATTGGATAATGCCGTCAATAAATGTGTTCATCCACTAGACGAACTTAGATATTTATTTTTCTTTTCTGATGCGCCTCATTTAGTAAAATGTTTAAGAAACAGATTTTTAAAGGCATCCATTCTTCAGGTAACAAAATATTTTACATAATATGTTCTGGCTTTGTAGTACTTTTATTTTAGACTCCTGATGGAAAAGTAAACTGGATGCATTATAAGATGTTATTTGATTATGACAAAAACCTTCCACATAACTTGAGAATTTGTCCAAAGTTAACACAAATGCATATTCAGCCAACAAATTTTATGAAAATGCGTGTTAAACTGGCAACACAGGTGTGTCAAAAAATATGACTGATTTATAAAAGCTTACTTAAATTTTAAATTGAATGCGAAATTCGACGAGACATTATATACGGTAATGAAATGCTGCCAACAGTGTTAATACCTGATTTTCTTTATGATATTTTAATATTTAATTGGGCCTCTATAAACTAGTTGCTTAGGTTTTTTTTATTAATTACAGTCATTATAAACTATAATTTACTACAAAAACTTAACTGGGTATAAAATATGTATATATTTTTTTAATAGTTATCTACCTTTCAGATTTTCAGTAATTCAGTCGCAGATGGCTTACATTATTTTAAACAAAAGTATAAAGAGTTTGAGGAAGTTGATAGTACCATCAAATTTACGAAGCGTGTAAACAACTTATTTGATGCCTTAAACCGCCGTCATCCATTAGAAGGTATTCGAGAAAATAGTAAAGATTTTGATGTACGTGTTTTACTTAGTAGACTACATTAATCATAATACTGAAATATGTCTTAGACTTTAAATGAAAATCTAGCATGGTTTAACGAATGGGAACGAATGGTAGAAGAAGGAAAAATTAGCAAAAGTCAATTCTTGACAAAATCCACGACAGAAGGACTGCGTGTTACGATTTTGTCAACAATTGAACTTTGTAAGTATCTTCTGTCAAACGGTTTTAAATACGTTTTAACAAATAAAATGAACCAAGATCCTTTAGAGGTAAGTTGCTTCGTAAAATTACACATTGATGCTTGGAGTGGGATGTAGTTAGTTTTCTTGTAGATAATGATAATGAAGATACTTAACTATAACATGCACAATTGCACATACCCGCTTTGCATTTGACATTTTGCGTTCATTCCGCATCGAAAAGTTACGCCAACAATTCTTTCTTTTTTGCCGGGGCATTAGGTTCTTATTTTATCTAAGTAGCTGTTAGGTTTACTTTTTTTGTTTATTAAAGGGTTTTAACTTTTATTGCAGTAGTGAACTGCTGCTTTTGAACAATACTTTGCACTAAAAAATACTGGTCGTCGCTATAGTAATAGCAGGCATTTTATGTTGAATTTTATTTTTACTTAAAACAATTACTCCCTTTTTATCGGTTATGTGTTATGTTTTAACATTCAGTAAACAGAATTTATGTTTATTTTCAGAGGGTTTTTGAATGCGATATGTATTTTTTCTTTATTCCACAGAGACTATATTTTTTGCAGAGATTTTTCGGCACAATTCGACAAGCAGGTTGTGCCAATGGACATCCCACATTTATAACTTTTTTGCAGCTATACCGAATGTTATCGGTTTATAAATTATTAAAACCTCCGAAATTTGGCAATTGCACACAGATGCAGGAAAATAGTAATGCAAATCATTCGTTATCATTTAATGACTTCAAAAATATTTTTGAAACAAATCCAGAATGCGGGAAAAATCATGTTGAGAAAATAAAAAGGAAAATTGAATATATTTTAGATACAGATTCACCAATTAACGAAATAGACGAACAACTATTTGAAGATGTCACTACAACTGAAATTGTTGACAACATCATTTATTACTTAGCTGGATTTGTCGCAAAAAAATTGTACAATACTTCAAAATGTAATATTTGCCGTGAACAGTTATACAACAAAGAAGATCCATGTTCTAGTACATCTGAATTTACTAGTACAAAATCTAGGGGGTGGTTAAACCATCCAGATTCGTTAATGTTTAATATGTTCCGATGGGTGGAAGGGATACTTATGAAATATATCGATTTTGTGGATGTTTTCGATGCAACAATTGAAGAGCTATTCGCAACAAAAAATTTTATGACTATTTACTTTCCTTTTTCTTGTGAAGAGCATAGATTGGAAATATTTTCAAAGGCAATATATTTTTACACAATTATGCGAATTAAACAATTTTATAAACAGGAACAAGAGAAAACAACCAAGGCATGTGCAGAAAAAAGAAAAGAGTCTCGACTGCAGACTACGTAATAATGGTAAATTTTTATTTCTCAAACAGTAAAGTAGATAATGGTTAATGGATATTTTTTAGTTGTCTTGTGAAACGAACAGAAGTGAGTGAAACTAATATAATATGTGAAGGCGAAAAGAACTACATTTTACATTCATGTTTTTAAATAAATTATTATTTTAAAAATGTTTAAAGTTTTTATTTTAATACAACGGATAATTAATTTTGATGATTTCTTGACCTAAATGGCTTTAATTCCGACAAATACTTCTCCCGTCTCTTTCCCGTCAGTGCGGTTAAATGACGGCCGCCCTCTTCTGTTTCTCTCACTCCAAATCTGTGACTAGTTGGGGACACGTTTCACGCGCTCGTCGGAACACCTAACTTATTATACACCGTGTTGCTAACTTAGGGGCAAGATTTTATGACTCACACGTTACATCTATCAAGTAAAATGGAAATAGACTTTGTATTTTGGAAGTACAAATTTTTACATAAAAATTTTAAAATGATTTCTTGTTCGAGAGTCGTCATTGTCATTTTCTTCAACAGGAACTCCATATTTGGTGGAAAAAACTTTTTTAATTTTAATCGCCACACTCGTTTTGTATTTTAAAATACATTATTCTAGCATAATCAAAACTTTATGTTCATATATAGCTGTAGAAAAACTTTCAAAAAGTTTTCACATTTCAAAAAAAATTATTAAGTTGCCATCTAAAAACATGTCAATGACGATATAATTTAAAACAAAAAACAATCAACATACAATGTTTATGTAGCTCTGTACATGTTGAAAATATCTAGAAAATCGAACTTAAAAATTTAAATATACATACTTATCAAAATTAAATGCAGAAAATTTAACCATCATGTTTTTTTAAGCAGAATCCCTCGTTTTACCATACAATGGACAAAAAGGGTAAATCATATATTAATAAGGAACATGTATATTATTACCAAATGCTAGGCCAGTTGCACATAACGAAAAGGAAAGCTTGTATTTTTGCCATTTGGACACTCAAAAGGGGTAAAATCACATACGTTCCATATGACGAAGAATTTTGTAAAAAAATGGTTCTGAAACCCCAAAAATTTTATTTCGGATGCGTTGTTCCGGAACTTGTTGTTCCGGAACTTGTTGTTCCTAGGAGACGTAGGAGATTATCTGTTAGAAATCCTGATTATATTTTAAAAGCACACAGAGAAAAAAAGTCACTAAAAATTAAAAAACAACTTTATTACAAACTATTTATGTATAGATTATTTGCTCGTTTTGAAAATATGTATTTAATATAATAAATCTGTTACCTCTGAAATGGTAGTTTAATTGTCTGCTATTCTACTGGTTTATATCGATCAATATGTTGCCTTTCTTAATACAAAAAAAAAAATCGTGAAGAGTATTTAGATAATTGTAAAATTTACCTGCACAATAGAAACACAACACAACAACCTGAGGACGGACGACGGTCCTCAGGTAATTTATTCAGATAAGAGAGTAGTACAGTCGCTCATCCAAGTAGAGGTTTTCGGTGCGGTGCAAGGATTTTAAATAAGTAGACTTATTTAAAATCCTTGGGTGCGGTGCTAATAATTCGCACCGACAAAATATTGTACTTCAGCTCCATCTTAAAAGCAGTTTAAAAGCAAGGGTAAAATTCTTGGGCTCGGAACAGCTGTCAGTAATATTGACCGTCCAACCCTAGCTGTCATAATAATAATTGGAAAAATTTACAACATTGCCTGCTTGCTAGCCATCCGAGCGTTTCGGATTCTGACCAAATAAATGTTATTACCTTGAGTCTGTGTCTTTGAAGTTTCTGGTTACTAGTAACAGTTTTACAGCAAAAATATTTTTTTGTGCCTGTGGGAATATTATTTTAATAGCCTTTTTTTAAAATTTATTCCATTTTTGTTACCTAATTACGAAACGGACACTCAAGGATAATCGATGAAAGAAATCAATACTGCACACTACTACTACATAAAGAATCGAAAACATAAGCAACATAATATGTAATAATAATAATTGTGTGTATGTACACATGCATGTAATAGTAACAATAATAACATTATTAATAACAAAAAATAAATTTAACACCGTTAACCTTATACACGCGGGTACATGGTATCAGTGCTCTTAATAAATTTAATGCATTTAATAATAAAAGTTGGTATATGTATAGAATTTTGATTTTCCTTCAAATGCGAACATTACGTCCTGCACTCAAATATTTGACTAGTTATGTATGTATTTTGCCTTAACCTACCTACTTCCCTCTTTTTCAAATTAATATTTTCCAAAATTCATATCATATATTGAAACAAAAAATGCCAGATGCGTGTGTATACTGAGACAACATATTTTCTCATTGGTTTCACTTATAATTCATATTGTCCGTACTTGTGAGGCCTGCACCTCTTGGGATTTATTTTTTATAAACAAAGTGAGAAGGAAAGCAAAAACGAAAGGGAATAAGAATGTATAATAATGAAGATTATATATAGTCTGAGGCATATGAAGGAAACTGAGAATATTGACAAAGATTATAAAATTTATAAGGAGAAAGAATAGACTAAAGAGGAAAATATAGTTAAAGTGTTAAAGATCACCAATGGGAGCTTTGGAGCAGAGATTTTGATATACAAAAGTAGGAGTGAGGAGGAAATTCAGGTTTCATTAGAAACCGTGTGTTCCACTTTCGCTACTCCATCTTATCCCTTAATGGCAGTAAAAGTTCAAGTTTTATCTTTCTTGAATTTATGACAACTGATTGATTAGTAGAAGTAGGAGAAATGGAGCAAGCAAGTGATTGGTGAAAATGTTCAAGGTCCTTTCAATTACACGTTAAGTTTTACAATTCTCAAATTAGAAAATTATTGATAAAATGATATTGCACTATTTAAGCTCGGTGAACGAAGACCGTTGCTTTGAATGAGATTCATTTTAGTTAAATAATTGCCGACTTATGAAATTGGAGACTGAATTATATGTAATGTATGTAACGTGCCCAAAACAGGAACTGGGTGACCTTGTAGAATTCTATATTCGCTGTATTCCAAAAATTTCCAATCATCCAGCATGGGTGATTGCCTGATTTTTCAGCGCGAAATTTAAATTTCAAATTTAGGACACCACAGCATTAAACTTATAGTAACGAAGACTTATTACAGAACCAAAATTATTTCAAAATCTTCTCAGCTTCAATTACCCACAGTAACGTTTATTTCCCTTTCCACTGTCCAAATTTCATCACAGTACTAAACAGCCTTGATGCAAGAAAATGTATCTACGTATATATACAGTATATATTATGAACAATGTTTTCTTTTTATTTTTAGAAATGATATAAAATTGGGCCTTGCCCAACGAAAAAACTAAAAACAATCTGCCTTCAAAAACCAGTCCTATTAAGAGTCGTTGAGTGCAGAATAATAAAAATTTTCCGCAACTATACTGAATGATATTTGTTTGAGATTCTTGATTAACAATTATCCGTTTTTGCATGTTTGAATCGATTTTTTTAATGCTCCTAAACTGGAAGGTAAAACTAGAGTTCAGGGTTTTCTTGAAATAAGATTGTGTATAGAGCGTATACAAGAAAAATATTAATAAAATAACTGAGCTATAAGAAAAACCTAAGATAGTGTATCAAGAAAATAGCAGTTTTATGACTTTGAGTTTTTTGCTACCATTGTCAACAAAGAATGTAGCTTTTAGTTGCAAATTTGTGACAACGCCATACTAAACAAATTGATATCGCGTCATAACAATTATTAAAAAAAAAAAAATTGAAACAAATAGTTAAAATAAAGTTTAATTTGAAACAACAAAAACAACTTCAAAGAACCAGTTTTATCACATCTTTATTAAGCAACTTGACTGATAATTCACATTCACAACACATTATCAAAAATCGCGGCAAAAATCTTTCTAAAAGCCTCTTCAGAATTTGGCTTAACATTGGCAAACATTCTCGACCAATTGTTGTTCAAAACTTGATTAATATTATCCCCGAGAACTTTGTCCTCATCAAACAAATTATCCATCTGGAATTTAATCAACTGTTGCATCAAGATGAGCTTGTTGTCGACGACTTTATAATGTGACTTCCCGTTTTTCTCGTACTCTTTGAGACTGAAAATGAGATGAAGGTTCAAATTATCTAAACACATTCATTAATGGGACGGTTTAAGAAAGTGGCATAATCAATAAATCGTTTTATACAACATTATGCAAATTACCATCATCACTACTCTCGGTTACCATTATTTAAAAAGGAGCAAAAAAGTGGTGTGAAGAACAACCGAGGGATCACCTTGCTCAATACGGCGTACAAGATATAACGCAGCGGCTGCAGGTAGTAAAGAAATAGTGGAGTGGGGGATTTTCATATTTAGTTGAAGCCGTCCCTGAACGAAACCACAAGAGCCGGTCGAGCTGCAGTGGACACGTTATTTACGACCCTAAAACCTTTTCTATTGTAAACAACTTAACTTCGACACAATGGGATGATTTTATGATGGCCATATAACCAACTTTCAACCACTTTTTTTAATAAACACTCGGTATATTAAAACTCAAATTAATGTATTCCACAACAAAGTACGAACCTCTGTTTTATTTTTCCACAATTTATGTAACTTTGGTCAGTAAATTTTAATCTTATAATTTATGAGATATCGAGGATCGTACGCGCAGTAACTTACCCTGTATAAACATACCATTTAAGTAATGATGAATATTATATGTATGAGTTCGAAAAAAAAAAGGTCGGTACAGTTAAGATCTCGAATTGTCAACCGTGAAGTGTTGAACTAATTTTAAAAATTAATGGTAGTAATGTCAGATTATCAACAACGACAATTTTTTAAATTGACAAACCGGTTTTCAGAATGATTGAGATACAAGCTGTCTGTACAGGAAATTTCAATAAACCAATTTAAATTTTTACTAGTACAAAGGTTTAATGTTGATATTTCTAAATGTAGTTTTTGCTTCCCAAGCATAATCTTAGGAAGTATTGTAATCGGGGCCGTCGGGCGTTTCTGTGAGAGAGACCCCTAGAGTACAAAATCATAGGTCTCCTGTTTTTGTCTGTCACTCTGCTTGTCCGCCATCTGTGTCGAATTTGGTACAGATAATAATCTTCGAAACTATCGGACCGATTGTTGACAAATTTATATATGTATTATGAGTATCACAAAGATCGTAAAACGCTAACCGAACTTTGTGTAATCATTAGAGAGCGGATTTTATGAAATTTCCATATCCGTAATTTTTTGCATATAAGTCTTGATATTTAATATGTGAGCAAATCATGCTAATTAAAAATGAATACAGCTATCAACAAAAATTGCATATTTGCATATATTTGCCTTCTGCTGCATATTTCACGTAACGGGTGCATATTTTGCAAAATGATTGTCATTCTATCGGCATTTATCTAGAAAGACGAAATTTCATGAATCATATTGCAAATATTGTCCTGAGCTTCAAATAACAGAGAAAGGTTTGGGTTTTATGGTAGTTTGGAGGAACCACTGGGTGTTAAGCCATGCTTCCAGGTCAAATCGGGTCCTAATTACTTTTGGAAATACCGTTTATTCCCAATATTTTTGTTCGTTACTTAAGTGTATTAATGGTATGTTTTATGGTGGTCGAAGGGACGTTATCCTATTATTTTTCATCGGGCGTTTGCATTTAAGCATTTAAAGCGATAGAGGTGTGTCAACATATAGATAAGTAACTCAAATTAATTTATGGATTAAACCTTTTCCTGAACTTGTTCTTCAAGAAGGAACTATGTTTTGTCGCGCCTGCTCTAATCCGGTAAGCATTCTTACATCTGTGGACGCAGTACGCAGTTTTTCTATTTACAAATACATACTTTAGAATCACCGGAAAAACGTTTTAGAATATTTCTAAAAATATATAAAAATAAATTGTTACCAAAATAGTAATTAAATAGTCGATTACTACCATTTTTTAATTCGTTCTGTTTACCTGTATTTATTTTTTAGTATAAGAATATTATCTTAAAAAATGTGAGTGTTTTTGCAATTTGTAAATAAATTTAGTTCGGTTATTACGTTTTTTTTAATTTTTGGAGCATATGCAACTGCATATCTCTGCATATATTAAGAAAGTTACTGCATATTTGCATACATTTGATGCATATCATATGATCATATTTCCCAAAATTTTGCTGCATATTTTCCGCTCTCTGATGATTAGTCTAATCATCCTTACCGGTAATGTGATGACGTCACTTCAAAATTGTACCTACTAAATAGATTTTAAATAGAAAAAAATAACATACGCCTACAAGTGTAGTTTGTGAATCCACGAGATATCTAGATTTTTGGAAAAAGAGCAAAATTTTATAACAATGTTTTACAATTTAATTTTGAATCTGCAAAACCGAATGCTTCGAAATCTTGTAGACGTTTTAAAAGTTATCTCGAGCATGGTAAATTATTAAACAAAATATATTTATTTATCTCCTCCAAAATTTGATGACGTTACCTCAAATTTTTGCCGAGTAAATGCTATCTAAAATGTGAAGAATATGGTGGGTCTGTACTTGTGACTTAACATTACATTCATATTTTTTGGAATTGCTTATACAGATGACTCAAACAAATTATTGTTTATTTATTGGTTAAATCAGGGAAGGCTCATTCCATTTTTCCAAAAATTTGGGAATACAATGCTGTTATTATTAGTGTTAGACTGCACTTATCCAAACTCATATATAAACCGGACAACATAGAGAAGTGGCATAGTTTAAATGAAATGACGGTTGAGGCACTGGGGACTCCTCAATTTATGTTGGTAGCAGTGTTTGTAACTAGGAGTAAAATTAACTAGAATAAATGTCATATTATTTTTAACGACACGTTTTATTTTACAAATTGACACTAGATTTATCAGAATATTACAAGCTGCTTACTGTTTCCTTCACTTTCATTCAGATCACACGAATTACAATTATAGTGAAACAAGGTTTATACTGGTATCGAGTATTTAAATTTGCCGCTTGCTTTTGGGGGTTGGGGACTTCAATGTAAATAAGGGTGGTTTTGCAGCCTCTATGTCGCATCTATATTCATCTATGTATAAACCTTCGCAAAAATGTTGATGGCGTCATCACAAAATTATGTGAGGGAAAAACTTATTTGAAACATACGCGTAGCACGCTTCTCTATATTTAGTTTAACATTACATAAATTTATTTTATGAATATGTCATTCCAAAAAATTGATGCAGTGGTAAATCACAATCAAAGGCGTATCATATTTTGCACATTTTCGATAGGATTTATTTATTTCGATTAAAACTTTACCATGTTTCCAGTAACTTTAAAACGTCTGGAACATTTTAAAACATTCGGTTTTGCAGATTCAAAATTAAATTGCAAAATGTTACAAACGTTAATTTTTTTCCCCCCAAAAATCCATATATCTAGGGTAAAAACTCAACACGGACTCATAAACCACACGTGTGGGACTACGTTATTTTATACAATTTAAAACCCATTTAGTATGTACAATTTTGAGGTGATGTGATCACATTGTTGATGGATATGATTAGACAAAGTTTGGGTAGCATTTTATCACCTACATGATATTTATATAGTTTCAGAGATTATCTGCCTAACAAAAATTGACACAGACAGACGAAAACAGAAAACCTATATTTTGTACTTTAGGGGTCATGACTCATTGAGAAAATATAAATGTAGCTAGTTTTCCAATGGATTCGATAACAATATTTTTTATGGAAATGGAGATGAATAGAAAAATTTTGTTAATGTTCGTTTCACCAAATGGTTAAACAACGTGATTAACAATTACATCTGTCTGCCGACGTTATTTCCTGTTGTCACTGTTGTCAAAATTGACAAGGGTGACAGTGACATTTATTTTAAATTAAAAATTACTACTGATTACATATTAATATAAGTCTCATATCCAAAGTCCCTTGAGGGCTTAAAAATGACATAGCACCGGTCATTTGGATCAAAATTTCCCAGAATTGCCAATCTAAACAGTATTATATTGATCGCGCTGTATTTTAATAATCATTTTTTGAAATTCTTTAAAACTGAACGTCGATAAATGTCGGATTAATATTCTAAAACTGTTTTTAGTTCTCCACTAATGTGAAGTGTAATAATATGTATGTTTGTATATTTTAGGAATCTGTTTCATGCAGTAAGCTCTATAAGTCGTCCAAAGGAAATATCTACGTAGGAAAACGAAAATTAAGTCCCAAATCTTCACTACTGTTTTCAGGAGGTGAGTTGATGTTACATAGAAAGTACAATAACAATTTGTGTTTTTTTTAGATCCCAAAACATTGTCTAGGATGAAAGATCAATTACAATCGTCGTTTATAAAAATTGCTAATAGTATTCAACTGGTATGAAATACAGTTTACAAAGAACAAATGTAAATAATCTGGCTATCGTTTTAGAACAAAATAAAACTTTCGAAGACTAGTAAGTATGAGATTTCTGACACCGATGAGGAGCCGTATGAAGACTCTGGTGATAGTTATCAACCAACCACTTCCTGTTCAAGTAGGGGATCCAGTCACATTTCATCACCAACATTTCAAGTTGATGATATTCGCAGTAATGTTAGACGTCAGCTTTTTCCTACATCAGGTAAAATAGTATATATATATATATGTATTATCCAGGTGTCCCAGATAAAATTCTGTGATCTTATATCTTCAAAACAGATAAAGATATTGAAATTTTGTATACACCATTGTTTTTGGCTTGAAGGAGGAAACTTAATTTAGCACAATGTAAAAATGACGCATATGTTGCTAGCCAACGTTTTTTTTATTACAGGATGAAACATTAAACTCGGGGTTTTCAATATCTCATTTACTATTACAAATAGAACAAAGTTAACGACCAAAGTTGTACAGTTATGTTATTTTTAACTATACTAAGGGTTCTGTTTTTAAAGCGTAACTCACACGTTAGTTTTTTTTTTAATAAAACATCCTATATATTTTTACATATTTTGATTCTTAGGCTATACACTCACAAATATACACAGTGTTTAAAAAAATTAAACTTTATAATTTTAACATGTCAATATTTCAGTTCATCAGACGAACAGCCTGTATTTTATGATCGTATCTTATTCAATTTTTGTCCTCATTTTTTTAATATGTTAATGTCTATATCAAAAAAGTAAAAAACGCAGTAACTATCATCTTCAATTATAAAGAAAAAAAATAAGACGCAGGTATGAAAAAAGGGGTAGGTATTTTATTTGAGAAAACTGAAATATCGATATTTGAGAGTTCTAACAATTAAAACATTTTGATAAACGCTATGAATACGAAAATTGAATGCCATTTATACCATAACAAAGCGCGTACCTTTCTTTAGGTGCTACACAAAGTATTGCAACACAGATTTTGAAAAAAACTTTACTCTGATTTTTTTGGGAACCCTTCCATTGCTAAAAAATACATTACAGTTAAAAATAATTTGAGAGTATAGTCCTCAAAGAATCGTACAAATTTGGTCCTGATCTTTCTTCTCAATTGCTAATATTTAATGAAACATCGAGGAACGCGGACTTAGTGACTCACCCTGTATATTTTTAACATATTTTAATAAATCCTTACATTACAATTTTATCTGAGATACTCTGAAATGTAGATAAAGAAGCTTCAAAAAAACTTGCTATATTTGTTAATAGGTTTATCCCTTCTAAGAACACCGTCTTCTGAAGAAAGCGAGTCTACCGACGCTGGCATACTTTCCAGAATGACTAGAATCACACCTTCCCCTACATGCTCGATGATGATACCAAACTGCCCCCTAGAAGAAAATACACCTACCCGTAGTAATATGCCTTCACAGTTAGCAATAGTAACATTTAAGGGCCAAAATGTTGAAGTTATTATTAACCATACGTTACATCGAGGACAATATTCCTGCCACCTTAATTGCGTCAAAGAAACGCTTACTGGTTTTCTTTACGAAAATAAAACTAATAGCAACGATCATGTGTGCAGTGAGTATACATAAAGTCCTATATAGGTAATGATTGCTACAATACATTATATGCTTTACAGGTTATTTTAAATCAGAAGGTGCATACTCTAACGTTGGAACAATAGTCCGAGATAAAGATGAGCGGAAGGCGGAGTTCCATGTCAATAAATGTTTCCTCAGTCCTGATACTTTGTTTGGAATGGAATCTTTTTTTCCTCACATGAAAACTAATCTGACTCCTCTTCTGGTTCAACAACATATAAATCAAGAAGTAGGACCAAAATCTTGTAGAATACCAACTGATAAAAAGAGTAAATACCATTTTTGTATGTACTGTGATCAAATGCGAACATCTATAGGAAGACACTTTGTAAAATGTCATGCTGAAGAAGAAGAAGTTAAGACAATTATTTTGCTTGAAAAACAAAGTAAGGCACGCCACGAGGCTTTGACTGCTTTGAGGAGAAAGTCTGACAGTGTACATAACGCAAGATCTGATCCTCATAACAGAATTTCTATTCGTGCTTCAAAGATGGTGCCAGTCGCTAAATTTGTAAATTGCTGTAATTGTGGTGGACTTTTTGCACCAAATAACTATTCTCGGCACAACAGAATTTGTACTGAACGTCCAGCTAATCGCCAAAGAGTATTGCCACTGGCAAGATTTAATACTGAGAATCAACAAGAAGATTCTGATGAAACAACACTTAACGTAAACAATCTTGTGAAGAGATTACTTGCGTCCATGGAAAATGACGAAGTTGGAGACGTTGTTAGAACTGATTCCACTTTATTACTTTATGCCAAAAACAAGGCTTTGCAGCACATGAGTGAAGAAAGACAAAATGCAAACACTCGTCAACAACTTCGAAGAGGTGCAAAACTTTTGATACAAGCACGCCTTCTAGATAGTGAAATCAGCGAATTTTCTGATTGCCTGGATCCCACTAAATACGATACGATAATTGAGACTGTCTACTTACTGAGCGGTTTAAAGATAAAAACTTATGAGCTTACCACTCCTACGGTTATTCCACATTTCAGAATTTTATTAGAAAATTGTGGTACATTTTTAAAAAGTGAACTTTTGAAAAAAGGATTAACAATGCAGGATCCACAAGTTCAACGAACTGATGCCTTTCTCGCCGTCCATAACAACGACTTTAAAATGAAAGTTTCAAAAACTGCCAGAATAAATACGGTTAGAAATATAATAGAAAAAAATAAACAATTACCGTTGCCATGTGATGTAGCGGCGTTAACAGATTACATTAAGGCTCAAGCGTCTTACAGTTGCAATAAATTAAAACAATCTGGATTTAACTACGCCCACTGGTGCAAATTAGGAAAGTCTGTTATGCTTCATGTTTTAATTTTTAATAGGCGACGTGTTGGAGAAATAAGTAACATACGTTTAGCAGACTACCAAAAAAAATCTAAGTTAGAGAAAAAACAGTGTGCAGGATTAAATAACTTAGAGCAACTGCTTGCAAATCATTTTACCCGGATGCTAATCATGGCTAAAAGAAGCAGACCTCTTCCTGTTCTGTTGGATGATGAACAAATACAGTAAGTTTAACAAAAAATTAAATCACTCTCATCTATTGTGTACTGTATTTTTTAGATATATCGATTTATTTTTGTCACTCAGAAAGCAAGCAGGAGTAAAAGAAGAGAACCCATACTTATTTGGAGCGCCATTAAAATCTCAGCATCTGAGTTGTTCAGTAGCTCTCAATGAATTTTCTATTAATTGTGGTGCCAAACATCCAATTAGATTACGTTCAACTGCATTGAGGAAACAAATCGCAACAGTGGCACAGATTTTAATTCTCAATGATAATGAGGTTCAGCAACTGTCTGATTTTATGGGCCACAACATTGAAGTGCATCGAAGACATTATAGGCAAAATGAAGAAGTAACACAAATTACGAAATTAGCCAAGTTTTTTATGTTACAAAGTGGCAGAGACTTAAACAAATTTAAAGGAAAAACTTTAGATGAATTAGAAGTTATGTTACCAGCAGTGAGTGAAATAAACGATGTAGGTGATGAGGTTGATGAAGAATTGTTTGATGACCTGAATGGCCAACATATTGATACTGATCTAGCTAAGCATCACCATGAAAATGTGCAACCTGAAGCTGAAATACGCCCACATTTAGATGATGATGAGTCTAATGTATCACATGATCCTGAAATTTTATTGGAAACCGGAGAAACTGAAGAAGCTGTATCCGACATGGTTGATATGTTGAAAACATCCATAGAAACACAAGTAACGTCTTTAAATACAGAGAAAGCAACAACAAGTGGAAATCGGCAAACAAAAATACGCCGAAAGAAGAATTGCTCTACTCCAGGTAAGATCAACCTACTTACTTATTATTTCAATATTTTAAATTACATTTGTTATACCCTACATTAGATTCAGCAAATATGTATGTACATGATTTTGGTAGATAATTTTTTTAAGTTTGCACTTTCACCCTGGTAACATTGTTTCTCAACTCTACCAAATTTGTTTGTGTTAAGACTTATACTTCTTGTTTTCGTACCACTGTTAAAGCGAAATTATTTTGTCTTTCTTGTGTTTTAGATAAAAGCCCTCAAAGCAGATTTCCAACCACACAAGAAATTTTAGTAACTCTAAATAATAGTCCAAGGAGGAGGAAACGAACTAGTAAAGCACGTTGGACTGTTCAAGAGAAGGAATTCGTTTATCAACATTTTAGAACGTACCTTCAATATAATGATGGTGTTTTTCCAAAAATGGCATTCTGTCAACAATTTGCCCAAACATATCCTAACCAAATAGGACACCGACCTGGGAATATTTTGTATGCATACATAAGAAATGTAAAATTAACTTTGCAGACACCCCCACTGATATAGTATATTTCTAAAATAATAATGTACAATAATTGGCCTAAAACAATAAAGAGTATAACAAAACTAACTATACTTTGATAACCCAAACCTCCCGCCTTAAAATGATATTGAACAAAATTTGAAATTTGGCCTTGGCTGTGATCGTCTGCAAAAGTGAGACCCTACATTGTGTTTTGAAAAATGGCGGGAGGCGTTCGTTCATACAAATTGACGCACTGCGGAGCGGGAAGAGTGACGGATTTAAAAAACTTATATATGGAAAAAAAAACTATGAGAAATAAACTCAATAAGGACTCAAGGGGCCTTGACATTGGGCCCCAGAAGGACCTAAAGAATTTATTCCTTAGAGAAAAAAAAACTTTATTTTCATTGAAACCTGAGAACATAACAAAATATCAGCAACCTCACAAGTACAACAATAAACAAAATTAAAGGTCGCGGAATTCTCGGAAAAGTAAATGGATGGCAACGTTCCAGATATTACGGTGGTGTGGCCTCTACAAACAAGATGGGGGCGCACAGCGGGTGTAGGCGACAGCCACACTTCTCGTGAAGGCCCACATGGCCCTGCCTCACCACTTCACGGGTGTGGTCTTACGCACCCGCATGTTCTAGGTTGACCTTCCTGCCCCCGCCAATAAGCCAGCTGAGTAAACTCCTAGTCAGCCAAGGTCGGAAGTCCAGCAAAACCCGTAACCACCCGCACGGAGGCGTCGACGCCACCGCGTCCACACCACACGACCCCCAAGTTAACTAGCGCTATCAAAATGAGTATTTGGATTTCAGACAAGCAATAAACAAAATTTAATTTTGTCATCAACACCTTTTTTTAAATAAAGAAAATTAAATGGGATTAAATTATGCACGTGTGATCAACAATCTTATACAACAAGAAAATGAAATAAGAAATTATTCATGTTTGTATCAATGATTTTAAACAACAAGAAGTTTGAAAGAGATTATATTATTCACATTTTAGCAATGATTTTATTAAATTAAGCTACATTTACTTCGCTGATTTTTATCAAAGTATTTATCTGATAATAACAAAGAAGCTATGGATTTTATTAAAATAATGATATTAAATAAAGAAGTTATAACTGCATTAAAATGATTTTTACCACGTTACGTTGTTTACCGAATTAAACAAACAAACCCTCCCCCCCCCAAACACAATACACATAAATAAAAACACATACGAAATAAACAAAACAACACATAAAACATGCAAAATAAATAAGACATAGCCAATCATAAACGTTCACTAGCTCCGGTGTTTCCTTCACCACCTTAGTACGGTACAGGACGGAGTACACAAAAAACATGGTTTCAAATTCATCGACAATGTTTTCGGTCAATAACGAATCCTCAATAACTAATACAAAAATTTACAAAGGACGCCCTTGAAATTTCCCGGTCAACACCCCGTACTCTGCACCCTACCACTTTCTCCTTTCTATTTTTTTTTTTATTGAATATTTGAAAACTACATGGAATTTTCCAGAATTAGAGTTTACAATAAACGCACAGGTAACGCAGCTAACACAAAAGAAACCCCCCGTCCCCCAGATAATGATATTATTATTTTTTCTGATGCCGTTCTCAGCGTTATTTTGTTAAAGATTAACTTATTCAGATTACGTTTGAATTTACTTTACTCACACGTGCTGAAATTATGCAACGCAAAATAATAACTCGAAAATTGCCATCTAAACTTTCCGCAAAACATTTGCTAAATAAAACTGTCCTAGCTAACGTAATTCCCTGAAAAGCCCTACTAAACGGATTGAAATTATGTTGAAAAGGTTAGTACGAAAATTAAGGGCCACGGCGTCATCCGGAGGCGTCGCCATTTTGTAGCTTCCGTTCGCGTATGTGTCACACACGCGAAGCTCACATACGTGGGATCCCCGCGTGTCACATACTCCGTAACCATCGAGAAGCAACGCCGCTTCTTCCATCAGCACACAAGGAAGCACGTGGAAAACATACCTCTCGGATCTTCAAACCAAACACGTGCTCACCAACGAAATAAAGCCTCTCTCTGTTCGAAACGGAGCAGAGAATTCTTACGTTCCCTGGTTCGTCCGGGGGGTGGAACTCCGTTAGAAGGAATCGCCGCTAAAAACAGGAAACAAACAACGCACAGACACATGGAAAACGCAGGGAGCACCAACTTGACGTCTTACTCGAAAGAAAGACGAAGTCAATATGGCGCGACTCACCCCTCTCAAACACGACCCTTCTGCACATCTCCTTATTAGTGGTTTTCGTTTCTTTTCATTTCTACCCCTTTTCTTACCAAAGGTTTAGCGCGCGGAAATTTGGTTCGAAACGGCTTACTACAATATACATAATTAATTCTGGTTGTATTACATTAGTTTATTTCCTATTTTTGGTGAGAGGATGTACCTAAATAATTGAGATTGTTTCTGGTGGGTAAAGAGCACAGTATTCCAAATATCTCTTCGGCAATTATTTCTGAAACGAAAGTGACATTCAACGTTCACTTCAGAGTGCATAGCATATCAAAATAATATTTATAACTGAAGTTGCTTTATTTTAATTATTGGTTAGATACCAATTATTAACTCCACACATTCATTTTCCCCACTTAACCTCAATGTGTCAGTCTTTTGACGTTTGAGGTTAGGGGAATTCTCCTTGATTATCATCAAGAATTTAACGGACCATCAAAAAAATTGACGTCAAGTTAGCTGTGTTTTTTGCTTTCCACTCACTTTCACCGCCCAGGCTCAAAATAAGGGTCGTCTTGTATAATTGAATTGCATTTCACGTATTTTACACTACGAGCGTAGTTTATAAACTACGGACGCAGTATTTTATAAATTTTGAACACCGTATTTTATAAGCGATTAACACTATAATATTATTTCTATCATGAAAAAAACAAAATAATTTATTTTATTGAGCGAACCAACAACGTTCACCCCATTTTCTCAAAAGTTTGAGAAAATAGTGCTGCTATTATTAGAAACACACTGCACCTACGCAAATTGATGTACGTGCTTTGTTAAAATATTGACGATATTATGTATTATAAAAATGTTATTATGGAAAAACTTACTTGAAACTTACGCATAACAGGTTTTTTATCTGTACCCAACAGTCCATATACATAACTCTATCTTAATTTTTTTAAATTATAGACGTTATCATAAAAAATAAAATTACATTAACAAAATCAAATTCGATAATTGTTCGAAGAAGTTGGATTTGTTGGATAGCGAGGGAAGTTCTATTTAATACGGTAGGCCAATTTTTTTTTTTTAATAAAATAATGCTTTGAATAAATTGAATTAAGTAATTTGAAAAAGAAAGATTTTATTCAAACATTGTGAAATTTATGGCAAATCTGTAAATATAGGTAGGTAGGTATGAGTTTTGCTAATATTTACTGTGATAAAATCACCTAGCGCTTCTCTAAAACAAATTATAATTGGTTATTAGCGAGTCATATTTGTACAATGCCGCTGTAAAGTCGTCATCCGGGCAGGGGGCCCCTTCAACTTTGGAACTGATGAGTTATGAGACAATGAGACCTTTGCTTTTTTGGTTTGGATGGAGTCCCTAGCTAGAAGTACTTCTGAAAAAATGTATGTATACTATATCAGTCCCATTGTTATTCTCATTCAGTCCTTAATGACTCTAAGTTTCTGAAATGGTGGAAAACTAGCTATGTGATACCGATGAACGACAATTCATCTCTATCGAATCTACTGACACGTTATATGCGTTCATGTTGACTCAGTCTGTACATATTTCGCTAAAACATTTGATAGAGTTAATCATAATATCTTAATTTTGAAATTGAATCATCTGGGATTTCGTCAAGGGCCTATTTTTGTCACTTGTATAATACGTAACTAGTATCTGCTCTCTCAGTATTATGAACTCCATACGAATGTTTACTGCGACATTCTCACCTGGCGCCCTGCTAAAACAAGTTATAATTGGTAATTAGCGCGTAATATTAGAGAACTAAAATAACAGCAGTTTTCTTTGCAATTTTTGATTTTGAACAATATAGAGATATTACTATATAAAACCGTTAGATACTGGTCATTCGTTTATTTATTGTCACTTGTATAATACGTAACTAGTATCTGCTCTCTCAGTATTATGAACTCCATACGAATGTTTATTGCGACATTTTCACCTGGCGCTCTGGTAAAACAAGTTATAATTGGTAATTAGCGCGTAATATTGGAGAACTAGTATAGCAGCAGTTTTCTTTGCAATTTTTGATTTTGGACAATATACACATATTAGTATAGAAAACCGTTAGATACTGGTCATTCGTTTATTTACAGTTTATAATAAAGCAAAAACTGAAATAATTAATGATCATTTTTTGTGTTAATGAAGTTAATTTAATGTATATACATATGTTACAGTCAAAGCGTACATTTCAGCGAATGTATACACTGACTAGTCAATGTATACATTGACGTACGGTTTTAGCCAAAGTATTCACTGCGCATGGAAATGGATACTTTTACTAGTAAATGTATACATTCACTAGACAGTGTATGCATTTACTGCAGTCTGTTAGTCAAAGCTTCAATAAAAAGAAATACTTAAACATCACAATTGAGGAGCTCAGAGAAGAAGTAGTACAAGTGACATTTTTATTAAAAATGAGTTAAGTGCTGAACAGTATATTCACTAATGCTTATGGAGAAATAGAAATAACATAAAAAGTTAAACATTCTACGTTGTTGTCTAAACCTGTACAGATAAGATAGGATAAATGAAAAAACTTCCAGGAATTACTCCCACATGTAGCTAGTTTTTTTTAAGTTTGCAGATGATAATAAATTAATAAAAGAAAGGATTAGCATGTCGAAATCGATAACGAAGAAGACAACAAACTTTGTTTTTATTGCAGTTTTATACATTGTAGATAATATTAAACTAACACTTAATATGTACTACACACTACACAAAAACAATAAATCACAAATACCGCTAAAACATCAGTAGGTACCAAGGTTAGTTAATAGAGAACAGGTTACCACATAAACGAGTATGTGGGCAAAATCGCTTACGGGGGAGGAGAGGTGTCAGCCCCATGTGACGTCAAAATGAGGTTGGTATTACTTGGGAATTTTTAGTAACTTGTAATTTTGAGTTGGTGTGACCGATCAGCTGATGCCTTTAATCTGTACGATCTGTACCCTTAGATCATATAATAAATAGATACCACCATGCCGTGTTCTTTCCCTAGGACAGCCTGTGACGACATCCTCCTGTCACACATCTCTCTCGTGCATGGAGGGATTACAATGAAGCTATCCTTGCCTGATCACTATTTGAATTTTGCGCGCTTAAATTTTAGGAAGTATGTCTGAACTAACTTCGGAAGAAAGATGTTGACAGCTTGATTTTATAAATAATTCACAGTAAATAACGAAAGGAATAGTAAATTATTGGGCAGCAATTGTGATCCTTTATGACTACATCACTTAAAATAGGATCTTTGTTCTAAATTCTAAAATTGTTTTTTGTACAACAACTCGAAAGAGAGGTTAGAAGAAACATCTGTCAAAAGCTATTTGTTGCGCTGGTGCGGTACAAGGATGGAAGTGAAATAGACATATACAGATGAAATGCATATAACAAAGATGAAGATGTGGTGATCACACAAGGATAGCATTATACTACTCCCCTTGACGTAGAATACGACAACAGATAGCTTCATGTCTAGTCACAGCTTTCAGTTTGAGTATTGGTATCTATTTATTATATGATCTAAGTCTGTACCGCTAATTCTGACGTTTGGTGTTAGTACTGCGACTCGTGTAACCCTATTTTGCCTTAAATTAAATTTATTTTTGTCTAAGCTAAAATGAAATGTTTTGATATATTACTAGAAAGGAAAAAGTAAACCAGTAAATGCAGATTTTCAGATTTTTTGCATAAAAAAATCAGTTAATAGTGTCACATTTGTTATTTTCAAGTTCTACTGGCAGCAAAACATTTTTCTTGAGGTTTATTAAATTGTTCTTTACACAGGATTGAAATTTGCGAAGTAGAAGCGGTCACTTGATTAAAAGTTTCCGTTTTTAGTGCGTTACTCGAGTATTTAAAACGGGCAATTTTCGCGCCATTTGAGAGCCCCTTGTGACGTATCAATATGGCATCCCAATGTGGCAACCTTATCTATTAAATGACTTTGAGTAGGTACAATGTGAGGTTATGTCACCATGTATTATTTGGTGCATACTTTGACTAAGCGGGAACCGTTAATGTATACATTGACTAGTTAAAGCTCACAGATCGTCCATTGTGAACACATTTACTGAGCAAATCAGTCAATGCATACGTTGGCTAGTCAGTGTATACATTGACGGAATGAACATTTTGACTGCAACAGTGTCAGCAGAGAGTAGACAGCGCGTAAATCGTTGTTGTCACGTGGTCTTGGCGTGGTCTTTCTGTTTAGTCAATTAATTGTCAATTAATATAACTAATAATTATTAAATAAGACTTTCTTGATTAAATATTATATTTTATTCCATATTTTGTATATAAACTACAAAACTTTAAATCCAACATAAAACCATTTTAAATTTCGCGGTCTGTCAAATGGTGTTAATAATTTTTGTTTTTGTTAAGTTTCCGCCAGGTTTGCTCCACGGTGACGATACTATATGTTTTCTAGGGGCTATATTTGGTCTAAAGTTATTTAGACAGAACATCTCTTCCACCTGAGGTATAGTATAACATATCCAGATATTTGGAATAATCATAAAATTTGAATTTGAGAATTACATTTTCTTATGATAACCCTTATAAGTTAGAAATCAAGAAGTGGATGTAGTGTTAGAGTAAAAGAAAAGAGGCATGCTTTATGTATGTTTCATGTGAGTTTTTCCGTCATAAAATTTTGAGATGACGTCATCAGCATTTTAACAAGACCATATACATCTATCTGGACAGGTGTAGTGTAATACTAACAAGGACAGTACTTCCAAGTTTTAGGAAAACTGGACAAATGTTTTGCATATTTTAGATAGAATTTGTTTGCGCAAATTTTTCGATGATACAAATTTTTTGGGAAGGCATAAACGAATAAGGCTTGAGTAACAATTTGCCATACTTACGATAACCTTAAATCGTTTGAAAGATTTCAGCAGTCGATTTTGCAATTTCAAAGTTAAACTGTAAAATCTTGTTATAAAATTTTGATTTTTTTTCCAAAAATCTAGATATTGAGGAGATAAATTTAACACGAATTCATAAACCGCAAATGCAGGAGTACATTTGTTATCGCACAATTGCGAGATGATATCATCGGATTGGTGGTGGGGAAGAAAGAGATAGACACCAGACGCCAGACGACAGACGGCACAGAGACAGATGGAATTTAGAGATCATCATTTTGGTAAACTAGTAGTCCTGAAACATGGAGAACTGATGAAGTTGGAAATATGACTGGGTCGGTAAATTAAAATACTTTCCTTTGAATCGATAAGTCAAAATCGGTAGGTTGTTGCCATATAACTATAAAAATTAAATGTTATTGACAAATCGCGTAACAACAAATGTCGTAGTGGTTGAATCTGTAAAATACAAACAAAAAAAGAAATGAGTGGCTCGCATGTGAGCGCAATTTTTTATAGCCACAAATTCAATTTGTCAAATATTAAAACTATTACGTTGGCTCCATATCATTGTAGCATTATTTGACTTATTGATATTGATTCTTGCCTAGTTTATTGTAAGGGTACATATCTACCAAAAATTAATTATCAAATTCATATACAATGGCAGAATTTAAAGTGGGATAGTAAAATTATTAACTACAAAATAAACTGCGGTTGTAATTAGAAGAAAGGTGTACTGTTCTAAAATGAAATAAGTTACAAACATTATACCACCACAGCTAAACAACGTCCAAATTTATCGTTCGAATCTAAAACCCATTCAGTGGAATGTAAAATAATGCACAGTATGAATTCATTATAATGGCTCTTTACAAAGGCAAGGCAAAACGCGCTGCTAAAGCTGGTTGGTAATATAGGGACCAATGCCCTCCTGGTGGACAATAGCTGAACTGAAATAGGTAGTGCTTGCATTAAAATGCAGCCTTAGAAAGGCAGAGAAAAATGCATCTTCAAAAACATAAATAGAATGCCTCGCTAAGTCAAGGTACGACATTATAGTTATTATTATTATTATAATCAATAAAATAACGAAACAATTTACTCACGTATAAGGCGCCGGCGTGTAATATGAGAGGGAACTGAAAATCGTGTATGTATAAGCATTCGTAATTTAAGATGACAAGCGTAACAGCATACGTGAGAGTCAAACAGAGAAACTGTAAACAAAACGACCATCGGTTTTATTGCTTCGACTTCCGCTTATTATATAAAACATTGGGTTTTATTTTAATTTTTGACGGTGGAATTCACAATTGGTTGATTATAAACATGTCTATACCACATTCGCGGAACCTAGAGAGCGCGCAAAACAAATGTACGTCTGTAATGTTAAAGTCGATGTAAATAAGCGTGCTACCCTTATGTTTCAACCGAGTTTTTACTTTAAAAAATTTTGTGTCTACCAAATTGGGTTGGTCCAATGTAATATTAATAATAAGTGTTGCCTTTAATTTGATCAATAAAACAAATTGACTTCATTAATTTTTTTGAGCCACCTCTTAAGAAAATCTAAAAAATATGAATGGAATGATAAATCACAAGTACAAACTCATCATCTTTTTTGCATTTTAGATAGGATTTCTTTAGCAAAATTTAAGGGTGACGTCACCAATTTTTTTACGAGGGATGAACAAATACATTTTGAACAAAAGTTTACCATGCTTATAATAACTTTAAAATATCTCCAAGATTCCAAAGCATTCGGTTTTGTAATTCCTGATTAAATCGATAAAATAAATTCACCCATTCATTAATTTTTTTGAGTCAGCCTGTATATGTAAATCCAAAAATTATGAATGGAATGATAAATCACAAGAAAAGACTCATCATATTTTGTACATTTTAGATAGGATTTATTTAGCAAAATTTTGTGGTGACGTCATAAATTTTTTAGGGGGGATGAGCAAATATATTTTGATCAAAAACTTACCATGCTTATGATAACTTTAAAACATCTTCAAGATTTCAAGGCATTCGGTTTTGTAGTTCCTGAGTAAACCAATAAAATAAATTTACGCATTCATTAATTTTTTTGAGTCACCCTGTATATGCAAATCCAAAAAATATGAATGGAGTGATATATCACAAGCACAGACTCATCATATTTTGTACAGTTTAGATAGGATTTATTCGGCAAAGTTTCGAGCTGACGACATCAATTTTTTGGAGGGGATAACCAAAAATATTTTGACTAAACATTTATTATGCTCTTTATAACCTTAAAACATGTGCAAGATTTCAAAGCATTCGGTTTTGTAGTTCCTGAGTAAACCAGTAAAATAAATATACGCATTCATTAATTTTTTTTGAGTCACCCTGTATATGCAAATCCAAAAAATATGAATGGAGTGATATATCACAAGCACAGACTCATCATATTTTGTACATTTTACTACGTACTTACTATGTACAATTTTGAAGTGACGTCATCACATTAGTGGTGGGGATGACTAGACAAATTTTGGTTAGCGTTTTACCATCTACATGATATTCCTAATATAACTACAAAACTTCACAACAATCGATCCAGTACTTTCGGAGATTATCTGTCTAATAAAAATCCGGGACGGCAGACAGACGGACAGACGGACAGACAGACGGAAATGGGAGACCTATTTCTTGGTCTTCTAGGGGTCATGAAAGATCGAGAAAACGTAAAAGTAGAGAGTCGGCCGACGGACTCGATTACAATACTTCCTTTGCTTACGCTCGGGAAGTAAAAAACGCGCCAAGTAAACTACATCACAGGTGGAGTGGAAATGTGTGCATATCATGTAGAATGTAACTCCTTCAACTTTTAGAACGGCGATATCTTAGGAATGGTCATTCTTAGGGAAAAAAGTACAAGAGCCAGTTTAGTATATAATTTTAAGCTCTATAATTTTTGTCTGAACTATATTTTTGATAAAACTTACCGTTTTCGAGAAAAATCGAAAAAACAAAAAAAAAATGACTTTTGACCTTGAATAAATTTTTTAGCACACTTGGGATCTATGGGGACTTTTGACAATTTATTTCTACTGGTGTACCCAAGGTCTGTACCAAAATTCAGCTCTGTCGGAGTTTTTGTTATTTGATCATTATTTTTATGTCTATTTTGACCGGACTAGGATATACATAAGCAAGAACGCAAATCGAGAATATCGGAGTCTAGATATAATGCAGAGTATAGAAAAATAGTAAAGGACCAAGTACCAAAGGACACACACAGAGAGAAAGTCTAAAAGAGGAAAGAATGATAGCGAGTTATAGGTGTGGAAATGAGGAGAAAGAGAATAATTTTTGGATGGATGAAACGGACAGAAAGTGTAGGATATGTTGGAGAGAGGGAGAAACAATAGAACATATGCTGGAGGATGTGAAGGATTGAGAGAATCGGAAGAAAGTAGGGAGAAGTACTAAACGAGGATGGAAGAGCACTGGACTGGACTGGATGAAAGAGGTACGGAAGAAGAACTAAGAAAGCAAGGGGTGGGCAAGCAGAAAGAATAGAACAATTATTATTACATAAAACTTTTTAATTATTTATTTATTTTTCATTATTTATGATTTGTTATTATTTATGATTTGTTATTATTTATGATTTGTTATTATTTATGATTTGTTATTATTTATGATTTGTTATTATTTATGATTTGTTATTATTTATGATTTGTTATTATTTATGATTTGTTATTATTTTTTATTATTTATTATTTTTTATTTATTTTTTATTTTTTACTACTTTTTATTATTTATTTTGCTGCTGCTGTAAGAGGTTCTGCTGGTAAAAGCTGTCCATTTGGCTTTTCTCTCCAATGCACTTCTTTTTTAACTTGGCGCTCTGATAAACCCAGAGTAGCAGCGAGTTTCGATTTTTGTTTGATTGTTATGTAACAATTAAATAAAGTGGATTCTTTTTCTAATTCGATCCTTTGGAGGTCCGAATAAACTATTCGGTATTTGTCCTTCGTTCCTGTTTTCCTAGGGTTGCACTGACTCTGATAACTCGTCTACTCATCCACTCGAAGGGGGTCCTCGCTGGCGGTGCCCTCGCCACATGGCCTTTGGAGGTTTTGGGGCGAGATGCTCCTGTTTCCCGAACTCCAAAAAATCCCCGTTGGTGAATACGGAATGCGTTAGCACGTGGTCGTGGTGGGGCCACATTTGCGGCTCCTAGATTTGGCCGGCGGCGCGGCGACGGCTTCCTGCAAAATGTATATTAACAATGTTGCAATGAATTTTTAGTAATCATGTGGATTGAATGCTGGGTCCTGAGTAGACTTTTCAATACATTAATGCAGTTTAGTCTTACCTCAGGTGTTTGAAGGTCTCTGATCAGTCCAACTCCAAAATAATCTTTCATTGAAGCGAAAATTTGTAATATCATGTTGCGTCGATAATGGTCCAAACCGTTTCTTAATTCTGATTCTTAGCGTTGAATATTTATCCTCAGATGAAAAACGTGCTGGATGAGATAAAATAGTTGATATAGATAGGAGTTGTAGTAAGGTTCTAAACAAAAAAAATATAATTATCGCATGGGGTTTTGAAGTTTGGCAAGGTGTTGTAAAACTGTACCATTTGCAACCTCTGGTATGTCTCTGTTTCTGTCTTCTTCTGATAGACTGTATTTAAACAGGCAAAGAATGCCCGCGTAACTGTATCGGACTATAAGACAGAAAGAGAAACATTCCGCTTTACAACATCTTGCCAAAATTAAAGGAATTCTACCATAATAATAGTAAATAAAAATCTGAAAGATAGTATTTTTGGGGTGCAAATTAAAAATAATCAACAAAGCTTACAATTATTTAAAATATTCATTATTTTTTAACGTCCAGTGAAAGCCAAACAAGTGATATCTGCGAAACTTTAGAAAGACGTTTTTAAAAATTGGGAAAAAAATTCTTATCACCGAAAGCGATTACTTTGCCACCCCCAAAACATACTAATGCAGTTCAGTCTTACCTCAGGTATTGATGTTAATTTGTTGAGAACTCAACCAGAACAGCTCCTGTCCTGGTTGAGCTCTCGACAAGAACAGAAAACAGCACTGATGTGTACTTAACGACCTACCGCTATCGAACCGAAAGAGTGGGGTGGAAAATGGTGGTGGAGCTTGTACCCCCAGAAGGTGGTAGTGGGGAGGACATTTCTAGAAAACAGAAAATTGTTTGGTAGTGAAAAATTAAAAACTAAATCTAACGAGTTTTGGCAGTATGTCATACGGGAAAATGGATTATCGACTTTTTAACGGGGACAATTTTATGTATCCTGACATATGTTATTTGTTTTATAAACACTGAGACGACGTCGTTAACTCTGTGGACGGGAAGAAATTCTAATTGTTGTTTTTCAATCGTCAATGTTACTATTTTGCTGTTATAAATTTAATTTGTATACATTTCGAACTACATTTAATTAGCAAATCTGTTGCCCTGATGTCATTACATTTTTAGTGCAAAAGAGCAAACGAATTCTGGTTGGCGTTTTACCTACTACACAGCATTGTTTTAGCATCAGATGAACCTTTAAAAGAAAATATCTTCCAACAAACGCTTGAATTAATTTCGAGGGTAAAATTTCTCCAACATATAGTGATAATGAATAACAAACACAAATATGGAATTTATGAAAATTTTTGTTTTGAAACGGTTATCAACTATAATGAAGGAAAAGATTTAAGAGAGTTTAATGATTTCGTTTAGAGTTAAAGGCACCATAAATAAAATAAACATTACAACGGATAATTTCGACGAAGAGTCTTTTCTTCCTCAGCATGAGGCAATGGGGCCGTAAAAGTGACGTTATGAAGTTATTAGCAGAATGAGTGTCGCCAAAAATTAGAAATTCCAGAAAATTCTATGCGGGCTCCTTACAAAGAAACGACTTAAGTCTGCTGCATGGGAATCTCTCAAATGTAGAAACACGTGCAAAATTGTTATTAACCCAACTGGTGAGTTAAGGCTTCTTCTTCTACACACTAAAATATGGCAAAAAGTACAAAACGGCGTGTTCAGTTTCATCCTTATGACAACAGCACATATGTACAGGATGTGTTTTTTATTTGATACTCCTTTAAGTTTTTGATTTGTGAAGATCCGAATTAGAAGTAATGATAATAAAATAATAATAATAATTGATGGTAAACGCATTTTTTTATTCTCACTTCCGTTAACACCGGAAATGACATTAACGCATTATATTTTTTAATAAATACATCATTTACATATCTTACCACAAAAAATTACAACCAACCAAAAGTCTAAAATTGCTAATATAAAAGTTACTTAGTAAAATATATGAAATATACTACTTATTTGTGAAAAAATAACAACCAAGTTTTCATTCTCATAGTTCATTAAATTTAATTAAAAGAAATCTCGATCGACGAAAACTCGAATACAACAAGAGCACAATTTTGTCTTTCCGTTCATTAAAGTAACTCATATTTCATTCCAAAGGAAATAATCAATGATGTTCAAATCGGGTTATCTTGCTGGCTATCTTATTGCACCCCCATTTTTCACCCAACCGTGTTGAAACTTTTTATGTAATCATAATAAAATAATAATTTTCGTAATGAGAGCTCGGCCAAAATTAAATTCGACCCGTTTTACTCCATTACAGCTATTTATACAGGGCCGGCTCTAAGGGACCAGGCGCCCCGATGCAACTTACTGTTCAACGCCCTCTAAAAAATTTTTGTAAAAAAAAAACAAATAAAATTTTGTAATCACATTTTTGTAGAGCGATATTTTTATTAACAAACATACATAAAATTATGATGAATCAATCTTAATATATACACTATGTCCCCGGTATGAGTTCACAAGAGAAAAAAAAACTGTATTTTCTATTTTACAAAAAAATTACATAGGAATAACATTTTTTGCTTAATTCAAAACGTATAAATCTGCAATTAAAACTTCAATATTCCTGGTCTATACTTTTAAAATTATTTTTTTCTTATTTCTCAGTTCTTCGTTACTTTTAGTTTTTTTCGATTTTAAGGACACAGCCTGATAGTATTAAAATTTTAATTGCAGATTTATTCGTTTTGAATTAAGCTAAAAATGTTATTCCTATATCATTTTTTTGTAAAATAGAAAATACAGTTTTTTTTTCCTCTTGTGAACTCAATCCGGGGACATACTGTATATAAAAGTGTTTGTCCTGACTGACAGACTGACTGATTTATCAACACAAAGCCTAAACTACTTAAGCTACAAAAATGAAATTTGGACAGTAGGTTCATTTTGTGTTATAAGCACCCATTAAAAAAGGATTTTTTGAAATTCCGCCCCTACCGGGGACAAAAATTTATGACTTTTTAAATTAGACGGGTTCACTAAGGAGGGGGGAGTGAACGGGATGAAAAATGATTTGTGAATTCCACGCAAGGGGAGCTGCAGGCAACAACTTTTCTACATATTGTCTTTGCCATTTCTACTGAAACACCACCTGTTGATTTTGCTTAAAATTTAGCAATTGGTAACAGTTTTTAGTTGATTGACAACGGCTTTTAGTTAGAAAATTGTCTGAATATGAACGTTACCAAATTTACGATTAACAAGTGGTGTTTCAATAGAAATGGCAAAGACTTTAGTATAAGTATAAAAATATTTATATTACAAAAAGTTTTGAATTTTTAATATTGTAAAATTGAAACGATTTCAAAGTTATTTTTAATTTAGATTTACCTCAATGTTATTCGAAATTTAAATGTAAAATTAATGATGACAAAGAGCCACAAAATGATACAACAGAATCAAATTCGGTTGCAAACAGGAACAGTGAAAAATATAACAAAACTGTTGAACAATCAGCACAACCAACCGACTAGACTTGAAAAATAAAATTTTTAAGTATGTGCCGACATGGAGTTTTATGGTAAAAACAAACGTGACAAATGTTAGGAAAAACATCTGGTTTTGGTCATACCGCTGTTTCGTCAAATTGTTATTCAGATAGTGCAATCATAAATCTGGTACTTTTTGTCAGTATTGATCTAAAGGTCCAATCACCCAACCCAAAGGTGCACTTTTTTTCAATTATTACAGTCAAAAAGTGACTTCTTATGATCTGTTTTTGTGAACCACTCCCCATAGTGGAATATTAAACTGTAGCTTTTTCGAAAAGTTTTCGATGGGCGCCTTGGTCTGTTCTTGCTATAATATTTTGTACATAGTGATTCAATGTTTATTTTTATAGAGTTAATATAAAAGCATAGGCGGTGCCCGCCGCCCGGCGCCCTTTGTCATGGGCGCCCCGATGCGGTGCATCTTTCGCTTACCGTGTTGAGCCGGCCCTGTATTTATATTATCCGACCTCTTTCCTCTTTTGAGGAGACCAAATCAATCAAATTTCATTTTGTTTTAACGGAGATGGTTGTTATTGTAACGTGCTAATAGTCGAATTTTTTGGAAATATAAACTTAAACGGTCGAATTTACTCATGTATACAAAGAAAAGTTATTTAGAAAAATTTCCAAATTTTACTTACAGGCATCTGTAGTAAATTTACTCTGGCGTAGAATTGTTTTTGAAAAATCAAAACCGGATAATGAATAAACTCTAAAACACATGCCGAAAAAACTGATTCGGAAATATTTTTCAAGCTGAGTAATTTTCTGGTTTACTGTGGATGAGACCAGGTATACGCCTAAAGAGCTTAACGCCATCACTCATAGATAAACGGATTAAAGTGAAGAGGCCAACTATGTTATGATTCAGGAGATTTTTTTACTAGAAATTATTTAGCTAATTTTCACAAATTCAGATTTTATTTTCTTCTTACCTTTGGTCTACACACTAATTGGTCATAGGATCCTAATATTTGTAGCAATATACAAGTGATTACAGTTTGTGGTCATTTTATCAATCGGAAAATTTATCTGTTTATTAGAATACTGCGTTTATATAAGCAGGTATGTACGTTTGTATGTATTTCACAACTTAAATACTTATACAGTAGAAACTCATATACAGATTGGTCGTATCATATCTTTTACGTTTATTGCTAACTTAGGGGCAAGATTTTATGACTCACACGTTACATCTATCAAGTAAAATGGAAATAGACTTTGTATTTTGGAAGTACAAATTTTTACATAAAAATTTTAAAATGATTTCTTGTTCGAGAGTCGTCATTGTCATTTTCTTCAACAGGAACTCCATATTTGGTGGAAAAAACTTTTTTAATTTTAATCGCCACACTCGTTTTGTATTTTAAAATACATTATTCTAGCATAATCAAAACTTTATGTTCATATATAGCTGTAGAAAAACTTTCAAAAAGTTTTCACATTTCAAAAAAAATTATTAAGTTGCCATCTAAAAACATGTCAATGACGATATAATTTAAAACAAAAAACAATCAACATACAATGTTTATGTAGCTCTGTACATGTTGAAAATATCTAGAAAATCGAACTTAAAAATTTAAATATACATACTTATCAAAATTAAATGCAGAAAATTTAACCATCATGTTTTTTTAAGCAGAATCCCTCGTTTTACCATACAATGGACAAAAAGGGTAAATCATATATTAATAAGGAACATGTATATTATTACCAAATGCTAGGCCAGTTGCACATAACGAAAAGGAAAGCTTGTATTTTTGCCATTTGGACACTCAAAAGGGGTAAAATCACATACGTTCCATATGACGAAGAATTTTGTAAAAAAATGGTTCTGAAACCCCAAAAATTTTATTTCGGATGCGTTGTTCCGGAACTTGTTGTTCCGGAACTTGTTGTTCCTAGGAGACGTAGGAGATTATCTGTTAGAAATCCTGATTATATTTTAAAAGCACACAGAGAAAAAAAGTCACTAAAAATTAAAAAACAACTTTATTACAAACTATTTATGTATAGATTATTTGCTCGTTTTGAAAATATGTATTTAATATAATAAATCTGTTACCTCTGAAATGGTAGTTTAATTGTCTGCTATTCTACTGGTTTATATCGATCAATATGTTGCCTTTCTTAATACAAAAAAAAAAATCGTGAAGAGTATTTAGATAATTGTAAAATTTACCTGCACAATAGAAACACAACACAACAACCTGAGGACGGACGACGGTCCTCAGGTAATTTATTCAGATAAGAGAGTAGTACAGTCGCTCATCCAAGTAGAGGTTTTCGGTGCGGTGCAAGGATTTTAAATAAGTAGACTTATTTAAAATCCTTGGGTGCGGTGCTAATAATTCGCACCGACAAAATATTGTACTTCAGCTCCATCTTAAAAGCAGTTTAAAAGCAAGGGTAAAATTCTTGGGCTCGGAACAGCTGTCAGTAATATTGACCGTCCAACCCTAGCTGTCATAATAATAATTGGAAAAATTTACAACATTGCCTGCTTGCTAGCCATCCGAGCGTTTCGGATTCTGACCAAATAAATGTTATTACCTTGAGTCTGTGTCTTTGAAGTTTCTGGTTACTAGTAACAGTTTTACAGCAAAAATATTTTTTTGTGCCTGTGGGAATATTATTTTAATAGCCTTTTTTTAAAATTTATTCCATTTTTGTTACCTAATTACGAAACGGACACTCAAGGATAATCGATGAAAGAAATCAATACTGCACACTACTACTACATAAAGAATCGAAAACATAAGCAACATAATATGTAATAATAATAATTGTGTGTATGTACACATGCATGTAATAGTAACAATAATAACATTATTAATAACAAAAAATAAATTTAACACCGTTAACCTTATACACGCGGGTACATGGTATCAGTGCTCTTAATAAATTTAATGCATTTAATAATAAAAGTTGGTATATGTATAGAATTTTGATTTTCCTTCAAATGCGAACATTACGTCCTGCACTCAAATATTTGACTAGTTATGTATGTATTTTGCCTTAACCTACCTACTTCCCTCTTTTTCAAATTAATATTTTCCAAAATTCATATCATATATTGAAACAAAAAATGCCAGATGCGTGTGTATACTGAGACAACATATTTTCTCATTGGTTTCACTTATAATTCATATTGTCCGTACTTGTGAGGCCTGCACCTCTTGGGATTTATTTTTTATAAACAAAGTGAGAAGGAAAGCAAAAACGAAAGGGAATAAGAATGTATAATAATGAAGATTATATATAGTCTGAGGCATATGAAGGAAACTGAGAATATTGACAAAGATTATAAAATTTATAAGGAGAAAGAATAGACTAAAGAGGAAAATATAGTTAAAGTGTTAAAGATCACCAATGGGAGCTTTGGAGCAGAGATTTTGATATACAAAAGTAGGAGTGAGGAGGAAATTCAGGTTTCATTAGAAACCGTGTGTTCCACTTTCGCTACTCCATCTTATCCCTTAATGGCAGTAAAAGTTCAAGTTTTATCTTTCTTGAATTTATGACAACTGATTGATTAGTAGAAGTAGGAGAAATGGAGCAAGCAAGTGATTGGTGAAAATGTTCAAGGTCCTTTCAATTACACGTTAAGTTTTACAATTCTCAAATTAGAAAATTATTGATAAAATGATATTGCACTATTTAAGCTCGGTGAACGAAGACCGTTGCTTTGAATGAGATTCATTTTAGTTAAATAATTGCCGACTTATGAAATTGGAGACTGAATTATATGTAATGTATGTAACGTGCCCAAAACAGGAACTGGGTGACCTTGTAGAATTCTATATTCGCTGTATTCCAAAAATTTCCAATCATCCAGCATGGGTGATTGCCTGATTTTTCAGCGCGAAATTTAAATTTCAAATTTAGGACACCACAGCATTAAACTTATAGTAACGAAGACTTATTACAGAACCAAAATTATTTCAAAATCTTCTCAGCTTCAATTACCCACAGTAACGTTTATTTCCCTTTCCACTGTCCAAATTTCATCACAGTACTAAACAGCCTTGATGCAAGAAAATGTATCTACGTATATATACAGTATATATTATGAACAATGTTTTCTTTTTATTTTTAGAAATGATATAAAATTGGGCCTTGCCCAACGAAAAAACTAAAAACAATCTGCCTTCAAAAACCAGTCCTATTAAGAGTCGTTGAGTGCAGAATAATAAAAATTTTCCGCAACTATACTGAATGATATTTGTTTGAGATTCTTGATTAACAATTATCCGTTTTTGCATGTTTGAATCGATTTTTTTAATGCTCCTAAACTGGAAGGTAAAACTAGAGTTCAGGGTTTTCTTGAAATAAGATTGTGTATAGAGCGTATACAAGAAAAATATTAATAAAATAACTGAGCTATAAGAAAAACCTAAGATAGTGTATCAAGAAAATAGCAGTTTTATGACTTTGAGTTTTTTGCTACCATTGTCAACAAAGAATGTAGCTTTTAGTTGCAAATTTGTGACAACGCCATACTAAACAAATTGATATCGCGTCATAACAATTATTAAAAAAAAAAAAATTGAAACAAATAGTTAAAATAAAGTTTAATTTGAAACAACAAAAACAACTTCAAAGAACCAGTTTTATCACATCTTTATTAAGCAACTTGACTGATAATTCACATTCACAACACATTATCAAAAATCGCGGCAAAAATCTTTCTAAAAGCCTCTTCAGAATTTGGCTTAACATTGGCAAACATTCTCGACCAATTGTTGTTCAAAACTTGATTAATATTATCCCCGAGAACTTTGTCCTCATCAAACAAATTATCCATCTGGAATTTAATCAACTGTTGCATCAAGATGAGCTTGTTGTCGACGACTTTATAATGTGACTTCCCGTTTTTCTCGTACTCTTTGAGACTGAAAATGAGATGAAGGTTCAAATTATCTAAACACATTCATTAATGGGACGGTTTAAGAAAGTGGCATAATCAATAAATCGTTTTATACAACATTATGCAAATTACCATCATCACTACTCTCGGTTACCATTATTTAAAAAGGAGCAAAAAAGTGGTGTGAAGAACAACCGAGGGATCACCTTGCTCAATACGGCGTACAAGATATAACGCAGCGGCTGCAGGTAGTAAAGAAATAGTGGAGTGGGGGATTTTCATATTTAGTTGAAGCCGTCCCTGAACGAAACCACAAGAGCCGGTCGAGCTGCAGTGGACACGTTATTTACGACCCTAAAACCTTTTCTATTGTAAACAACTTAACTTCGACACAATGGGATGATTTTATGATGGCCATATAACCTTATAGCTCTTGGTTCACTATAACTAGGTATGTATAGTGAACCAAGAGCTATAAGGTTATATGGCCATCATAAAATCATCCCATTGTGTCGAAGTTAATTTGTTTACAATAGAAAAGGTTTTAGGGTCGTAAATAACGTGTCCACTGCAGCTCGACCGGCTCTTGTGGTTTCGTTCAGGGGCGGCTTTCACTAGATATGAAAATCCACCACTCCACTATTTCTTTACTACCTGCAGCCGCTGAGGGTTCCGAAATAACCACTCGCTTTGAAAGCCGGCCCTGTTAAATATGAGCAAGAATTGTTTAGAAGATGATTTATTGCCAACCGGTAAGCTTAGTGCGAACCACACAAAAGGGGTATTTATTTGCGATCAACTACTTTTATGATGGCCATATAACCTTATAACTCTTGGTTCACTATACCTACCTAAATTTCTAAGATTTCGGGTTGAAAAATTCCAAGATTAGTAAAAAATACTCACAATAACGTACCTTCGTACCTACAATAAAATATTCTTGGAAATTTAATTTTACTTTTCTACCTACTTCCAGAATATGCCCAACACGTACGAATTTTTATGGAAACAGGAATTTAAAAATAAGAGGAAGAATTATGGTCGGAATTATATATATGAACAAGCATTTTTTTGTTGTGTGTATTGCGAGTAAAGATCTCAACAGTCTCTGACAATGATTTTATTAATTTATTTTAAAACACACATTTGGCTTTTTTCTTTTCTTATGACAGTAAATTAGGTTAAACCGCATATCAAAAATTCTCTTTCAAGGGACTTTATGCTAAAAAAAGGTAGGAAGTGCTATTTAAAAAATTTTCGATGACGTCATACACCTGTCAAATATCGCTCAAAACTTTTAAAACTAATATTACAAAATGGCAATTTTTATATACCAGTAGACGTGTTTTTGCGTTTTTACTTCTCGAACGTAAGCTAAGAAATATTGTTTATTTTCTTTCATAGTAGATAAATATTTTAGTTCCTTACTCTGCTCTACCTGCAAGCTGGGATACACTTCCCCCGCTGACAATAGCAGTAATAAAACTAGTTAAGTATTGTAAACGAAGTGAACGATTTTAACCCTTAGAGATGAGTGGCAGCTGTCATAACGAGGTAGCATGGGTGTTTTACAAGTTGCATATCTTTTAAAATAAAAATTTTCTTGAGGTGTGGTAGACCCCTAAACAAGAACGCAGGTCGAGAATATCGGAGTCCAGATATGATGCAGAGTATAGAAAAATAGCAAAGGAGGACGTACCAAAGGACACACACACAGAGAGAGAGAGAGAGAGTGTAAAGGAGAAAAGGATGATGGCGAGATTTAGGTGTTGAAATAAAGAGAAAGAAAAAAATTTTTGGATGGATGAAACTGACAGAAAGTGTAGGATCTGTTGGAGAGAGGGGGGAAACAATAGAGCATATGCTGGAAAGATGTGAAGGATTGAAACAATCGAAGGAAAGTTGGGAAGAAGTGCTAAACGAGGATGGAAGAGCACTGGGCTGAATGAAATAGGTACGGAAAATAAGGGAAATAAGTATATTATTAGATAAAACTCAAGTTATCTATTTTATTTGTTCATTTATTAAGACCCACCACTGACCCGGAAATGACCGGCATTCAGGCAAGACTTCTATCATTACGGGTACTAAGACCAAGTAATGATATGAATTGATTAGATTAACAGAACAACTTTCGAGATTCTAGAATTACAGCATACAAATTAGTCTGCTATTATTCTCTAATCTCACCCCATCCCCAAAAGTCCATATTATGTTCATTATTTTTAGCATGTTCATTATTTTTCATTTATTTTTTATTTATGTTGTTCCCTGACCCGGTTGTGATTGTCGTTGCTGCTGCTGTAAGAGGTTCTGCTGGTGAAAGCTGTCCATTTGGATTTTCTCTCCAATGCACTTGTTTTTGCTTGTTTCCGCCGTTTCGGTTGTCTGTTTTGAAACCAGATTTTAACTTGGAGCTCTGATAATCTCAGAGTAGCAGCGAGTTCTAAACAGAAAAATTATAATTATCGCATGGGGTTTTGAAGTTTGGCAAGGTGTTGTAAAACTGTACCATTTGCAACTTCTTGGTATGTCTCTGTTTCTGTCTTCCACTGATAGACTGTATTTAAACAGGCAAAGAATGCCCGCGAAACTATATCGGACTAAGACAGAAAGAGAAACATACCGCTTTGCAACATTTGGCAAAAATTGAAGGAGTTCTACAATAATAGTAAATAAGAAACTAAATGATAATATTGTTGGAGTGACAAATAAAAATCTCAAACAAAGCTTACAAATATTTGCAATATTCATTATTTTTGAACGTCTAATGTAAGCCAAACAAGTGATAGTTGCCAAACTTTAGAAAGACGTTTTTAAAAAAATTTCTCGTGCAACTGTATCGGATTAAGACAGAAACAGAAACATACTACTTTACAAAATCTTGCCAAAATTAAAGGAATTCTACCATAATAATAGTAAATAAAAATCTAAATGATAGTATTGTTGGGGTGAAAAATAAAAATAATCAACAAAGCTTACAAATATTTATAATATTCATTATTTTTGAACCTCCAATGAAAGCCAAACAAGTGATATTTGCGAAACTTTAGAAATACGTTTTTAATTGGAAAAAAATTTTTATCGCCGAAAGCGATTACTTTGCCACCTGCAAAACATATTAATGCAGTTTAGTCTTACCTCAGGTATTTGATGGTTAATTTTTTGAGAGCTCAACCAGAACAGTTCCCGTCCTGGTTGAGCTCTCGACAAGAACAGGCAGGAACAGGACTGATGTGTACCTAACGACACCCTAACGACCTACCGCTATCGAACCGAAAGAGTGGGGTGGAAAATGGTGGTGGAACTTGTACCCCCACAAGGTGGTGGTGGGGAGGACATTTCTAGAAAACAGAAAATAGTTTTGCAGCGAAAAATTAAAAACTGAGTCAAACGAGTTTTAACAATGTGTCTAACGAGAAAATGGATTTTCGATTTTTTAACGGGGACAAATTTATGTGTCCTGACACAAAATATGTTATTTGTTTCATAAGCACTGAAACGACGTCGTTAACTCTGTGGACAGAAAGAATAAATAAATTCTAATTGTTGTTTTTCAATTATCAATGTTACTATCTTGCTTTTATAAATTTAATTTGTATACATTTCGAACTAGATTTACTTTGCAAATCTCGTGCCCTGATGTCATCATATTTTTAGTGCAAAAGAGCAAACGCACTCTGGTTGGCGTTTTACCTGCTACACAGCCTTGTCTTTTAACAGCAGACAGCAAATAAACCTTTAAACGAAAATATCTTCCAACAACAATGATAATGAATAACAAACCCAAATATCGACTTTATAAAATTTTTGTTTTGAAACGGTTACGAATTATAATTAGGGAAAAGATTTAAGAGGAGGTAAAGATTTTGTTTATAAAATATATTATAAATAAAATACCATAGACAATTTCGACGAGAAATCGTTTCTCCTTCAGCATGAGGCATTAAGGCAGTAAAAGTGACGTTATGAAGTTATTAGCAAAATGAGTGTCGCCAAAAGATTAGAAATTCCAGAAAATTGTCTGCAGGCTCCTTACAATGAAAAGACTTAAGTCTGCTACCTGGGAATCTTTCAAATGTAGAAACACGTGCAAAATTGTTATTAGCGAAACTGGTGAGGCCTTAAAGCTCCGCCACACAGTCATTAAAAGATGCCAAAATAAGGCAAAACGCCAACCCATTTTGCGCCTTTATTTTAACAGTTGAAGAGCAGGGCGATACATGTGCGTGCTCATGACATAAAAATCTTTAAGGAAGCACTTGTATTTTTTAAAAAACGTAGCAGTTTTTAAAATAAAAAATAAAGTGCGTAAAACCCCAGCGGATTTTTAGCGAAAACTATAACTCGGTGTGCTTTTAAAAAATATCGAGGTGATAGAGAATTTTTTTCTACTTTAGGCGCCATTCTTCGTTTTCTGTTAAAATTTTACTTCTTTTAGTTATTGTAAAAAAACTGCAAAGCATTTTGGGCAAATTTTGGTAAGTTAGGCAACCCAAAATATTAGCTGAGTCGGTAAGCTGTAATTTATGGCCCACACAATAGAGCACCTTTTAAATACCTTAAGCTTATTTGACCACCCTTTGAAGTACCTGACAATAGCATTAATAAGAAGGATATATATATCTTTTAGCTATATGCACTGGACCCTGTTATACCTGATACATACCTATAGTTGTGGTTCTGGTTCAAACTAGGTAATTGTAATAACTGCATTTATTGAACAATAAATTAATGATTTTATTTTTAATAGCTCTTTAATATTTTTACTGCAAGCCGCATATGAACATTTAATCTCTGCAATTGAATTAGAATTTATTAACCCATCTGGAGAAGCTCCTAAAAATTTTTTTCAAATTTGTTAGAGCTTCAAATTTTTCTTTGGCCTTTTCTTCATTGTCAATAGCAAATTGTATAGACTTGTACAATTTTTTCATAAAGTTTTATCGGAATGCACAATACTTTTAACGGTATTTGCGGTGTTAATTCCGTCTCTCATTTTGTCCTTTCTTTACTCCATTCCCTACACATTCGCTGACCACAAGTACCTTTTTCAATAGCATTTACGTTACTCTGTGACAGCTTTATTAATAAATCCGATTTTTTTCTTTCATACACTTCGTTTTCGTTTGTTCATCGTTGACGATATTATTTTTACCGGAATCCAGACTTCGGATACGCAATTTTTTAATAGAGGTTTTAGTTTTATTAATCGTTTTTGTTTTTTTCAATTTTTGTTCCACAAACGCCTTCGTATACTAACATTGGCCTCCCCAATTTTTTTTTTTTGAATAACGGAATTAGGAACGTACCCTTATTATTATAACTTATTGCCGCAGGAAAGCATCACCCTTGATACGATCCTCGTGCAGAAAAACTTAAAAACTTATTCTTTTTCCTCCCACAAATTTATTAACGACAGAATTGTAGCATTCCACAGCATTGTTCTCAATATCAAAAAGTAAACTAGACGACAAAGTTGCAATTCTATTTAAAACTTGTTTGTAAGGTTCGTATAAAATACCATTTGCGAAAGTAGAAATTAAAATATCATTTGACTGTCCACTTTTATAATAAAAATAACTTGCACATTGTTCGTGATTGCCAAATATATGCTGGAAAAGAAGGAAGAGGCTCATTTTTGCTGATAACTGATAACAATAAGCGAAAACCACCATCAGAGACAGTAAAACTTGAAACAAACCAAAATAATGAACAAGACAGTGTTCATTATGCTGATAGATTAAAATTTATTTTTATGTTGGTTATCATTCTGAGAAGGGAACTCTTGATTTCCTTTGGTTATTTTAGAAGTTTGTTGAGAAAGGGCTGAGATTTTTTTTCTAGTAAGCTGAGATCTAGTCGTTTTGACGTGCTCATTTTTACATAAGTACCACTCAAATTTAAAATAGAAAAAATTCGTTCATTCAAAAGACGAAAACGCACTGATTACTAAAGTCTATCACTGATTGTGGCTGTACAAAGTGAGTACTATAAGCCTAAATACCTTTTGCGACCAATGAATGTTCATTAAAACACAATGCTAGTTTCAGTCGTCTCGCTTCTCCAAAAAAAGCAATTTCCGCTTGTATAAAATAAGCGAAATATTGATCACAATAAACGGCAAAACTGTAATGCATTGGTATTGCGTGGGCCCGTTCCAAGCTATTTTGATCACACTAACCGGTTGATAACATTAACCGTGATCATATTAAGCGGCGTCTACTGTATTTTTAAAAAATTTTTAATAGTGATATCTGCTTTCGTTGTTTTAACTATTTCTCTAATTTTGGAACAATAATTACCAAGTATGTGATTTCTACATTCAATTTTTTCTATAAAATAATATGCACCATATGGTTTTGCAGCCCGAACTTTTTTTAATACGCTACTATCCTCGTCGCCTATAATTCTCCTATAAAGTTACTAAAGTAAATCCCTCTAAGATAATTGAATCTTCCATGGACATAGATGTTTGCTCCCAGTTTTTAAAACAGTTATGTGTTGGAATTTCTTTTTTCTGTTTCATACAGGTTTTACAGAAACTACAAAGTTTGTTTTTGACTCCAACATAAAGTATTTTTTTAGTTCTGGCAGCAATTATGCGTCCTACCCCAGACAGTGCATTGGATTTGTAAGAGCATTTGTTCCAAGCTCCATCGGCAATAACGGTAATATATGGGACGCAATCATTATCTACCTCCCTCGCCTTCACAGCTAATCGGTACTCTTCATTACCTGTGTTTTGGTTTGTTCTTCGAAAAGTGCTTCGATGCTCTTTAGAACTCTAGCCCCGGCTTTACGATATGTCGCCTGGGGTATTTGAGGGATATCTAGAGCTGAACAAAATTCTGAAATTTGAGAATAACCTACGACCGTTGATCTAGCTCCACAAATAGCTGCATAATTGACTTTGTATATATGATTTTCAGGTTCAGTACAAAGATTACCGAATATTCCGTACATATGAAATTTGTAGTAGAAAACAATTTTTAAACGATAACAATTTTCGTGAGTTATTTCAATATTGTCTAAAGTACTGATTGATTTCAGTGTTGTTAATAAGTGGCCTATGTCAACAATTCTACGTCCAGTACCAATTTCTCGACGTGTTATGACCTCTAGAGTACGAAAAAAGTGGTCTCCCGTTTCCGTATGTCCGTCTGTCTGTCTGTCTGTCTGTCTGTCTGTATGTCTATCTGTCTGTCTGGTGTCTGTATCCATTTTTTATTAGACAAGTGTTCTCCGAAACTACTGGATCGATTATTGCCATATTTTATATGTATATTAGAAATTTCATGTAGATGGTTAAACGCTAACTAAAATTTGGCAAATCATCTCCACCACCAATGGGATGACGTCATCTCCAAAATTTATAATACAAAGTTTTTTAAATTTGATAAAATTAGATACTCCTGCACTTGTGGTGTGTAAATCCGTCCAGAATTTTCACCCTAGACATCTAGAATTTTTGGAAAAAATTTTAACGTATCCGGGTTCGCATAAAAAAAATAACATTCGCATATTCAAATTTTATAATTTTTCGAAAAAGCTAGGTTTGTTTTGTTGTATTTCAGAGGCGAGAGAAGTTCTGTCGAAATAACTGTCGACCAATTTGCTTCATTCAAAATACATTCCGAGAGGTAACTAGGTATGTTGGTATGTACCTACCTAAATTTCTAAGATTTTGGGTTGAAAAATTCCAAGATTACTAAGAAATACTCACAATAACGTACCTTCGTACCTACAATAAAATATTCTTGGAAATTTAATTTTACTTTTCTACCTACTTACAGAATATGCCCAACACGTACAAATTTTTATGGAAACAGGAATTTAAAAATAAGAGAAAGAATTATGGTCGGAATTATATATATGAACAAGCATTTTTTTGTTGTGTGTATTGCGAGTAAAGATCTCAACGGTTTCTGACAACGATTTTATTAATTTATTTTAAAACACACATTTGGCTTTTTTCATTTCTTATAACAGTACATTAGGTTAAACCGCATATCAAAAATTCTCTTTCAAGGGACTTTATGCTAAAAAAAGGTAGGAGGTGCTATTTAAAAAATTATCGATGACGTCATACACCTGTCAAATATCGCTCAAAACGTTTGAAACTAATATTACAAAATGGCAATTTTTATATACCAGTAGACGTGTTTTTGCGTTTTTACTTCTCGAACGTAAGCTAAGAAATATTGTTTGTTTTCTTTCATAGTAGATAAATATTTTAGTTCCTTACTCTGCTCTACCTGCAAGCTGGGATATACTTCCCCCGCTGACAATAGCAGTAATAAAACTAGCTATTGTAAACGAAGTGAACGATTTTAACCCTTAGAGATGATTGGCAGCTGTCATAACGACGTAGCATGGGTGTTTTACAAGTTGCATATCCTTTAAAATACAAATTTTCTTGAGGTGTGGTAGAGCCTTAAGGCTTCTTCTTCTACACACTAAAATATGGCAAAAAAGCCAAAACGACGTGTTCAGTTTCATCCTTATGACAACAGCCACATATGTACCGGTGTGTTTTTTATTTGATACAACTCCTTTAACTTTTTTATTTGTGAAGATCCGAATTAGAAGTAATCATAATAAAATAATAATAATAATAATTGGTGGTAAACGCATTTTTTAATTCTCACTTCCGTTAACACCGGAAATGACATTTACGCATTATATTTTTTAATAAATGAATCATTTACATATTTTACCACAAAAAATTATAAGCAACCAAAAGTTTAAAATTACTAATATAAAAGTTATTTAGTAAGATATATGAAAATTTACTACTTCTTTATGAAAAAATAACAACCATGTTTTCATTCTCATAGTTCATTAAATTTAATTAAAAAAAATCTTGATCGACGAAAACTCGAATACAACAAGAGCACAATTTTGTCTTTCCGTTCATCAAAGTAATTCGTATTTCACTCCAAAGGGAATAATCAATGATGTTCAAATCGGGTTATCTTGCTGGCCATTTTATTGGACCCCTATTTCTCACCCAACCGTGTTGAAACTTTTGATGTAATCATCTATCTGTATTAATAAAAATGAATCGCCGAAATGTATGTACGCCTATAACTTCAGAACGACCGCACCGAATTGGACGATTCTTTTTTTTTACGTGTTCCTTATCGCCAGGAGAAGGTTTATATGTAAGAGTATTTATAAAAAATGAGACGGCTAAAAGATAAAAAAAAATTTTAAAATTTTGCACGGGAATCGCCACTTCGAATGAATTTGTATAGTTGGCCATTCCTGACGGACCTGTCACCTGACTGACGTGTCACACAAAACTATTTCTTCCGTGCGATTGTGAAAAGTATTATTGCATTTCAAGTCGTTGTTTGTTTTTTCGTAAAAAAAAACGTCGTTTATTTCAAGAAAAGTGTTCGTTAAAGTTTGATCTGCCATATTATTTACCTATGTTCACTTTGTTGGTTTCGACAAAACCTCAAACTTTACCGCTATTCGAGGATTTCATTTGAAGTTTTCAGTATTTTAAAATTCTCAAGACAAAATTTACAGATTTGATTGACTGCGAAAATAATTCTGTGTCGTTTTATGAAGTTCATTACAACGCCGAGAAGACGACAAGCTGACATAGGTCCACGAAGTCAATCAAATGTGCGACGAACTACCTCAGGTGCAAACCGCAATGATTTATTTCATGGGTAATTCGGACACGGAAGTTGATCAGCGTTGTGCTCATAATCAACATAATCAAACATTGAAGCGAGACATTGGGTGGTATGAATAAAAGTGAGTAGATACTCATATTCGAAGTACAAAGTACCTAGAAAGAGTAATAATCTTATATACCTGAGCATCTACTCTATGTACTGAGTACCTACTTGGAAACATTGTATCTCCCCGGACACAAATTGAACATCTACGCGTTTTGTGAGCATTCAATCTAAAAATGAGCATCGGCGTGGCAAATAATTGAGCTGTCTGTAAAGCAGCTTAGAAAACGAGCAGGATCGTTGTAAGAGTGAGTTTTGACTAAATATGGGGACTTTCATGAACGTGGAACGTCGCCAAAAAATGCATTCAGTTTGGAGTGGGAATATCCAAAACTTTTCAGGTAATTAACTTTTATTTATGCATAAATTGTGCAGTGCGTTTTTTCTTTCATTGGCCATAGAGATTCCCATCTCAAGGTGTCTACCTAATACTAACTTGTATTTTGGTGACTCGATTTTTGCCTTGATGGTTGAACACTGTCACTGTTTTCCGTTTTTGTTGTATCGAGATGCTACTTGGGCATCAACTGGTACCTATTGAAGTATTAGCATCATCTAGAAAAACTAGAAACATTTGGATTTGATATTCGAGTAGATGCTTCGTATTTCGAGTATGAGCATCTACTCAGTTTTATTTATACCAACCATTGTCAAACAACTGATCGAACGTTTTTTCGATAGAACTTCATTCGGACCAAAAGTATAATGTAACATATTCAGCATTTTCTTGTTGAGTCTTTCCTTCACACAATTTTGTGATGACCAAATCAACATTTACAATCAACACGTATATCACCTTGGACTGGTGCAGTGTAACTAATACTAAAAATAACTGTATTGTATCTCCAAAATTATCTGCGAAATTCGAGTGAGCCGTCCCATCAATTTTTAATGATTAACAATTTACCATACTTACAATAACTTTAAAACGTCTGCAAGATCTCAAAGGTATTCATTTCTGCAACTCTTGAGTTATTCAATAAAATAAATTGACTGTACCATACATTTTTTTAAGTCACTGTAAAACCAAATCTAAAAAATTGGTCTAAAGAGTTTAGACAGTACTTCCCTCGCTGTCGGAAACGTGACGACTGCATGTCTACTATGTTTTTTTCTCGGAGTGGATTTCAAAGCAGTCGGTTTTGTAGTTCCTGAGTAAACCAATAAAATAAATTTACGCATTCATTATTTTTTTGAGTCACTCGGTATATGCAAATTCAAAAAATGTGAATGGAATGATAAATTACAAGTACAGACTCATCATATTTTGTATATTCTAGATAGGATTTATTCGGCAAACTTTTGAGCTGACGTCATCAGTTTTTTGAAGAAGATAACCACATATATTTTGACTAACAATTTATTATGCCATTTATAACCTTAAAACATTTGCAAGATTTCGAAACATTCGGTTCTGTAGTTCCTGATTAAATCAATAAAATATATTTACGCATTCATTAATTTTTTTGGGTCACCCTGTATATGCAAATCTACAAAATATGAATGGAATCATAAGTCACAAGAAGAGACTCATCATATTTTGTACATTTTTATTCAGCGAAATTTTGTGGTGACGTCATAAATTTTTTTAGGGGGGACGACCAAATACATTTTGATAAAAAATTTACCATGCTTATGATAATTTTAAAACATCTTTAAGATTTCAAAGCATTCGGTTCTGTAATTCCTGATTAAATCAATAAAATCAATTGACGCATTCATGAATTTTTTTCAGCCACCCGATATATGCAAATCGAAAAAATATGAATGGAATGATAAATCACAAGTACAGACTCATCATATTTTTAACATTTTAGATAGGATTTATTCACCAAATTTTAGGGTGACGTCATCAATTTTTTTAGGGAGGGATGAGCAAATAAATTTTGATAAAAAATTTACCATGCTTATGATAACTTTAAAATATCTCCAAGATTTCACAGCATTCGGTTCTGTAATTCCTGATTAAATCAATAAAATATATTGACGCATTCATTAATTTTTTTGAGTCACCCTGTATATGGAAATCGAAAAAAATTGAATGGAATGATAAATCACAAGAAGAAACTCACCATATTTTGTACATTTTAGGTAGAATTTATTCAACAAAATTTTGTGGTGACGTCATAAATTTTTTTAGGGGGGACGACCAAATACATTTTGATAAAAAATTTACCATGCTTATGATAATTTTAAAACATCTTTAAGATTTCAAAGCATTCGGTTCTGTAATTCCTGATTAAATCAATAAAATCAATTGACGCATTCATGAATTTTTTTCAGCCACCCGATATATGCAAATCGAAAAAATATGAATGGAATGATAAATCACAAGTACAGACTCATCATATTTTTAACATTTTAGATAGGATTTATTCACCAAATTTTAGGGTGACGTCATCAATTTTTTTAGGGAGGGATGAGCAAATAAATTTTGATAAAAAATTTACCATGCTTATGATAACTTTAAAATATCTCCAAGATTTCACAGCATTCGGTTCTGTAATTCCTGATTAAATCAATAAAATATATTGACGCATTCATTAATTTTTTTGAGTCACCCTGTATATGCAAATCCAAAAAAATATGAATGGAATGATATATCACAAGTACAGACGCATCATATTTTGTACATTTTAGATGGGATTTATTCGGCAAACTTTCGAGCTGACGTCATCAAGTTTTTGGAGGGGATAACCAAATATATTTTGACTAAAAATTTATGATGCTCTTTATAGCTTTAAAACATCTGCAACATTTCAAAACATTCGGGTTAGCAGATTCAAAATTAAATTGCAAAATGTTGTTTTATAATTTTTTTTTTTCCAAAAATCTGGACGTTTCGGATAAAAACTCAATTGGGGGTCGTAAACTACATGTGTAGGACTATGTTATTTTATACAATTTAAGACCCATTTACTATGTACAATTTTGAAGTGACGTCATCGCATTAGTGGTGGGGATGATTAGACAAATTTTGGTTAACGTTTTACCATCTACATGATATTCCTAATATAAGTACAAAATTTCACAACAATCGGTCCGGTACTTTCGGACATTATCTGTCTAATAAAAAGCCGGGACGGCAGACAGACGGAAATGGGGGACTTATTTCTTCGTCTTCTAGAGGTCATGAAAGATCGAGAAAACGTAAAAGTAGAGAGTCGGCCGACGGACTCGATTAGACTATACTTATACAATACTTCCTTTGCTTACGCTCGGGAAGTAAAAATCTTTTCGTTTTCATAAACCAGCTCTGGATAATTTTTAATCCATCCAGAAACAAGCGAACTTTTTTCTTTCGGCATTTTTACTTCTCCATGCCTCAGTCGTTTCGAACACCCGCAGCCCCTTCCCATAAATTTTAAAATCATTATTCATCCATAACAATCTCAAAATTTATATTTTTACGACTTTATGAGTTCTAAGAAGTAACGGTATTTGTGACCGTCGCCGTCCAGCTTGAAAATTTCGGCCGGAAGTTGTCAAACCTATCCGTTGTGTTGTATTGAACCGAGCACGTTCTAAAAAATATCATGGGAAAGTGAAAAGGGAACAAAACCTGCACTGATATGCACGATTTCTCCGAAATATGCAAGAATTAGAAAAAATGATGAAATATGCATGCAATATGCATTCGGCATAAATTCCGCACTTTAATTATTAGATAAAACTCGAATATCTATTTTATTAATTCATTTATTATTTATCGTGTTCATTATTTTTCATTTGTTCATTATTTATTTTTGTTGCTCCCTGACCTGGTTGTTATTGTCGTTGCTGCTGCTGTAAGAGGTTCTGCTGGTAAAAGCTGTCCATTTTGCTTTCGTCTCCAATGCACTTCTTTTTGCTTGTTTCCGCCCTTTCGCACGTCTGTTTTGAAACTGGATTTTAACTTGGCGCTCTGATAAACCCAGAGTAGCAGCGAGTCCCCATTTTTCTTGTTATGTAACGATTATCTAATGCGTTCCTTTGGAGGTCCGAATAAACTACTCGGTATTTGTCCTTCGTTCTTGTTTTCCTAGGGTTGGGCTGACTCTGATAACTCGTCTACTTCATCCACTCGAAGAGGGTCCTCGCTGGCGGTGGCGGCGCCACGCGCGCTTGGAGATTTTGGGGCGAGGTGCTTCCGTTTCCCGAACTCCAAAAACTCCCCGTTGTTGAATACGGAATGCGTTGGCACGTGGTCGTGGTGGGGCCACATTTGCGGCTCCTACATTTGCTGTTCGGCGCCCTGATGGTAACCGTGCCAGGAGTGCGGGTTAGCTAGCAGCTGTAGGTAAATATCACATACAAATGTAGTTCTAATTTATTAGAAAAAAGAAACAAAATTCCTTACCGTCTTGGAGTTTGGAGTCTTTAATTTGTTGAGAGCTCAACCAGAACAACTCCCGTCCTGGTTGAGCTCTCGACAAGAACAGGCAGAAACAGTACTGATGTGTACCTAACGACCTACCGCTATCGAACCGAAAGAGTGGGGTGGAAAATGGTGGTGGAGCTTGTACCCTCACAAGGTGGTTGTGGGGAGACATTTCTAGAAAACAGAAAATTGTTTGGTAGAGAAAAATTAAAAACTGAATCTAACGAGTTTTAACAGTATGTCTTACGGGAAAATGGATTATCGACTTTTTAACGGGGACAATTGTATGTATCCTGACACAAAATATGTTATTTGTTTTATAAATACTGAGACGACGTCATTAACTCTGTGGACGTGAAGAATAAATAAATTCTAATTGTTGTTTATCAATCGTCAATGTTACTATCTTGCTGTTATAAATTTAATTTGTATACATTTCGAACTACATTTACTTAGCAAATTTCTTGCCCTGATGTCATCACATTTTTAATGCAAAAGAGCAAACGAATTCTGGTTGGCGTTTTACCTACTACATAGCATTGTTTTAACAGCAGATGGACCTTTAAACGAAAATATTTTCCAATAAATGCTTGTCAGTAGTTCGAGGGAAAAATTTCTCCAACACATAATGATAATGAATAACAAACCCAAATATCGACTTTATGAAAAATTTTTGTTTTGAAACGGTTACCAATTATAATTAGGGAAAAGATTTAAGAGGGGGTAATTATTTTGTTTATAGTTAAACATACCACAAATAAAATATATACCATAGATAGTTTCGAAGAGAAATCGTTTCTCCTTCAGCCTGAGGCAAAGGATTAGTAATTCCGGAAAATTGTATGCGGGCTCCTTACAAAGAAAAGACTTAGGTCTGCCACTTGGGAATCTTTCAAAGGTAGACCCACGTGCAAAATTGTTATTAGCGAAACTGGTGAGTTAAGGCTTCCCCTTCCACACACTAAAATACACGTCGTTGATCTGCTTCCCCAACCTCTCGTCCCCGTTGAATAGATTATCGAGTTTATAGTGAATCAACTTTGGTTCCAAAGTCAGTCGACTTCCGATAATTTTATAATATTTTTTGCCATTTTTCTCGTATTCTTCCAAATCGAACGTGAAGCTGAGTAACAAGTCACCTTAAAAAAAGAGAAGTAAAATGATTATATAAAAAATAGCCTTACTAAGATCTATAACACCAGGTCCGTGCCCGTCGATAGGCAAAACCAAAATCTTGCCTGTGGCATCATACATAAAGTCTAGTCTCAAATGAGGTACCGTAAAGACAAAACATATATTTTTCTTATCAAAATCAACACTATAAACAGGGATAATAATTATAAATTTCCACGATTCGCAAAACTAAGACATACTCAAATTTCGATACTTTTCCTTGAGTGAGTCCGGATAGTTTCAGGTTGGTGTAATTGTGGCTAAAACTTGCTGGGCCACCTCCTGGTGCTATGGACATGAAGGGAATTTCCAGAGGTTCCAAACCAATCAAACCAACTGACGGTATTGCGTGATTCAGTTGACTTATAGCATTTTCTACCGCTTTTGCGATGCACGGGTTGAAGTCGCTTTTATTCCTATCGCATTTTTGGAAAGAAGAGGTTAAAACTGGTCTTTAGCTTGTGGTAACATTAAAAAATAAACTTACGCAGTTTTACACAACCAGAAATAGCAATGGTGTGTAGCGGTGAGGGGAGATTATAAAAAATTGTGTATGGCACACAGGTTTATTGAAAATTGATTATTACATCAGAGCACCCGTGTGCTAGATGTTCCGGACAAAACTTAATAGCGACTGACTTAAAAACTAACTGTGTCGGTGTAACATAAGAAGTCGCCCCCGAATCGAAACCCAATGATTTTTTACGGGTCAACCGGGTCAAAGGGGTGGCTGCAGACCTGCAGCTGCAACATTTCTTTGACACACCGACGACATAGGCGTACTAAAGACATAGGCGTACCGACGACATTGTAGCACACGCAACAAGCAATAAGGACACAAAAAGTTGTTACCAACGAATGCATATTTGAAACCCACTTGTACTGACACCGGGAAATGATTTTATAAAGAAAAACCTACCTGGAAAATTTCTGAAACGAGTTTTTTGTACTTTGTGTTGTAATTATTTTTAAACGATGTCGGCTTTGATACAAAGCGTAGAAGTCTTATTTTCATGTTTTTTTTAATATTAAATACATTATATACAACCAGTAGAAATTATAAAACATGCTTGTCATCAAATTAACTCACCAGTAAAAAGGGACCTCGAAGACTATTCTATCCAGAGCAGGTTTAGCTGAACTTATTCCAAGTCAAAAACAGTCTTGTATAAAAATGAAGTCTTTAGCAATACTTTGTGCCCTTTTCGTGGTTTCGGACTGTGTTAAAATGCGTAAGTTAAAATTTTTTGAGTTTCCTTTATTCGAATAGCAATTTTAGCCTCCACTTTCCAAAAATGCACCAGAAACAAAAGCGACTTTAATCAGTGTTTGTTGAAAGCTGTTGAAAATGCTGTGCATCAGCTGAATCACCCAATGATGGCTGTGGGTTTGATTAGTTTAGAACCTCTGGAAGTCTCTTCTATTAACGTCTCGCCGGGAACAGGAGCAGCCCAGTTTACCCAAATTTACAAAAATGTGAAAATTTACGGTTTTAGCAAAGCGAAATTCTCAAAATTTGAGTATGTGTTTATTTTGTAAAAGTTTTAGTATTAACGTGGTTTTAGCTTTGACTTTGATAAGAAAACAATCACTTTTGAGTGCAGTGTTTCAAATATTCGAGTGGAGGCTGAATACGATTTTAAAGGGAGAATTATGGTTATTCCCTTTAATGGAAAAGGTTCCGCTGTTATTACACTTGGTAAGAGGTTTTGACGAAGAGAACTTGTATGATTGTTATTTTTGAAGACGATGTGAACTTCGTATTTACGTTTAATTTGGATGAGTATGACAAGAGTGGAGAGAAATATTATAAAATTAAAAAGAGCACACTTGTTGCGGGACCACAATTAATCCATTTTCAGTTAGATAATTTGTTTGGTGAAGATGAAGCGCTAGGGAAGCACCTCAATGACGTTTTTAATGAGAACTGGAAGGCACTTTGGGACGATGTCGAAAGCAGTTACGAGGAGGTTTTTAATCAATTAATTACAAATGATTTTGATAGGTTTTTGGAGAAAGTGCCAGTTTCTGAAATTTTTGATTAAGGGAGAATAATTCTATGGATGGCTTCTAACGTATGTTAATTTTTAAGTTTTGATTTTATTGTGGAGGAAAAACATACTTCTGTACGTCTATAATTTTAAAATATATTTTAGTGACAGAATATAAAATTGTTTTTATTTTGCCTCATGGGCTTAAATAAATTGCCAACGTAGTACTGTTATAAACATGTCCTTCAAAAAATCGGATATGGCATCTTCAAAATTACGAATCGGTTGTCGGTTTTTTAAAACAAATCGATTATTTAATTTTTATTAAAAATAGTTGCCATGTAAAAAAGAAAATTAAGAACTGAAACTGGATGTTCTCAATTTTCTGGAACAAAAAATAAAAAATAAAAACGAAAGTGCAACAAGATATGGGTCTAGGGTAATCACCAAGTACTAAAGCAGTAAAACTACAAAAATATTAAAATCTTAAAAAATAAAAGTCGAAAAGGGAAAAAAACGTACGTACTTGACAGTGTCAAGAACGAGGTAAATTTGACAGAAAAATCAGAGATGAAACTACGTATTAGCTATTGAAAGTTTAAATAATAGTAACATTTAGTGCTTATAATCTGATTGAAGCTTCTATCTAGTGTGACCAAACAGAAAAACAAAACTAAATGGATGAGAAACAATAGTCAATCTCAGTCTCTAAAAGTTGACCAGGGGAAGCTATTTTTGAAAATTTGGTAATCACATAAATCAAACATTTCAACAATTTTTTAGAATCGTATTTTCAGTGACAATTAAGTTGGTAGGTTTCGCGGATGTCACAGATTTTAGTTTTGAGGCGAAATTAAAACAATTCGGAATGTTATATATGATCTTCATTGACTAACCTGTGGTGGGCCGTAAGGAGGAGGTTCGCGGGCCGCTGGTTGTCGACAGCTGGCCTAAGTAGTTTGGTTGTCACCAAAGGATTAGAAATTCCATAAAATTTTATGCAGGTTCCTTACAAAGAAAATACTTAAAAGCAACGGTAAAATTCTTGAACTCGGAACAACTGTCAGTAATATTCACCGTCCAGCCCTGGCGATCATAATAATATTTGGAAAAATTTACAACATTGCCTGCTTGCTACCCACCCAAGCTTTTTGGATTCTGACTAAGTAAATTTTATTACCTCGAGTCTGTGTCTTCGAAGTTTCTAGTATAGTTTCCTCAAACCTATAATGCGTTAGTAAATGTAAACCATGCCACGTGCCAGGGACGGCAGTGACGCGAAAGACCGGACTAAGAGTAATTTTGTTTTTAGGGTTTCTTCCGTACCTTAATTATTTAATCATTATTCTGCACATTTGAAAATATTATTAAGATACTGAAAGCAAAAAACATAAAATTTTTAATAAGTACGATCGGAATTATAGAAAACTGGTCCACTAAGTTTTTTGATAAATCAAATAATTTTGACGATGTCACCGTGCTTTGTTTCAAATCCAGAGGGTACATTCATATTGCTGTTATATTAAACATAATACATGACTAAAGAGCGAAAAGTATGCAGCAAAATTTTGAGAAATACGATCATGTAATATGCATGAAATTTATGCAAATATGCTGTAACTTTATTAATATATGCAGAGATATGCAGTTGCATATCCTCCAAAAATTGAAAAGAAGTGTAATAACACAACTAAATTTATTTACAAATTTTAAAACAGGTTTATCAAGCTTAATTTTTTTAATAAAAAATACATAGGTAAATAAAATTTTTTAAAATTATTGTCTTACACTAAATAGTGACAAATAAATAAAAATTAATAATAATAGGCCATTTAATTAGTATTTTTGTAGCAATTTATTTTAAATACTTTTCGAAATATTGTAGCAAAAAATTTGGCCGATGATCCGAAAACATATATTTGTAAATAGAAATGCGGTTTGTAGCAGAAGCTACAAAATACAGTGCCTTCTTGAAGAATAAATTCAGGAAAAGACCAGTACAGGGCACGGTTGATAAAACCGCTAATTGTTAATTTAGAAGAGTCCAGTGATGATGACAGTGACTATTTCGATCAATAAATAAGCAGTAGTAGTTAATAAGTAAATAGTTTGGTATGTCAAAATTCTAACTAATTTGCTGTAATAAAAAATGATTGAGTACAAAGTTACTTTGTTTTTACTTAAAATAAAAAAATCGAAAGGCGCAGTTGTCGGTAAATGCAAAACTCAGTCTTGCCCTGTGCTTTTACCAGAAAAGGTCTTTTCAGGTAGGTATCGGTGAGCGGGTTTAAGACATCCGGTTGTGACGGCCTATTGAATTATAATGGGAGTCAAATTGGTGTGAAGTCATAAACGCCTTATATGTTTGAGGGAACTCTACCAGACGATCAGGCAGGGTTTAGGAAAGGAAGAGGTATTATGGACAATGTGTATACATACAAGCTCCACCACCATTTTCCACCCCACTCTTACTGTTTCTTCACATATTTTTCCATTCTCGTTACCAGATACGCATCTACTCCCTTTCTCCTCAAATACTCTCACATTTTCTTTCTATCCACGCTATCAAACGCTGCTTTGAAATATATGAACAATGCGTACATTCGCCCTCCCTCTTTCCTAATTTCTCTTCCCACTAAATACCGCAGAATATACATACAATAACTCAGATAGATCGAATATTCAAGAAATGGTCCGAAAAGCGAACAAAGTGATAGGAATAATATGGGGAATAGGAGAGAGAAAATTTGGACGTGATTATAAGGGAAGAATGATGATGTTTGATAGTTTGATCAAGAGTGTATTTATGAAGGGAGCTGAGATTTGGGGATGGAGGGAATATGAAGAAATAGAGAGAGTGCAAGAAAAATACTTAAACTGGACATTGGGATTGGAAATCCCAATATCCCGCCGGGGTATATAGTGAGAGAAGAAACAAAAGGGGAGAAAATAAGAGTGGAAGCGGTTAAAAGGGCGGTTGGATTTGAAGAGAAGTTCAGTGCGAGAGGTGATTGTAAAATATTGCAAGAATGTTAGAAACAAATAAGAAAGGAAGGGGGAAAACAGGTTTGGAATGTAAGAGACAAGTACTATGAAGAAAAGGGATATTCATGTGAAGAAATAGAGAGAATGAGAGAAATGGGAAAGAGTATGAAAGAAGAACTGAGTGTAAGAGATAAGGATTAGTCCGGTCAAAATAGACATTTCAAATAACAAAAACTCCGGCAGAGCTGAATTTTGGTAGAGACCTTGGGTACACCAGTAGAAATAAAGTGGCAAAAGTTCCCATAGATTCCATGTGTGCTAAGAAAGTTATTCAAGGTCAAATGTCAACATTTTTGGTTTTTTGGATTTTTCTCGAAAACGATAAGTTTTATCAAAAATACAGTTCAGACAAAAATTGTAGACCATAAAATTATCTACAAAAATGGCCCTTATACTTTTTTGCCTAAGTATCTCCATTCCCAAGATATCGCCGTTCTAAAAGTCGAAGGAGTTGCATTCTACATGATATGCACACAAATTCCACGTATATCTATAGTCAGACCCTTAATATAACTAAAAATGCCATTCGTGTCTCTTACATGTATAAAATAACAACGAACAAAATAATAAATAACTACTAACAATTCTGAGAATATACACTCAAAAGAAACTCAATCCCTTAGTCAGCCCCTTCTAGTATAGATTGATAAAATCATTTAATTTTTAAAATCTGGAAAGGCTCAACAGCGAGCAGAAACATATTCTTCAAGCAGTTTATCTTTTTATCCAAAATGCAAAAACCATATTTTATTTTTACATGTAATAACCGGCTGCGATACTACATCAGCACTGTTCAGAAGGGGTAAAACGTGAGTATTGAAATTACTTGAAAGGACTTAACTCATTGCGCTAAAATATTTGAAGAAATTGACGCGTCTCCTCAAACGATAATCACAAAAGGAATTCTCTTTCTCCTTACGGTTTATGGAGCTCCAAAAAAATTAATTGTTTCGACAAGTACCACTTAAAAAAAAAACGAAACAAGAAACAAGTACAACTATCTTGTCTTCCTCCAACATGGCTTCTGCTCATCAACACTTGTATCGAGTAGGTATATTATCAAGTTCAGACATGGCTAGGCTATCAACTGAACCCCGAAGACTGAGGTTGGAAATTAACAGATAATACTTTGGAACCGATTCAAACTACACTCCCACCTGCTCCGAAAAAACTCCTAAACACTATTTTTTGCAATTGTAAAAAAAATTGTTGTACTAAGTGTGGCTGTAGAAGAGTAGGGTTGTTGTGTTCAACAGCGTGCACTAATTGCCAAGGTCACTCTTGCTCGAATGTTCAATGGAATCCAACAGACGAAGATTCATGTGATATCGATGAAGAGACAACTGATTCGTCTTCAGTTGAAAAATTTCTGAACATCCAACAAGAAGAGGAAGAAGAAGAAGAAATTGAAGAACACGTGACTGATGAAGTCGAATTTGAAGAGTATGAATCAGATTAAAATGTTAACAGAAATTGGAAACATAGTTTAAATCAATCAACTATATCAATATCAAAATCAATACTCATCATGCAGTAATTACAGCATTTTCCCATAAAACTCCATCGTAGGCCTACAGCGGAAACCACGTTAAAAAAAAAGCGCCAAGTACACTACATCACACCTGTTGTGGAAATGTGTGCATATCATGTAGAATGTAACTCCTTCAACTTTTAGAACGGCGATATCTTAGGAATGGTCATTCTTAGGGAAAAAAGTACATGAACCAGTTTTGTAGATAATTTTAAGCTCTATAATTTTTGTCTGAGCTATATTTTTGATAAAACTTACCGTTTTCGAGAAAAATCGAAAAAACCAAAAAAATGACTTTTGACCTTGAATAACTTTTTTAACACACATGGGATCTATGGGGACTTTTGACAATTTATTTCTACTGGTGTACCCAAGGTCTGTACCAAAATTCAGCTCTGTCGGAGTTTTTGTTATTTGATCATTATTTTTATGTCTATTTTGACCGGACTAGGATATACATAAGCAAGAACGCAAATCGAGAATATCGGAGTCTAGATATAATGCAGAGTATAGAAAAATAGTAAAGGACCAAGTACCAAAGGACACACACAGAGAGAAAGTCTAAAAGAGGAAAGAATGATAGCGAGATATAGGTGTGGAAATGAGGAGAAAGAGAATAATTTTTGGATGGATGAAACGGACAGAAAGTGTAGGATATGTTGGAGAGAGGGAGAAACAATAGAACATATGCTGGAGGATGTGAAGGATTGAGAGAATCGGAAGAAAGTAGGGAGAAGTACTAAACGAGGATGGAAGAGCACCGGACTGGACTGGATGAAAGAGGTACGGAAGAAGAACTAAGAAGGCAAGGGGTGGGCAAGCAGAAAGAATAAAACAATTATTATTACATAAAACTTTTTAATTATTTATTTATTTTTCATTATTTATGATTTGTTATTATTTTTGATTTGTTATTATTTATGATTTGTTATTATTTATGATTTGTTATTATTTATGATTTGTTATTATTTATGATTTGTTATTATTTTTTATTATTTATTATTTTTTATTTATTTTTTATTTTTTACTACTTTTTATTATTTATTTTGCTGCTGCTGTAAGAGGTTCTGCTGGTAAAAGCTGTCCATTTGGCTTTTCTCTCCAATGCACTTCTTTTTGCTTGTTTCCGCCCTTTCGCTCGTCTGTTTTGAAACTAGGTTTTAACTTGGCGCTCTGATAAACCCAGAGTAGCAGCGAGTCCCGATTTTTGTTTTATTGTTATGTAACAATTAAATAAAGTGGATTCTTTTTCTAATTCGATCCTTTGGAGGTCCGAATAAACTATTCGGTATTTGTCCTTCGTTCCTGTTTTCCTAGGGTTGCACTGACTCTGATAACTCGTCTACTCATCCACTCGAAGGGGGTCCTCGCTGGCGGTGCCCTCGCCACATGGCCTTTGGAGGTTTTGGGGCGAGATGCTCCTGTTTCCCGAACTCCAAAAAATCCCCGTTGGTGAATACGGAATGCGTTAGCACGTGGTCGTGGTGGGGCCACATTTGCGGCTCCTAGATTTGGCCGGCGGCGCGGCGACGGCTTCCTGCAAAATGTATATTAACAATGTTGCAATGAATTTTTAGTAATCATGTGGATTGAATGCTGGATCCTGAGTAGACTTTTCAATACATTAATGCGGTTTAGTCTTACCTCAGGTATTTGAAGGTCTCGGATCAGTCCAACTCCAAAATAATCTTTCATTGAAGCGAGAATTTGTAATATCATGTTGCGTCGATAATGGTCCAAACCGTTTCTTAATTCTGATTCTTAGCGTTGAATATTTATCCTCAGATGAAAAACGTGCTGGATGAGATAAAATAGTTGATATCCCCGAGGAGTTGTAGTAAGGTTCTAAACAAAAAAATTATAATTATCGCATGGGGTTTTGAAGTTTGGCAAGGTGTTGTAAAACTGTACCATTTGCAACCTCTGGTATGTCTCTGTTTCTGTCTTCCTCTGATAGACTGTATTTAAACAGGCAAAGAATGCCCGCGTAACTGTATCGTACTAAGACAGAAAGAGAAACATACCGCTTTACAACATCTTGCCAAAATTAAAGGAATTCTACCATAATAATAGTAAATAAAAATCTTAAAGATAGTATGTTTGAGGTGAAAAATAAAAATAATCAACAAAGCTTACAAATATTTATAATATTCATTATTTTTGAACCTCCAATGAAAGCCAAACAAGTGATATTTGCCAAACTTTAGAAAGACGTTTTAAAAATTGGAAAAAAAATTTTTATCACCGAAAGCGATTACTTTGACACCCGCAAAACATATTAATGCAGTTTAGTCTTACCTCAGGTATTTGATGGATGAATTTTTTGAGAGCTCAACCAGAACAGCTCCCGTCCTGGTTGAGCTCTCGACAAGAACAGGCAAAAACAGTACTGATGTATACCTAACGACCTACCGCTATCGAATCGAAAGAGTGGGGTGGAAAATGGTGGTGGAGCTTGTACCCTCACAAGGTGGTAGTGGGGAGGACATTTCTATTCTAGAAAACAGAAAATTGTTGGTTGTAAAAAATTAAAAACTGAATCTAACGAGTTTTAGCAGTATGTCTTACGGGAAAATGGATTATCAACTTTTTAACGGAGACAATTTTATGTATCCTGACACAAAATATGTTATTTAAACGACGTCGTTAACTCTGTAGACGGGAAGAATAAATAAATTCTAATTGTTGTTTTTCAATCATCAATGTTATTATCTTGCTTTTATAAATTTAATTTGTATACATTTCGAACTACATTTACTTAGCAAATCTCTTGCCCTGATGTCATCACATTTTTAGTGCAAAAGAGCAACGAATTCTGGTTGGCGTTTTATCTACTACACAACATTGTTTTAACAGCAGATGAACCTTTAAAAGAAAATATCTTCCAACAAACGCTTGAATTAATTTCGAGGGTAAAATTTCTCCAACATATAGTGATAATGAATAACAAACACAAATATGGAATTTATGAAAATTTTTGTTTTGGAACTGTTATCTAAGTACTATAATGAAGGAAAAGATTTAAGAGAGTTTAATGATTTCGTTTAGAGTTAAAGGCACCATAAATAAAATAAACATTACAACGGATAATTTCGACGAAGAGTCTTTTCTCCCTCAGCATGAGGCAATGGGGCCGTAAAAGTGACGTTATGAAGTTATTAGCAGAATGAGTGTCGCCAAAAGATTAGAAATTCCAGAAAATTCCATGCGGGCTCCTTACAAAGAAACGACTTAAATCTGCTACCTGGGAATCTTTCAAAGGTAGACCCACGTGCAAAATTGTTATTAGCGAAACTGGTGATTTCAGGTTTCTCCGTCCACAAAATAAAATATGGCAAAATAAGACAAAACGCCGTGTTCAGTTTCATCCTTATGACAAGAGCACATATGTACAAGTTGATGTGTTTTTTCTCATTCACTCACTCCTCTAACTTTTTTATTTGTGAAGATAAATCCGAATTAGAATTAATATATAATAAAATAATAATAATAATAATTGATGGTAAACGCATTTTCAAATTCTCACTTCCTGTAGCACCGGAAATGACATTAATCCAGTATATTTTTAATAAATGAATCATTTTGGTACATGTTTTATTACAAAAAATTATAAGCAACCAATAATCTAAAATTACTAATAAAAAAGTTGTACATTAAAATATATCAAAAATTAACAATCACGTTTTCATTCTCATAGTTCATTAAATTTAATTAAAAAAAAATCTTGATCGACGAAAACTCGAATACAACAAGAGCAAAATTTTGTCTCTCCGTTGATCAAAGTAACATATCTTTTATCCCAAAAGAAATATTTAATGATGTTCAAATCGGATTATCTTGCTGGCCATTTTATTGGACTCCTCTTCTTCATCCAACCGTGTTGAAACTTTTTATTTAATCATAATAAACTAATAATTTCCATAATGAGAGATCGTCGAAAATTATATTCGACCCGTTTTACTCCATTACAGCTAATTAATTAAATCCGACCTCTTTTCTCTTTTGAGTAGACCAAATCAATCAAATTTCATTTTGTTTTAACGGAGATGATTGTTATCGTAACGTGCTAATAGTCGATTTTTTTGGAAATATTAACATAAACGATCGAAACATGTATGCAAAGGAAATACTTACAAGGGGGAGCTGAAGTAAAATATTTTATCGGTGCAAATTATTATTAGCACGGAAAATCTCTACTTAGATGGGCGACTGTACTAAGCCCGTATCTGAATAAATTACCTGAGGACCGTCGTCCGTCGTCTGGTTGTTGTAGGTTAAGTACGTTTATTTTTATGTTTAGGTAAATTTTACAATTAACTAAATAATCTCCACGATTTTTTTCGTGTTAAGAAAGGCAACATATTGATCAATATAAACCAGCAGAATAACAGACAATGAAATGAAAGTAGCATTTTAGAGGTGATAGATTTATTATATTAAATATTTTCAAAACGAGCAAATAATCTATACATAAATAGTATGTAATAAGAGTATAATTTATAGTAATAAAAAAATAAAAATAGCATAGAAAAATGAAGGGGAGACATACATTTGAAATTTAACAGACAGGCTTATAGATAGACAGATAAATATATTATAAAAAAATTGCTCGAAGCTGATTTCGACTAAACTTTCCGAAAAACAGAGAACATGTCAAATTTATAAAATTAATAAAAACGAATTAATACAACAAAAAAATAACCAACAGTTTTATTAAACTTAAAATTTAAGTTGTTTTTTAACTTTTAGTGACTTTTTTTCTCTGTGTCTTTTTAAAATATAATCAGGATTTCGAATAGATAATCCCCTACCTCTCGTAGGATCAACAAGTTCCGGAAGAACGCATCCATAATAAAATTTTTGGGGTTTCGGAACCATTTATTTTACAAAATTCTTCGTCATATGGAACGTATGTGATTATACCCCCTTTGAGTGTACAAATGGCAAAAATACAACCTTTCCTTTTGTTATGTGCAAGTGGCCTTGCATTTGGTAATAATATACATGTTCCTTATTAATATATGATTTACCCATTTTGTCCATTGTATGGTAAAACGAGGCATTTTGCTTAAAAAAAACATGATGGTAAAATTGTTTGCATTTAATTTTGATAAGTATGTAGGTATATTTAAATTTTTTAAGTACCATTTTCTAGATATTTTCAACATGTAAAGCGCTACATAAAAATTGCATGTTGATCGTCTTTTGTTTTAAATTATATTGTCATTGACATGTTTTTGAATGGCGCCTTATTTATTTTTTCGAAGAGTGAAAATTTTTTGAAAGTTTTTCTACAGCTATATATGAACATAAAGTTTTGATTATGCTAGATTTTTTACCAACTAATGTATTTTAAAGTATAATACGAGTGTGGCGATTGAAATTAAAAAAGTTTTTTTCACCAACTATGGAGTTCCTGTTGAAGTAAATGACAATGACGACTTTCAAACAAGAAATCTTTTTAAAATTTTTATGTAAAAACTTGTATTTCCAAAATACAAAATCTATTTCTATTTTACTTGAAAGATGTAACCTGTGAATCATAAAATCTTGTCCCTAAGTTAGCAATGAACATAAAAGATTTATAGAAAAAGATCTTGTTACAACTTTTTATGATTTTTGAATTTCTACTGTATAGGTTTAACAAACAACACAAACATACAAACGTACCTGCTTATATAGACGCAGTATTCTAATGAACAAATAAATTTTCAAAATGATAAAATGACCACAAACTGTAATCACTTGTATATTGCTACAAATATTAGGATCCTATGACCAATCACTGTGTAAACCAAAGGTAATAAGAAAATAAAATCTGAATTTGTGAAAATTAGCTAAATAATTTCTAGTAAAAAATTCTCCTGAATCATAACATAATTGGCCTCTTCACTTTAATCCGTTTATCTATGAGTGATGGCGTTAAGCTCTTTAGGCGTATACCTGCTCTCATCCCAGTAAACCAGAAAATTACTCAGCTTGAAAAATACTTCCGAATCTGTTTATTCGGCATGAGTTTTAGAGTGTATCTATTATCCGATTTTAATTTTTCAAAAACATCTACTCCAGAGTAAATTTACTACAGATGTCTGTAAGTAAAATTTGGAAATTTCCCTGAATAATAAAAACACTCAAAATTTCAGGAATTGTAAAGCTTAAAAAGAATGTTTAATGTTTTTAATTCTCACTTCCGTTAACACCGGAAATGACATTAACCCAGTATACTTTTTAATAAATTAATCATTTACATTTTTTACCACAACAAATTATAAGCAACCATCAGTAGTCTAAAATTACTAATAAAAAATTATTCAGTAAAATATATGAAAAATTACTACTTTTTTATGAAAAATTAACAGCCATGTTTTCATTCTCATAGTTCATTAAATTTAATTAAAAAAAAATCTTGATCGACGAAAACTCGAATACAACAAGAGCACAATTTTGTCTTCCCGTTCATTAAAGTAACTTATTTTTTACTCCAAAGGAAATAATCAATGCAATTCAAAAAACATCCACGGTTCTCACGTTGTGGGGTGGTGCCCTATCTTGTTGAAAATACAAGTTTTGGACGTGATTCAAAGGTCAGTTATCTAAATAGTGTTCATCTATTTATCGCAGAATACGTAAATATTGCTCGTCATTCAGGTTGAGATCAAAAGTTATAGTCTAAATGTGGTGCTGTTTATCATGCGAACTCATGTATTAAATTTCCAAGCTCTTTCGTTTCACTTTACAGGAGTTACGGAAACAAATGTTTTGAAGAGTATTTCTAGTAATTACTGAGCATCGTTCATCTTTAATGAGTATTCCACTTCATAACAATGACGGCGAGTGAGTAGATTCCAAACCTCAGGTTTCTAATTACACAATTCAGTTAATCGAAAAATTGAAAAATCGAAAAATTTAGAAACGTCAAAAATTGAAAAGTGAAAAATAAAAAAAATTAAAAATCGTAAAACTGAAATATCGTAAAGTTAATAAATTGAAAAACTGAAAATTTTGAAAAAAAAAATCGTAACAAAAACTAAAAATTCAAAAAATCGAGAAATTGAACAATCAAATAATCAAAACATTGAAATCCCAGTAAGTTGATAAATAGAAAAATTTAAAAAACAAAATATTTTAAAAATTCAAGAATTGAGCAACAAAAAAAATCTAAGCCTGAAAACTCAGATAATTGAATGATTGAGAACAAAAAATCTAAAATTTAAAAATTCGACAAATTGAAAAATCATGGAACTGAAAAATCGAAAAGTCGAGATAGTGAGAAATCTAAAAACTTAAAACATTAAAAACTGAAAAATTAAAGTATCGAAAAATTTAAAAACCGAGAAAACACAATATCAAAAATTTGAAAAATTGAAGAAACGAAATATTGCAAAATTCAAAAGATGAAATATTGAAAAACCTAAAAATGGAAGCAAAATTAAAGAATCGAAACAGTGAAAAAATTCCAAACTAAAACATTGGAAAATTGAGAAATGGAAAGATGGGAAAATCAAAAAAATTGGCCTAAAGAGTTTAGACGGTACTTCCCTCGCCATCGGAAACGTGACGACTGCATGCCTATTATGTTTTTTTTTCACATTGGAATTCAAAGCATTCGGTTTTGTAGTTCCTGATTAAATCAATAAAATAAATTTCATTTTTTGAGTCACCCTGTATATGCAAATTCAAAAAATATGAATGGAATGATAAATTACAAGAAGAGACTCATCATATTTTGTAAATTTTAAATAGGATTATACGGCAAACTTTTGAGGTGACGTCATCAATTTTTTAGAGGGGATAAGTTAATATATTGTGATTAAAACGGTCCTGGTATAATAACAAAAAAATATTGTTCGTCTATGAAACAAGCTCGTACCTATGCTGGTTCCGATTACGATTATGGTTTAAATATTTTTTAGAAAATCCTGTCATGGGTGTAGAAACATTTGTGACAGCCAAAGAGGTTTTTTTGAGAAAATTATCTTTGAATTTAGACCAAATTGAAATAGACACTAGGCAACAGGCACATTTGGGCAAAAGAAAGAGAAATTAGGGTTACGGCTTCAAATTTTGGACGTATTTACAAACTCAGACCGACTACAGCAATAGCTAAAACTGTAGAGTCTCTGTTGTACAGTACATTTAGAGGTAACCGTCATACATACTGTGGACAGCAAAGTGAGGAAAAAGCTGTCAAGTGTTTTAAAATAAATAAAAATATAAAAACTGAACGGTGTGGTTTGTTTATTTCAAAACAATTTCCTTACTTGGGTGCTAGTCCAGACAGGGTTCCAGAGGATAGGAGTGCATTAGTCGAAATTAAATGCCCTTCAAAATCGCAAGATTTGTCTCCCGAAGAAGCGCTTAGAACAAAAAAATCAAATTTAGTACATTGACAGACAGAGAATTGAAACTAAAAAAAATCATGATTACTACTTTCAAGTACAGGGATAAATGCTTGTTACGGGTATTTAACAAGTTTATTTTGTTGTATGGACACCCAAAGGAATAAATATAGAAAAAATTTATAAAGACGAAGAAACATATGTAAAAATATGGCATATAAACTTGGCAGATTTTGCTTTGGCGTATTATTGCCCGAAATAATTGATTCAAGAAGAAAGAGGAACCTGCCTTTGCGAGAGATTTTTTTAAAGTAAATAAAATTTGTTTCTATTTTTTATGCACTTTAATAATTTATTAGGAGTACATTTTTCATCACCAAGACTTGCATATTTTTATTATAAATATATTTTGAAAATGATCTCTCGGCAAATGAAAACATATACGAGCACTTTTTTCGAGTAAACAATATAGGGAGAAGTTACTGGGCGGAGGGCTTTTTTAAAACACCTCCTCTCTGGGATAAGTAGTAGATACACTTAGCTACTTATACGTGTTAAACAAAAGCTGTATTTTATATATTTTTTATTATTATTATAAATATGTTTATTAGTTGTATTAATTAAGAAAGCAAAATATATATTAACAATAATATTACAATGAATTTTTAGTAATCATATGTATTGAATTCAGAATCCTGAGTGGAGTAAAAATCTTATAGTTCCCCAGTTTTAATTCGGTTCTATGATAGTACCTCATTGCGTAAAAGTTAGTTTCTTTAACAATAGATTACTACGGCCGGTCCTGGCGGCTTGTTATAAAACTGAGTTCCTTGCCATAAATTAGAAAAATCAGCCGAGAACTCTAACAATCAGCTTATGGTAAAGTAAGCGATAAGGGTTTTACCTGGAAAGTCGCTTCCGTAAATTTGAGTGGCGCTCCTGTCGGCAAAGTACTGAACTAACGGCTCAAAATCTGTCGAATTGATACCCATTTTTTTCAATAATTGTTAGTTTTTGTTAAAAACTCTGCCAACCAATAGATAATTAATTTTCCTTTGATATTCCTGTTAAAATTATTCGACGTATCTGGCATTAATTTGTGGTATATTTTGATTTTAATAGACACATTATTATTTAAACAAATTGTATCACTAACAAACATTTAATGACTCTGCGGCCTGTAAAAGTGATGTTTTATCCATCTGCGAATTTTCAAGCGATTCTATGATGGTTATGACTCAAAAAACTTGAAAAGAAAACATACAATGGTGCTTTTTTTACGATATTTCTCAGCCATATTTTTTTAGTTGATTGAACTGGTCTCTGCGCTCTAGAATATGAAAAATGCTGCAGTTTGATGTATGATACATCTATATTAATATCATTTCTTCATACAAAAAACCAAAATAATGTTATACCACGTCTAGCGAGTCCCCTTAGGCAAGAACGCAGATCGAGAATATCGGAGTCCAGATATAATGCAGAGTACAGAAAAATAGCAAAGGAGGACGTACCAAAGGACACACAGAGTGAGAGAGAGTGTAAAGGAGAAAAGGATGATGGCGAGATTTAGGTGTTGAAATGAAGAGAAAGAAAATAATTTTTGGATGGATGAAACTAACAGAAAGTGTAGGATATGTTGGAGAGAGGGAGAAACAATAGAGCATATGCTGGAAGGATGTGAAGGATTGAGAGAATCGAAGGAAAGTTGGGAAGAAGTGCTAAACGAGAATGGAAGAGCACTGGGCTGAATGAAATAGGTACGGAAAATAAGTATATTATTAGATAAAACTCTAATTGTCTATTTTATTTGTTCATTTATTATTTATTTATGTTTATTATTTTTAGATTGTTCATTATTTTTGGATTGTTCATTATTTTTGGATTGTTCATTATTTTTGGATTGTTCATTATTTTTATTTTATTTATTATTTATGTTGCTCCCTGACCCGGTTGTGAATGTCGTTGCTGCTGCTGTAAGAGGCTCTGCTGGTGAAAGCTGTCCATTTGAATTTTCTTTGCAATGCACTTCTTTTTGCTTGTTTCCGCCATTTCGGTCGTCTGTTTTCAAACCAGATTTTAACTTGGCGCTTTGATAATCCCAGAGTAGCAGCGAGTTCTAAACAGAAAAATTATAATTATCGCATGGGGTTTTGAAGTTTGGCAAGATGTTGTAAAAGTGTACCATTTGCAACTTCTTGTATGTCTCTGTTTCTGTCTTCCTCTGATAGACTGTATTTAAACAGGCAAAGAATGCCCGCGTAACTGTATCGGACTAAGATAGAAAGAGAAACATACCGCTTTACAACATTTGGCAAAAATTGAAGGAGTTCTACAATAATAGTAAATAAGAAACTAAATGATAATATTGTTGGAGTGACAAATAAAAATATCAAACTAAGCTTACAAATATTTGTAATATTAATTATTTTTGAACGTCTAATCTAAGCCAAACAAGTGACAGTTGCCAAAATTTTAGAAACACGTTTTTAAAAATTGGGAAAAATTTCTCGTGCAACTGTATCGGATTAAGACAGAAACAGAAACATACTGCTTTACAAAATCTTGCCAAAATTAAAGGAATTCTACCATAATAATAGTAAATAAATATCTAAAAGATAGTATTTTTGGGGTGGAATATAAAAATAATAAACAAAGCTTACAATTTTTTATAATATTCATTATTTTTGAACGTCCAATGAAAGCCAAACAAGTGATATCTGCGAAACTTTAGAAAGACGTTTTAAAAATTGGGAAAAAAATTCTTATCACCGAAAGCGATTACTTTGCCACCCCCAAAACATACTAATGCAATTCAGTCTTACCTCAGGTATTGATGTTAATTTGCTGAGAACTCAACCAGAACAGCTCCTGTCCTGGTTGAGCTCTCCACAAGAACAGAAAACAGAACTAGTGATGTGAGAGTACGTATTAAAATATTCGTTTATTCCGAATACAGAAATATTCGGGTGAAGCCGAATATGCCCGAAAGGAACGGATTCGGAATAAATGTTACGCGAGAGTGGTACACGGAACACGGACAATGACAATTGTCGTTCGGAATCGGAAAGAGAATACGGAATTACTAAGGGATGAAAATTTAGTTAGATAATATTTTTATTAATAAGTACGTTATTAAAGTCATGAAAGTTCGGAAATATTAATTTTTTTAGTTTCAAATATATGAAAAATCAAATTGTTTAAAATTCTTCTCGTTTGCTGCGCTAACTCGAGCGATATTTATAAAAAAATTATCGAAAATTTAAAATAATCTTGACATTTTACTCAAGAATATTTTTCTTTCCTCGGCTCAACGGTCCAACGCTAGGGGCTGGGGGACTCCAGAAATGGCCCTTTGCGTTCAGTACTAAAGAAACGTAATCGTAAGCGAATTCTGAGTCGGTATCCGGATTCGGAGTACTCGGACTACTCGGTAAATCGGAGGCTTACGTACGAATTCGGAACCGGATGATTATTACGAATATTGCATTCATCCGATTCCGTACAATCCGAATATCAGGATCATCCGAACATTTCCAACGCTAAACAGAACTGATGTGTACCTAACGACCTACCGCTATCGAACCGAAAGAGTGGGGTGGAAAATGGTGGTGGGGCTTGTACCCCCACAAGGTGGTAGTGGGGAGGACATTTCTAGAAAACAGAAAATTGTTTGGTAGTGAAAAACTAAAACCTGAATCTAACGAGTTTTAGCAGTATGTCTTACGGGAAAATGGATTATCGACTTTTTAACGGGGACAATTTTATGTATTCTGACACAAAATATGTTATTTGTTTCATAAACACTGAAACGACGTCGTTAACTCTGTGGACACAGAAAGAATAAATAAATTCTAATTGTTGTTTTTCAATTATCAATGTTACTTACTATCTTGCTTTTATAAATTTAATTTATATACATTTCGAACTACATTTACTTAGCAAATCTCTTGCTCTGATGTCATCACATTTTTAGTGCAAAAGAGCAACCGAATTCTGGTTGGCGTTTTATCTATTACACAGCATTGTTTTAACAGCAGATGAACCTTTAAAAGAAAATATCTTCCAACAAACGCTTGAATTAATTTCGACGGAAAAATTCCTCCAACATATAGTGATAATGAATAACAAACACAAATATGGAATTTATGAAAATTTTTGTTTTGAAACGGTTATCTACTATAATGAAAGAAAATATTTAAGAGAGTTTAATGATTTGGTTTAAAGTTAAAGGCACCATAAATAAAATAAACATTAGAACGGATAATTTCGACGAAGAGTCTTTTCTCCCTCAGCATGAGGCAATGGGGCCGTAAAAGTGACGTTATGAAGTTATTAGCAGAATGAATGTCGCCAAAAGATTAGAAATTCCAGAAAATTCTATGCGGGCTCCTTACAAAGAAACGACTTAAATCTGCTACCTGGGAATCTTTCAAAGGTAGACCCACGTGCAAAATTGTTATTAGCGAAACTGGTGATTTAAGGTTTCTCCGTCCACAAAATAAAATATGGCAAAATAAGACAAAACGCCGTGTTCAGTTTCATCCTTATGACAAGAGCACATATGTACATACAAGTTGATGTGTTTTTTCTCACTCACTCACTCACTCCTGTAACTTTTTTATTTGTGAAGATAAATCCGAATTAGGATTAATATATAATAAAATAATAATAATAATTGATGGTAAACGCATTTTCAAATTCTCACTTCATGTAGCACCGGAAATGACATTAATCCAGTATATCTTTTAATAAATGAATCATTTTGGTACATGTTTTACCACAAAAAATTATAAGCAACCAATAATCTAAAATTACTAATAAAAAAGTTGGACATTAAAATATATCAAAAATTAACAACCACGTTTTCATTCTCATAGCTCATTAAATTTAATTAAAAAAAATTTTGATCGACGAAAACTCGAATACAACAAGAGCAAAATTTTGTCTCTCCGTTGATCAAAGTAACATATCTTTTATCCCAAAAGAAATATTCAATGATGTTCAAATCCGATTATCTTGCTGGCCATTTAATTGGACCCCTCTTCTTCATTCAACCGTGTTGAAACTTTTTATTTAATGATAATAAACTAATAATTTCCATAATGAGAGATCGTCGAAAATTATATTCGACCCGTTTTACTCCATTACAGCTAATTAATTAAATCCGACTTCTTTTCTCTTTTGAGTAGACCAAATCAATCAAATTTGATTTTGTTTTAACGGAGATGATTGTTATCGTAACGTGCTAATAGTCGATTTTTTTGGAAATATTAACATAAACGATCGAAACATGGAAATACTTATAAGGGGGAGCTGAAGTAAAATATTTTGTCGGTGCGAATTATTAGCACGGAAAATCTCCACTTAGACGGGCTACTGTACTAATCCCTTACCTGAATAAATCACCTGTGGACTGTTGTCCGTCGTCTGGTTGTTGCAGGTCAAGTAGGTACGCTTATTTTATGTTTAGGTAAATTTTATAATTAACTAAATAATCTTGATGATTTTTTTTTGTATTAAGAAAGGCATCATATTGATCAATATAAACCAGCAGAATAAGATGAAACTACCATTTTAGAGGTAATAGATTTATTATATTAAATATTTTCAAAACGAGCAAATAATCTATACATAAATAGTATGTAATAAGTAATAAGAGTAAAATTTATAGTAATAAAAAAATAAAAAAAGCATCGAAGAATGAAGGGGGACATACATTTGAAATTTGACACACAGGCTTACAGATAGACAGATAAATATATTATAAAAAATATTGCTCGAAGCTGAATTCGACTAAACTTTCCGAAAAACAGAGAATGATAATTTAAAGACATGTCAAATTTATAAAATTAATAATAACGAATTAATACAACAAAAAAATAACCAACAGTTTTATTAAATTTAAAATTTAAGTTGTTTTTTGACTTTTAGTGACTTTTTTTCTCTGTGTGTTTTTAAAATATAATCAGGATTTCGAATAGATAATCCCCTACGTCTCGTAGGATCAACAACTTCCGGAAGAACGCATCCATAACAAAATTTTTGGGGTTTCAGAACCATTTTTTTTACAAAATTCTTCGTCATATGGAACGTATGTGATTTACCCCCTTTGAGTGTCCAAATGGCAAAAATACAAGCTTTCCTTTTGTTATGTACAAGTGGCCTTGCATTTGGTAATAATATACATGTTCCTTATTAATATATGATTTACCCTTTTTGTCCATTGTATGGTAAAACGAGGCATTTTGCTTAAAAAAAAACATGATGGTAAAATTGTTTGCATTTAATTTTGATAAGTATGTAAGTATATTTAATTTTTTAAGTACCATTTTCTACATATTTTCAACATGTACAGAGCTACATAAAAATTGTATGTTGATTGTATTTTGTTTTAAATTACATTGTCATTGACATATTTTTAAATGGCACCTTATTTATTTTTTTGAAGAGTAAAAATTTTTTGAAAGTTTTTCTAGAGCTATATTTGAACATAAAGTTTTGATTATGCTAGATTTTTTACCAACTAATGTATTTTAAAGTATAATACGAGTGTGGCGATTGAAATTAAAAAAGTTTTTTTCACCAACTATGGAGTAAATGACAATGACGACTTTCAAACAAGAAATCTTTTTAAAATTTTTATGTAAAAATTTGTATTTCCAAAATACAAAATCTATTTCTATTTTACTTGAAAAATGTAACGTGTGAGTCATAAAATCTTTCCCCTAAGTTAGCAATGAACATAAAAGATTTATAGAAAAAGATCTTGTTACAACTTTTTATGATTTTTGAATTTCTACTGTATAGGTTTAACTTGTAAAATACATACAAACGTACATACCTGCTTATATAAACGCAGTATTCTAATGAACAGATACATTTTCAAATTGATAAAATGACCACAAACTGTATTCACTTGTATATTGCTACAAATATTAAGATCCTATGACCAATCACTGTGTAAACCAAAGGTAATAAGAAAATAAAATCTGAATTTGTGAAAATTAGCTAAATAATTTCTAGTAAAAAATCTCCTGAATCATAACATAATTGGCCTCTTCACTTTAATCCGTTTATCTATGAGTGATGGCGTTAAGCTCTTTAGGCGTATACCTGCTCTCATCCCCAGTAAACCAGAAAATTACTCAGCTTGAAAAATATTTCCGAATCTGTTTATTCGGCATGTGTTTTAGAGTGTATTTATTATCCGATTTTGATTTTTCAAAAACATATCTACTCCAGAGTATATTTACCACAGATGTCTGTAAGTAAAATTTGGAAATTTCCCTAAATAATAAAAACAATCAAAATTTCAGGAATTGTAAAGCTTAAAAAGAATGTTCATTTTTTAATTCTCACTTCCGTTAACACCGGAAATGACATTAACCCAGTATACTTTTTAATAAATGAATCATTTACATTTTTTACCACAAAAAATTATAAGCAACCATCAGTAGTCTAAAATTACTAATAAAAAAATTATTCAGTAAAATATATGAAAAATTACTACTTTTTTATGAAAAATTAACAGCCATGTTTTCATTCTCATAGTTCATTAAATTTAATTAAAAAAAAATCTTGATCGACGAAAACTCGAATACAACAAGAGCACAATTTTGTCTTCCCGTTCATTAAAGTAACTTATTTTTTACTCCAAAGGAAATAATCAATGCAATTCAAAAAACATCCACGGTTCTCACGTTGTGGGGTGGTGCCCTATCCTGTTGAAAATACAAATTTTGGACGTGATTCAAAGGTCAGTTATCTAAATAGTGTTCATCTATTTATCGCAGAATACGTAAATATTGCTCGTCATTCAGGTTGAGATCAAAAGTTATAGTCTAAATGTGGTGCTGTTTATCATGCGAACTCATGTATTAAATTTCCAAGCTCTTTCGTTTCACTTTACAGGAATTACGGAAACAAATGTTTTGAAGAGTATTTCTAGTAATTACTGAGCATCGTTCATCTTTAATGAGTATTCCACTTCATAACAATGACGGCGAGTGAGTAGATTCCAAACCTCAGGCTTCTAATTACACAATTCAATTAATCGAAAAATTGAAAAATCGAAAAATTTAGAAACGTCAAAAATTGAAAAGTGAAAAATAAAAAAAATTAAAAATCGTAAAACTGAAATATCGTAAAGTTAATAAATTGAAAAACAGAAAATTTTGAAAAAAAAAATCGTAACAAAAACTAAAAATTCAAAAAATCGAGAAATTGAACAATCAAATAATCAAAACATTGAAATCCTAGTAAGTTGATAAATAGGAAAATTTAAAAAACAAAATATTTTAAAAATCCAAGAATTGAGCAACAAAAAAATCTAAGCCTGAAAAATTGAATGATCGAGAACAAAAAATCTAAAATTTAAAAATTCGACAAATTGAAAAATCATGGAACTGAAAAATCGAAAAGTCGAGATAGTGAGAAATCTAAAAACTTAAAACATTAAAAACTGAAAAATTGAAGTATCGAAAAATTTAAAAACCGAGAAAACACAATATCAAAAATTTGAAAAATTGAAGAAAGGAAATATTGCAAAATTCCAAAGCTGAAATATTGAAAAACCTAAAAATGGAAGGAAAATTGAAGAATCGAAACAGTCAAAAAATTCCAAATTGAAACATTGAAAAATTGAGAAATGGAAAAATGGGAAAATCAAAAAATTGGTCTAAAAAGTTTAGACAGTACTTCCCTCGCTATCGGAAACGTGACGACTGCATGCCTATTATGTTTTTTTTTTTCACATTAGAATTCAAAGCATTCGGTTTTGTAGTTCCTGATTAAATCAATAAAATAAATTTGCTCATTCATTAAATTTTTTGAGTCACCCTGTATATGCAGATCCAAAAAATATGAATGGAATGATAAATTACAAGAAGAGACTCATCATATTTTGTAAATTTTAAATAGGATTATACGGCAAACCTTTGAGGTGACGTCATCAATTTTTTAGAGGGGATAAGCAAATAATATTGTGATTAAAACGGTCTTGGTATAATAACAAAAAAATATTGTTCGTCCATGAAACAAGCTCGTACCTATGCTGGTTCCGATTACGATTATGGTTTAAATATTTTTTAGAAAATTCTGTAATGGGTGTAGAAACATTTGTGACAGTCAAAGAGGTTTTTGTGAGAAAATTATCTTTGAATTTAGACCAAATTGAAATAGACACTAGGCAACAGGCACATTTGGGCAAAAGAAGGAGAAATTAGGGTTACGGCTTCAAATTTTGGACGTATTTACAAACTAATTAGACCGACTACAGCAATAGCTAAAACTGTAGAGTCTCTGTTGTACAGTACATTTAGAGGTAACCGTCATACATACTGTGGACAGCAAAGTGAGGAAAAAGCTGTCAAGTGTTTTAAAATAAATAAAAATATAAAAACTGAACGGTGTGGTTTGTTTATTTCAAAACAATTTCCTTACTTGAGTGCTAGTCCAGACAGGGTTCCAGAGGATAGGAGTGCATTAGTCGAAATTAAATGCCCTTCAAAATCGCAAGATTTGTCTCCCGAAGAAGCGCTTAGAAAAAAAAAATCAAATTTAGTACATTGACAGACAGAGAATTGAAACTAAAAAAAAATCATGATTACTACTTTCAAGTACAGGGATAAATGCTTGTTACGGGTATTTAACAAGTTTATTTTGTTGTATGGACACCCAAAGGAATAAATATAGAAAAAATTTATAAAGACGAAGAAACATATGTAAAAATATGGCATATAAACTTGGCAGATTTTGCTTTGGCGTATTATTGCCCGAAATAATTGATTCAAGAAGAAAGAGGAACCTGCCTTTGCGAGAGATTTTTTTAAAATAAATAAAATTTGTTTCTATTTTTTATGCACTTTAATAATTTATTAGGAGTACATTTTTCATCACCAAGACTTGCATATTTTTATTATAAATATATTTTGAAAATGATCTCTCGGCAAATGAAAACATATACGAGCACTTTTTTCGAGTAAACAATATAGGGAGAAGTTACTGGGCGGAGGGCTTTTTTAAAACACCTCCTCTCTGGGATAAGTAGTAGATACACTTAGCTACTTATACGTGTTAAACAAAAGCTGTATTTTATATATTTTTTATTATTATTATAAATATGTTTATTAGTTGTATTAATTAAGAAAGCAAAATATATATTAACAATAATATTACAATGAATTTTTAGTAATCATGTGTATTGAATTCAGGATCCTGAGTGGAGTAAAAATCTTATAGTTCCCCAGTTTTAATTCGGTTCTATGATAGTACCTCATTGCGTAAAAGTTAGTTTCTTTAACAATAGATTACTACGGCCGGTCCTGGCGGCTTGTTATAAAACTGAGTTCCTTGCCATAAATTAGAAAAATCAGCCGAGAACTCTAACAATCAGCTTATGGTAAAGTAAGCGATAAGGGTTTTACCTGGAAAGTCGCTTCCGTAAATTTGAGTGGCGCTCCTGTCGGCAAAGTACTGAACTAACGGCTCAAAATCTGTCGAATTGATACCCATTTTTTTCAATAATTGTTAGTTTTTGTTAAAAACTCTGCCAACCAATAGATAATTAATTTTCCTTTGATATTCCTGTTAAAATTATTCGACGTATCTTGCATTAATTTGTGGTATATTTTGATTTTAATAGACACATTATTATTTAAACAAATTGTACCACTAACAAACATTTAATGACTCTGCGGCCTGTAAAAGTGATGTTTTATCCATCTGCGAATTTTCAAGCGATTCTATGATGGTTATGACTCAAAAAAACTTGAAAAGAAAACATACAATGGTGCTTTTTTTACGATATTTCTCAGCCATATTTTTTTAGTTGATTGAACTGGTCTCTGCGCTCTAGAATATGAAAAATGCTGCAGTTTGATGTATGATACATCTATATTAATATCATTTTTTCATACAAAAAACCAAAATAATGTTATACCACGTCTAGCGAGTCCCCTTAGGCAAGAACGCAGATCGAGAATATCGGAGTCCAGATTTCCAGATATAATGCAGAGTACAGAAAAATAGCAAAGGAGGACGTACCAAAGGACACACAGAGTGAGAGAGAGTGTAAAGGAGAAAAGGATGATGGCGAGATTTAGGGATTTAGGTGTTGAAATGAAGAGAAAGAAAATAATTTTTGGATGGATGAAACTAACAGAAATATAGGATATGTTGGAGAGAGGGAGAAACAATAGAGCATATGCTGGAAGGATGTGAAGGATTGAGAGAATCGAAGGAAAGTTGGGAAGAAGTGCTAAACGAGAATGGAAGAGCACTGGGCTGAATGAAATAGGTACGGAAAATAAGTATATTATTAGATAAAACTCTAATTGTCTATTTTATTTGTTCATTTATTATTTATTTATGTTTATTATTTTTGGATTGTTCATTATTTTTGGATTGTTCATTATTTTTGGAGTGTTCATTATTTTTATTTTATTTATTATTTATGTTGCTCCCTGACCCGGTTGTGAATGTCGTTGCTGCTGCTGTAAGAGGCTCTGCTGGTGAAAGCTGTCCATTTGAATTTTCTTTCCAATGCACTTCTTTTTGCTTGTTTCCGCCATTTCGGTCGTCTGTTTTGAAACCAGATTTTAACTTGGCGCTCTGATAATCCCAGAGTAGCAGCGAGTTCTAAACAGAAAAATTATAATTATCGCATGGGGTTTTGAAGTTTGGCAAGATGTTGTAAAAGTGTACCATTTGCAACTTCTTGTATGTCTCTGTTTCTGTCTTCCTCTGATAAGACTGTATTTAAACAGGCAAAGAATGCCCGCGTAACTATATCGGACTAACAGAGAAAGAGAAACATACCGCTTTACAACATTTGGCAAAAATTGAAGGAGTTCTACAATAGTAGTAAATAAGAAACTAAATGATAATATTGTTGGAGTGACAAATAAAAATATCAAACAAAGCTTACAAATATTTGTAATATTAATTATTTTTGAACGTCTAATGTAAGCTAAACAAGTGATAGTTGCCAAACTTTAGAAAGACGTTTTTAAAAATTAGGAAAAAATTTCTCGTGCAACTGTATCGGATTAAGACAGAAACAGAAACACTGCTTTACAAAATATTGCCAAAATTAAAGGAATTCTACCATAATAATAGTAAATAAAAATCTAAAAGATAGTATTTTTGGGGTGCAAAATAAAAATAATCAACAAAGCTTACAATTATATTTATAATATTCATTATTTTTGAACGTCCAATGAAAGCCAAACAAGTGATATCTGCGAAACTTTAGAAAGACGTTTTAAAAATTGGGAAAAAAATTCTTATCACCGAAAGCGATTACTTTGCCACCCCCAAAACATACTAATGCAGTTCAGTCTTACCTCAGGTATTGATGTTAATTTGTTGAGAACTCAACCAGAACAGCTCCTGTCCTGGTTGAGCTCTCCACAAGAACAGAAAACAGAACTGATGTGTACCTAACGACCTACCGCTATCGAACCGAAAGAGTGGGGTGGAAAATGGTGGTGGAGCTTGTACCCTCACAAGGTGGTAGTGGGGAGGACATATCTAGAAAACAGAAAATTGTTTGGTAGTGAAAAATTAAAAACTAAATCTAACGAGTTTTGGCAGTATGTCATACGGGAAAATGGATTGTCGACTTTTTAACGGGGACAGTTTTATGTATCCTGACACAAAATATGTTATTTGTTTTATAAACACTGAGACGACGTCGTTAACTCGTTGAATTAATTTCGAGGGAAAAATTTCTCCAACATATAATGATAATAAATAACAAACACAAATATGGAATTTATGAAAATTTTTGTTTTGAAACGGTTATCTACTATGATAAAGGAAAAGATTTAATAGAGTTTAATGATTTCGTTTCGAGTTAAACGCACCATAAATAAAATGAACATTACAACGGATAATTTCGACGAAGTGTCTTTTCTTGCTCAGCATGAGGCAATAAGGCCGTAAAAGAGACGTTATGAAGTTATTAGCAAAATGAGTGTCGCCAAAAGATTAGAAATTCCAGAAAATTGTATGCGGGCTCCTTACAAAGAAAAGACTTAAGTCTGCTACCTGGGAATCTTTCAAATGTAGAAACACGTGCAAAATTGTTATTAACCCAACTGGTGAGTTAAGGCTTCTTTTTCTACACACTAAAATATGGCAAAAAATACAAAACGGCGTGTTCAGTTTCATCCTTATGACAACAGCACATATGTACAGGGTGTGTTTTTTATTTGATACAACTCCTTTAAGTTTTTTATTTGTGAAGGTCCGAATTAGAAGTAATGATAATATAATAATAATAATAATAATAATTGATGGTAAACGCATTTTTTAATTCTCACTTCCGTTAACACCGGAAATGACATTAACGCATTATATGTTTTAATAAATGAATCATTTCCATATTTTACCACAAAAAATTATAAGCAACCAAAAGTCTAAAATTACTAATGTAAACGTTATTTAGTAAAATATATGAAAAATTTCTACTTCTTTATGAAAAAATAACAACCATGTTTTCATTTTCATAGTTCATTAAATTTAATTAAAAAAAAATCTTGATCGACGAAAACTCGAATACAACAAGAGGACAATTTTGTTTCCCCGTTCATCAAAGTAACTTATTTTTTACTCCAAAATAAATAATCATTGAAATTCAAAAAACATCCACGTTTCTCACGTTGTGGGGTGGTGCCCTATCCTGTTGAAAATACAAGTTTTGGACGTGATTCAAAGGTCAGTTATCTAAATAATGTTCATCTATTTATCGCAGAATACGTAAATATTGCTCGTCGTTCAGGTTGAGATCAAAAGTTATAGTCCAATTGTGGTGCTATTTATCATGCCAACCGATACATTAAATTTCCAAGCTCTTTGGTTTCACTTTACAGGAATTACGGAAACAAATGTTTTGAAGAATATTTCTAGTAATCACTGAGCATCGTTCACCTTTAATGAGTATTCCACTTCATAACAATGACGGAAAGTGAGTAGATTCCAAACCTCAGGCTTCTAATTACACAAATGGAAATAATTACACTATTCATATTAATGTTGCTTAAAAGTATTACAGTCGTCCTTTAAGTTAATGTCGTTTATTACATCTATCGATTTTTCTTAAGTCAAGTCGCCGACAATAGTTTTTTTTTATAATAGAACTAGAAATACATACAAAACACAAGAAAAACGATTATTATATACATATATTTATTGGTTTATTCAAGAAAATATGCTATATCGACATTTCTAACATTTATCTGTTTTTGAATGTTCGAACCGATTTTTTTTTTAATATTCCTATAATAATAATAATAATAATAATAATAATTTTATTGTCCAACAGGTTACCCTAATGACAGGACAAATCTAAATAATTACTTACATGAATAACCAACACAAAAATTATAACAATAACAAAAACATAATTCCAAGTATAAACTAATTTGAATAAAATATATCAGCTACATATCTATCTGCACATCGACACATTGTAGTAATTGGCGAACGACGAAAGATATTAGTTCGGGCGGTGGAGATATGAAAGGTTAAACATATCTCGATGCTGGCCGAGGGACATTAAATCTAATCTGTGATAATAAATATGGGCAATCAATTTTGTTGTGAATAAGCTTACACAAGAAGTTAGCCGCATGTAGATCCCTTCGAATCATCAAAGAGGACATCTTGTGTCGTTGGAGAAGACTTTCCATCTCAATACCTCTGGCCGGATAATTACCATCAATTTTGAACGAAAGGAATTTCAAAAATTTCCTGTGCACTTTATCAAGAAGCATGTGCTGACACATATATATGGGATACCATATTAGTGAGGCATACTCTAATTTCGAAACAACATATGCAAAGAAGAGGGATTTAATTACGTCAATGTTGTTGAAAAATTTTGAAGTTCTCATGACAAACCCCAAGGATTTATTTGCAGCATTGCAAATGTTGGTAACATGAATATCAAAAGTCAAGCAGCTATCGAAAGTAACTCCTAGATCTTTGATCGATGTTTTTCGTTCTAACGGTGTACCTTCTATTGAATAAGAAAAATCAACGATATTAAGTTTTCGACAATATGAAATGTAGCAACATTTACTAATATTAATAATAAGTCTATTTTGATAGCACCATTCCACGATTTTCATAAGTTCACGTTGTAAAAGCTCAGCATCATAAAGACTTGAGATTTTAGAATAAATTTTAAGATCATCAGCATAAGCTAAAATACTGTAATTTAAAGATTCCAAAAGGTCATTGATAAATAGACTGAAGAGGAGAGGCCCAAGGTTAGAGCCTTGTGGGACTCCAGACCTTGATAAAAAACGAAAAGAGGTAAAACCATTGTAAAATACATAGTTGTTACGGTTTATTAAGTAAGACTCCATCAGTTTGAGAAGGGGATAGTTATCCAAAGTTATTAAGTTTGCCTAACAGAATGTCGTGAGGAAGAACATCAAAAGCTCGGGAAAAGTCAGTATATATTACGTCTATTTGTTCTCGTTTATCAAGTGCAACACTAAGATCTTGAACAAGCACTGCAAGGTTTGTAGATGTAGATCTACCAGTTCTGAATCCATGCTGTCCTAAACTGATATGCGAACGAGTATTATTGTAAATGCAACTATATAATGCCTGTTCAAAAACTTTGGCAAAATTGCTTAGAATGGAAATAGGACGATAGTTCGCTAGTAAAGATGGATCACCCTTTTTAAAAATAGGACTGATTCTTGCAATTTTCCAAAGGTCCGGGAATGTACTTGTTTTAAGTGCCTGGTTAATTATGATAGACAAAGGTTGGGCAAGTGCATATCTACAATCACGTATCAAAAAACTAGGGACTAAGTCATCCCCACATGTTTGCTTGTTGGATAAATTTGACATGATCACAATTAAATCCTCTATGCTGACGGAAGACATTGAGAAAGAATTTGATGAAATAGAAGTAGACTCATGTGCATAGAGTTTTTAACAGTAAATACATTGGCAAAGGTAGTAGCAAATGCATCCACAATATCCTGAGGTTCCGAAAATATATTTCCATTATTGTCTCTTAACTGATCCGGTATTCTAGAAGTGCCATTTTTCAAATGTAGAAAGCTCCATAAAGATGAAGGATCAGATTTGATATTGCTCTGGACATGATTTAGATACAGTTGGTAGGCATTATCCATTTGTTTTTTAACAATAGCTCTTAATCGTTTGAATTCGATATAGAATTTAGAATCCTTAAATTTAATCCATTTACGCCTGTAACAGTCTTTTGTTTTTATATTCTGCTTAATCTCAGAAGTAATCCAAGGTGGAAATTTCGAAGAGCTAGAGGTTATACGTGGAACAGATGTATCAAATAACTTATAAAGACAAGAATAAAAATCCTCAAGAGCAATATTTACATCTTCCTGACTTTCTAAAAAAGACCAATCCGCGTTGTTGATGTCATGATATAATTTTAAAAAGTTGGCCTTGCGAAAGTTATAGCGAAGTTTTTTTGCTAACGGAAACTTAGAAGTGATAATAGGCATAGCAAAATTAAAGTTTACATGGAGAGCGGGGTGATGCTTATCTTCAGATATTAAAGGTGGTGTGCAGTGGGAAACTAGGGCTGTAGTATTTGGATTGGAAAAAAATAGGTCCAGCAATCTGTTATTACTATTAGGGATCGAATTAAATTGTGATAGTTGAACAACGTTGCAGAATTGCTTGAGAATTAAGGTTTTATGGCAGTTACTATGGCTATTACTTGAAAAACTAGGGACGTTGAAATCTCCAACGATTATCAAATGTTCATGCATTACCATGACCTCTAAGGCATTAAAAAATAACTCAAAATCATGAACAGAAATATCGGGTGGTACATATAAAACAACAAATAAGAAAATCATATTTTCGTAAGAGCATTTACAAATGATTACGTTAATGAGCGGTACCAAATCCGTAAGATGTTTGGTATTTATTACCGTATATTTGAATTTATTTGAGAATGCAACTAATACTCCACCTCCTCTGGAGGGACGAACCAATGAAAATTTTCTATCACAACGAATGACACTATAATAAGAAGGAAATATTTTAGAAGTGAGAATGGAATCATGTAACCAAGTTTCACTAATTGCGATAATGTCAAAAGACAGATCGCAACAACTGACGTAAAAAGAATGAGATTTGGAAGCAAGTCCACGAACATTTTGGTAATACAGACTTAGTGTTGAATACCTGCTGGACTGATCTAGTTTTCCGACAAGTTTGCAATAATAGTAGGTATGCCATTACGATATTGAATTTTCAGATTTTTTTCACCCTGAGCCAAACGATTGTCAAGTGCTGCCCTTACCGATTTATATGCATTAATTTGGGTGGGTCCATTTATCCATTGATTTTAAAGTTTTAAAGTTTTTGATCATACTAGAAGCATCTTCAGGACTGGACAATGTAACTTTAATAGGACGCGCTCTGTTGACATTTGTTGCATCAAATTTACCAAGACGAACCGGTGGAACAGTTGGCAAGTTAAGTTTTGATTCAGATATAAAATCATTGACAAAAGAACAATCAGCAACATTTTGTTCTTGTTTTGAGATACCGTTCGATTCTTTAACGTTGAAGATAATTATGTTGCATTCATGTTTTTTGCGTTCGGTTATTTCGTTGATAACTTTTTCAGTTTCAATAAATGATGAATCACTGGGTGCAATGGTGGTATTAGCTTTGATAGTATTTTTTAATTGCTGAATTTCGTCTTGTAACATACCTATTTATCATGGAAATTAATTTAGGAATTTGGTGTACACCCTGCTCACACTCTAAACATATGTATTTTAGGCGTCGTGAGGAAGTGGACCTCAAGGCTAAGCATTTTAGATCCTGCTGAGAAAGTTCGGAACAGGCTGTATGGATGGGTTTAGTATGTATGTAACTGTTTATTTCTTTCCCATTCGGGACTTGAAAGAAGTCCGGTTTACATTTTTCCCTTAATATATCTATATATGTACAAATATATATCAATTAAACATATTTTAACTTAAACTAATATTCTTTCTCGAAATGCTTCCTTATTTTCGTTTCTTTTGTAATATCATTTTCATCCATTCCAGACCATCACCTGTTTCGTTCAATAGCTCATTCCTATCTTTCTCGACTTCCCGTAACTCTTCACAATCCTTTAGCCAGTGTTCAATCGTCTCCGGAAATTCCCTGCATAATCCGCATCTTCTCTCCTCTTCCTCTTTCCAGTAACAGTTTTCTCCTTCTTCATTTCCCACCCTAAATCTGGCTATTGTCTTTCTGTCTTCATTCTTTCTCCCTCTTATTAGATACTCCGGTAATTTTAGACCTCCTATTATTTCTCCATATTTTGGATTATATCTGGACTCTGCTATTTTTTTCCTTTGCTCTTTTCTTTGTAACTCTTCATCTAGATTTAAAATTTCCTTCCTGGGTTCTGCTCCCTCTATCCTTTTTCTCTCTACTTCTTCTGCCGTTAGACCTCTTACTTCGTAAAATTCTCTTCTTTCTTCCGCTGTCTTCTTATAATTTACCCTTATCTCTTCCCACATTTCTTTCATTATTTTGCATTCAACGTTCTGCCTGATCTTCTCTTCAAATTTCATTGCCCTTCGTACTGCTTCTATTCTTAGTTTTTCTCTCTTCGTTTCCTCTAATACAATGTACTCTGGTGTCTCTTTTTCCAACCCTAACGTCCATTTCAAATACTTTGCCTGTACTCGTTCTAGACTCTCCCTTTCCTTCCATCCCCAGATTTCAGCACCGTACATAATAACACTTTTTATTAAGCTGTCGAAGAGCCATATTCTTCTAACGAAATCGTTCTTCAACCTTCTCTCTGCCAGTCCCCATACCGCCTTCAACAATCTATTTGCCTTCTTTACTGTATTTTCCAAATGTTGGGTTCTTCTTCCATTTCTTTGAAATGTATACCCTAAATATTTAAACGTCGCTACTTCTTCTATCGTCTTTTCTTCCCATTGCCAAACCTCTTTCTTACTTCTCCCTACCGCCTTTCTGAAAACCATCATTTTCGTTTTTTCTACATTCATTTGCAGTTCTCTCCTTCTTAAAAATGTTTGTAGGGTTTTCATCATCTCTCCTATTTCTTTACCCGTTTTTGCCAGTAGGACGATATCGTCTGCATACTGTAGTGACCAGATTTTTGTTTTCCCTAAAGTGACCCCTCCCATCTGTGCCTTCCTAAGATTTTCTTCTAATTTTGCTATATACAAGGAAAAGAGCGTTGGACTTAATGGACATCCTTGCCTAACTCCTTTCTTCGTCCAGAAATTCATCGACGTTTCTCCATTAACTCTGATTCTATTTTCTGTCTCTCTGTAGATTTCTCTAATTCTCTCTATTAGTGTTTTACTGATGCCCATGTCTTTCATTATCTGCCATAGTCTTTCCCTATTAACCATATCAAAAGCCGCTTTCAAATCTACAAAGAGCGCGTATACCTTTCCTCCTTTTTCGTTTAATTCCCTCCTTACTATGTGATCCAGGGTCGCTATGCATTCGATTGTTCCTCTTCCCTTTCTAAATCCCATTTGCACCTCTGGTAGCAGTTGTTTTTCCTCTATATCCCTTTCCAACTTATGTTGTAAAATGGAACTGTAGATCTTGTAAGTTGTATTCAACAACGTAATTCCTCTATAGTTTTCTACTTTTTCTCTGTTTCCTTTCTTGTGCAGGGGACTGATTAACCCCACTCTCCATTCTTCTGGTAACCCTTCTCCTTTCCAGATCTTATCTAACATTTTCGTGAGTCCCTCAACTATATTCTCTGTTGCGTAAATCCAGTGTTCGTTCTGAATGCCGTCTATTCCTGCAGCTTTTCCTTTCTTCATTTTCCCTATTACCCTTATCACCTCTTCCTTCCCTATTTCTTCCCTTTCTTCTATTGTGCCTGTTTCCTGTCTATTTACTTCTGTCTTCTGTTCTTCGTTAGTTTCTGCGCCTTCTAAAATTCTTATAAAATATTCCCGCCATTCTTCTATCTTGATGTTCTTACTTGGTCCCGTTTTTATCTTCCTTTCTTGGTTTATATATTTCCATATATATATACCTGGAAAATTTCTGAAACGAGTTTTTCGTACTTTGTGTTGTAATTATTTTTAAATGATGTCGGCTTTGATACAATGCGTAGAAGTCTTATTTTCAGGTTTTTTTTTTTTATATTAAATACACTATATACAACCAGTAGAAATTATAGAACATACTTGTCAACAAATTAACTGATCAATAAAAAGGGACCTCGAACACTATTCTATCCAGAGCAGGTTTAGCTGAACTTATTCCAAGTCAAAAACAGTCTTGTAGAAAAATGAAGTCTGTAGCAATACTTTGTGTCGTTTTCGTGGTTTGCGGCTGTGTAAAAATGCGTAAGTTACAATTTTTTGAGTTTCCTTTATTCGAATAGCAATTTTAGCTTCGACTTTCCAAAAATGCGCCAGTAACAAAAGCGACTTTAATCAGTGTTTGTTGAAAGCTGTTGAAAATGCTGTGCATCAGCTGAATCACCCAATGATGGCAGTGGGTTTGGTTAGTTTAGAACCTTTGGAAGTCTCTTCTATTAACGTCTCGCCGGGAACAGGAGCAGCCCAGTTTACCCAAATTTACAAAAATGTGAAAATTTACGGTTTTAGCAAAGCGAAATTCTCAAAATTTGAGTATGTGTTTATTTTGTAAAAGTTTTAGTATTAGTGTGGTTTTAGCTTTGACTTTGATAAGAAAACAATTACTTTTGAGTGCAGTGTTTCAAACATTCGAATGGAGGCTGAATACGATTTTAAAGGGAGAATTATGGTTATTCCCTTTAATGGAAAAGGTTCCGCTGTTATTACACTTGGTAAGAGGTTTTGACGAAGAGAATTTGTCTGATTGTTATTTTTGAAGACGATGTGAATCTCGTCTTTACGTTTGATTTGGATGAGTATGACAAGAATGGAGAGAAATATTATAAAATTAAAAAGAGCACACTTGTTACGGTACCACAATTAATCCATTTTCAGTTAGATAATTTGTTTGGTGAAGATGAAGCGCTAGGGAAGCACCTCAATGACGTTTTTAATGAGAACTGGAAGGCACTTTGGGACGATGTGGAAAGCAGTTACGAGGAGGTTTTTAATCAATTGATTACAAATGATTTTGATAGGTTTTTGGAGAAAGTGCCAGTTTCTGAAATTTTTGATTAAGGGAGAATAATTCTATGGATGGCTTCTTACGTATGTTAATTTTTTAAGTTTTGATTTTATTGGAGAGGAATAATATACTTGTGTACTTCTATAATTTTAAAATATATTTTAGTGACAGAATATAAAATTGTTTTATTTTATAAACACGTTCTTCAAAAAATCAGACATGGCATCTTCAAAATTACGAATCGGTTGTCGGTTTTTTAAAACAAATCGATCATTTAATTTTTATTAAAAATAGTTGCCATGTAAAAAAGAAAATTAAGAAGTGAAACTGGATGTTCTCAATTTTCTGGAACAAAAAATAAAAAATAAAAACGAAAGTGCAACAAGATATGGGTCTAGGGTAATCACCAAGTACTAAAGCAGTATAACTACAAAAATATTAAAATCTTAAAAAATAAAAGTCGAAAAGAGAAAAAAACGTACGTACTTGACATTGTCAAGAAAGCAGTAAATTTGACAGAAAAATCAGAGATGAAACTACGTATTAGCTATTGAAAGTTTAAATAATAGTAACATTTAGTGCTTATAATCTGACTGAAGCTTCTATCTAGTGTGGCCAAACAAAAAAACAAAACTAAATGGGTGAGAAACAATACTTAAGAAGTCAATCTCGATCTCGGAAAGTTGACCAGGGGAAGGTATTTTTGAAGATTTGGTAATCACATAAATCAAACATTTCAACAATTTTTTAGAATCGTATTTTCAGTGACCATTAAGTTGGTAGGTTTCGCGGATGTCACAGATTTTAGTTTTGAGGCAAAATTAAAACAATTCGGAATGTTATATATGATTTTCATTCACTAACCAGTCGCGGGCCGTAGGTTGCCGACAGCTGGTCTAAGTAAAATAGTTGTCACCAATAGATTAGAAATTCCACAAAATTTGATGCAGGTTCCTTACAAAGAAAACACTTAAAAGCAACGGTAAAGTTCTTGGGCTCGGAACACCTGTCAGTAATATTGACCGTCCAACCCTGGCTGTCATAATAATATTTGGAAAAATTTACAACATTGCCTGCTTGCTACCCACCCCAGCTTTTCGGATTCTGACTAAGTAAATTTTATTACCTCGAGTCTGTGTCTTCGAAATTTCTGGTAAGTATACATCATCCGCAACCCAACTCATGGAAACTAGTTTCCAAGAAGTAAATCTCATTTTTTACCTGTCCTCTGAATGATTTCTGCAAATTTTATGTACAAGCAAAACGACAACAGTTGGATATTAGAATACAGATTACGATAATTCTAATTTTTGTATAATTTTTCACTTTCAAATTTTTAGCGCTATGGTCACGAATAATTGATAGAAGAAATATGTTTTGTCCTTAAAAATTTAATGATTTTTCTCCAAATCTGTAAATTAACACTGTTTTGAACATTTATTCCAAAAAAAAAAAAACAAATTAATGCAATTCGACATGTTTTCTATTTTCTATGAATATACTGTTACGGATTTTTTTTATACTAACATATAATGTTTCGAAATTAGTTACCATGTACTTAATTATAATTCTTCTAATCCCAAGATATTTATGTTTATAATCAACCGTTGTTCTCTAAATTTAATTTTTATCAAAAGCTATAGCTAACGTTATTCTTCCCTTATATTGTGAAGGTAAAAACGAAAGACTAGAATTTGCTATCATAAGTCTCCGACAGATTAAGTTTATGATCTCTGTCGTCGGGCGGTAAATCACATTGTAAATCTTAAAATGTTAGTAACATTTTTCAGGACGTATCTTCAAAAATCAATATCTCAGTTATTTATGGAAATTTTGGACGAAAGTTATCTCCAGTATTTTCAGCTTACAAAACTCTATTAATACTACAAGCGAGTTGGGTAAATTTCATGAGTGTGTAAATTTTTATTTACCTTCGAGTAGAATACAAAATTTTATTTTATTCTTTTATCGCTGTTTTTAATATTTAAAAACAATAGAGATAGCAACCGAAAAAAGTAGCATTGGATTGGAATATTGGAGCAAATACTTACTTCGATTTTCCATATTTGTGTGTGAAGTGGGAGTGTGTGGACGTGTACTAGCTACTCGTGAGTCTATAATGTTGTGTACTATTTGTACAAATTTGTGTATATTGTAAATGATTCTGCCATATGCGCAAATGTTGTGGTCATAGCAGTTATTTCTAGATCATTTGCAGTAGTTTGAATTATTCTTATTTTCTAGTACTTGGTACACGAGTACCGTGGCACCGCTCGTGATGTTTTTTTAATTTATGCGAAGTTAAACTAAAAAATGTTGATAAGACACTGAAATGTTTTTCTTGTAACTGAAAATGTCTCCTCAAATGTTTAAAAATTGATGAATCGGATCTAAAAATATTCAGTGAATAATCCAAACTTGGCTACTTTTTTTTAAAGCGTGAGGTCATGGCGGTGGATTACACTGGTGCTTTTTTTTTAATTTTGTGGTTCTTTATAAGAATCAACTCTACAAGGAGGTGCCCTGTGTCGGGTGAGTTTGTTTCATTTTGAAATAGCCATTCTGGCCCATATTTTGGTATTCGGCTTATAGAATCGTTACTTAGAGGCGGATTTAGAATAACCAGGTTTATCTTATCGCACAGTTTCTTGTGCGTGTTTTTTTTTTTCCTTAAAACTTGATGCACCACGAAAATATATCTAAATAAACGAAAGACGAAAGATTTATCTGATAAACATGATATAAACGATTTAAAAAATCCAAAACGATTCTGAACTCATCTTAATTCATTGAAAAACGTGACAGCGCTACCTTCCGTAATGAATTTTGAGAACAAAATGTTTCTATTTTTTCAGACCAATTGCATTAATTAACAATATTGATAAGGTCTTCGAATTTGTCATATTTGAACATACTGCTCGTTATATCTCTGATAAAATATCCATTAATCAGCACGGTTTCATAGCTCGAAGATCTACTATTAGCAAACTGGTATCGATAACGCAGTTTTTGTGTGATAATCTTCACAGTTAATTATCAAATTGACTGTCCTGACCTACTAGCGAAAATTTGTTTCAATGTTTCCAGTTTTAACTCTAGGAAATTTTATTTACTACATCATGAAACGGCAAAAACTAGGAGTAATATATTAGAAATGTCACCCTCGTCTCAGATGATCTATATTTTTTCTTTTACTGATATTGACATGTTCTACACCAACATACGTCAGTTTAGAGGAATATTAAAATCTATCTCCGACATTTCGGACAAGTAATAATTTGTAGGTACTTGATGGTAATAATACTCCTCATATTAATATCTTATTCTTAATATAATTAGCCTATATAAAGTAAAGTAAAGAGTAAAATTTTCAAGTCTGAATTTTTACTCAAACCTAAGTTAACATTTAAATGTTGCCATTTAAGAAAAACACTAAATATATTAGATGTGTCATCTGAAGAAGTATACGTATTAATATTGTTGTAGTTGCTATCACACACCCCAAAAACACTACATTTCTAAATGTTATTATGTTATTAATGTTTGATTAAAACTTACTGGTAAATCTAGTTATCCATAATCACAGTTTCACTATCACTGTCTTTGGTAGGCAAATACTTATCGTATAGAGGTTTTTCAAATGTGATGATCTTCTGATTCATCACACCTATCGGAAGCACATTCATCAACGAATACAATTCTTTCGTTGTTTCCAAATTAAACATTTCAACAATTTTCTAAAATCGTATTTTCTAGATGCGTCTCTAGCCAGTTTTTGCAGTAAAGACACCTTTGGAAGTTCCTCAATTTTTTTCAAAATACGTTTTGGTAATGATTCTAGTTTTAATAGCGCTTTTGTTAACTTTGGATTAACGAAAAAATTCGGTAAATCCTCGGAATCATGGGGAATCTATTCATAGGCCGGTCTTCGTATGCGCGAAAGAGCGCGTCTCCACGTTGGACGTTGCATACACGATTTTTCTAAATTAATTAATTTTTTTCTTTATCCTCCCCGAAAATTTGATAACGTCATCTAAAATTTCGGTGAGTAAATTTAATTCAAAATGTGCAAAATAATACGTTTTTGTAGCTCTCTTCGATTCTTTTCTTCTAATTAATCATGCGAATGTCGGCGTCGGATAATTACGAAACATCGACATAATTTTATTTCTTTGATTTCCAACGAAAACTCGACAACAAGTTTTCTTCAAACAATTATTAAATAGTTCAAAATGTGTTTTTTTTTGTACTATATTATTATACACAAAGCCCTGATTAATAATGTTCTTCTGTCGAGTGGGAGTGGAAATTAATAATAGAATCTAGAATGTAAATAAAGTAAAAAAAGCGCCAATATTTAAAATAGGTGTATTTATTTTAATTGGCGATTTTCGAAAAACGGTAGGAATTTTCGAAGAAACACAGCTGCAAATGATTTTTGAATATCGAAATGTACAAGAGAATGTCTTCACTAATTTTCGGAAATAGTTGAAAATGGTGGAAAAAGTCAAAAGTGCCAAAATCAGTCTTATCTTATCAATATTAGCCCCACCCGCCCACCCTCTCTTTTCTTGGAGGATATGTCATTTGCCAAAATCAGTCTTATCTTAGCAAGTACTAGCCCCGCCCACCCCCCCTCTTCACATTCTAACGACTAATTTTAATTCTGTTCAATATAAGATCATTCATTTCATTCAGATCAGATGAAATGAATCACTGAAAAGGAGACAGGGTGGGTGGGCGGGGCAAATTATATTAGTACTAGCTATTTCTGTTTTTCGAATTTTTAATTGCTTTCTCGGTTTGTCAACTTCTTGATCTTTCCATTATTCGACCTCTCCATTTTTAAAATTTTCAATTTTCGATTTACGGATTTTTCAATTTTTAATTTTTCCTTTGGACTATTTCAATTTTCAATTCTTCGACATTTCAGATTTAGGAATTTTTCAATTTACCTATTTTTCATTTTTTCGATCCTCCAATTAGTTATTCGATTTTTCAATTTGGATTTTTTAAATGTTGCATTATTCGCATTCTTGTGTTTTTCTTTGATTTTTCAATTTTTCGATTTCTTAAAGTTTTCAGTCTTTGGATTTTACAATTTTTTAATCTTTCGATTTCCTGATTTTCAAATTGTTTAATACCTGTTTCGTTTTTTTTTATTTTTCTTATTTCGGAGTAATCGACATTAATGTACTTAAAATTTAAAAATTTTTGAATTTCGATTTTTTCAATTTGAACATGTTATGAGGATATGTCAATTGCCAAAATCAGTCTTATCGTAGCAAATACTACTCCCACCCACCCACCCCTCTTCTCATTCTAACGACTAATTTTATTTCTGTTCAGTATTTTTATACTCATTTATTTCATTCAGATCAGATGAAACCAAACACTGAAAAGGAGACAGGGTGGGTGGGGGGGCTAATAATATTCTTCTGTCGACTGGGAGTGGAAATTAATAATAGAATCTACGATGCGAAAAATGTAAAAAAGCGCTAATTTTTAAAATAGCTGTATTTCAAGTTGGACGATTTTTTCTAAAATCATTTCAGCGATAGTTTCTACGTCTAACCTAATGTCACTGATAAATGAGACCGTTAAACTTTCAAAAGGGATCTTCCTGTACATATTTGTATCTCGCTGTATGTCTAGTAAGGTACTAAACAGAACACAGTCTCCAAATATTGTGTAGATAATGTCGCACATGCAGGTATCTGTGAGCCGCATACCATATTCCACCATAAACAAAACTAACGATGTTGTTTCTAATTCCGACAACCCATAATAACAAATCACACATTTGTTTATACTTTCGAAAAAGTTTACAACACAGTTAAAGCAGTAATGGTTTGTCGAAAGCAAATACTGCATCTTTTGCATGAAAACAGAGACTGGTCTGAAAAGATCATTAAACACAATTCCTTTTTCCAAGGCCGCCCGTACAGCTTTTGGATTTCTTCGCGCGAGAACTTTAAAACACTCGAAATTCATCAAGAACAATCTTCTTAACACAAGTTTCGCATCTGCAAGCGTATGCACCACGAAATCCAGGTCAAAATCCATTAATTTGTCAACCAGAAGAATTTTAAAGTCGCTGCAGTCTTCAGATTTGTTTCCGACAAGTTCGAGGAAAGCCCACAACCGCATTTTCCCGGAAAACTTTCAGTCGCCAAACGTGTGCATAAACATCTGCTCAAACACGAAGTCTGGCACTTCATCACACATGTTCAAAGCAAAAAAATCGAAGGAGTTATACACATCATACAGTTCTCTGTAGCAGCGATGGTAACGTGAAGGATTCACTCCGTAGTACAGCAACATGGCTATCATCTCGTCGTAGTACACTTTCGTGGAAAAATATCTAGTCAGAATAAGACATTGAAGAGTTTTTTCGTTAGAGAAACGTTTTACAACATCTTGCCAAAATTAAAAGAATTCTACTGTAATAATAAATAAAAACCTAAATGATTCTATTGTTGGGGTGAACAATTAAAATGAGAAACAAGCTACACAAATTGTTATATATCCATTATTTTTGAAATTACAATTAATTCTTTTGTTTTCCTCCCGAAAATTTGATAACGTCTTTTAAAATTTTGATTAGTAAATTTTCTTCTAATTAATTATGCGAATGTCGGCGTCGGCTGATTACAAAACATTGACATAGTTTTATTTCTTTGATCTTCAACAAAAACGCAATAACGTTTCTTCAAAGAATTATTAAACAGTTCAAAAAGTGGGGTTTTTGGCGTATTTTGTTTTTTCTTTACAGAGAATTAAAAATAATTATTGTTAAACGGGCTTATTTGCGGCTCAAGGGCGGAGATATTCCTTATAAAGAATTATATATACAAAAAATTGTGAATGGACCAAGGGTGTTCCGTAAAACATGTGCCCCGTTTTAGAATATTTTCCCTATGCCGAAATCTACTTCAGCTCCTCCTTAAAACCAAGTCACACTGCAGGTCCTGATCTCATTCCTTCATTTTTGCTTATTGATTGTAGATTAATGTTTACATTTCCGTTCAAAATCATCTTCAGAAAAATTTTAAGTTGTCAACAATTTTCGGGAAAATGGAAAATATCTGAAATCTGTCCGGTGTTTAAAAAAGGCGATAGGAGTGATATTACAAATTCCAGACTAATTGCATTAATTAACAATAATGATAAGGTCTTCGAATTTGTCATATTTGAACATCTTGCTCGTTATATCTCTAATAAAATATACATTAACCAGCACGGTTTCATTGCTCGAAGATCTGCTATTAGCAAGCTGGTATCGATAACGCAGTTTTTTTGTGATAATCTTGACAGTTAATTATCAAATTGACTGTCCTGACCTACTAGCGAAAATTTGTTTCAATGTTTCCAGTTTTAACTTTAGGAAATTTTATTTACTACATCATGAAACGGCAAAAACTAGGAGTAATATCTTAGAAATGTCACCCTCGTCTCAGATGATCTATATTTTTTCTTTTACTGATATTGAAATGTTCTACACCAACATACGTTAGTTTAGAGGAATATTAAAATCCATCTCCGACAATTCGGACAAGTAATAATTTGTAGCTACTTGATCGTAATAGATACTCCTCATATTAATATCTTATTCTTAATATAATTAGCCTATATAAAGTAAAGTAAAGAGTAAAATTTTCAACTCTGAATTTTTAACTCAAACCTAAGTTAACATTTAAGTGTGGCCATTTAAGAAAAACACTAAATATATTAGATGTGTCATCTGAAGAAGTATACGTCTTAATATTGTTATAGTTGCTATCACACACCCCAAAAACACTACATTTCTAAATGTTATTATGTTATTAATGTTTGATTAAAACTTACTGGTAAATCTAGTTATCCATAATCACAGTTTCACTATCACTGTCTTCGGTAGGCAAATACTTATCGCATAGAGGTTTTTCGAATGTGATGATCTTCTGATTCATCACACCTATCGGAAGCACATTCATCAACGAATACAATTCTTTCGTTGTTTCCAAATTAAACATTTCAACAATTTTCTAAAATCGTATTTTCTAGATGCGTCTCTAGCCAGCTTTTGCAGTAAAGGCACCTTTGGAAGTACCTCCACTTTTTTCAAAATACGTTTTGGTAATGATTCTAGTTTTAATAGAGCTTTTGTTAACTTTGAGTTAACGAAAAAATTCAGTAAATCCTCTGAATCATGGGGAATCTATTCATAGACCGGTCTTCGTATGTGCGAAAGAGCGCGTCTCCAAGTTGGACGTTGCATACACGATTTTTCTAAATTAATTAATTTTTTTCTTTTTCCTCCCCGAAAATTTGATAACGTCATCTAAAATCTCGGTGAGTAAATTGAATTCAAAATGCGCAAAATAATACGTTTTTGTAGCTCTTCCCGATTCTTTTCTTCTAATTAATCATGCGAATGTCGGCGTCGGATGATTACAAAACATCGACATAATTTTATTTCTTTGATTTCCAACAAAAACTCGACAACAAGTTTTCTTCAAAGAATTATTAAATAGTTCAAAATGTGTTTTTTTTTTCGTACTATATTATTACTAGAGCTGTGCGGTTGAAATTTAAACGCTGCGAATTGACCCCCACTCCGGCAGGCCAGAGGCTTGCATCCGACGTTATGTATCGCGAAGAAAATTACGCGAAAAATAATGTTAACGGCATGTCAGTTGATGATTTTAAAATCCATATTCACGAAATAAGAGTAATCATAATTTTAATAATGTTCAGGTGTCCGTCTCGCTGACAATAAAACTATTTGTGTGAATTATCAAAAATAATCCACAACTGAAAAGCGAGAAGCGAGCAAGGCAAGGCTGTGTAGCGATCGGCACTGTGGGCCGATAGTGGGGGTAAATAAATTTCAACCGCACAGCTCTAATTATTACACACAAAGCCCTTATTTTTGTGAGCACTTAAATAAAAAGTACTCCTATTTCACAATTAATGTAACGTATCATGAAACGGCAAAAACTAATATCCTGGAAATGTCACCCTTGTCTCAAATGATCAATATTTTTTCTTCTACTGATATTGATATTTTTTACACTAACATGCGTCAGTTTAGAGGAATATTAAAATATGATCATTAAACAGAGTCATTGTAGTAATGGAAAATCTATCTCTGACAATTCGGACAAGTAATAAGTTGTAGCTACTTGATTACAATAGATACTCCTAATACTAAAATCTTACTCTTGATGTAACTGGCCTACAACTGGACGTAAAATCCGTTGGCCAATTTACTATAATGATAATAATACTTACGTGATCAATGCATTGCGTTGGAAAGATCATTAAAATTCGACATTTTAAAAGATTATGTGAACAAATGTCACTTGCTCATTGAAAATATATAACTATAATTACAGCTTTAAATATAGCAATAATATCAATGATAAAGAATTGAGTCCCGGCTTAAATTCGCATTTTTATCACAATACTCAAGTAAACTATGTAAATGTGAATAGCTAAGTGTTTTAATACCTACTGTCTTATGTGATTCAACATCCCTACGATGCTGCTATCAGAACGTCAGAGGTATCTGTACCATAACAAGAGAATTTTATCTCTATCTGTTTTTAATTTCTTCATCTCATTTTAAATTAATTGCGTTAGGTGAACCTCAATATTGTTATAGTTGGTATCACACATCTCAAAAAACACTACATCTCTCATTGCAATTAAGCAGTAGTAATAATAAATGTTATTATGTTACTAAAGTTTGATTAAAACGTACCGATAAGTCTGATTATCTATAATCTCAACATATAAATTAGCATCAATCTCATATGAACTTTCACACTCTCTTTTTCAAAAGCAGAAATAGAAATTTTAGCCCAAATTTATTCGTTTACAAGCACTCAAAATATCTGTTGTGTAAATATGTTGAAAAGATCTGAATAATTTTCTGCATTTTGCTTTATGTAAGTAATTCCGTGATTTCGGTTTTTGATCTGTTAGAAGCCTTTATCTAGTGTGGTAAACGAGAAATACAAAACTAAATGAGAAACGATACTTAAGACGTCATTCTCAATCTTCGCCTTGCTGAAAGTTGAGCAGGGGAAGGGATTATTCAACATTTTATAGTCACATAAACTTTCTAAAAAAATAAAAAAATAGAAAAAAATAGATTTATTTACAAAATTTAAAATGTTGTATCTCATACATAGTTTTCCAATTTCATTCTCATTGCAAATTCCTCCGCATCAATTTCACTATCACTATCTTCGGTAGGAAAATACTTATCGTACAGAGGTTTTTCGAATGTGATGATCTTCTGATTCTTCACACCTATCGGAAGTACATTCATCAACGAATAAAATTCTTTCGTTGTTTTCAACAATCAAACGTTTCAACAATATATTTTCTTGATGCGTCTCTAGTCAGCTTACGGGAAAGGAACTTTTGGAAGTTCCTCAAGTTTTTTCAAAATACGTTTTGGTAATGATTGTAGTTTTAATAGAGCTTTTGTTAACTTAGGGTTAACAAAAAAATTCAGTAAATCGTCCGCGTCATTGGGAATCCAGTCATAAACGGGTCTTCGCACTTCCCAAAGAGAAAATCTCCAAGTTGGACGTCGCATACACGATTTTTCTAAAATCATTTCAGTGACAGTTTCTACGTCTAACCTAATGTCACTGATGAATGAGGCCATTACATTTTCAAAAGGGATCTTCCTGTAGATATTTGTATCTGGCTGTATGTCTAGGTCTAGTAAGGTTCTAAACAGAACACAGTCTCCAAATATTGTGTAGATAATGTCGCACATGCAGGTATGTGTGAGCCGCATACCATATTCCACCATAAACAAAACTAACGATGTTGTTTCTAATTCCGACAGCTCATAATAACAAATCCCACATGCGTTTATATTTTCGAAAAAGTTTACAACACAGTTAAAGTAGTAGTCGTTCGTCGAAAACAAATACTGCATCTTTTGCATGAAAACAGAGACTGGTCTAAAAAGATCATTAAACACAATTCCTTTTTCCAAGGCCGCCCGTGCAGCCTTTGGATTTCTCCGCGCGAGAACTTGAAAACACTCGAAATTCATCAAGAACAATCTTCTTATCACAACTTTCGCATCTGCAAGCGTATTCACCACGAAATCCAGGTTGAAATCCATTAATTTGTCAATCAGAAGAGTTTTAAAATCTCTGCAGTCTTTAGATTTGTTTCCGACAAGCTCGACGAAAGTCCGCAACCGCATTTTCCCGGAAAACTTCCAGTCGCCAAACGTGTGCATAAACATCTGCTCAAACGCGAAGTCTTCATCACACATGTTCAAAGCAAAAAAATCGAAAGAGTTATACACATCATCCAGTTTTCTGTAACCGCGATGGATTCACCCCGTAGTATAGCAACATGGCTATCATCTCGTCGGAAGATTCGTCGTACTCTTTCGTGTAAAAATATCTAGTCAGAATAAGGCATAGAAGAGTTTTTTCGTTAGAGTAACGTGTTACAACATCTTGCCAAAATTAAAAGAATTCTACTATAATAATAAATAAAAACCTAAATGATTCTACTGTTGGGGTGAACAATTCATTTTTTTTGGTTTACTCCCTAAAATTTGATAGCTTCATTTAAAATGTTGGTTAGTAAATTTTCTTCTAATTAATTATGCGAATGTCGGCGTCGGCTGATTAAAAAACATTGACATAGTTTTATTTCTTTGATCTTCAACAAAAACGCAACAACGTTTCTTCAAAGAATTATTAAGCAGTTCAAAAAGTGGGGTTTTTGGTGTATTTTGTTTTTTTTCACAGAGAATTAAAAATAATTATTGTTAAACAGGCTTATTTGTGCTTTAAGGGCGGAGATATTCTGTATAAAGAATTATACCGGGCATTTTTTTTATAAACTGAACATAGGCCTATGTTCAGTTTTAAAACGACGCTGTCAACGCAATGAAGTTGTTGTAATTGGTTGCATTACCGTTGCAATTGACTGCGTCGTTTTAAAACTGAACATAGGCCTATGTTCAGTTTAAAAAAAAATGCCCGGTATACAGGGTGTCTCAGAAATAAGTACATTAATTTTAATCAGTTATAGAGCTCATTGAACTCAACAACTTTTCTTAGTAGAGTTTTGTCAAGAAGTTTTTAATTATCAAGTTAAAAATTGTTAAAGTTATACCCCAATTAAGGTTACCCGCCCATGGATCCTCAGTCACCCATGGACACTAATAATTATTATAATTAATAATTTACGGTCAAAAACAGTTACTAGGATACGTATTTTCCCAATCTTGTCAATGTGACAAACATTTAGAGAGAAATTGAAAATTCTGCTCCCTAATGGCGTACGAAATTTCAACGGCCCAAATGTGAGTGTTGAACACCTTCCCTCGTGTAATCGACCTCATCAGTTGATGGTATAAGAGATACAAAATTTGCTTGTTCGTTTATTTTTCTATTAAACCACTCACAAAAGTTTTGCCTACGTGGTAAGTCTGTTAGTTTCAATAACTGAACTTTCTGGTCATAAAAGGGGTACATTTGTTCTCTGAGTATCCTCCAAATACTACTCTCCGATACATCACACTGGACAGTGATACGTGCTAGTGCCCGGTCGAGCTTCGACACTCTTCAAAACAGCCTCTTCAATATTAGCAATTCTATTACTACGTAACTTACCCCGATCCTGAGGTGCAGGTTTAAAAGATCCGTACTCTCGAAAATGCTACAACGTTCTTAAAACTGCGCACATTTGGCAGACGATTTGGGAGGTTTTCTGAAAAAATTCCTTGGGCGCGAGTGCCGTTTCCCCGAGCTTCACCGTACGTTAAAACCATATCGGTGCATTCCAGATTTGAAAACAAAGCCATTTCAACACATTTCGTCTATAAATTAGAAATCTGTGCCAAACAAACTTTAAAGAGACAACGTTTAATAAAAACATTGACATAAAAATGATTGTCAGTGTCAAAACGGTTGCTACGGTACCTTCTTCATTGTTGTAGTGTTGCTATTATTTAAGTTATTATTTAAGGTGAACATAGACGGCTCGTGAATATATGGGTGGGAAAATTCGAAATTCGACTTGAGTTTTCGAAAAAATGCTAGATAAAAAAGTTGTTCCGTTTCACGGGTTCTGCTACTGGTTAAAATTAATGTACTTATTTCTGAGACACCCTGTATATCTACAAAAAATTGTGAATGGATCAAGGGTTTTCCATAAAACACCCCGTTTTACATTATTTTCCCTATGCCGAAATCTACTTTAGCTCCCCCTTAAAACCAAGTTACACTGCAGGTCCTGATCTCATTCCTTCATTTTTGCTTCGTGATTGTAGATCAGTGTTTACATTTCCGTTCAAAATCATCTTCAATAAAATTTTAAGTTGTCAACAATTTTCGGGAAAATGGAAAATATCTGAAATCTGTCCAGTGATTAAAAAAGGCGATAGGAGTGATATTACAAATTACAGACCAATTGCATTAATTAACAATATTGATAAGGTCTTCGAATTTGTCATTTTTAAACATACTGCTCGTTATATCTCTAATAAAATATACATTAACCAGCACGGTTTCATTGCTCGAAGATCTGCTATTAGCAAGCTGGTATCGATAACGCAGTTTTTTTGTGATAATCTTGACAGTTAATTATCAAATTGACTGTCCTGACCTACTAGCGAAAATTTGTTTCAATGTTTCCAGTTTTAACTTTAGGAAATTTTATTTACTACATCATGAAACGGCAAAAACTAGGAGTAATATCTTAGAAATGTCACCCTCGTCTCAGATGATCTATATTTTTTCTTTTACTGATATTGAAATGTTCTACACCAACATACGTTAGTTTAGAGGAATATTAAAATCCATCTCCGACAATTCGGACAAGTAATAATTTGTAGCTACTTGATCATAATAGATACTCCTCATATTAATGTCTTATTCTTAATATAATTAGCCTATATAAAGTAAAGTAAAGAGTAAAATTTTCAACTCTGAATTTTTACTCAAACCTAAGTTAACATTTAGGTAAGTGTGGCCATTTAAGAAAAACACTAAATATATTAGATGTGTCATCTGAAGAAGTATACGTCTTAATATTGTTATAGTTGCTATCACACACCCCAAAAACACTACATTTCTAAATGTTATTATGTTATTAATGTTTGATTAAAACTTACTGGTAAATCTAGTTATCCATAATCACAGTTTCACTATCACTGTCTTCGGTAGGCAAATACATATCGTATAGAGGTTTTTCGAATGTGATGATCTTCTAATTCATCACACCCATCGGAAGCACATTCATCAACGAAAAAAAATCTTTCGTTGTTTCCAAATTAAACATTTCAACAATTTTCTAGAATCGTATTTTCTAGATGCGTCTCTTGCCAGCTTTTGCAGTAAAGGCACCTTTAGAAGTACCTACCTCCACTTTTTTTTTCAAAATACGTTTTGGTAATGATTCTAGTTTTAATAGAGCTTTTGTTAACTTTGAATTAACGAAAAAATTCGGTAAATCCTCTTAATCATGGGGAATCTATTCATAGGCCGGTCAGTGTATGTGCGTCCAAGTTGGACGTTGCATACACGATTTTTCTAAATTAATTAATTTTTTTCTTTTTCCTCCCCGAAAATTTGATAACGTCATCTAAAATTTCGGTGAGTAAATTGAATTCAAAATGTGTAAAATAATACGTTTTTGTAGCTCTCCTCGATTCTTTTCTTCTAATTAATCATGCGAATGTCGGCGTCGGATGATTACAAAACATCGACATAATTTTATTTCTTTGATTTCCAACAAAAACTCGACAACAAGTTTTCTTCAAAGAATTATTAAATAGTTCAAAATGTGTTTTTTTTTTGTACTATATTATTATACACAAATCCCTGATTAATAATGTTCTTCTGTCGAGTGGGAGTGGAAATTAATAATAGAATCTAGAATGTAAATAAAGTAAAAAAAGCGCCAATATTTAAAATAGGTGTATTTATTTTAATTGGCGATTTTCGAAAAACGGTAGGAATTTTCGAAGAAACACAGCTGCAAATGATTTTTGGATATCGAAATGTACAAGAGAATGTCTTCACTAATTTTCGGAAATAGTTGAAAATGGTGGAAAAAGTCAAAAGTGCCAAAATCAGTCTTATCTTATCAATATTAGCCCCACCCGCCCATCCTCTGTTTTCTTGGAGGATATGTCATTTGCCAAAATCAGTCTTATCTTAGCAAGTACTGGCCCCACCCACCCACCCCTCTTCTCATTCTAACGACTAATTTCAATTCTGTTCAGTATAAAATCAGTCATTTCATTCAGATCAGCTGAAATCTATCACTGAAAAGGAGACAGGGTGGGTGGGCGGGGCTAACTCTATTAGTACTTGTTATTTTTGTTTTTCGAATTTTTAATTGCTTTCTAGTTTTCTCAATTTCTCGATCTTTCCATTTTTCGACCTCTCCATTTTTAAAATTTTCAATTTTTCGATTTACGGATTTTTCAATTTTTAATTTTTCCTTTGGACTATTTCAATTTTCAATTCTTCGACATTTCAGTTTTAGGATTTTTCAAATTTTTGTAGTTTCAATTTTTTCGATCCTCCATTTAGGTATTCGATTTTTCAATTTGGATTTTTTAAATGTTGTGTTATTCGCTTTCTCGTTTTTTTCTTTGATTTTTCAATTTTTTGATTTCTTAAATTTTTCAGTCTTTCGATTTTACAATTTTTTTATTTTCCGATTTCCTGATTTTAAAATTGTTTAATACCTGTTTCAATTGTTTTATTTTTCTTAATTCCGATTAGTCGACATTTCGTATTGTCCATTTTTAAAATTTAAAAATTTTTTAATTTCGATTTTTTCGATTTGAACATGTTTTGAGGATATGTCACTTGCCAAAATCAGTCTTATCGTAGCAAATACTACCCCCACCCACCCACCCCTCTTCTCATTCTAACGACTAATTTTATTTCTGTTCAGTATTTTTATACTCATTTATTTCATTCAGATCAGATGAAACCAAACACTGAAAAGGAGGCAGGGTGGGTGGGGGGGCTAATAATATTCTTCTGTCGACTGGGAGTGGAATTTAATAATAGAATCTACGATGCGAAAAATGTAAAAAAGCGCTAATTTTTAAAATAGCTGTATTTCAAGTTGGACGTCGCATACACTATTTTTCTAAAATCATTTCAGCGATAGTTTCTACGTCTAACCTAATGTCACTGATAAATGAGACCATTAAACTTTCAAAAGGGATCTTCCTGTACATATTTGTATCTCGCTGTATGTCTAGGTGTAGTATGGTTCTAAACAGAACACTGTCTCCAAATATTGTGCTAATAATAATAAACAAAACTAACGATGTTGTTTCTAATTCCGACAACCCATAATAACAAATCACACATTTGTTTATACTCTCGAAAAAGTTTACAACACAGTTAAAGTAGTAATGGTTCGTCGAAAGCAAATACTGCATCTTTTGCATGAAAACAGATACTGGTCTAAAAAGATCATCAAACACAATTCCTTTTTCCAAAGCCGCCCGTACAGCCTTTGGATTTCTCCGCGCGAGAACTTTAAAACACTCGAAATTCATCAAGAACAATCTTCTTAACACAAGTTTCGCATCTGCAAGCGTATTCACCACGAAATCCAGGTCGAAATCCATTAATTTGTAAACCACAAGAGTTTTAAACTCGCTGCAGTCTTCAGATTTGTTTCCGACAAGCTCGAGGAAAATCCGCAACCGCATTTTCCCGGAAAACTTCCAGTCGCCGAACGTGTGCATAAACATCTGCTCAAACACGAAGTCTGGCACTTCATCATACATGTTCAAAGCAAAAAAAACGGTGGAATTATACACATCATCGAGTTCTTTGTAGCAGCGATGGTAACGCGAAGGATTCACCCCGTAGTACAGCAGCATGGCAATCTCGTCAAAAAAATCGTCGTACTGTTTCGTGGAATAATAACCAGTCAGAACAAGACATAGAAGAGTTTTTTCGTTAGAGTTGATAAAGTTCGGGTCCAGTCCGTGCTCAAAGCTGAATTTTATAATGTTGATGTCTGTGGCGTAGCATCCTGGGAAGAGAGTTTGGTCGAGGACTTCCAACGAGGCGCCGTTTTTTATCAAAGCGCGGAAGAAATGTGGGCCCGTCCAGATCTCGAAGTCCAGCGATTTCAAAGCCTGCGGAGAAAAGTAAGCGGTCGAACATTTCCTTCTTAAAATGAAAAAAATTAAATTATAATTGTGCCGCAGGGTTTGGAATTTTGGCAAGGTGTTGTAAAGCTTTACCATTTGCAACATCTGGTATGTGTCTGTTTCTGTCTTCGTCTGATACACTGTATTTAAGCAGATAAAGAATGCCCGCATTTCTTGCTATGTAACTGTATCGGACGAAGACAAAAACAGAAACATATCATTTGGAACATCTTACCAAAATTAAAAGAATTCTACTATAATAATCATAATGAAGAGAAACCTAAGTGATTCTACTGTTGGGGTGTATTACAAGTATCTCATAATTAATGTAACGTATGTTTGTTTTTTACAGATTTTGTAAAAAAGTTAATAACTTTTATTGTAATCGAAAATACTGATATGCCAATATTTTCTACCTATAACTCTTTCAATTTAATCAGCGCCCTCTTGTGGAGACTTGCCACACTAAGTATTACGTACGTGGAAATCATTTTTAACTATTCGACGTACTCTACGTTAAAGATTATTACCGTTTATGCAGTTGTTTGGCTTCAAGAAATTTTATGAATTTAAGCGACTACTTTGCTACACGCAAAACACTTTAATGCAGTATAGTCTTATCTCAGGCATTTGATGGGTCTCCGCGAATTCGGTCCCAACTCTAAACCATTTTTCTGTCCTCTTTACGAACGGATCTTGCTAGCAGCTGTAGGTAAATATCACGTAGAAATATAGTTCTAATTTATTAGAAAAAAGAAACAAAATTCCTTACCGTCTTGGAGTTTGGAGTTTATTTTATTTGTTGAGAGCTCAACCTGAACAGCTCCCGTCCTGTTTGAGCTCTCGACAAGAACAGGCAAAAACAGTACTGATGTGTACCTAACGACCTACTACTATCAAATCGAAAGAGAAATTTAAGCGACTACTTTGCTACACGCAAAACACTTTAATGCAGTGTAGTCCTCAGGTATTTGATGATCTCCGAATGAGTTCACTTTCAAAATCAGCTTGTATTGTAGTGAAAATTTGAGGATTTTGTCCAACGAGGCTTCTGAATAGATTGTAGTCGTCTTCACTAATGGCCGTGAAAAACTGTCTTTCTAGCAGCTGTAAATATCATATAGAAATTCTACTTAATGTAAAGAAGACACAAAATTCCTTGCAGCCGTGGAGTTCATTTTTTTTTTATTTTAATTTACTGCCACGCTCATGTCCTAGATATTAACAAATTTAAAAATTACCTTTTTGGCATCACAATATAGCAACCAACTTTATTCGTGAGCCCTGAGTCTTCTAACTCTCATGAATCTCATTTAAATTCTGGTGGTGATGTAATTGATTATTCTTATGTTACTTCTTCACCTTCCACAAATAATTCTTGTTTCACCTCTATTCCGCATTGTTTATCCATTTATTATCAAAACATTCGTGGTATCAATTCAAAATTAAATGATCTCTATAATTTACTTACTATCGTCCGGCGCCCCACAGGGCTCTGTTCTAGGTTCCTTGCTTTTCATATTTACCTCAACGATGTTATTAAAAACGTTAGTTCTCAGGTTTTAATTTACGCAGACGACCTGAAAATCTTTCATATTATTAATGTTCAAGACTGTCAAATTCTTCAAGAAGATAGTCACACTTTTGAAAACAGGAGTAAGTCTAACATGTTGCCTATAAATTTTGACGAATGCTACATTATGTCTCCAACAAATAAAAGTTGTAAGCTTAGTTTCAATTAGGTACGCTGTTAACTTGAATATCTGTCAAGAGTGGATTCCTTCAGAGATCTTGGAATAATGTTTGATTCTATCACGTTTTCTCTACATATTAGTAATATAACTGCTGAAGCGTCTAAATCTCTTGGGTTTACCATCAGATCGTCCAGTTCTTTCAATGACATCACTACTTTTAACGCATTATATTGTACTTTCGTAAGGTCAAAACTTGAATACGCCAGTATTGTATGGGCTCCTTTAGCTCAATTTTACATTCAGTCTATGGAAAAAATTTAGAGGCGTTTGATCTTTTAATCAGATTTGGATATAACGACTTAAAGACTAACTAGACGTATCCGAGCTTCTCTATATGTATACAAAAAATTAATACATTATGGCATCGATTGTCCACAGCCAAGGATTGATATTCAGAAATAATCTCCTCTACATAAAATGTGCTCTAACTACAACTGCCATCACTGAATTGATAATTTTTAATTCTCTGTTGACATTTAATCTCACCTTGCATAGGAACAACAGTAATTTATAGCTGTTTGTTTGAGAGAGATCAATCTGGTTATCCGCTAGCCGTTGGTCTATAATCGAGTATCACCTGTTGACCAACTCATAATAATAATAATAAAAGACTCTACGTTTTCAAAACAGATATTTTATTAAAGTCAGGTCGGACAGCACAGTTTACGAGTACTGCAATGATGTAGGTTCTACACTATACGTAAAGTTACACGATATATTCTCTGCATCTGTCCCTTTGAAACACCACAAACGTAATTTGTCTTCCTATCCTCCCTGGTTTGATCGTGAAATTATAGACTGCATAAAAAATATCCAAAATGTTCAACAAAGCAAAAAAGTTCAATTCTACATATTTTAAAAACTTATTTATACACTATCGCTCTCGTTCCAAAGTACTAATCAAGAAAGCCTATCAACGCTATATTGTTGAACTTGAAACCTCATTTACTAACGATCCTCGCAAACTCTGGACTTATATTCAACTGCGAAAAGGCTCCTCACGTATACCAGGACTCATGAAACATAACGGCATTGAATTTTCCACTCCTTCTTCAATTGTGAATGCCTTTGCATCATTTTTTAGTAGTGTTTTTATTCATTCAGATGTAGATCATTTTAATTTTGATCTTCCTTTTAATGACTACAATACTAATATATTCATTTCATCCATTTCCGAAGAAGAGATTGTAACTGCTCTAAAGAGATGCAAGGATAGTTTCACTCAAGGCATTGATAATATTCCCAGCTTCATTCTTAAAGATTATGCTTACGTCTTTGCTAAACCCCTGCATCGTATCTTCAACTTGATTCTGAAAACTTCAACCTTCCCAAACATCTGGAAAACTGCCTGTGTTTCACCAGTTTTTAAAAAAGGCCATTTGAACAATATAGAGAATTATCGTCCAATTTCTCTCCTTTGTTGCTTCTCTAAAATGTTCGAATCTATACTTTATAAACACATCTATGGCTCTGCTAAAAATCTTATATCTAGTTCTCAACATGGATTTATGGAAAAAAAATCTACAGTTACCAATTTAGCATGTTTTAGTCAATTCACCACAGAAGTAATCAATAACCGAGGTCAGGTCGACGTTGTCTATACAGATTTCCAAAAGGCATTTGACCACATTGACCACTTCATTCTATTAGCTAAACTGAAACGTTACAGGTTCTCTGACGCATTATGTTCTTTGTTTAAGTCATATCTTGTAAATAGGAATCAGTGTGTAAAATATAAAGAGCACCTATCTGATGCTTATGTACCAACTTCTGCGATCCCTCAAGGGTGAAATCTTGGGCCACTTCTTTTTTTACATTTTATTAACGATATTACTGAGGTCATTGCATCCAACAAAGAACTTTTCGCCAATGATTTAAAAATTTATCGTAGCATTACTTACAACAAGATTTGGCTAATATAATGATCTGGTGCACGAAAAACCGACTTCTTCTTAATATTTCCAAATGTTTCATTGTTTCTTTTTGTTGCAAGATTCATACATTACTTTTTGATTACATTTTAAACGACATTTTACTTGTACGGAAATCGGAAATTAGAGAACTTGGCATTATTTTTGATGAGAAATTCACATTTAGACAGCATTTACAAGACATTACGGCAAAAGCATTTAGGATTTATGGCTTTATATATAGAAATTGTAAAAATTTTCGTTCTACATTGGCGTTAAATGCCCTTTATTGTTCGCTAATTAGAAGTAGATTAGAATATGGTGTATTAATCTGGTTCCCAATACCTATATAATATTTACATTACCATGTTAGAACCTATTCAACGCAAATTTTTTAAATATTTAGTATTTTTAATAGATGGCATTTATCCTCAACAAAGGCAAGGGTGTGATCATAATATGTTGCTACTTAAGTTTAATTATAATTCTTTAAATACTCGTCGAATTATTAATGTAATCCAGTTTTTAATTAAGATTTTTTTATTGTCACACGCCAAAATCCAATGTTTTAAAAAGATCTCCCATTTTCATTATGTGTAATATGTTCAATTTATATGTCACAGATTGTGATATTAATTTCGACTCTATGAAGCGGTTTTATGACGCTATTGTAAATTCAGTAGGTATATAACCATCATATTAGAAAATGTATTATTTTTATATTTTTTATTTTTAAAATTTTTAATTTATAAGTAATTAATATGGTATTTTCTTGTATTATATTTGTTCATGAATGCACGCATTTTGTTATACTTTTATTTTTAAATTTTCCTGTAATTGGATCTGTAAGACTTGTTGGAAATAAAGGTTATTATTATTATTATTATCGTTATTAAGACCCACCACTGACCCGGAAATGACCGGCATTCAGGCAAGACTTCTATCATTACGGATACTAAGACCAAGTAATGATATGCATTGATTAGATTAACAAAACAACTTTCGAGATTCTAGAATTACAGCATACAAATTAGTCTGCTATTATTCTCTAATCTCACCCCATCCCCAAAAGTCTAGCGTAACTACCGATCATTTATCCGCGCATCACTTGGAAAGTGACCTACACTACTCTGACCTACTGGTGCTAATCTAATCTGACTGACATGATCAGACTGTTCGAGAAACTTACGAACAATATGACATGTTCCTAACAAAACAGCTTTTTGAATTATGACAATTATTGAATCATTCAAATGCAAAGACTTTAAATTCTCAACTAAACTATTTGGGACTACACCTACATTAGAGATAACTAAGGGTAGAATTGAATTTTTTTTAAAATTCAACATGGATTTCATTTCTGTCGATAATTGTAGATATTTTGTAATTTTGGTGTGGTATGTTTGAATAATGTTGTGTTAGGAATAGCAATGTCAATGAGAATGGCTTCGTTCGTGTGTTGTTTGATAATTATGATGTCTGGTCTGTTAGCTAAAATGTTTAAGTCTGTAAGTATTGTGCGATTCCAGTATAATTTGTATTTGTTATTTTCAAGGAACGGAGATGGAATGTAAGTGTAATAGGGTGTCGTATCTTTGATTAAGTTCATAAGTGTTGCTAATTCTTTGTGAATGATTTTGGCTGCGTTGTCGTGTCTAGCTTTGTAGTCAGTTTGTGCCAGGATGCTGCACGAGGAGATTATGTGCTGGATCGTTTCAGGTTTTGCTTTGCAGAGGCGACAGCAGTCGTTTCTTATATTCGGATCTTTGATGATGTATTTTCTGTAATTCTTGGTATTGATTACTTGGTTTTGAATAGCAAACACAAATCCTTCTGTTTCGGCATACAAACTTGATTTTTTTAACCAAATTAATGACATCTTCTTTTTGCCATGAGTTTCTTCTAAGTCTGTAGAATTTTCCATGTAGTTGTTTTTGTTTTAGCCCACTTATTATTTTGTCTATTGTGTGGGGGGTGTGGATTTCTTCGGTGTTCGACAGATTTAAGGGTGTGTGGTTCAAATCTGCCCTTGTGATGGTGCGATACATTTCATTTCTGTCTGCTCGTTTCAAGAACTACTTCTTCAGATCTGAGATTTGTCTCTGATATAAGTTTTCTAGGTTCTGGAAACCCCTTCCTCCATTCTGTCTTGGTAATGAGAATCTTTCAATGGACGATTTGGGATGTTGCATTCTATACTGTGTGAAGATTTTCCTTGTTGCGATGTTTAAATTTTCAAGATTAGTTTTGGACCATTTAATGACTCCAAAAGAATATGTTAGCAGTGGAACGCAGAATGTATTTACTGCTTTCATTAAATTTTTTCCATTTAACTGTGTCTTCAATATTAATTTTAATCTCGCTAGGTCTTTCAACTGTGTTTTCGTTTTGGTATGATTGATGTGGGAGGATTGACAGAAACCCAGATATTTGTATGTATCATTTCGTTCTTGGGCTTCGATTATTTCGTTATTCTGGGTTATATGTGCTACTTGGTGTTGGAGGCCTTTTCTGATTGCTTGGGTCTTACATTTCTCAATACCAAAACACATACCAATATCACCGGAATCAGTCAGATTTAATAGGTTTGTTAACTGATTTTGTGTACTTGCATATATTTTTATGTCATCTATATACAGCAAGTGACTTATTCTGTTTTCTCTTTGTTTGTTAATTCTTATATTGAATCCATAATTGCAGCTGTTCAGGATATCGGAGAGGGGATTTATTGCTAAGCAGAACCATAACGGGCTAAGAGAATCGCCTTGAAAAATTCCTCTTCGGATCATTATTGGATCTGACTGAATTTTTTGTTCATTTAAGGTTATTTGGAGGGTGGTCTTCCAAAATTCCATGGAACATTTGAGAAAAGTGCAGATTTTAGTATCAATTTTGTATAATTCCAGAATTTTGCATAGCCAGGAATGAGGGACAGAATCGTAAGCTTTCTTATAATCAATAAAAGCAGTATATATGTTTTGGTTTTCTTTTCTAGCTTGTTCACAAATGATGGAATGTATGATTAATTGCTCTTTGCAACCAAAGGATCCTTTAATACATCCTTTCTGTTTTTCATTAATGATGTCAGAGTTAAAACAGTGTTGATAGATTTTTTGTGCAATGCATGAGGTTAATGTTTTATAGATTGTCGGTAAACATGTGATAGGTCTGTATTTTGATGGATTTTTTGTGTCGTTATCTTTAGGTTTTAGGTATGTTACACCATAACATAAGAATATTGGAAAGGAGGATGAGTCAAGAAGGAACTGATTTAAGTGATGTAGTAAATGAATATGTACACAATTTAATTTTTTTATCCAAATCAGAAAATCTTGGAGGCCATATTACTGGGTAACTGAAGAACATTTCTAGTAACCATTGATCCTTTAATCGATGTTCCAGGCTTCTAATTACTCAAATGGAAATGATTACACTATTCAGACTAATGTTTCTTTACAAATGTTGCAAAATAATTATTACAGTCGTCCTTTAAGTTAATAATGTTTATTAATCGATCGATTTACACCAGAAAAACGTATATTATTATTTTTTGATTTATTAAAGAAAACATGCTATATCAACAATTCTAAAATATTGATAAAATTGCCTAAATTGGAAAAGACAAATAATGCAGTCATCCAAAAAGTTCCGAAACAGGTACTCTATTAAAGAAATTAGAAAAAACACTGTTGAAGATTTTGTTGTAAGCTTCTTCGTAGCCGCTCTTAACATCTGCGTAAAGATCTCTCCAGTTGTCGTTAAGAACCTTATTTATTTGCGTTCCTAATTGTTCATCACCGTTGAACAAATTATCAAGTTTGTAATGAACGGAGTTAGGTTGCATCAAAAGCTCGCTTCTTGTTATTTTAAAGTATTTTTCGCCATTTTTGACATACTCTTCAAAATGACAAGTGTAGTTACAAACCATTTCATCTTCAAAAAAAAAAAATATATATATATATATATAAACTCCAGATACAAATACTCACCAAGAATTATAAGTCCAGGCCCGTGTCCACTCAAGGGAAAAACTAAAATCTTTCCCCCCACATCATAAGTAAAATTCAACACTAATTCAGGAATCGTGAAATGAGTAGCTATTATCTTGTTATCAAAATCCACACTGCAACCATCATTAATCACATGGCACCAATTCGCGAATCAAACTTACTCAAATGTCGAAAACTTTGTTTTAGTTAGTCCTGAAATTTTCAAGTCGGTGTAATTTTGGTCGAATTTTGTGGGACCACTTCCTGGTGGTATGAACATAAAGGGAATTTCCAGTGGTTCCAGGTTTATCAGACCAGCTGATGGGATCGCATGGTTGAGTTGGCTAACACAATTGTCGGCGGCTTTTACCAAACATTGGCGGAAGTCGCTTTTATTTCTGCTGCATTTTTGGAAAGTGGAAGCTAAAAATGGTTTTTGACTTTGGAGAAGGTAAAGAGAAGAACTTACGCAGGTGTGCCGAAGAGCAAACACCAACGACAAAGAAAAATATTATTAACGATTGCATTTTTACTGAATGTTTGTTCTCGTTAGATGAGCTTGCTTTTATAAAGGAAAACCTGTTTTGATTTTTCTGAAACATGTTTATTGTAGACTTTGTTTGAATTTTTTTTGCGATGTTTGCACGTATATGGTGTCTTTGTACAGTATTTTAATTGCGGGGTTAAAGGTTAAACTGTGTTTTCTGATCGTGAACACGACATAGAATTTCCATTTAAAGAAAATAACAGCTTAATTCGTTTAGCATCATTGTTTTGTTTTACCGATTATTATAATTAGTCATCTAGGACAATGACAATGTAAACTTTAATTAATGTCCTTGCTATCTTATAATTATATCTAGCGAACAAAATAATTTGTAATTTGTAATTTTAAACAATTTATTAAAAGTCATCACAATATTTGTTTTAATAAAATTGCACTTCCACGAATCCTTTTCCTCACCCAAAAATTTCAGAAGCAGGTACTTTTTTCAACCAATTAGAAAAAACACCGGTGAAAATTTGGTTGAAAGCTTCTTCGTAACCACTCTTAACATCTGCAAAAACCTCCTTCCAATTCTCGTTAAAAACATCGTTTATTTGACTAATCTTTCATCACCGTTGAACAGATTATCAAGTTTGTAATGAATCAAGCTTGGTTGCATCAAAAGATCACTTCGTGTTACTCTGTAGTGTTTTTCGCCATTTTTCTCATATTCTTCAAAGTGACAACTGTAGTTAGAAAGCAAATTACCTTCAAAAAACAAAAATATAGAAACGACTCCACATGTAAATAAATACCTACTCAGAATGATAAGTCCAGGCCCGTGTCCAGTCAACGGAAAAGCTAAAATATGTCCCCCCACGTCATAAGTAAAATTCAACACCAATTCAGGATTCGTGAAGTCAAAAGCGATCACTTTCTTGTCAAAATCCACACTACAACCACCATTAATCACCCTTTGTTCCAACTGGTTAAGCAAACTTACTCAAATCTCCAAAACTGTATTTTGGTCACTCCGGAAAGCCTCAGGTTCGTGTAATTTTGATAGAATTGTGCGGGACCACCTCCTGGTGCCACTGACAAAAATGGAATTTTCAGAGGTTCGAAATTGATCAAACCAACTGACGGAATCGAATGGTTGAGCTGACTAATGGCGTTTTCGACTGCTTTTGGCAAGCACTGATTGAAGTCGCTTTTATGTCTGTCACATTTTTGGAAAGTGGAAGCTAAAGACGGTTTTTGACTTTCGAGAATTTAAAGAAAAAGGACTTACGAAGGTGAGTTGAAGAACAAACGGTGAGAAGCAAGGATAATATTATTAGCGATTGCATTTTAAGTGAATGCTTTGCTCTCTTTGGATCATCATGCATTTATAAAGAAAAACCTGTATTGGATTTTTCTGAAACCAGTTTGTTAGTGGATGCATTTATATAAGTAGTATTTTAATTGCAGGGTTAAAAGGTTAACCCGTATTGTGTGATGACAAACACGACACTAGAATTTCCATTTAATGGTGACTGATAACGCTTAATTCATTTAGCAAACTTGTTTTGTTTTATTGATTATTAGAAATCGAAGTTCGTACCTTGGTGGAATAGTGTAATTATAATCTGGCAGTTGCCGTCAAGCAACTGAGAAGTCAACCCATTTCGTCGCTTCTTTGAAAAATAAAAAAAAATATTTTGAAAACTGTTATTTTTTGTAACTTCTATACATGAAAACAAAAATAGATGAAAATACACTTGTTTATATTTCTCATGGGTACAGAAGTTGATGAGACAAGGCCAATGTATTGTAAGAATTATATTGGTTGCGTCATGAATTAATTTCTTCAGAATACAAGAGATCACTATATCTTATAAATAGTTATACTCTGGTGGAATATTTACACGCGAATCAAAATTGGTGTCATAAAAACGACACTTACACCTTGTCAACAATGCCACATAAATCATTAACTTAAATGATGTTTGAAAATAAAACCGGTCTATTACATTACCGTATATTATGCCATTATAAAATTTACATACTAATAACACTATTTAGGTAACATTGAAGTGCAATTTTATTACTGTTGATTCCATGCATAGGAAATGAAAATTTATGACATTTTATTTTTGGAGAATTAATTGAATAAAGAGATATCGGTTTAATATCATTATTATAATTCTTATTAAATAAACACGTTTGTATTTTCACATTTTCGGAAAAATGGGGTACTCGTTTTTAATGTGATCAATAAAAAATATGAATGCAGTGATGAATCACAAGTAAAAACACGTCATATTTTGCACATTTTGGTCAGATTTATTCGGCAAAATTTTGAGATAACGTCATCAATTTTTTGGAGGGGATAAGCAAATATATTTTGATTAAAAATTTATAACGCTTATTATAACTTTAAAACATCTGCATTCGATTTTACAGATTCAAAATTAAATTGTAAAATGTTGTTTTATCATTTTTTTTTTCTTCAAAAATCTGGATGTTTCGACTAAAAATTCAACACGGAGTCATAAACTACATGTGTACGACTATATTATTTTATACAATTTAAAACCCACTACTATAGTAAGTGTTTATTTTTTTACCCTACGGGCTTAAAAGATTCTTGACACTACAATTTTTTTCCTAGTTAACAAAAACCAAATAACTTATTTTTTTTCCTTTACCCCATCCCCCCTTGCCCCAGCCTTACTCTTGTCCTCTCCACTTCTTTCATCCATTCCACCCCTCTTCCGTCTTCATTCAATATCTCTGTCACACTCTCCTCTCTTTCTTTGCTCTCCTCACAGTCATGCAGCATGTGCTCTATCGTTTCTCGCCCTTCTCCACACATCCTACACATTCTCTCACCTTCGCTTACCCAAAACTTATTATTTCTTTCTTCATTTCCACACCTAAATCTCGCAATTATTTTTTTTTCTTTCGTGCTTTCTCTGTCTAGGTACTTTGGTATTGTTTCTGTTATTATCTTTCTATAGTCTGCATTGTACCTAAATTTACTTACACTCGCTCTTCTCTCTTGTTTATCTATGTCTCTGTCACGCATATACAACTCTTTTCTTATACTCACCCCCATTTCTCTCTTTCTCTCTATTTCCATCCATGCGTATCCCAGTCTTTCATAATATCCTTGTCTACCCTTGTGATGTTCTTTCCCTGCTTTCTTTTTTTTTTCCTTCTAGCATTCATATAATATCCTACATTCCTCTCTTTCTTTCAACCTTTCATCATACTTTACAGCTCTTTTCCCAGTGTATACTCTTAGTTTCTCTCGTTTACATTCTTCTCTTACTATATAGCCTGGCGTCTCTTTCCGTAGCCCTAACATCCACCTCAAATATTTTTCTTGTACTGCTTCAATCTCTGCATATTTCTTCCATCCCCATATCTCCACTCCATACATTAATACACTCCTAACTAAACTATCAAACATTTTCATCCTTCTTCTTACGTCATGTCCAAATATTCTCTCACCTATACTCCACACCATTCCCATTTTCTGCATTGCTTTCACCCTTCTTTCTCTTATGTGTGCTTTTACCGTGTTAGTTGTTGTAAACTTAAGTCCTAAATATTTAAACTCCTTTACTGTGTCTATGATTCGATTTTCCCAACGCCACACTTTTTCCTCCCCTTTTCTCCCTTTTTTTCTAAACACCATCATTTTTGTTTTTTCTACATTTACCTCCAGTTTCTTTCTTTTAAAGTATCTTTGCAGATTTCTTTTCATCTCATTCATTCCACATTCATCCTTCGCCAATATTACCAAATCATCTGCAAATGCCAAACACCATACCTTTTCTCTCCCCACCACAATTCCTCCCGCTAACCCCTCTAAACATTTCCCCGATATCGCTTATGTAACAAGCAAACAGACTGGGACTTAATGGGCATCCTTGTCTCAATCCTTTCGTCGTCCAAAACATTTCACTTTCTATTCCTCCCACTCTCACACTAGTCACGATCTCTCTATAAATCTCTCTTGCTGTTACAATTAACTTTTCACTCAGTCCTCTTCTTTCCATGCATTCCCACAAACACTCTCTGTCCACCGTATCAAACGCGGCTTTTAGGTCTACAAACAGTGCATATACCCGACCTCCTTCATTTAGCAACTTTTTTTCTATTACATCATGCAGGATATATACATTGTTCATAACCCCTCAACCTCTTCTAAATCCCGCTTGACTTTCCGGTAATATAGTCTTTTCGTTCATCTCTGTCACCAACCTTTCATTTAACACCATTGCGTACAGTTTATATGCCGTATTTAGGAGAGTTATTCCCCGATAATTCTCTACTTTTTCTTTACTACCCTTTTTATTAATTGGGCATATTTGTCCTACTCGGCATTCCCTGGGAAAACCTTTACCCGTCCACACATCATTCATTAACTCGCTCAATCTTTCAATCATCCCATCCGTCCCAAATATCCACACTTCGTTTACCAACCCATCCCTCCCCGGTGCTTTTCCTCTTTTCAGTCTTCCTACTTGTTTTCCTACTTCCTCTACTCGAATCTCCGCCTTCCTTTCTCTACCACTAATCCCGGTTTTACTATCTTGCACTACAATTCTCTCTTCCTTTCCATTCAACAGTTCCATAAAATGTTTCTTCCACTGTATTATAAGTATGTCTTCACTAATCGTGATTTTGTTCTCCCGTTCTTTATTTATATACTGCATGCCTTTTGCTCAGTTCTTATGGCTTTAATTTTTTCTTCTTCTTCTTGCTGTATCTCTTCTTTATTTTCTTTGCATTGTTTTCTATAATTATTTTTTGCTTGCCGGTACTCTTCTTTTATACCTTTCCCCTTTTTCCACCTTTGTAGATATTTCCTTGCTTCTATTTTTAAATCTCTGCATCTGCTATCCCACCATCTGTTTCTCTTTTCTGAATTTCTCGTTACAATTTCTTTTCTTATGGCTGCTTTTTCAATTTCTCTTTTTAATTCTTCCATTTTATTTTCAGTTCCTTTTTCTTTAAATTCCACTTCCAACATTTTTTTTAATAATGCTCAATTCCTTTTTCATTCCATACCCATATCTTCTTCTCTTTTCCTACTTCATTCCTTAAGCATGCGCTCCCTCTACTTATGGCCCTCACTTTTACTTCTAGTGGCATGTGATCGGAGTCCACTCTTTCTCCTATCTTAAGTGTTTCTATCTCTTCTTCTGCTGATTCGTTTACTATTACGTAATCTATTACCGATTTCCCTCTTTTACCTATCCAGATAAATTCCCCCTCCTCGTCCCCTTCCTTCACTCCATTCAAGACTTCCCAACCTCTTTCTTCAATTAATTCCCATAGCAATTTTTCGTCTTTGTTTTCTACTCTATCTTTCGATTTTCGTGTGTTTTCCCCTTTTTCTTCCCTGCTTTTGTTCCCTATTCTGGCATTAAAGTCCCCTCCTAACAGTAGAAATTCTTCTTCAGACTCTTCGATTTTTTCTAGTATTTCTTGTTTCGTATTTCTCATTCCTCTACTATATATTGTGCAGATTCTCCATCTTTTTTTATTTACAGTCAGTTTTCTTTCAACTATGCCTTCCATTTCTATTTCCCCCTCTTCTATTTCTTTTATATCTTTCTTCACTCCTATTATGATTCCACCTTTTGCTCTACCCTTGCCTTTTTCTTTTTTTGCCCCTTGCAATTTCCACTGAAATTCATTTGGCAACACGTCTTTCAGTTTGTTCCAGTCTCTCTCTAGTATCCATGTTTCTGTTAGTCCCACAAAATCAAAATTTTTTACGTAGTTCCAAAATAAATTATCTTTCTTTTTCAAACCCGCAATATTCCAAAAGAGTAATTTTAAACCACGTTTATCTTCCCCATTCTTCTTTCCCATTCCAATATTATGTATAAAATCTACATTCTTAAATCTAAAGTCTTTATTTGTCCCATCATTATTACCCCTCCCCTTTGTGTTTCTTTCTTGGGTTAGTGCTGACTTGATTTGAGAAATTTTCCTTTATTTTCATTCCATGTATACATTTTGTCCCTTACTTCCAGCTCCTTATATCCCACCCTTGTTGTGTATCCTTTTTTTCTTTCCTCTTTAGCTATCTCCCTAATTCCGTTTTGAATTTTTTGCTCTTGTACTGTCCAATCATTATCAATATATATTCTCTTTCCTCTCAGTTTATTTTTATTCTTCATCACCTCTTGTTTTTCCTCCCAAAGCGTCTTAACCAGTATTTTCTTGATTTCCTCTTTCCCTATAATTATTGTTTCCAACACTTTTACTTCTACCTCAATTTCTTTTTTCAAAAATTCCTCTACTTCTTTTGCATCTGTTTTTTTCCCTTATTTCCATACCCGCAATTATGAAATTGTTTCTTCTTTCTTGCCTCTCTTTTTTTTTCCAACTTCTGCTCTAAATTATTGATTCTTTCTTCGAAGCTTCTCTCCTTTTCTTTCCATTCTTCTCTTTCTCTTTCCAGTATTCCATTTATTGTCTGTAATTCTTTTTTTACCCCTCTATTTTCTTCTCTCAGTTGTTTCATTTCTTCTATTAGTTGCTTCATCATTTCCATCAACTGCTCTTGTCCTTCCTTTATTTGTTCTTTTTCTTCCATTTTCAATGTTTTTGTTTGCTCTTTGCGCGGCGAATCGTCTTCTCTCGTGCGGCGCACGCCTCTGCTGTCGCTTCCCTCACTCTCAGCTCTTTCTCGCCAGGCCGCAAAAACGTCACCAATCTTATCACTCTCAATCGTTGTCTGATTCGACATAACCTTGCTGTTTTTCTTGTCTCACCAGTTGCACTCGCGTTCTTTTTTTTACGAACTTAAGGGGTAACAAATGTGATTGCGTGATAGTAAAAGCAGCATCTCTTGTGCTGCTTTTACTATCACGCAATCACATTTGTTACCCCTGAAAGTCACTGTTTACTATGACTTTAGCTTCAGCTGTTGCTAACAATGTGCACTCGCTCGCTGCTCAATCAAGAAGACTAAAAACCCACTAACAACTATTTACAATTTTGAAGTAACGTGATCACATTATTGGTGGGAGTGATTAGACAAATATTGGATAGCGTTTTACCATCTACATGATATTAATAATATAAACACAAAATTTTACAACAATTGACCCAGCACTTTTAGAGAAAAAAATCCGGGACGGCAGACAGACGGACAGACAGACGGAAACGGGGACCTATTTCTTCGTACTGTAAAAGTAGATAGTCAGCCGACGGACACGATTACAATACTTTCTTTGTTTACGCTCGGGAAGTAAAAACGATAAATGAATAAATAAGGAAATGGATAAAACACGTAACAAGAAAAACAATGATAATGTAATACAGACGCAAAGGACGATCAAACAAATTATAATCAGTATGACAACTGGAAATATACGAAGTACAAAAGGAAAAGACGAAATTAAAAAAAAGGTAGAGGAAACGACAGAACAAATCCAAAAGGAACCGGAATGACAATAATACATAAAGACTATTAAAGGACATAATTAGAGAAGAGTATATAAAAAGAGAATATTAAAGACAAAAATAAAGATATTTGACAAAGAACACTGGACAATGATAATAGCTTATGGCGAAAACGAAAAACAACAAAAGAAATGAAAAATCTTGGAACAGAAGAAAAATCTAACGAATTCAAAACTAGCTTGATGGATGCTAAAAGAAAGAGATATGTAAATAGAAACATAACAAACAAAACAATAAGAGAAATAGAATTGCTTGCTTTATTATCGACCGCCCCTGAATTCTATTCAAATCTGTATCTTTTGTACAGATAGCGCGATAAATCTCGCCAGCTCAACTAGGAACCGCGCACTCCGCTTCTGCCATGCGTTTCGGTGTTATTTAACCTCAATTCCATTTTAAATGTTCAATTTCTATGAGTCTGATATTAACAACAACTGAACAAATGTTAGGGTTTCAAAAAGAACAATAAACAACATTTAAATTAGCCATAGAATCTTGTGAAATTTTAAACAGCAAATAATTCTTATGTGAGATTAAAATTGGACATCAGATAATTTATACGATGGAAACAGTCATCAACAAAACATTTACATAAAAAACAAACAAGCAAAGATGAAAACAACAGATCTGGTGCGAAATAAAACTTGTGCAGATAAATTACCTTAGGTTAAAACTGCAGAGCATGGAAATTTACGTTCAATTAAAATTATACAACAAAGAAAATTACTGACGTTAAAATTGTGAGATATATAAATATTGTATGAGGTGAAAAATTGCAAAGCTAACAAAATTTACATGAGATTAATATTTGCCATACTTTATCAACGATTCAAACAAAGAATTTAAATTAACTTTTAGAGTTTATCGTGAACTGGTTACCCCAACAAAACACATAATAAATAAACACAAAAAATATCCAGTCAGCGGTGCGAGGAAATGTCTCCGTGATATAATCAATCTTTAACGCTGCGAGGAAATATCTCGGTGACGTAATTAATCTTTAACTTTGCGAGTAAATGCCTCGGTGATGTAATTAATCTTTAACGTTGCAAGGAAATACTTCGATGATGTAATGATGATAATGACGCTAATAACGATGATAACTGCCTAAGGGAATAAATTATTTTAACCCTTGCCAGTTAGCGATATAATGAATTTTGTTAATTTTTAGTTAATGGCCTTGTAATACTCAAATATATATATAATGTAACACTTACGTATTAGCATTCAGAAACTTATTCATAATTAGACAAAGGGTGTTATCCTGACAAAGTGAATTTCATGAAATCTCGTAGTAAGTGTCTGTTAAATTGTGTTAGCACCAGTTAACGATTAAAATCCTAACCTGATCGGTGAATTTACAAACAATAAAACAAATTTACAGCACGTGAAGCGTCGGTCGAAAATTAGCACTTTTTTCGATTAAAAAGCCGCAAAAATTAGCTGCGCTAGGGGAAAACTGTAACGTCATCGTTACGATTAATTTTCGTTAAACAAAGGGTTTCTCCCTTTTATTGGCTACCAAACCAACTAATTTAACTTATCTAACTTACAGCGTCTTTTCACCATGCTCCCACACACATCACCCAATCAAAATCCTCACACTTTCACCCTGCTCTCGTCGTGCCACTATCTTCTACTACTACCCCCTCTCACTAAGAAGCAGAACTACCAACTACCCCCAAGCGCTAACGTGCACATGGTTGCCTATGTTCAACGATTTTTTTGTTTGGATTTTTTTTTCAAATTCAAATTATTCAAATGTGATTTCGCGCCGCTGTTAATTAAATTCATCGCGAAAATTTGATTCAAATTCGGTCACCACAACATTTTATATGAACAAATAATTAAACCGGTATTATTTAGTCATTTTCACATTATTACTAGGAAAACTGTCCATCTAACTTTTTAATTATTATTATTATTACAAACTACGACTTTAATATTTTAATGATTAATTTATTGATTACGTGCATTATTTACACTATGCCTAAACAAAAAAAAAACCGAATTGGTATCAAGAAGCAACATCTGGTAACGTTTAAAATGTGTCATTCGAAAAAAAAAGTAATAATAGATGAGAAAGCTGCAGGTAATGGTCATACTAATTACTCAGTCTATCGCCTTATTGTTGCAACTTTAACTCTATTAAATTATTTTTTACATATATTAACTGTGGTAGGTAGCCAAACAGGTTTTTGGTGGCGAAAACAACTTAACACATTTTAGGCTTTATAAAAAAAAGAGTGGTATATTCCGTACTTGACGTACGATGATTTATTTTATTCATTTAAATATTCTAATTAGAAAATTATATTTAATGAGTTTTTTCCTCTACCTTGAATGACTAGGTACTTTGTATCCTAGGAATCTGATTTTTGTACCGCCCCGTTAAGTTAGAAAATGTGCCTAGAATAAAATTTGTAATTTCCTCCATTAGTTCATCCATATTCTCCATCTTAAGCTTCAAAGGTGAGTTCTTCAGATATCCAAATATCTATAGAAAAGTCAAGAGGAGTGAAATCTGGTGGACGAGCTGGCTGCGGAACATCTATCTGTTCTTCAGATTATTATTTTGCTCATAATAACGTGATAAAACTCAATCAACACAAAATAACGTTCTGCCGTAACCGTAAATTTTACGCATAATCCAATTTCGGTAAAAAGAGCAATGAAACCAGAACCCGTCTGAACACATGTAACACGCTCAAATTATCATCTGCACCAGTTTTATCCGACAACCCGTAGACACTTGATTTAGCCAATTTTAAAAATACCTGTTGGTATTATTTTTACATTAAGTTCGAGAAAAAAAATGAATAATAATTAATGTCGATTTACATAATCTCAATATTTCGTCATGTCGTGAATAAATCCACGTTCTTGCGAACATTCCGCCACTCCATCCGCATCTACAGGTTCTAAATTGTGTAAAACATCAATAAATGTAGTAATCTCTCAAATCTCGTTCAGTCGAATCGCAAAAAATGATAATATTCAAGAATCTGATTCTGTGGCTGCTGTCACATTTGTTCTCTTTTCACACACCTCCTAGCCCCACTGCATCCATATTTCGTAAGTTTTTTTATAATTTGACAAGTTCTCTACGCTAAATGTAGCTCCAAATTTTAAAAGGTGCCACCGAAGACAAGCCGATTTCAACCAGTGTTTGATAGAAGCAGCCGGAATTGGTCTGAGAAATTTAGTTATACCTTTTGACAGTGTGGGTCTACCAACTTTGAGAACAGTCCGAGTGGATTCTTTGAACGTCTCTAAGGGGAAAACTGTAGGCTTCGACCAAAATTACGACAATTTAGTGTTCCATGGATTCACGAATGCAACGTTTTTGAGATTCGAGTGAGTAACACGAAATGGTTTTGGTTGTCACTTACAAATTTAATTTTAGTGTGAATTTTGAGAATGAGAGGATCGTGACTGAGACTCTATTCCCGGAAGTGACGATGGATTTTGACTACAATTTCAACGGAAAAATTTTGGAAAACCCGTTTTTTGGGAAAGGGCACGGACTGATTACTTTCAGTGAGTAAAACTAATCACAATTTGAAACCAAACTTGTTTTTTTTTTTTTTGTAGTAAATTTAAGGTTCTCGTTTATTTTCGACTTGGAGCAGTACCAAAATATGGGTCAAAACTACTTCAGGATCGTTAAGAGTAAGCTATCGATGGACACAGATCTGATAAAGTCGCATTTCGATAATTTGTTTGATGGACATGAAGAAATGAAGGATAAGTTTAACGCGGATATAAATGAAAACTGGCGTTCGATTTTTGTGGATGTGAGGCCCAAGTATGAGGAGATTTTTGGGCAAGTGTTTACTGACGTGTTTAGTGGGTTCTTAGAGAGAGTTCCGATTGTGGAGCTTTTCGGCGAGTAAATTGTATTGTTGTGTAGCTACTAGTGTCCAGAGTTTCCCTAAATAAACCATTCTGTTTGCAAATATTTAAATAAATAAATTCCTAATGAACAGATTTACTAATCGCGATTATAAAACAGTTCATTGGAACTTGTTTTCGGAATTAATGAAGACGACTCAAGGAAATCGAAAGATTTTTTTGTGGTGATTTACATGAAGTGGAATTTCGGAACCAGTTACATCCAGATTTATAGTTTAGTAACCTATTTATGTGAACTTCAAAATGAAAGTGGATTATTGAACTACAGATTAAGGAGTATTTTTTCAATTTTCGATGTTATTATTTTTTTTTTTTTTTTTAGATTTTTTTTCATTGTTTTTCCAGTTGTAGATTTGCAATTTTTCTAGTTTTCATATATAATAATTATGATTTCTAAAATTTTTCATTTTTTCAATTTTATGATTTTACATTTTTTCCATTTATCAGTTACTGAATTTTTTCATTGTTTCATTTTATTTAATTTTTCAACGTTACAGTTTTCTACTTTACAATTTTGACGATTTTCAATTCTTAGTATGTGCTTAACTTCTTTATGTTTATACATTGAATTCGACTTTTAGCACGTTCAAATTACAAGCATCAGGGGTTAAAACAAAATGAAATTTGGTTGAGGAAAGGACACGAAACAGTCTTAAAATATCTTCATGGTTTCACAGCATCCAGTTTTTACAATCTCAAAGTTAAATTATAAAATATTGTTATACAATGTTGACTTTTTTTTCAAAAATCTGGGTGCTAAAAGTAAAAAGTCAACACGGATTCATAAATCACACGTGCAGGACCATGTTACTTTATAAAATTTAAAGGAATATTGTTGGGTAGAATTCTAAGATGATAATAATTTTTTGGGAAGGCCTTAAACGAACAAATTTTGATTAACCATTTATCATCTTTCCTATAATCATAAAACGTTTGAAATATTTTTCCCAAAAATCTCGATATCTAGGGGAAAAACTCAACACGGAATCTAAATTACACATACATGGAGTATGTAATTCTATAAAATTTAATTTAATGTGACGTCATCATTTTTCAGAGGTTATAACCTAAAAAATTTTAATTAACGATTTACCATGCTATAAAATTTTGATTTTTTTTTTCAAAAATCTGGATGTCTAGCGAGAAAACTCGACACGGATTAATGAAACACACATGCAGAAGAAGATGGCATTTTAATGAGATTTTAGTAATAAAGACTCGACCAGCACCAGCAACATAACCTAATAAAATATTTTGCGCAGTGTGTGCATTTATTCCGTTTAAATTGACCTACAATAATCGTCATATTGGATAAAATAATTCAATTTGAGTCGTTTAGTGATTCCTAGCTTGACGGGCTTCCAGGACATGTCACAATGCTGCCGATGGGGTTTTGACGAAGACCAGCTGCTCGAAATCTTCATTTCGGGCTTTTTGGATTCGGCCTGAGTGTAGTTCGAGATAGCTCGTTTGACGTGGTCGCGCACTATGACGAATGAATGGATCAATTCATCAAATTATTGATAACTTTCTCAAAATTTTTACGGTACCTATCAAAATTGATATATTTATCCCCGCTATAAAGTCGATGATCTGCTAAAACTCGATACACACATTTTTTTATTATTCGCTACCAAACTATTTATTTTTTTTATATATATAAAAGTCTCTCCCCTACCACCTTGTAGGGGTGTACACCCCTACATACGTTCCACCCCACTATTTTGATTCTGGTAGTGGTTGTAGTTGATCGGATTGTTGCCAATAGTTAGGTACCGTCAGTACAATACAGTCATGGAAAAGCATACAATAGAGACTAATGTTAAGTAGGTTCGGCCTTGTCTTTCGTTACTATAGTTTCGTCCCCACTCACCAGATCATACAATCAAAAGAATACTTTCCCTTGACACTCTAGATCACCACAGGAAACACCACAATTTTACTGTGCATTTTATTACCTGCATTGTGTATTGTGTGCTGTGGTCTGTTTTATTTTATTTTATATTTGACAACTGACAAGTGTAAGTATACAAATTCGTTTTTACTTTGTTATATTTATTGCTTGTAGGATCATTATATCACATTTTTCTAGAAAAAAGAATGTTTCCACATCCGAAGCAGGACCTAGATAGGTTTATGGCGTGGGTTAAAGCCACGAATAGGCCAAAATTTGCGGTATTAACCAGTGACCAAGTTTATCGAAGAGAGTACGTTTGCTGCAGTACCAACGATTTTGCCTTTTCAAGGTAAAAACAAAGTCACTATAAGAGCAAATTTTAAAATATTTGTGCTTACAGATGATACTGTACTTACAACATCTCATCTTCCTGACCCCAATAAACGAAGAATGTCCACATTGCCCTCCCTTGCACTGGGCCTTCACAATTGCAATGTGTTCCAAAAATCGGTAAGAGATTGTAATGTTTGATACTACATTTTCGTAATTCTAAAAGCAATATTTTGAAACGATTACATATAAAAGACCTGTTTACCCTGAAAAAGATTTTCGTAGAAGTATTTTTCAGAGATATGGTGCTGGTTGCCTATTCGTTGCTATAAAACACACTGTACGTCTTTGTAATGATCCCTATACCGATACCGTGTATAAAAGGACAACAATGACAATGTTATTCCATTTGCTTAGCATGTTCTAAAAATTCTTTTTGTTAAAATTCATTAAAAAAATCATTTAATATTAATATATATGTATGTACAAGGTAATTAATTTATCGGTTAAGACTGGAAAAGTTTAAATAGGCAACACATGTTACTTTCCATAAACGACTTCGTCTTAAATTTTTTATACCTAAATAATAAATGACGTGTAGATGGCAATGACTGCACCAAAATTATGAAAAACTAATTCTAGCAGTCACACATTAAGAGGCAAAAAATGAAAGTTCGTTATGGTTCACAGGTCCTTAGGTGCAGTGTGTCTTCGTTCATCTCATGGATTCTGTCTATGACAGCGGTAATGGAGAATTTGGAGAATGCGGTGGTGGTGTCATACTTGTTGGCTAGAAGGAACACTTTTCCCAGCAACCTTTTACAAATTTTTATTTTAATCAAGATACTTTAGAGAATTTTTCGGGTCAGTTAAGACAATATCGAGTACGAACGAGGATTCGTGCCATTTTATAAATCATTGGTGATGAAGAATTTTTGCTTCTATCATTCTCGTGGATCTAATTCTGAACAAGAAGAGGACTGATTTGTGGTCACAATTAAGGAGTTTCTTGGTCTTCAAACAACTCGAACGTATAGCGAAGATTAGTGAAAGCCGCCACCAGTTCCTGATACTGTATCAAAGGATACCTAATCTTTACGGCCAGAATGTTGTAGGCTGCATTGGCGGATTTCTAGTCAAAGATATGTCACAACAACACAGTATTTTCAGTCCTATAACTTATTTGTCACTTTAATTTAGCAGATAAAGCTGATGTATTTTGAAAAATTAAGTGTAACTTAGTGTTTAGAATAAAAAGTTTTAGGAATCAGTTATCATAGCAGAATATTTTGCTATTTTTGTTGTTTTTGACTTTTACTTTTTACTTTTGTTGTTATTGTTATATATAGCAGTATTTTCATTTATAAATTCAATGTTACGATTAAATGTATTATCTGTAACATATTCAATATTTTTTTAACATGTTTGTGTCTTTTTATATGTTGATTTCAAAACTCATTTTGGCGTTTTGAAACTATAATTTTCCACAAACGTTTACGACCTTCATGTGACAATAAAAACCGTTGCTTTTATTTCTTTGTAACTATTATCCATTCACGATCTTTATATAGTAAAGTAGGCTTTGATATTTTTTTTAAGTTGGATAAACTGATTTATATTATACAAAATTCTTAAGTCAGTGGGTTATAAACACAGGGAAGTAAATGGTCTCAAAATTCTATGTAAACAAAAACATGTCGTTGCAGCCAAAATTACTTTTTTGAGAACATATTTACAGTTTCTAAATTCTTGTGAAAATTTGATTTTCGTGTATTTGGATGAAACATGGATCTATCAAAATGGTTCGTCCATTCGTCGCTGGGTGCACGATACTGATCTAAAAAGCAATCCCACCAAAATTAAAAGTGAAGGATCAAGGTTTACTATTCTCCACGCGGGTTGTTCGACGGGGTTCTTGGATGGTTGTAACAATTTTTTAAATTCAAAAAATAACGATAGAGACTATCATAAAACGATGGACGAGACAATTTTTCAAAATTGGGTGGTTAATCAGCTCATTCCTGCTTTGGCAAAGTTGAACCAAAAATGTGTGGTGGTTTTAGACAATGTACCGTATCATTAGGTTCAGTTGGATAAACCACCCAGTTTTTCTAGTAAAAAATGTGAAATGCAGGAATGGCTCTTTAAACATAGTATTGAATTTGACAAAAAAATTTCGAAGTAACAGTTGTGGGATGTAATTAAACCCTTCAGAAACAATAGAAAAAAAATATATTTGGTAGACGAGACATTAAGAGAAAGTGGTCATGAAGTTCTTAGATTACCTCCGTATTGTCAATATAATCCAATTGAAATGGCGTGGGGATTTTGTAAGAACTATTACAACAAGCATATAAATTCTCAAGCTTCATTAAAAAATAGGGTGGAGAATTTATGGCTTGAGGCGCTTTCTAAATGTACTCCAAGCATGTGGCAAAATTTTTGTTAACATTGTGAAAAACTTATTTCGGCAGATTGGGAAAAAATATGGGAAATCTTTTGTACGAATCTATACCTCCTTTCATTATTTCGCTAGGTGAATCTGATTCACAATCTAAATTTGAAAATGACGGTGACGATTTTCATAGCGAAATAATGGAAATGGGGTGAATTGTAGCTTGTCGAAAGGTGATCTTTTTACACAGCTTTCGTTCCAAATTTACCAAGGTAGTATGTGAAAAACTACCTGACGGACAACAAAAGAAGTATAATTTTAGTTAGATCATCCACTTTGCACCAAATTTGAAGCATTTTCATTTTTTTTTTGTAATTCTTCATGGACCTGGAGAAGGCGTATAGTAACGTTCTTGTTAATAAGCGTTTGGAAGTACTTAGTAAAAGCAAATAAAAGAGCACTTAGGTAAGCATTAGTAATAGCTATATAGATAAATCATTCAATTTAAGGCCGGAAAAATGTTTCAGAAGAGCTAAACCCATCAAAGCACTAGAGCAAGTTTGTTGTCTTTTACCAACCCTTTTAGTAATCTTAGAAAAGTGAAAAAAAGAAGTTGGAAAATCTGGAAATAGGCTGTTCACAAAGGTCGAAATTTTCATTTCTAAGAAGAGTGGGCGAGCAGAACGAACTGATGATTGAGAATTAAAGATGAGATGCTAAATGTGGCATGCGACAATAGTCGTATGTAGAACCCCGATTCATATAAAAACAATGTTTAAGTGAAATTTTAGTGTTTGTTCCTTGCATATGAAATAAACACTTACAGAAATCCGAATAACTGTTTTAAATAGCGTAAAGTTTTATGCTTTCTAAGAAATGGATACCGTTAACTTGGTAATTGCTACTGAAAACTGGAAGTATCGGCAACAATGTTTATATTTCTGGCATATTTTTTAACCTTTAATTTAATAAAACATAACCTAACGAAAAAAGGGAATTTTTATTCTTCTGCATCGAATACCAACAAACTCACTAGATTTTCATGGCCGACCCTAATATATATAAAGATCGTGAAGGGATAATAATCACTAAGTTTGAAAATTGTACGAGTAGATTAGATGTTGTTTACAAAAATGTGTTTTGTCAAAACAGATAGGGGTTTTGTTTGATTTATCTAACATCTCCCTATTTATCTGCTCGGACCAGAGGCGGTACTAAGTCAATTCCAATAGGGACAATCGTCTCCCATCAGAAAAAAAATAGGTAAATAATACAGCAGCTAAGCAAAAGAGAAAACAGTACTTTTTGTATTTATACTTTTTTTTTCGTAGTATCAAGGTGTTTTATAATTTTTTTTTAATTATTGTCATTATTTTCTTGTAATCGTATTACCCGACACTGAGTTTGATAACACTCTACATAACAAATCAATCTGCCTCCGTATCTTCGTTGTGTAATACATACAAAACAAGTACCTTCATTATCTTGTTTATTTTTATACCATGCACGATAAGAAAAAAATAAAAACAAGCAAGACAGTTTTCAAGAATTGAACCATGGGTGCGTATCCTGTAGAACTGTACATCTACGAACTGTCGCCAGAGTCCCAAATTTGGTGTAGGGACCAATTCCTGCAAGTGTTATCAGCAGAAGAGGGTAGGTTGTGCTACAACACTACAAAAAACGAACGCTAATAATTTATTATTGTTTTAAAGAACTTCTACATACCAGCATTGTGGTTCACGGGACTGAATATAGTTACGGCGAAAACGGAATAGAAGAGCAAGAACCAGTAAGACTCTGACCACCCTTTGACTAGTAGGTAATTATTTTCGTTATAATTTTCAGAAACTGCGCCCGCAGTGCGAAGACGAAGATTTTGAAGAAGCAGTCACAAGCATTAAAATACTCGGAAGAACAAAATTTACAAAATCCGAAGTAGAGGAGCTTGTGGCGAAATTGAGGAAAGACAGCACTTGGTTGTAAGTTCGTTGCAATAAATTGCATTTGATTTCAGTTTGATTTTTGGGTTTGTTTCTAGTTCATATAAGTTTAACCCCGTCGAACACAACTGCCACCACTTTTCACAAATGTTTATTAAACTCTTGTGCGGAGAAAAAGTGGTTTTGCCACTGGAAGTTGACGAATTCAACAAACAACTTTTGTCTTATCGGGATTCGTGGATTGACGAGTTTTATGAAGAGGAAAATTTGCCTCGTAATTCATAGAAGATATTGTGGATGAGGTGGGTTTAGGAATCTATTTGAATACAGTTTTTGTTTTGAAAGTGTACCTATTTGTGGTGAAAAATGTCAGATGGTGTGGGGTATGCAACCATCAATACATCGCAGTTGCTACTAAATGTTTTTAATAAAATTTTAAAGTACAGGGATATCTGTCTTGCGTGTTTTGATTTATAACCTTTACTATGTGTGTATGTATATAATAATAAACGCATACATAGTAAATTTGGCATTAAATTGGATTGGATTTGTTAAAAAATTCGTGTATCTGCAACTCACTAAACACTGTTGTACTGCAAGAAACATAATCAAACTAAGTTTCTTTCCAGTCAGTGGCGGCTCGGAAGTGAAAGTTAAAATAGGGTACACAATTTAAATGGGTTATAAAATAGTATATTAAAGAACGAGTTTCATAAGGCAAATATTGAGGCACGAATCCAAGTTTATAGAACGAGCGGCGAAGCCGCGAGTTATATAAAGGATGAGTGCCTCAATCGCCTTATGAACGAGTTATTTATACTATTTTTTCTACCGCACACGTTTTTTTCCCAAAATTTAATTGAAATTTGCATTTTTTTTAAATCTGGGGACTTTTGTCGTGGTTGGTGATGGGTCGGTCTGACACTAACCACGAAATATTTGAGGTTCGAATTTTCACAACAACAATTGTAATTCGAATCAATTCGAGTTTTTGTAATTTAAAATTGGTTAAAATGTCTTGCGAAGAAGTTACGCTTCCGGAAACATGAGAAATTTTAAGTTTAGATTTGCCACTGACATTCACCTGACATTTCTCGTCATTGCTACCAATCTTACCGATCTAAATTACACCAGATCTATTAAAGAACGCCTTTCCGCTATTAACGAACTGCTGTGACGTCATTTGCGTGCGTTAATAGCTCTATTAGAAAACCAAAAAACGTGGGCGGTAGAAAAATATATTATTTTAGACCTTCTAGACTTTTAGAACGTTATTTCTACCCAAAAAGCTTTGAAACAGGCACTTTCGTGAGGAGTCTGTCAAAAATGGTGGCAAATATTATTCCAAAAGCCTCGTCATACCCAGACTTAACATCACCATAAACCTCGAGGGCATTTTCCTTCAACATCTTCTTGAAACGATCAGCAGCTTCCTCATCACCGTCAAAAAGATTCTTCAAATCAAAGTCAATACTTCTTGGCTGCACACTTAATTGTTGATTAATAATATTAAAATATGTTTTACCCTTGTTCTCATATTCTCCTAACTGATAACTGACCTCAAAGTGAGAGTCCTCTGGAATAATTGCAAATTAGTAGTAAACCAGCTTAATTATTATCAAACTTACGCAGAACAGCCCAGCCAGTTCCATTTCCATAAACAGAAACCAAAAAAATTTGACCATGTAGTTCATAGTGGAAGTCTAGTCGAAAATGTGGGACGATGCAATCTAGTTTGAGTGTATTTTTGTCAAAATTAAATCTACAAACATTGTTATTTATCAAAAAATTATGATATTGAAACTACGTCTACACTTACTCTACTTTTGCACATTTCGTTTCGTTAAAACCGGATAGTGTCATATTTTTGAAAATTTGTAGAGCTGATGTTACTCGATGTCCAGCAGCTATAGTCAGCTCCGGTATTACCAAGGACTCAAGATTTAATAAACCTACTCCTCTAAACGGATGATTCATCTGTCTTATCGCGTTTTCGACGGCTTTGGTCAAACATTGTTGGAAATCGGGCTGTTTTCGGTTACATTTTATGAAAGTAGGGGCTGAAATGTTTATTAAAAATGCAAATAATGAAAATAGTGGTAATGACTTACGTAGATTAGCACCGAAGCTGGACGATAGTAAAGCTGCACAGACCACTACTAGAAAGTATTTCATTTTGTCTACAATGCCTTGAGAGGTTTTCGTTTGCTTATATAGACCCCTTATTAAAGAGGAATTTGCAATTAAACTCAAAAACAAGTAACTGATTAGTGATTACCTTCTATGTAATCATTTTCACCTTAATATAACGGGATTAGAAAAACTGGATGGACTTATTAAAATTGTTTATTACTTTGGAAAAAATAACAACGTTTTGTTACGAATAATGAGTTCAAACTTACTTTACAACTTCAGATAAATAGTTCATTATTTTTTTTTGTGTCGTACTGTTAGAAATACCATCTATAATTATACGAAAATTATGAGGGTCAAAGCGATAAAAACGTTTTATACATATTTATTAGGTTAGAAACTATCCCGGCTCCTCCACCATCTTAAAAAATCTAGAAAGGTCACGCATTATTTTAATGATTTGCAAAGCAACATTTAAAATTCTTTTATCATTATTTTTTAAAAGTCGCGATACTGGAAAAAACACCAAATTTTCTCGCTTTCGATTTTCAAGGTCTAGCTTGTTACATTCTGATTTTCAGGTATAATTTGTCTGCTTTCAATACTTTTTCTGGTTTCAAATTTATACATACGAGTACTTTCAGTAATATTTACAGAGTCCAGAAATAGAAAACCACATGTATTTTTGGGCTCTCTTTGGTCATTTGATGTCCTTTATGCATATGTTTTAATTGGCCTGATTAAGAACTAAAAAGCCATTTTGGGGTATCTAAAAACACTGTTTATTTGACTGTTTTTGAGGCAGTTTTGGTTAATTTTGGATGACCTTCAACCATTTTTTGTGATCTGTGTCTTTAGACCTTTTGACTTTGATTTCCCTAATTCAGTAGTTCTTAAAATATTTTGACCTCTTGATCTATTGATATTTCCGTAGTTTTTAAAGACTTTAACCTTCTGACATAATCTTTTGACATTTTAATCTTTTGATCTTTTGATATTTCAGTAGTTCAACTATTTTAATCTTTTGACTTTTTGACTATTTGATCTTTTGAACTTTTGACTATCATTTTGATACTTTGGTGATTTTGAAAATATTTTGATTTTTGATCTTTTGGTATTTTGTTTTATTCATTTTTTGACTTTTTTCCTTTTGATGTTTTGACTCTTTGATGTTCCAGTATCTTAAAGTATTTTGATCTTTTTATATTTCAGTAGTTCTTAAAATGTTTTCACCTTTTGTCCCTTTGACTTTTGATATGTAGACCTTTTGACTTTTTAATGTTCCAGTAGCTCTTAAAATATTTGATCTTTTGACATTTTGAACTTCTGGTATTCTTTTTTTGGTTTTGAAACCTTCTGATCTTTTCATATTTTAGTAGTTCTTAAAATATTTTGACATTTATATCTGTTCACATTTTGACCTTTTGATATTTAAGTAGTTTTTAATATGTTTTGAATTTTTGATCTTTTGAACTTTTGAAGTTTAGACCTTTCGTTCTTTTAATCTTTTAACCTTTTTATATTTCAGTACTTCTTAAAACGTTTTGACCTTTTGTCCCTTTGACCTTCCAAACAATTGATATTTAGACCTTGTGACTTTTTGATATTTTAGTAGTTCTTAAAATATTTGACCTTTTGACATTCTGACCTTTCGAAATTTGAGCAGTTTTTAATGTTTTTTATTTTTGATCTTTTGATCTTTTGAAGTTTAGACCTTTCGGCCCTTTAATCTTTCGACTTTTTTACATTTTAGCAGTTCATAAAGCGTTTTGACCTTTTGTCCCTCTGACCTTTCAACCTTTTGACTTTTTGATATTCCAGTAGTTCTTAAAATATTTGACCTCTGGAGACTTTGAACTTTTGGTATTTGTTTTTGATTTTGAAACCTTCTGATCTTTTAATATTTTAGTACATAAGTTACTAAAATATTTTGATATTTTTATCTTTTGACATATTGACCTTTTCATATTTAAGTAGTCCTTAAAATATTTTGATCTATTAACGTTCTGACCTTTGAAATTTCAGTAGTTTTTAATGTTTTTTATTTTTGATGTTTTGACCTTTTGAAGTTTAGACATTTGGACCTTTTAATCTATCGACCGTTTTATATTTCACTAGTTCTTAAAATGTTTTGACCATTTGTCCCTCTGACTTTACAAACTTTTGATATTTAGACATTTTGACTTTTTGATATTCTATTAGTTCTGAAAATATTTATTTGACCTTTTCACATTTTGAACTTTTGTTTTTTTTTTTTTGGTTTTGAAACATTCTGACCTTTTGACATTTTAGTAGTTTTTAAAATATTATAACATTTTTACCTTTTGACATTTTGACCTTTTGATATTTAAGTAGTTCTTAAAATATTTTGACCCTTGAACATTCTGACTTTTCGAAATTTCAGTAGTTTTTAATACGTTTTCTATTTTTGACTTGTAGAGACTTTTCGACTGTTTGACATTTGATTTTTGATGTTTTGGTATTTGAGTAGTTCTTAGAGTATTTTGACTTTTTGATCTCTTGATATTTCAGTAAACGTCCTTAAAAGGTTTTGACCTTTTAACCTTTTGAGTTTTTGACTATTTGACTTTTGACATTTTGATATTCCAGTATTTCTTAAAATATTTTTATCTTTGACTTTTTTCCTTTTAGATTTTGTGATATTTTAGTAGTTTTTGAATCTTTAGATTTTTTGTGTTATTCACTTGTTAACCTTTTGACTTTTTGACCTTTTGATAGTTCCGCAATTCTGAAAATATTTTGACTTTTTGGCATCTCGACCTTCTGATATTTCAAATGTTCTAAAAGTATTTTGAACTTTTACTCATTTGACTTTTGACATTTCAGTAGCCCTTAAAATGTTGTTAATTTTTGACATTTTGATATATCAGTAGTTTTTCAAGGTTTTGACTTTTTGATCTTTTGATATTACATTAGATCTTAAAATATTTTGATCTTTGTAGATTTCGTATTTTTGATATTTCAGCATTTCTGAAAATATTTCGAGTTATTGACTTTTTTAATGTTTGACATTTTAAGCTTTTCACGTTTTAATTTTTTAATTGACATTTGATAGTTTGAACTCTAGATCATTGACTTTTTTATCTATAGATTTTTTGATTTTAAAATATGTTGACCTTTCGATCTTTTGGGCTTGTAATATTTCAATAGTTTTTAAAATATTTTTACTTTTTGACATTTTGACCTTGATATTTCAGTGGTTTTGAAAGTATGTATTTTGGTCTTTTGACTTTTTGAATTTTCGACCTTTCGACTATTAGAGACTTTTGATTATTTGACATATTATTTTTTATCTTTTGATATTTTAGTGGCTCTTAGAGGTTTTGACCTTTTAGACATTTTGACTATTTGACCTTTTGACCTTTCAATTTTTTATTAGTTTAGTAGTTCTTAAATATTTTGACTTTTTGACATACTGACCTTTTGATATTTCACCAGTCTTTAAAATGTTGACTCTTGATATTGCAGTAGTTAAAAAATTTTGATGTTTGCACATTTTGTCTTTTCGGCATTTCATTAGCATGCATTAAAAAAAATGCATTTGGTCTTTTGTTTTCAAAAAGAAATGATAAATAAAAAGTAAATAAAATTGAATAAATTCTTCCATAATTTGTGAACGATCGTCTTAAATTTTAAGAAAAGTACAGTGAATTAGAGTTATTTATTGAAATTATGCAATCACACTATACTTTTATTGTATGTATTTATGTATTTGTAGTACAAAAAAGATTATCAATATTTAACAACACAAGAATCCCTTAACCGTCACAACAAACTTCTTCTGAAGGATTTTCAGACAATTTTTTTTGGACAATGAACAATGACAAGTGAAATTTAAGTTTTATCTTGACAGTGATAATAATTGTCTAGAGCTTGGTTTCTTGCTTGCTACATGATCGTGGGTTGTCAAAACTACTTCTAATCAAAAAGATTCGAAACAGGCACTCGTGTCAAAAATCTTTCAAAAATGGTTGCAAACACTTTCCCAAAAGCTGCGTCGTAACCAGAATGAATATCTTTATAAATCTCAAGGGCGTTGTCTTTCAATATCTTCTTAACACGATCAGCCGCTTCTTCATCACCATCGAACAGATTCCTCAAATCAAAATCAATACTCCTTGGCTGTATTTTTAATTGGTGATTAACAATGTTAAAATATTTTTTACCCTTCTTCTCATATTCTCCTAATTGGTAACTGAGCTCAAAGTGAGAATCCTCTACGATAAAATTTTAAACTAAATAGCAATAAACCAATTTAGTTATTACACTTACGCATAACAACCCATCCAGTGTCATTTCCATAAATAGAAACCAACAAAATTTGCCCGTTTAATTCATAACTGAAGTCGAAGCGAAAATGTGGTACAACACAATCCAGTTTTAGCGTATTTTTGTCAAAATCGAATCTGGAAACAGTGCAATTTTTCAAAAAACGTTCATGACACACAACTATACTTACTCCACTTTTGTACATTTAGTTTCGTTAAAGCCGGATAGTGTCATATTTTTTAAAGTTTGTTGGGCTACAAGCACTCGAGACCCGGCAGCTACAGTTAACTCCGGTATTACAAAGGATTCAAGGTTTAATAAACCCACTTCTTTAAACGGATGATCCATTTGTCTTACCGCGTTTTCGACAGCTTTGGTCAAACATTGTTGGAAATCAGCCTGTTTTCGATTACATTTTATGAACACAGATGCTGAAATTTTTTATTTAAGAATAAATATGTAAATGCTGATAAATATAATGATGGTAACTTACGTAGTTTAGCACCGAAGCTGGAGAATATTAAACTTACACAGATCAGGACTAGATAGTGTTTCATTTTTGTTCGCGATGAGGAATGCATTGAGAAGTTTTCGTTTTCTTATATAAACCCCTTGCTATAGAATAATTTGCAATTAATTTCAAAAATGTGTTAATGGCGACCTTTAAAATAATCATTTTCACCTTAATGTAAAAGATTAGAAAAACTGGATGGACTTATTAAATTGTTTACTAGTGTGAAATAAATAACCTAGTTTTGTAACTGATAATTGTGGCAATTTGAGAAGATAAATGAAATTATTGGTAAGCAGTTCAGTGAACAATTAAAATTTAATTTAATTTATATACCACAGGACAAAGGAAACATAATAATAGAAAATTTTGGCAATATTATCACTAACCCACTAAATTATTTACAAATGGAAATAAATTTCTAATTTCCTCAGCCACTCTATATAATTATACCAAAAAAAATACATATATTAAGAAAAAGAAGCCGAAAATTATGCCCCACCCACCCGCCCCGATGCCAATTGTGATGAATTTTTTATTCGTTGTGAAACCAGGGGGCGGAGTTTATTGCAAAATCCATATTTCTGTACAAAGAATTATCAAGTGAAACATGCTTGAGGTATGACCATATTACTGAAAATAGACCATTTTGGGAAAATGTAGGCACTAAATATTCTTATTGTCTCAAAAGTAAAAGGAAATATCCAAAGAAGAAGAAAATAATATACAAAAATAAAACTTGACTTTTTTATAAATTTGTACCGTAAATCGGTAGATCTGGCAACTCTGGTGACGCAGCTCGACATAATTCTAACCTCAATTCACAATTTGTTATTTTAAATATTTGACTGTTGAACGACGACTACGTTTTTTTTGAAATCAAAGTCAAAGATAAACTCCACCCACCCGCCCTCATCTCAATTGTGATTAATTTATTAATTATTGGTCGTCAGACGAAGCGGAGCTTAAGTGCAAAATTTATGCTTCTATAGAAGAAATTACTACGTGAAATATGTGTTAAGCATCGTGTTGCTAAAACAAATACATATATTAAGAAAAAAAAAAAAAAAACGAAAATTATGTACCGCCCACCCGCCTCAATGCCAATTGTGATGCACTTTTTATTCGTTGTGAAATCAGGGGGCGGAGTTTAATGCAAAATCCATATTTCTGTACAAGAAATTACCATTTTAAACATGCTTTAAGTTTTTGTTGTGAAAAGATTACTACGTATATTAAGAAAAAAATCAAAATGTATGCCCCACCCATCGGCCCTATCTCAATTGTGAAGACTTTTTGTATTCGTCGTAAGGCAAGAAGGCGGAACTTAATTGCAAAAATCCTTAATCCTTTACATAGAATACTATGTACATCAAGTAAATGTTAAGGCTAAATTGAGATCGATACGAATGGGTGGGGCTTATCTTTTGCCTTTCTTTTTTGCTTAATATATGTATATATACAGTTTGCGTTGAACAACACTCAAGAATATGTCTCACATAGCAATTTTCCATAGAAAAAAAAGGATTTTGCAATTAAGCTTCTCACCCCGGCTTACGACGAATAAAAAAATCATCAAGATTGAGAGAGGGCGGGTGGGCGGGGCTTACATCTTTTCCTTCTTTCTTAATATAAGTAGTCATCTTTTCACAACAAGAAACTTAAAACATGTTTCAAATGGTAAGTTTTTGTAGGGAAATATGGATTTTGCAATTACGCTCCGCCTATCGGTCTGATAACGAATTAAAACTTGGTCAATATTGAGGTCGGGTCAGATATGGGTGGGGCTTAATCTTGTAATAAATTTTTCATTCGTTGCCAGACCTATGGGCGAAGCATAACTGCAAATCTATAATTCCCTACAAAAATTTACAGTTTTAAACATGTTTTAAGTTTTTCTTGTGAAATGATGACAAAGTATATTAAGAAATAAAAAATATTAGTCCCGCCCACCCGCCCTATCTTAATTGTGATAAATTTTTTATTCGCCGTGAGCCAAGAGGGCGGAGCTTATTTGCAAAATCGTTATTTTTATACAAAAATTTACAATGTAAGACACGTTTCTGACTGTCGTGTTTTTCAAAGAATACTACGTATATTAAGTAAATATTAAGGTCAGATTGAAATCGAGATGAATGGGTGGAGCTTATTTTTAGCTTTTCTTTTTTACTTAATACATATATACAGTTTGCTTTGAACAACACTCAAGAACATGTCTCACATAGCAATTTTCGTAGAAAAAAAAAGGATTTTGCAATTAAGCTCCTCACTCCGGCTTACGACGAATAAAAAAAATCATCAAGATTGAGAGAGAACGGGTGGGTGGGGTTACATTTTGCCCTTCTTTCTTAATATACGTAGTCGACTTTTCACAACAAGAAACTTAAAACATGTTTACAATAGTAAATTTTTATAGAGAATAACGGATTTTGCAATTACGCTCCGCCTCTTGGTCTGCCAACAAATGAAAACTTCATCACTATTGAGGTCGTGGCAGGTGTAGGTGGGGCTTAATCTCATAATGAATTTTACATTCGTTGCCAGACTTAAGGAGGAAGCTTAATTGCAAAATCCTTATTTTTCTACAAAAAATTAGGATTTGAGACATGTTTTTGAGTATCGTGTTATTCAAAAAATACTATCTATAAGTAAATAGATTGAAATCGAGAGGATTGGTGGGGCTTACTTTTTGTGTTTCTTTTACGTAATGTATACAGTTTGCTTTGAACAACACGATTACTCAAGAATATGTTTCACATATCCTTTTTTCATGAAAAATAAGGATTTTGTAATTAAGCTCCGCCCTCGGCTTACGACGAGTAAAAAGAATCATCACGATTGACACAGGGTGGGTGGGCGGGGCTTATATTTTCTCCTTTTCTTCTTAATATACGTAATCATCTTTTCGCAACATGAAACTTAAGACATGTTTATTACGTCAATATTGAGATCGGGTCAGATATGGGTGGCGCTTAATCTCCTAATGAATTTTTGATTCGTTGCCAGACCTATGGGCAGAGAATAACTGCAAATCTATAATTCCTTACAAAAATTTACCATTTTAAACATGTTTTAAGTTTTACTTGTGAAATGATGACAAAGTATATGTATTAAGAAAAAAAAATTAGTACCGCCCATCCGCCCTATCTTAAATGTGATACATTTTTTATTCGCCGTGAGCTTAATTGCAAAATCCTTATTTTTATACAAAAAATTACCATGTAAGACACGTTTTTGCATGTCATGTTTTTTAAAGAATACTACGTACCTATATTAAATAAATATTAATGCCAGATTGAGATCGAGACGAATGGGTGGGGCTTATCTTTTGCCTTTTTCACATAGCAATTTTTCATGGAAAAATAAGGATTTTGCAATTAAGCTCCGCCCCCAAGCTGACGGCGAATAAAAAAATCAGCAGGACTGAGATAGGGTGGGTGGGTGGGGCTAATATTTTGCCCTTTTCTCTTAACATATGCAGTCATCTTTTCACAACAAGAAACTTAAAACATGTTTAAAATGGTAAATTTGTATAGGGAAATATAGTTTTTGCAATTACGCTCCGCCCCTCGGTCTGACAACGAATGAAAAATTCATCACGATCAAGATCGGGACGGATAGGTGAGGCTTCTCTTTTGTTTTTTTTTTTTTTTTTAATTAACACATTTAATTTTCTTTGTATAACATGATTACTTAAGCACACATTTCAGATGGTAATTTCTTGTTGAAAAATAAGGATTTTACAATTAAGCTTCGCCCCTCGGCTCACGACGAATAAAAAAAAAATCATCAGAATTGAGATAGGGCGGGTGGGCGGAGCTGATTTTGTGTCTTTTTTTCTGCTTAATATACATAGCTATCTTTTCACAACAAGACACTTAAAACATGGCTAAAGTGGTTCATTTTTGCAAACAAATATGGATTTTGTAATTATGGGGCGGAGCCTAAATGCAAAATCGATATTTCCTTATACAAATTTTCCATTTTAAACATGTTTTAAGCTTCATGTTGTGAAAAAAAGTCTGCATATATTAAAACAAAAAAGGCAAAATGTGTGCCCACCCACCCGCCCTATCTCTATTGTAATTATTTTTTTTTATTCGCTGTGAATCAAGGGGGCTGAGTTTAACTGCAAAATACTTATTTCTTTAAAAGAAATTGAAAAAATGTTTTTGAGTATCGTGTTGTTCAAAGAAATTAAGAAAAAGGGACAAAATATAAATCTCGCTCACCCACCCAATCCCAATTGTGATGATTTTTTTATTCTTAGAAACTTAAAATACGTTTACAATGTCAAAATTTTGTAAGGAAATATGGATTTTGCAGTTAAAGCTCCGCCTTCTTGGCTCACGACGAATAAAAAAAAAATTACAATTGAGATAGGGCGGGTGGGCGGGGCTACATTTTGCCTTTTTTTTTAATATGTGTAGACTTATTTCAACAACAAGGAACTTAAAACATGTCTAAAATGGTAACTTAACTTTTTTTTAAAGTGGTATTGTAAATCGGTAGATCTGGTAACTTTGGTGACGCAGCTGGACATAATTCTAACCTCAAATTTGTCATTTGTTATTTTAAATATTTTATTGTTGAAGGAAGACTACGTTTCCTACGAAATCAAAGTCAAAGGATAAAAATATACATTATTTTTGTCATAAACCTGGTTAAGGAATCTTTGCTTAACAAATTGTCAAATGTCAATTATGGAATTAATCATGCACATGCGTTTTTCGCTACGTTTCGTTCTACCAAAATGTCAGATTTAACTTGATGAATTTTTTAAATGAACACCCGTTTATACGCATAGCTTGACAAATGTTTGTGCATACAAATCCGTTCTTTATTAATTAGATTAGAAATTATCCCGGCTCCTCCACCATTTGGTGTCATCAAATCTTCAATATTGCTCTCCTACATGGTCTTTATTTTATAAAAAGTTCTACGACTATTAGAGGACAAACTTAATCAGGCTGATCGAAAGGGGATTAGACATGGATTATATTTAATATTAAAATATTGTCCACGACTTACAACATTACTTTCAATACATTTTTTACTTACTGTAGAAACAGTGGAATGTTTGCCGAAATTGTTGATATCATTTCAGAAGTTCAAATACTTAAATCTTTCTTTAAATTTGCACGTTTCTTTATTTGTAGCGCATTTTTATCTTAATGTTTATTTTAAAAACGCGCATTTGGTTTTTATAGGGTGTTTACTAATTTATTCATGAAGTATAACTTTAGACAATAAAAATTTTTATTACATATTGTAAGTATTGTGACAATGTTTAAGTCTAAATATAAATGTAGAGTTATATAAAATATACGATACTGTGTTATAGTTTTCAAAAAAAAACACACACCATAGCGACATATTATTTCTCACCAAAGAGATCAGCAACCGGAACTTTCATCAACAACCCATCCAAAATAAAGGCAAATATCTTCCCATAAGCTTCTTCATAACCAGATTTAACATCATCATAAACGTCTAGTATATTTTCTCTCAATATTTTCTTAAATCGCTCGGCTGCCTCTTCATCGCCATCGAACAAATTGTCTGCATCAATTTCAATCTCTCGGGGTTGCATAAGAAGCTCATTTTTAATAATGTTGTAGTATTTTTTACCCTTTTTTTCATATTCCCCGAACTTGAAAGTAAGCACCAAATGATTATCATCTACAACAACACAGTTAACCGTAGAAAAATCATGAAAACGAACTTACGAAAAATACTCCATCCACTTCCTTTTCCGTATAGAGGTATCAATAAAACTTGCCCGTGCAAATCATAATCAAATTCTATTCGAAAACGTGGTACGACGCAATCTAGTTTTAACGTCTTCGTGTCAACGTCAAACCTAGAAAAAGTTAATTGCTTAATTAATTAGGGTAATTAGTAAATCAACTTACTCGACTTTGGAACAAGTAGTCTCGTTGAAACCTGAGAATTTCAAATTTTTATAGTTTTGTTGTGTAAAGACAATCCGAGATCCAGCAGCTATACTCAAAGATGGAATCTCCAAAGGTTCTATTGCCAACAAATTTACTTCATTGAAGGCGTGATTTAGTTGCCTTATTGCATTTTGAACAGCTGTCGTCAAGCACTCTTGGAAGTCGGTTTGTTTGAGGTCACATTTTATAAAACTGGAGGCTAAAATTATATAGTCAAAAAGCAGAACTTGTTAGATAATAAACACAAACGTAGTTTGACGGCGGAACCGAAATATGTTAAAAAGACACAAACTGTTATTAGAAATACCTTCATATTTTTCCACTGAAGTGTGCTGGCAAAGCCAGTTTGCTCCTATATATATAGGCTACAATTGAGATAAAAATGTAGTCCCAAACCAGTTGTGGATCCTGATAATTTGTTTTTATTGTAAGTTTTACCGGTTCACCTTTAGTCAAAGTCATTTTGTAAATATATCACCCGCTATTAATGATAAAATACTACGTTTTGGAAAGTCTAGTGATTGTTAATAATTATTAAGACCAATGTTAGTATTGTTGTTGAGTCAAGAAATTATTACAACTGGATTATAGAAAATGTATGACAGTGATAGTCGGAAATATTTTTTTCTCTCTTCATAAATCTCTCGTGTCTTTACAGTTATTTAGCGAAGGTTTTGGTCAATGAAGGTTATTAACAAGGCAGTCTTTTTTATTTACACGAGCCGGCGAAGCTAGCGAGTGAAAAAACGCTGAGATTAATATCTGGCCATTAGCCATTAGCTTATTGGTATGTACAATATTTTTTCAATTATCGAAATCCTTAAAATCAAAAAATAAAAATTCAGTTATGCAACCAAATATACAATTTATGTCATTCCATTTCCTCATATTTCAACGTCCAAAACTGACAAATTACAATGCAAATTACAATCAAAACAAAACGATAAATACATTTGTGTTAGATAAGGGTAGAACATTTTTTAAATTGCTGATATATTTAAAAGAGAAAACAAAATTTATTAGAAAAAAATACGATTTCAGTGAACCAATCCTAACATGATGAAGGATTTTGGTCGTTAAAAATTATCACCAAGTTCATGACATTCTGAATGTAAATTCAGACCTATATCTCGGTTCTCATAGAAATTTGTCACTAAATTTTGTACTGAAATATTAATAGGGGTGTTGTTTTTGACAAGTGTATGTTTGGTTGCATATAATTGAGCAATCATGTTTAATTGGACGTTAATGAACCACTTTAAGCATTATTTCTGAAGCGAAATCATTTGTTTATGAACCAATTATCATGGACAAAATAATTTACGGGAATTTTAAAATATTTATATATATATTTTATACATGGGCTTGAGATTGAATTTCCTTATTGTTTCTGTATACATTTATTTTGTATTTCTTCCAGTATTGCTTCTAATTTTTCAACATGGTGTTGCCATTTGTGTATAATACATATCTGTTTTTTATTACTATTCTCCTAATTTCGTCTATCATGTGATTTTAGGCATTTTCATCCTCGATAGAATAGTTTTTGAATTTTACTGAACTGCGGGAAGATTTTATTTCCAAAAATTATCACTGTCATTTGCTAACTATTTTTCAGTAAATTAGTTGCCTACGTTTATTCGATCTTCCTTGTCAACACTTGTAATTATTATGGGTTCTTGTCGATGACGTTAAAAAACTCTTCCATTCCATTTTCTTTTGTCTCATCACTACTTCTATTTTTGGTAACCACCATCCTATCTCTTTTTTTAATCATTTTTTAAATAGTTTCTATATTGTATAGCTTCTTTTCACTAGCTGTTTTATTCTGTTTTTCAAACTTTCATATTTTTCTTGGATCCTGGTTGTGTTTTTCCTCCTTTCGTTTAGAGAGCTCTAGAACTTATTACTTTCCACTTGTAAGAAGAGATCTTTTGGCTAAATATTTTTCTTTTCTTTTCATTCTGTCTGTTGTTCTTAATATTTTATTCACATTTCATATTTAGCAGATAGTAACGTCCGTCGGTCCATTAAAAAATAATTTATACTTCTATTCTTATCTTTTTTATCTGTTTATATGCAAATTTTGCGTCTATTCGTTTTGTCATTTGTTCACCGTCTTTTGTTCTCTCTATTTCTCCTCGAAGTTTTTCGTAGAAATCATTTTTTTCTTTTTCTTAAATTGTTCTTTTATTCAGTGATGCACATCTGTACAGTCATATCTGCCTTTCTTGCTGCGTTACGAATTCCATTATTTCTTCTGTAGTGAAGTTCAATTTTTTAAAACTTGATTTTGATTTTGAGGTTTGAACTTGAAGATTGATCTTGATCTCAAAATTTGATTTTAAATTTTGATCTTGACCTTGACTTTGACGTTGATCCTGACCTTGACCTCAATCTCGAGATCTTATTTTGAAATTCGATCTTCAAATTTGATTTTAAAATTTGATTTTAAAATTTGATTTTAAAATTTGATTTTAAAATTTGGTTTTGAAACTTAATCATGACATTTGTTCTTGAAGTTTGAGCTTGATCTTGCTCTTGGTCTTGACCTTGAACTTGTTCTTTGAAATTTAATTTTGAAGTTTAATTTGAAATTAAAGTTTCGTTTTGATCTTGATTTTGATGCTGAAGTTCCAGCTTACTTTTGAAATTTGCTCCTGGTCTTATGTAGTTAAGTTTAATTTTGAAATGTAATTTTGATTTCAGCTTTTAGGTTTCATCTTGAAATTTGGGCTTGACCTAGATCTCATGCTCGCTCTCGATTTAGATTTTGATCTCGATCTTGATCTTCATCTTGATCTCCATCTTGATCTCAACTTGATCTCGAAATTTGATTTAAAAATTTTGACCTTGACATTGATCTTCAACTAGATCTATCTTGGAATCTTAGTTTGAAATTTAATCATGAAATTTGTTCTCTTCCTTGATCTTGAAATTTATCTTGATCTTGTTCTTGATCTTGAACTTGCTCTAAACCTTGAACTTGTTCTTGACCTTGATCTTGAAGTTTAATTATGACAATTTATCTATTTTATTATTTATCTTGCAGTGTGATACTGAAGTTTATCTTTGAAGCTTGATTTCGATCTTGATTTTGTTACTGAAATTTGATCTTTCTCTTGAATTTCCAGCTTAATTTTAAAGTTTGATCTTGCTCTTCTCTAGTACAGTTTAATTTTGAAATTTAATTTTGATTTTAAAATTTGATTTTGGCTTTTAGCTATGCGCTTGACCTAGATCTCGTGCTCGGTCTGGATTTAGATTTTGATTTGGAAATTTGATTTTAAAATTTTGATCTTGACCTTGACTTTGACATTGATCTCGACCTTGAACTCGATCTTAATCTTCATCTTGTTCTCATCTTGATCTCGAAATTTGATTAAAAAAAATTGATCTTGATCTTGATTTTTACCTTAACATTGATCTTGACCTTGATCTTGATCTTGAAATCTAATTTGATTTTAAAATTTGATTTTGAACTTTGATTTTGTAATTTATTCATGGAATTTGTTCTTGACCGTCATCTTAAAATTCGATCTTCTATCTTGCTTTTGCTCTTGACCTGAAATTGTTCTAGAACTTGAACTTGATCTTGATTTTGAAGTTTAAGTATGAGTATGACATTGATCTTTGTCTTGAAATTTTATCTTGCAGTGTGATACTGAAGGTTATCTTTGAAGTTTGATTTTGATCTTGATTTTGATACTAAAATTTGATCTTGTTCTTGATCGTTCTCTTGAAGTTTCAGCTTACTTTTGAAGTTTGATCTTGCTCCTCTCTAGTAAAGTTTAATTTTGAAATTTAATTTTGATTTTAAAATTTGATTTTTTTGGTTTTGAAATTTAATTATGGAATTTGTTCTTGATCTAGCTATCGACCTTGAACTTGTTCTTGACCTTCAGCTTGTTTCTGACCTTGATCTTGAAGTTTAACTATGACATTGATCTTGATCTTTTATCTTGCAGTGTATACTGAAGTTTGACCTTTGAAGTTTAATTTTGAAGTTTGATTGTATCTTAAAGTTTGGTTTTGATCTTGATTTTGATACTGAAGTTTGATCTTGGCTTTTTGGAGTAAAGTTTAATTTTGATTATAAAATTTGATTTTGACTTTTAGGTTTTCTCTTGAAATTTGCGCTTGACTTAGGTTTCGTGCTAGGTCTCGATTTAGATTTTGATCTCTATTTTGATGACGATTTTGATCTCGACCTTCCTATCGATCTTAAACTCAATCTTGATTTCGAGCTTAAACTTGATTTTGATCTCCATCTTATTCTCGATCTTGATCTCGAACTTGAACTCGATCTTGATCATATCTCAATCTTGATCTTCATCTTGATCTCATCTTGATCTCAAAATTTGATTAAAAAATTTTGATCTTGATCTTGAACTTTACATGACATTGATCGTGAGCTTAATTTGATCTTGGAATCTAATCTTGAAATTTGAATTTTGAAATTTGATTTTGAACTTTGATTTTGTAATTTATTCACGGAATTTGTCCTTGACCGTCATCTTAAAATTCGATCTTCCATTTCGCTCTTGCTCTTGACCTTGAAATTGTTCTGGAACTTGACCTTGAGCGTGATTTTGAAGTTTAATTATGAGTATGACATTGATTCCTGCCTTGAAGTTTTATCTTGCAGTGATACTGAAGGTTATCTTTGAAGTTTGATTTTGATCTTGATTTTGACACCAAGGTTTGATCTTGATCTTGATTGTTCTCTTGAAGTTTCAGCTTACTTTTGAAGTTTGATCTTGCTCTTCTCTAGTAAAGTTTAATTTCGAAATTTAATTTTGTTTTTAAAATTTGATTATGGCTTTTAGGTTTGTTCTTGAAATTTGCCGTTAACCGAGATCTCGTGCTCAGTTTCGATTTAGATTTTGATCTCGATCTCGATCTTGATCTTGATTTAGATCTTGACCTTGACCTTGATCTTGACCTTGATCTTGATCTTGGAATCTTATTTGGACATTTGAATTTCAAAATTTGATTTTGGAATTAGACTTTAAAATTTGAGTTTGATATTTGTTTTTGAAATTTGATTTTAAAATTGAATTTTGAAATTTGGTTTTGAAATTTAATCACGGAATTTTTTTCTTGATCTTGATCTTGAAGTTTGATCTTGATCTTGCTCTTGACTTTGGACTTGTTTTTGACCTTCAACTTGTTCCTAACCTTGATCTTTAAGTTTAATTATTACATTGATCTTGATCTTTTATCTTGCAGTGTGATACTGACGTTTGATCTTTGAAGTTTGATTGTCTCTTAAAGTTTGGTTTTGATCTCGATTTTGATGCTGAAGTTTGATCTTGATCTTTCTCTTGAAGTTCCAACTTACTTTTGTTTTATTATATAGTTTGATCTTGGTCTTCTGTAGTAAAGTTTAATTATGAAATTTAATTTTGATTTTGGTGTTTTAGGTTTGATCTTGAAATTTACGCCTGACTTAGATCTTGTGCTCGGTCTATTTTGATTTTGATCTCGATTTTGATCTCATCTTGATCTTGAAATTCGATTTTAAAATTTTGAACTTCATCTTGAGCTTGACCTGGACATTGATCTTGATCTTAATTTGATCTTGGAATCTTATTTTGAAATTTGAAATTTGATTTTCAAGTTTTATTCTGAAATTTGATTCGAAAATGTGAAGTTTTGAAATTTGATCGTGGAACTTGTTCTTGAGCTTTCTCTTGAAGTTTGATCTTGCTCTTGACTTTGAACTTGTTTTTGACCTTGATCTTGATCTTGAAGATTAATTTTGATATCGATCTTCATTTTGAAATTTGATTTTGCAATATAAAACTGAAGTTTGGTATTTGAAGTTTGATTTGATCTTAAAGTTTGGTCTTGATCTTGATTTTGATATTTAAGTTTGATCTTAATCTTGATCTTTCTCTTAAAGTTTCAGCTTAAATTTGAAGTTTGATCTTAGTCTTGAGGATTGATCTTGGTGTTGAAGTTTGATCTTGATCTTAAAGTTTTAATCTCTAAGGTTTGATTCTGATCTTGAAATTTGATTTTGGCTTTTAGGTTTGTTCTTGAAATTTGCGGTGGACCGAGATCTCGTGCTCGGTTTCGATTTAGATTTTGATCTCGATCTTGATCTTAACCTTAATCTAGATCTTGATCTTGTCCTTGACATTGATCTTGGAATCTTATTTGGAAATTTGAATTTCAAAATTTGAGTTTGGAATTAGATTTTCAAATTTGATTTTAAAATTGAATTTTAAAATCTGGTTTTGAAATTTAATCACGGAATTTTGTTCTTGATCTTGATCTTGCTCTTGACTTTGAACTTGTTCTTGACCTTGAACTTATTCCTAATCTTTATCTTGAAGTTTAATTATGACATTGATCTTGATCTTTTATCTTGCAGTGTGATACTGAAGTTTGATCTTTGAAGTTTGATTGTATCTTAAAGTTTGGTTTTGATCTTGATTTTGATACTGAAGTTTGATCTTGATCTTTCTCTTAAAGTGCCAACTTAGTTTTGAAGTTTGATCTTGGTCTTCTGTAGTAAAATTTAATTATGAAATTTAATTTTGATTTTGGCGTTTAGGTTAGATCTTGAAATTTGCGCCTGACCTAGATCTCGTGCTTGGTCTATTTTGATTTTGATCTCGATTTTGATCTCACTTGATCTTGAAATTCGATTTGAAAATTTTGAACTTCATCTTGAGCTTGACCTTGACATTGATCTTGATCTTAATTTGATCTTGGAATCTTATTTTGAAATTTGAAATCTGATTTTCAAATTTTGTTCTGAAATTTGATTCGAAAATGTGATTTTGGTTTTTAAATTTGATCGTGGAACTTGTTCTTGAGTTTTCTCTTGAAGTTTGATCTTGCTCTTGATCTTGAAGATTAATTTTGACATCGATCTTGATTTTGAAATTTGATCTTGCAATATAATACTGAAGTTTGGTCTTTGAAGTTTGATTTGATCTTAAAGTTTGGTCTTGATCTTGATTTTGATATTTAAGTTTGATCTTAATCTTGATCTTTCTCTTGAAGTTTCAGCTTAATTTTGAAGTTTGATCTTAGTCTTGAGGATTGATCTTGATGTTGAAGTTTGATCTTGATCTTAGAGGTTTGGTAATGAGCTTGAAGGTTTGTTCTTGAAATTTGCGGTTGACCGAGATCTCGTGCTCGGTTTCGATTTAGATTTTGATCTCGATCTTGATCTTGACCTTGATCTAAATCTTGATCTTGACCTTGATCTTGATCTTGGAATCTTATTTGGAAATTTGAATTTCAAAATTTGATTTTAAAATTGAATTTTGAAATCTGGTTTTGAAATTTAATCACGGAATTTGTTCTTGACCTTGCTTTTGATCTTGCTCTTGACTTTGAACTTGTTCTTGACCTTGAACTTGTTCCTGATCTTGATCTTGAAGTTTAATTATGACATTGATCTTGATCTTTTATATTGCAGTGTGATACTGAAGTTTGATCTTTGAAGTTTTCATTGTCCCTTAAAGTTTGGTTTTGATCTTGATTTTGATACTGAAGTTTGATCTTGATCTTTCTCTTGAAGTTACAGCTTACTTTTAAAGTTTGATCTTGGTCTTCTGTAGTAAAGTTTGATTATGACATTTAATTTTGATTTTGGCGTTTAAGTTTGATTTTGAAATTTAAGCCTGACCTAGATCTCGTGCTCGGTCTATTTTGATTTTGATCTCGATTTTGATCTCATCTTGACGTTGACATTGATCTTGATCTTAATTTGATCTTGGAATCTTATTTTGAAATTTGAAATCTGATTTTCAAGTTTTATTCTGAAATTTGATTCGAAAATGTGAAGTTTTGAAATTTGATCGTGGAACTTGTTCTTGAGCTTTCTCTTGAAGTTTGATCTTGCTCTTGACCTTGGACTTGTTTTTGACCTTGATCTTGATTTTGAAGATTAATTTTGACATCGATCTTGATTTTGAAATTTGATCTTGCAATATAATACTGAAGTTTGGTCTTTGAAGTTTGATTTGATCTTAAAGTTTGGTCTTGATCTTGATTTTGATATTTAAGTTTGATCTTAATCTTGATCTTTCTCTTGAAGTGTCAGCTCAAATTTAAAGTTTGATCTTAGTTTTGAGGATTGATCTTAATGTTGAAGTTTGATCTTGAAATTCCATTTTAATCTTTAAGTGTAGTTTTGATCTTAAAATTTGATTTTGATTTTAATTTTGAAATTTGAATTCGGTTTCCTATCTGATTTCGATTTCGACTTCGGCTTCGATTTCGACTTCGACTTGGACTTCGACTTTGTTTTTGTACTACCATAAACACTGGTTATAAATTCGGAAGTAATTACGGCCATCGGAACAATAAAAATTTTCTCGTATATTAGTATCACTAGAGATTATCCCGGCTCCTCCACCATTTTAAATAATACTCCTAATTCATTCAGATTGTACATTAGTTTTGTGCTTTATAAAGTTGATATAGTTCCTTGAATTTTAATTTCAGTTTTTTAAATTTCTGTTTCTACAATACGACCGATAAAAAATACTAGATAATTAAATAACGTAATTCCAAATCTATACTTATTTGAATTTTTCTTTTTCTTTTTCCAAATCTGTAATATTGGTTTAGCAACTGTCTTTGTTATTCCTGTCATATGTTTTTTTTTGTTCTATTTTTCATCTATGTATGGATAAAATATATAGTACTGTCAATGCATTTTTACCTACTGTGGAAACAGTGGAAGTGTATTGCTGACGTCATTTCAGAAGTTCAACTACTTGAATCTTGCTTAAAATATGCACGTTTTGTTTATTTGTGGCTTAATAATGTAACGCATTTTTATCTTAACGTTTACAGGTTTCCTGCAAAAATTAACGTTGGCATAATAAAATGTTACGTTTATTGCTACTCGCAGGAAATTAATTACACCATAATAAGCAATGAATTGAAATGGGACATCGTATTTATCTGAAACATATACGTTTGTTTTTTTTTTCGTAGGCCGTCTTTAAAAAATAATGCATTTATAATGTAGGTACTCTACTAATTTATTCAAAAAACATACATATTTTGCAGAGCTACAAATGTAAAAATCTTGGGTTAGATAAACTTTAATTGTATTATTTCTTTCCAAAAAGATCAGCAACAGGCACTTTCGTTAACAGCCCATCCAAAATAAAGCCAAATATCTTCCCAAAAGCTTCTTGATAACCAGACCTAACATCATCATACATTTCCAGTATATTTGTTCTCGCGATTTTCAAAAATCGGTCGGCTGCTTTTTCATCACCATCGAATAAATTCTTTAAATCGAAGTCAATCTTTCGCGGTTGCATATAAAGCTCTTCTTTAATAACATTGTAATATTTTTTACCCTTTTTTTCGTATTCCCCGAAATTGAAAGAAAGCACTAAATGATTATCTTCTGCAATAACACAGTTAATCGTAGGAAAATCATGAAAACGACCTTACGTAAAATGGCCCATCCAGTTCCTTTTCCGTATACAGATATCAACAAAACTTGCCCATGCAATTCATATTCAAAATCTAGTCGAAAGTGAGGTACGACACAATCCAGTTTTAACGTTTTTGTGTCAACATCAAACCTGTAAAAGTGACTTGCTTAGTTAATTGTTGTAATTAATAAATCAACTTACTCGACTTTGGAACAAGTAGTCTCGTTGAAACCCGACAATTTCAAATGTTTAAAAATTTGTTGGGTAAATACAATCCGAGATCCAGCAGCTATAGTCAATTCTGGAATTTCCAAGGGTTCCATCCCCAACAAATTCACCTTCCTGAAAGGACGATTCAGTTCTCTTATTGCCTTTTGAACAGCTGTCGTCAAACACTCTTGGAAGTCGTTTTGTTTCAGGTCACATTTTATAAACTCGGAAGCTAAAATTTTATAGTCAGAAATAGAACTAATTATATAACAAACACACGTAATTTGACGGTGGAACCGAAAGATGTCAAAAAAACACAGACTGTTATTAGAAGTGATTTCATGTTTTCTCAATGAAGTGTGCTTGAAAAGGCACTTTACTCCTATATATATGGGTGATAAAAGGAAAAAAAGTACCCACAAACCAGTTGAGAATCTTGGGTTTTAGTACCTACTATGTTTACTGGTTCACCTTTCTCTAAAGTCATTTGGGATTGTTATCCCAAATATGTTTATCGCTTTCAATTAAAATAAAATATCACGTCACGTGGTTTTTTAAATTTACATTTGTCGGGTGGCATTTTTACTTGTTTCGCAAATGAAGACCATTTTTGGTCTCACGTTTTATTCAACATTAATATTTATAATTACGGAACAGTAATTATGTTGATAAATTAACCAGGCGAATATTTTTTCAGTCTTGTAGTTATATCGTGTTTTTTCTTAATACAGTTATGAGTACTTATTTTTTTGGTCCATGTCCATTTCTGCTGTTTTTGTATTGTTGTCTATGGCAGAATTTCACATTTGTGAATTTTTTTTCCTTGTTTTGTTTTAATAATAATGATAATAATAATAATTGCTCCGTTCTTTTTCCGAGAACAAGAAGATACTAGTTTTATGTCCTTAACTCTCTAAAAACATCAAAAGTTATTGTAAGTATAGAAAAAAAATATATCTGCTAATAGTGTTCGGATGAGAAGAACACAAGCACAATAAACACTCAAATGTGTTTGTTCCATCTAAAATATGCAAAACTTTACTTTATGGATGTTTTGACAAAAAAATCTCGTTTTTTGTTGACATTTTTCAATGTACTCTTCCAATTTTTCTAAACCGTTTTCTTGTTTTTTCATTCCACATAGAACAGTTTTTGGTTTTCATAGACTTGAGCCGAGATTGAAATGAAATTTCACCTAATGTGAATTGAAAGTTTAATTTGTCAATTTATGTCAATTCTTGTCTATTTGACAATAATGTTTGTTAAAAAGTAAGTGTCATTTTTAATCCAAACATAACAATCATATTATTGATTTTTTATTGTTGTTAAATACCTCTCCTTTTGTTTTTCTTTTGCCTCATTATTGTTTATTCGTCGAACTTTTCCATGTTTTGTGATTTCGCATTTCTCATTTCGCATATCTCGTTTCCCACAGCGTATCTCTCATTTCCCACAATAGCAGATCACGTTTCTCACTTCCATTTTTTCATTTCTCATTTGGTACATTTTTTTTCTCTTGTCGCATTTCTCGTTTCTCATTTCGAATTTCCCACTTCTCACTTTTGACTTCTCACACCTCGTTTCTCATTTCCCATTCTCATTTCTCATTTCGTACATCTGGTTCCCCATTTGAAAAACTTCGTTTCTCATTTCACGCATCTCGTTTCTCATTTCGTACATCTCATTCATCATTTCACATTTCTCATTTCTCATTTCGCATTTCTAATTTCTCATTTCGTACACGTTATTTCTCATTTCTCATATGCAATTTCTCATTTCATAACTGTTGTTCCGCTATTCGTATTTTTAGTTTCTCATTTGTAATTAAATTTTAAATTAATGTCTGTATGTCTTTCTGTCATTATATTATTTTTAACTGATTTATTAACTATTTTGTTCCATTTTATTGTACCCCACCTTCCTTCTTTCGTTTTTTCTTTATTTCCTTTCTACTTGTTTGTCATTTCACATTACTCGCTTTCATTTGGCAATTCTCATTTCTCACTTCGCACATCTCGCTTTTCATTTCGTATTTCTCCCTTTTCATTTCACACAATTCGCTTACCATTTCGCGTTTCTTATTTTTCATTTCGCACTTCCCTTTTTTTTCGAATTTCTAATATTACATACTCATTTTGCATATCTCATTTCTCATTTATAATTTCTCATTTTGCATTTCTAATTACTCCTTTACACAATTCGTTTCTTATTGCGCATTTCTCATTTTCTTTTTCCTATTATTCGTTTTTCATTTCCCATATGTCACTTCTCATTTATCGTTATTTATCTCGCATTTCTGATTTCGCATTTCTAATTTCTCATTCCGCACATGTTATTTCTCATTTCTCAGTTGCAATTTCTCATTTCCCAGATCTAACTTTTTATTTCTCATCACTCATTTCGCATCTGTCATTCTGCATTTCGCATTTTTCGTTTCTCACTCGTCATTAAATTTTAAATTGATGTCTGTCATTATAGGACTTTGGATTAATTTATTAACTGCTTTATTCTATTTTGTTGCATTCATCCTCCCTTCTTTCCTTCCTTCGTTCCATTTTTCCTTTCTTTTATTCTTTCTTCCTTTCTACCTTTCATTCTTTCTTCTTGTTCCTCAGTTCACATTGCTCGTTTCTCATTTCGCACATCTCATTTCTCATTTCGCATATGTTATTTCTCATTTGTCATTTGTAATTTCTCATTTGTAATTTTTCATTTCTCATCACTCATATCGCAACTGTTGATCCGCATTTCGCATTTTTCGTTTCTCATTTGTCATTAAATTTTAAATTAATGTCTGTCTGTCTGTCATTATAGTATTTTTAACTAACTTATTAACTATTTTGTTCTATTCTGTTGTATCCATCCATCCTTCCTTCCTTCCTTCCTTCCTACCCTCCTTCCTTCCTTCCTTTCTTCCTTCCTGCCTTCCTTCCTTCCTTCCTTCCTTCCTTCTTTCCTTCCTTCCTTCCTTCCTTCTTTCCTTCCTTCCATTCTTCTTTTCTTTCTGGTTCCTCATTTCACACATCTCATTTTCCTTTACACATTATTTGTTTTTTATTTCGCATCTGTCATTCCGCTTTTCTCATTTTTTGTTTCTCATTTGTCATTGAATTTTAGATTTGTGTCTATCTGTCTTTCTATTTTTAACTAATTTGTTAATTATTTTGTTCTATTTTGTTGTATCCTTCCTTTCTTTCTCTCTTTTGTTTTTTCTTTTATTTAATATTTCATTTCGTATATCTCATTTCTCACTGCGCATTTGTCATATCGCACATCTCGATTCTCATTTCAAATTTCTCATTTCGCACATTTCGTTTCTCATTTATCACACCTTTTTAATTTCCCAATTCTCATTTTTTATTTCGCACATCTGATTTCTGATTTCAGAAATCTCGTTTCTCACTTCACACATCTCGTTTCTTATTTCGCATTTCTTATTTCTCATTTTGCACATCTTGTTTATCATTTCGCATTTATCATTTCACATTTCTCAGTTCGCATTTCCCATTTTTCGTTTCGCACAATTAGTTTATCATTTCGCATTTATTAATTTTCATTTCACATTTTCCTGTTTTCATTTCGCATTTGTAATAATAACCGTTTTGCATATCTCATTTATAATTTCTCATTTCGCATTTCTAATTATTTCTTTTGCAGCTCGTTTCTCATTTCTCTTTTCGCATTACTCACTTTTCATTTTGAACATGTCATTTCTTATTTGTAATTTCTTATTTATCATTACTTATTTCGCATTTCTACTTTACCATTTCGCACATGTAGTTTCTCATTTCTCATATGTAATTTTCAATTTCTCATCACTCGTTTCGCATCCGTCATTCCGTTTTTGCGCATTTTTGGTTTTTAAATTTGTCTGTCTGTCATTATAGTATGTTTAACTAATTTATTAATTGTTTTGTTCTATTTTGTTGTATCCCTCCCTTCTTCATTCTTTTCATTCTTTCTTTTGTTTCTTCTTGTCTCTAATTTCTCATTTCCTACATCTCGCTTCTCACTGTGCATCTCGAATCTCATTTCGAATTTTTTATTTCTCATTTCGCACATGTGGTTTCTGATTTCAAAAATCTCATTTCTCACTTCACACATCTCGTTTCTCATTTCGCATTTCTTATTGCTCATTTCGCATATCTCGTTTCTCATTTTGCATTTCCACTTTCTCATTTTACATTTCTCAGTTCGCATTTCCCATTTTTCGTTTCGCACAATTCGTCTATCATTTATTCATTTCTTAATTTTCATTTCACTTTTCCCTTCATTCATTTCGCATTTGTAATAAAATCCTCATCATAAAGTTCTCATCTTCCTGATCGCACATCACGATTCTCATTTCATATTTCACATTTCGCATGTTTCTTTTCTCATTTATCACACCTTTTTAATTTCCCAATCATCATTTCTTATTTCGCACATCTGGTTTCTGATTTCAAGAACTTCGTTTCTGACTTCATACATCTCGTTTATCATTTCGCATTTTTTATTTCTCATTTTGCTTTTTTAAATTCTCATTTCCCACTTCTAAGTTCTCATTTCGTACATTTCGTTTCTCACTTTGCATTTCCACTTTCTCATTTCACATTTCTCAGTTTGCATTTTCCATTTTTCGTGTCGCACAATTCGTTTATCATTTCGTATTTCCTAATTTTCATTTCACATTTCTCTTTTTTCATTTCGCATTTTGCACATCTCATTTCTCATCTATAATGTCTCATTTCGCATTTCGAATTACTCCTTTTGCACATCTCGTTTCTCATTTCACATTTCTCAATTCCCTTTCCGCATTACTCGTTTTTCATTTCGCACATGTTGTTTCTCCTTTTTCATTTGTAATTTCTCGTTTCTCATTTGTAATTTTTCATTTCTCATCACTCATTTCGCATCTGTCATTCCGCTTTTCGCATTTTTAATTTCTCAATTGTCATTAAATTTTAAATTAATGTCTATTTGTCTGTTTGTTTGTCTATCTGTCTGTCTGTCATTACAGTATTTTTAAATAATTTATTAACTGTTTTGTTCTATTCTGTTGTACCCCCCTTCATTCCTTGCTTCCATTCTTCCTTCCTCGGTACTTTCCATTCTTTCTTTCTTATGTTTCTCTTGTTACATTGCTCTCTTCTCATTTCACACGTGTCATTTCTCATTTGTCATTGAATTTTAAATTAAACTTTATAGTACTTTTAATTAATTTCCTTCCTTGCATTCTTTCTTTCCTCCCTTTCTTCCATGTATCCTGTCTTTCTTTTTTAATGCTTGGTTCGGAAATGGTTTATTCTAGAGTTTGAATCTCTTATCTTATACAAAAATATATTTCCGTCAAGTATTTATTTTTCTTTTCATGCATGCCTTTCCTAATTTTTTGTTTATAATTCATTCTTAGCAGGTAATATTTACTGGCTATTTCAACATCCCACACTCTCTGACATGGGTTATTTTTCCATGTTTCTCGGTCTATTAAAAAATAGTAATTTCTGTTTGCATTTTTTTTTGTCAGTTCTGTGGGGTATTCGCTCTTGTATTGCTAAAAAGTAAAAAAAAACTGGAATTATTAACTTGGAAACCTCGAGTCGTATCTGATTTTCAAAAGTAAACTCCCCAGCTATAACGAAAAGAAAGACGTTGATGAGAATGTGTAAAAATATATAGACTGTTCTATTTAAGAAACTAAGTTATCAAAAATTAATCACTTTGTAATACTCAAAGAACCGGACAACGGTTGCCTGCGATTTTTTTTTGTATCTTTAGTAATAATTAATGATACATAAAGGATCACTTGCTTAGTTTGCTTAGTGACACCCTGTATATCTATGTTGTCCCATTAATAATTTCATTGTCATTATTCTATTATTTTTAGATTTTTTTTACATGTACGAATTCTTTTTGATATATTTACTATTTCTATTTTTATATGATTCTTTTTTTTTGTAGAGAGAAATTCAGTATATGTACATTTTGCGAATAAAATACCAACAATACTTATTAAACCCTTTATTGTATGTTACAACATTATATCAAGCTATCGAATTTATTACTTTTCTCCGAACAGATAAGCAGCAGGCACTTTTCCCAAAAATCTATCAAAAATAGAAGCAAATATTAGCCCGAAAGCTTCCTCATAACCAGGTTTAACGTCTCCAAAAATTTCTAATGCATTCTCCCTTATGATTTTTTTAACACGATCAGCTGCCTCTTCATCACCGTCGAACAAATTCTGCAAATCAAATTCAATATCTGTCATCCGCATTTTGAGTTCTTGTTTGACCACGTTGTAATATTTTTTGCCTTTCTTCTCATACTCTCCTAGTTTGAACGTCAACGTCATGCGATTACCCACTACAAGAGTTACTTTATACTATATATCGGAACAAAATTATTTGCAAACTTACCAAAAACAGCCCATCCACTTCCTTTTCCGTAAAGAGATACTAGGAATAACCGCCCGTTTAACTCGTAATCGAACTCTAGTCTAAAGCGTGGCACGGTACAGTCTAGTTTAAGAATCTTCGTAGCAGAGTCAAACCTGAAATTCGCTTGATTTATTAATCACGTTTATTAAAAATGTGATTAACTCACTCCACTTTAGAACAAGTGGTTTCGTTAAAACCGGACACTTTCATATTTTTGAAAACTTGCTGGGAGTACAGAATTTGGGATCCAGCAGCTACAGTCATTGCGGGAATTTCCAAGGGCTCTAAGTTTAACAAATTCACTTCTTTGAGGGGTCGATTCATTTGCTTGATGGCGCTTTCGACAGCTTTGGTCAAGCATTGTTGGAAGTCGCTTTGTTTTACGTCGCATTGCATAAAGCTAGGGGCTGAAATTTTGTGTTAGGAAAATGACAAAAGTGAAATAAACACTTACGCAGTTTGACTCCAAGTGCGACTGACACCAAGGAAAGATAGATTGATATTAGTGGAAGCTTCATTTTGGGGCAACTGAAGAGTGCAAAACAACCTGCTTGTCTTATATACAGTGAACGAACAAGACCAGAATGGGATACTAAACCAGTTGTTATCGTTTATAATTTTTTTTTCTGTAGTATGCAGTAATCAATTATCTTCTCTCGTTTACCTTTAATAATAATAATAATTAAATACGTAGAGAATTTTATTGACAACGAAGCAATTGGAATAAGTAATAAATTTTAAATTTCAGTAATTTTTTACAAAAATTATAATTAGAAAAGTAATAGGAGTAATCTTGTGAAAAGGGTAATTTTTGATGTCCAGTTTTTTAAAGAATGCTAAAAAACACTTTATTTCACTCTTTTATTATTCATTTTACATAACTTATAATGAAAATGTTATAAATAAAAATTTCCGCCGAAGAGATAAGCCGGCACTTTTAAGGTAATTAAAATAGAAGTAAATACTCGTATACTCCAAAAAATTTATTTATATTCATTAGGCTTCGGATTTTAGGTCGTTAAAAAATGAATAAAAGGAGACATTTTTGGGTCTCAAAATTGACGAATTCAGGTGGGAGAGGTGTATTTGGTAAACTGTTTTTATAAAACTCTACTCTTATTGGTGCTTTTAAAAAGATTTTCTTAACATTGCTAATTATCCCATTGATATCTAGATAATTCAGTCTAATTGTTCTAGACACTAATGTAATAAATGTAACCCATGTGCCATACATGTTAAGTGTGTTATATTTTCATAAAACACCTTCAAATTAGTACCAGTTTTGATCGTGTATGAAGCACCATCTGATACAAGCCATTTAACTTTTTTGTGTTCAGTTCCTTTTGGCCACAATAAAGCTACAAATTAACAATTAAATAAATTATAATGATTTCAATGCTTAAAATTATCAATAGCACACCCAATGATTCGTTTATAAATCTCGAGATTGTGTTGCTATTAGTTTTATCAAGCTGCTTCAAAGCTAGTAGAAATGGACGGCCAGGTTCTTCAGAAGATAACTTTCCAATTACTAAATGGGCGCCATGTATCTTCCTAATCTGTCCGTCGTCTCATCGACGCTAATCCATATATCATTATTGCCAATAGAATTTCAAATTTGTTTAATTACCTGTAAATTATGAAATTTATGTTAAACAGTTATTAAATAAAAATTCTAGTGCTCACCATATCGTAATCCTTTGGTAAATAATTTTTTCTCAGAGTGCTTTCTGAGGGTAAATGCCTTCCTGTATATTTATGCATAAAATTTTTAAACTCGGGACAACTAACTTTATTCCATGGAATATTTGCTGCGGTAAATGCTCTACATAAATCGTAAAATTGCGTAAAGTCATTGTCGGAACTAATGTTTAATAAAGTCTGTTTATTGGATTTATTCTCGTTCTTTTTATATGCAACGCCACTGCAGTGTTGTTCAAAGTGTGATTTTTTTTCGCACTTAAACTAGGAAACAAAAATGTGAACATCATTCAAGCTTCAGTATTTTAAATGTTTACTTACAACTTTTTCACACAGTGTGCAGAATAACTCATTGTCTTTAGTTGAAGAAAGAAATTGAAAATTAGTGTCCAAATTATTCCCTAACCATAATTTGATTTTATCTTTCATGGATGATTTTACCTTAGACATTTTGAGAATTCTTTACTGTATGCACAAAAATCAAAACCGGCCCCAGCACACTCACTAACACGCAAAGACACTCACTATCACTAACAATAAACTTCTAAAATAAAATGCTTTTTCATAGATTCACCTCTTTCCGGCTATAATCTAAATGAAATGCAGGCCAGGGTTGTCAGTTGGCGACACCAACCCGTACCATTAAACTCAAGGGCGTTGTTTACAACCCATTTTTAAACAATGTACCAGCCAAAACAATGAATTCACGAAAAATCTCTATTGTGCAAGCACGTCCGCTTCGTTGGTCGTGGAATCCTATTTTAAGCCTTTTAAAATTTACAATTAGGTCGTTTAATTAACACTTTAGGTCGCTAACGGTAAATTAGGCATTTTGGGTAGTAATAAATGGACGTTAAATAAACAGAATTTTTTAAATTCGGATAAGTATATAAATTTTTCTGCAATGCCTGAAGTAGATATAAAAAGACAAAAAACCTAAGATCCGAAGCCTAATAATCATATATAATATCCTCTTTAATTTGATATAAGACCGTGTAGTTTTATCTGGGACACTCTATACGCATGCACTCGTCAAAGAACCCAAGTGCGACGATAAACCAGTTGTTGTCTTTTATGGTATCGCTTTTGAATGGTGGGCGCCAATGTTTTATTTTTCGTGGTTCACCTTTTGGTAAATATATTGGGTCGGTTTGTATCACTTGCCGATAAAATTTTATGAGGGTATCAAATTAATGTATAGTACTCAGAAACGATTTAATTGGTCAGTGAGTAATCAAATTACAATAACAGTTTGAAATCGATTTTTTACGACAAAATTACGACACAAAACTGTTTTTTCCTTCTCGAGCGTAAGCGAGTCCATCGGGCAACTTATTATTTTCCTGTTTTCTCGATGTGTAATGACCCCTATTAGAGTACGACAAAAAAAAGAGTGCATTGACCCAGGGACTCATGGATGGAGTTTTAACTCTGCGTTGTCAATTTATATAAGTTGAACACGTATACGCGGCGAAGTCACAATAATAGTATCATGAAAAAAATATGTGTAGACACAACAGTAAAACAGTAACAAAACGGCTCGTACGGGCTGCACTTCGTTTATTTGAGAATAGAATAACGTTGCTTCGTTGGACTCTGCTGTTAATTCCAGTTCTCATTTACTTAGCCGTTTTAGTAATTCCGTTTTCCTTAATTGTATTTATGGAATAAGTGACGATTAATTTCAGTGATTATCACCCGCTACTGAGTCCCGGCGATTCAGCGCGTCATGATTACATTTGCAGTAGGCGAAGGAAGATCAGCCGCTCTGTAGCCTAGTGGTCAAGGCACCTGCCCGGCAAGCCGAATATATGCAGTTTTTTTGTGCCGCAGCGCGATGTTTAAAAGCTATTGTGTATCAGCAACTTCTAAGAGACATAGAACACCTTAAAATTATTTTTTTTTTTGTATTTTAAGGACATTTTAAAACATTCGTATCATGTGATATATCGTTGAAAAGACAAAAAAGGGCGCTATTTAATGTATTGAAAAATTATACCCTTTTGATTTGAAGGCATGCAAGGACACCCGGTATATTAGGAATATCATGGAGATGGTAAAATACCAACTAAAATTTGGCTAAGCATTCCCATCAAAAATTTGATGACGCCATCTCAAAAAATTTTGCATTAAAATCATTTAAATGTTATACGATAATAGAGTTCCTGTAGTTGTGGTGTACGAATCCGTTTTGCGTTTTTCCCCTAGATATCCAAATTTTCGTTAAATTGTGATTTTTATTATCACTATTTTTTTTTAATGCATCAAGAGTGGTTCACCTTATTTTTACTTCCCGAGCGTAAGCAAAGGAAGTATTGTAATCGAGTCCGTCTAAAGTCACTAGATCTACTATTACTTTTAGAAAGTACGGCAAACTGCCTGTGGTCGGAATTCGACAGAGAGGAACCTAACCTATGTGTTAAACAAAGATAGCGCGAGGCTAGTAATTTTCGCTATCTGTCAACGAAAGTTTGATGTGTTTACGATTTGAGGTTATGACAGACTGTACTAGAATTATTGAGTTAACGGACCGGAAAGAACATTATTCCAGTCACAAAGTAACTCCAGCCCTATTCAACGAGAAAGTGTCACCGGTAACCAGCAAACAGTCGTGGAAGACGTGTTACCACCAAGGCAATTGACGGCCAAGTGACAGTAACAGGATCGCCATACTAGAAGCAAAAAATATCTGCTGTCGAAAAGACGGAGCATAACAAGGACACAGATATATTTCTATTTCATAAAAGTTACTAATTGCCACACATTTCAAGATCGAGTCACATTAAGTCCGTCGGCCGACGCTCTACTTTTGCATTTTCTCGATCTATCATGACCCCTAGAGGACGAAGAAATAGGTCTTCCGTTTCCGTCTGTCTGTACGTCTGGCTGTCTGTCTGCCGTCCCGGATTTTTATTAGACAGATAAACTCCGAAAGTACTGGACCGATTGTTGTCAAATTTTGTATTTATATTAGGTACATGATGTAGATGGTAAAACGTTAACCAAAATTTGTCTAAACATACCCACCACTAATGCGATGACGTCACTTCAAAATTGTACATAGAAAATGGGTTTTAAATTGTATCAAATAACATAGTCTTACACATGTAGTTTATGACTCCGAATTGAGATTTTACCCGAAACGTCCAGATTTTTGGCAAAAAAATCAAAATTAGGAACCAACATTTTGACATTTAATTTGGAATCTGCAAAACTGAATGCTTTGAAATCTTGCAGATGGCTTACAGTTATGGTAAGCATGATAAGTTTTTATTCAAAATGTATTTACTTGTCCCCTTCAAAAAATTGATGACACTGCATTAATATTTTTTAGATTTGCTTAAACAGGTGACTCAAAAGAATTAATGAATCAGTCAATTGATTATTATTGATCAAATTAAAAATGGATTCTGGAAAATGTGAGGATACGCTCGTCTTTATGACAATAAAATAATGATAAGGTAATAAACTAATAATACAATTCAGAATATTTTGTTCAATGGAGGCTTATGAATAATTTTAGTCATCTGTTTTGGGGAGATAAACTCATTCAAATCAAACAAATGCCTACGAGACATTATTCCGATTGATAATGTGCTGTAAATACATTTTTTGCACTCATAACTTTTTTTGATGGCGCATTCAATAGCATGCGGGACGTCGAACATCACGCACAGATGCGTTTTGCCATGACGTCGTTGTCTATAAATAAAGCTGGGCGGTCGAAATTTATTCATCCTATCTAACCGTCTGAAGTGCGCCCGGTGCATCCTTGTCTTACTCGCTTTTCGCTTTCCAATTGTGCATCATTTTTAATAATTTACAGAAATAGTTTTATTTTTCAGCGAGACCGACACTTGAAAATTATTAAAAATATTATAATTATTAAAAGTAAAATAAACAGCTTGTCATGTTTTTGTGAATTTTGTACATTACTTTATCATAACCCTTTATAAGCTGTCACGTCTTCTTCCACCAAGACAAAAATGCAAGAATGATTGATTAAACACCACATACAATTTTGCTAAAATTGCTTTGAAATGAAATGAGTTCAGAATACAGATTTTTCAAATATAATATGAAATAGTGCTCTTTAAACCTTTATTATACTATTATAATAAATGTAAGATACGTTATAAAATTATATCATGCGATCAAATATTACTTTTCTCCGAATAAATAAGCAGCAGGCACTTTTCCCAAAAGTCTGTCGAAAATAGAAGCAAATACTAGCCCAAAAGCTTCCTCATAACCAGATCTGACGTCCCCATAAATTTCTAGTGCATTCTCCTTCATGATCTTTTTAACGCGATCAGCTGCCTCTTTATCACCGTCGAACAAATTCCCTAAGTCAAAATCAACATCCCTCATCAGCATACTGAGCTGTTGTTTAACAACGTTGTAATACTTTTGGCCCTTTTTCTCATATTCCCCTAGTTTCAACGTGAGCTCCAGATGATTATCAACTACGATATTTATGGTCACTTTACACTGAAGCAAAATTAGTAAAAAACTTACAATAAACACCCCATCCACTTCCTTTTCCGTAAACAGATATCTGCATGATCTGCCCGTTTATTTCGTAATCAAACTCTAGTCCAAAGTGTGGCACGACACAGTCTAGTTTAAGAATCTTCAAGTCAGTGTCAAACCTGAAAATCGCTGAAATAATCGCTGTTATTCGAAATCTGGTTAACTCACTCCACTTTAGAACACGTGGTTTCATTAAAACCGGACACTTTCATGTTTTTTAAAACTTGCTGAGTGTAAAACACGTGCGATCCAGCAGCTATAGTCATTGAAGGTATTTCCAAGGGTTCTAGGTTCAGCAAATTCACTTCTTTAAAGGGACGATTCATTTGCTTTATGGCGCTTTCGACAGCTTTGGTCAAGCATTGTTGGAAGTCGCTCTGCTTTACGTCACATTTCATGAAGCTGGAAGCTAAAATTTTGCGCTAGAAGAATGACAGAAATGATAGTAATACTTACGTAGCTTGGTTCCAAGTGTGGTGACCACCAAAGAAAGACAAGTGGATATTAGTGGTAGTTTCATTTTACTTAGTTCAACTGAAGAGTGCAGAATAACCTGTTGGTTTTATATAGAGTTCGTAAACAGGACCAAAATGACACAGTAAACCAGTTGTTATCGTTTGTAATACGTTTTTTACTATACCAAGGAATAATCAATTATCTTTTGTCGTTTACCTTTATTAATTCAAAGTATAGTGTATTTCATTGAAAACGAAGAAACTAAATAAATTTATAAGAGGTTTTGTTGTGAAAAAGGGGCAACATAATTTTTATTTTTGACATTTTCATAAAGTGTTTCCGACAGCCTTGCACTCAAAAATTTTGCATCTTTATATAGTAGGGTTGGCCATGAAAATCTAGTGAGTTTGTTGGTATTCGATGCAGAAGAAGAAAAATTCCCTGAACTTTTTTCCTTAAGTTATGTTTTATTAAATTAAAGCTTAAAAAATATGCCAGAAATATAAACATTGTTGCCGATACTTTCAGTTTTCAGTAGCATGACCAAGTTAACGGTATCCATTTCCTAGAAAGCATAAAACTTTACGCTATTTAAAACAGTTATTCGGCTTATTGTAAGTGTTTATTTCATATGTAAGGAATAAACACTAAAATTTCACTTAAACATTGTTTTTATATGAATGGGGGTTCTATATACGACTATTCTCACATGCCACATTTAGCATTTCATCTTTAATTCTCAATCATCAGTTCGTTCTGCTCGCCCACTCTTCTTAGAAATGGAAATTTCGACCTTTGTGAACAGCCTATTTCCATATCTTCCAACTTCTTTTTTCACTTTTCTAAGATTACTAAAAGGGTTGGTAAAATACAACAACCTTGCTCTAGTGCTTTGATGGGTTTAACTCTTCTGAAACATTTTTCCGGCCTTAAATTGAATGATTTATCTATATAACTATTACTAATGCTTACGTAAGTGCTCTTTGTTTGCTTTTACTAAGTACTTCCAAATGCTTATTAATAAGAACGTTACTATACGCCTTCTCCAGGTCAATGAAGAATTACAAAAAAAAATGAAAATACTTAAAATTTGGCGCAAAGTAACAACGTGGATGATCTAATTAAAATTATACTTATTTTGTTGTACGTCAGGTAGTTTTTCACATACTACCTTGGTAAATTTAGAACGAAAGATGCGTAAAAATATCACCCACCGACAAGCTACAATTCACTCCATTTCCATTATTTCGCTATGAAAATCTGTATCATCACCGTTATTTTCAAATTCAGATTCTGAATCAGACTCACCTAGCGAAATAAGGAGGTATAGATTGGTACGAAAGATTTCCCATATCTTTTTCCCAATCTGGCAAAATAAGTTTTTCACAATGTTTACAAAAATTTTGCCACATGCTTGGAGTACATTTAGAAAGCACCTCAAGCCATAAATTCTCCACCCTATTTTTTAATGAAGGTTCAGAATGTATATGCTTGTTGTAATATTTCTTACAAAATCCCCACGCCATTTTAATTGGATTTTATTGACAATTGTACGGAGGTAATCTAAGAACTTCATGGCCACTTTCTCTTGATATCTCGTCTACCAAATATCTTTTTTGTTCTATTGTTTCTGAAGGGTTTAATCAAATCCCACAACAGTTTCTTCGAAAATTTTTTGTCAAATTCAACACAATGTTTAAAGAGCCATTCCTCCATTTCACATTTTTTACTAGAAAAAGTGGGTGGTTTTTCCAACTGAACCGAATGATACGGTGCATTGTCTAAAACCACCACACATTTTTGGTTCAACTTTGCCAAAGCAGGAATGAGCTGATTTCACTTTTTGAAAAATTGTCCCTTCCAACGTTTTATGATAGTCTCTATCGTTAATTTTTGAATTTAAAAAATTGTTACCACTATCCAAGAACCCCGTTGAACAAACCGCGTGGAGAATAGTAAACCTTGGTCCTTTACTTTTAATTTTGGTAGGATTGCTTTTTAGATCAGTATCGTGCACCGAGCGACGAATGGACGAACCATTTTGATAGATCCATGTTTCATCCAAATACACGAAAGTCAAATTTTCACAAGAATTTAGAAACTGTAAATATGCTCTCAAAAAAGTAATTTTGGCTGCAACGACATATTTTTCTTCACATAGAATTTTGCGACCATTTACTTCCCTGTGTTTATAACCCATTGACCTAAGCATTTTGAATAATGTGGTTCGCCCCCTTTAAATTCCAACTGTTCCCTAGAATATGCCAAAAGAGTATCTACAATAATATTCGTTTTTTTCAATAAGTTGCCAAATTTGTCGTTGCAGGTCTTTCCGAAACATATAATTTGTAAATAAATCCGTTGGTTTTCACTTATCAGATAGTAATGTTTTTAAATTTTGGTCCCCTGTTGATAAAATTTTCGCCACCGTTGATGTGCCCACCTATGAGAAAAAAAATTAAAAAATATTTTCCAGCGTATTTTTACATTACAGAAAATATGTTCGAGACCCTCATAGTTACTTCTTCGAAAGAAAGATCGGGCCTGTCTTTTCGAAACTGCAAAAAAGATCTTTTTATTGGAATTTTTTGTTGCAGTAAAACTATTTTAGGCATTTTCTTTTTAAATAATGTCGCAATGATCCGTGAATCTGTCACAATGACAAATTATCTGTGCTGACAAAATTAAGACATTTGTTTGCTTAATTAAAAAATTGCGTCTAATAATTCTGATCTAATAAATGAAGTAGAAAAGTGGCAATCCAGCTCAAAGCAAATGTCAATCAGACTACTGACAGACAAAAAACTAAATCATCAAATCAGTTTATCCAACTTAAAGAAAAAATATCAAAGCCTACTTTAATATATCAAGATCGTGAATGGATAATAATAGATGGTACTATAAACAATTTACCCAGTTCCCGTTCCATCAACACAAACCACTAAAAGCCAGCCAATCGCTTTGTACTCAAAATCCGCCCAAAATTGGAAACCTCTATATACTTAAATATCTATATATCGCACTGTGAGAGCAATACTCACGTAACTCAAAACCAGCGTGTTTTGAGTAATGGTGATTTAAAATTCCCAAGTTCGTATATATTATTTGTACCTTAAATACCAAAGGTTTCGAAATACATTATAGTCGTATTGTCAATCTATTATTAATCGTGTTTTTATTCCTTTAGAGTAGAACCTTCTACTCGTTATAGAAAACAAGAAATTTTGACTTACGTGACTATTGCACTGCTACACCATATCAAATATTTTGGCTTGCGTGTTAATAAATTTAAGACAAGAGCAAACTAGCAACACATTGTAATGAAAAAAATATAACAAAACACAAAACGATCACAGTATTAATTCATTCAACATCTACACTGACCGGCAAAAAAAACCGGCCACCCTGAAAAATTTCGCAAAACCACTTTAAAACTTAATTTAACTAGTGATCGTTATTTTATTAAAGAATCATTCACTATTGACACATGATGTACAAATTAGCACAAAAAAGAAGATAATTAAACGCAGAATTAAATTTAATTTAACGAAATAACAGAAACAGACCAAGTACGATATTTTATTAAAAAAAAAACAATACAGGAGGCTGTTGTTGTAAATAGTGTTTTTCATCATTTGATTATAAGTTTGGCAATTAATAAACGTTTTCACGCGAAAATAATTCCGTTAACAGACGTCTTTCAAAGTGTCGCTCTGTTTCTGTTATTTTGTTAAATTAAATTTAATTCTGCGTTTAATTGGCTTCTTTTTTTTGCTGATTTATACCTTATATGTCAATAGTGAATGGTTCTTTAATAAAATAACGATCACTAATTAAATTAATAATTTTTAAAGCTTCGTTTTGCGAAATTTTTCAGGGTGGCCGTTTCTTTTTTGCCGGTCAGTGTACTATGGCTAAATTGTTATAAAATGTGTTATAATTGTATTTAATTCGTTTTTTTATACATAATTGATTCAGTCCATCGTATTTTTTTACGTATTGCTAAAGGACCTTCATAAATATTGTTTAATCATTTTCATTTAAGTCTGATGCCGCCGTTGTCGTGATGTTCGGGAATTGACTGACTATTATTTCCTGATATACTTCCTTTCTATACGAAGTTAGAAAATTCTATCGGAATTTTTGACAAATTTTATTTTTTTTATTTCGCTCTAATTACCTTTCCTAGCTTTCCTATTCAAAGAAAAATTGATTTCCATGTTTTCGGTCAATTCTTAACTATGTCAGAAGACATTGTGCATTTGTTGTGTTCAATTTGTACGTAAATTAGTAGGAGTATCAGGAGATTATCAACATCGACTGAAATCTCATAGCTTCATAGCTTACGTGCATTTCACTTTAGTTTTGAGACACGGCAGTCTTGCATTAAGTGCACACGTAATGTTCGGAAATGCAAAACTAACATTTTGATGAATTTGCGCATTACGCAACTATTAAAAACCGTTTATACTTACATATACTAAAACTACATTAACTTTTTTATGCATTACTGATAAATTTAAGAATTCGGCAAATTTTGACTTACGTGAGTATTGCTCTCACACTGCGATATAATCTTCTAAATAGTTGCGTTTTATGTGACACTTCATAAAACTGGAAGGCAGCATTTTGTGAAAAGTTGGTTGTAAGTAAGATTATAACATTTACGTATTCTGCTGTGTGAGTAATATACAGGGTTATGACAAAGGAATGCACAAAGTTCATAAAAAGTGTAGTATTTATTTAAAAAAAAATTACGTCAAATTTGTAAAAGTTATGAAGTCATCAATGATTTTTTTAAATAAGAAGGTATAATTTTGAATGTATCATTTTATAAAGCTTATTATTACTCAAAGACTATTTTATTTAGTGAGCGTAAACAATGGAAGTATAGTATTCAATCAGGTCCATCGGACGACTTGTTGCTTTCAAATTTTTTCGACGTTTTATGGCCCCTAGACATTTCGTAGCTAGGGGAAGCCCGGAGAGGCTGAGTCTTCCTTGGAAAAATTTTTGCCTCCCCTAGATCTAGACAGGAGTCAATATACAGATTTTTCTAATAAAACGCAAATCGTACCTGTTAAACCCTTTATTGTGTGTTACAACATTATATCAAGCTATTTAATATTACTTTTCTCCGAAAAGAAAAACAGCAGGCACTTTCCCCAAAAGTCTGTCAAAAACAGAAGCAAACACCAGCCCAAAAGCTTCCTCATAACCAGATCTAACGTCTCCATAAATTTCTAGTATATTGTCCTTCATGACCTTTTTAACACGATCGGCTGCCTCTTCGTCACCGTCCAACAAATTCTCCAAATCAAATTCAACATCTGTCATCAACATTTTGAGTTCTTGTTTGACCACGTTGTAATATTTTTTGCCTTTTTTCTCATATTCTCCTAGTTTGAACGTCAACTGCATGTGATTATCCACTGCAAGAGTTACTTTATACTTTATATCGGAACAAAATTATTGGCAAAGTTACCAAAAACAGCCCATCCACTTCCTTTTCCGTAAATAGATACTAGAAATAGCCGCCCGTTTACCTCGTAATCAAACTCTACTCTAAAGTGTGGCACGATACAGTCTAGTTTAAGAATCTTTTCATCAGTGTCAAATCTGAAAATTGTTTGTTTAATTAATCACGGTTTTTGAAAATTTTATTAACTCACTCCACTTTGGAACATGTAGTTTCGTTAAAACCGGACACTTTCATATTTTTGAACACTTGCTGGGTGTACAAAACTTGCGATCCAGCGGCTACAGTCATTCCGGGAATTTCCAAGGGCCCTAAGTTCAACAAATTCACTCCTTTGAGGGGTCGATTCATTTGCTTTATCGCGTCTTCAACGGCTTTGGTCAAGCATTGTTGGAAGTCGGTTTGTTTTAGGTTACATTTCATAAAGCTGGAAGCTAAAATTTTGCGCCAGAAAAATGACATTAAGAAGAATTATCTTGATAAACACTTACGCAACTTGGCTCCAAATGTGACTGCGACCAAGGAAAGACAAGTGGATATTAGTGGAAGCTTCATTTTGATTCAACTGAAGAGTGCAGAATAACCTGCTTGTTTTATATATACACTTAGTAAACAAGACCAGAATGGGATACTAAACCAGTTATTATCGTTTATACCACGTTTTTTTCTATCGTTGGTGATAATCAATAATCTTTCGTTGTTTACCTTTAATAATAATAATTGAATATATAGAAAATTTCATTGACAACGGAGCAGTAGTTTCCACTGAAAAATTTTAAATTTCAGTTATATTTGACAAGCATTATATTATAAAAACTTCTTAAAGTATGTTAAAAAACACCTTATTTCAGAGGAACATCTTGATATTTTGACGTTTCTTTTTTCAACTTCATTTGTGCTGAATGTTTCAATAATATTGTATGTCTATAGGTTTTAATATAATTATAGAATTCTATTAAGTTTTTCTAATTTAAAATGTTATAAGTATTAATTTTGACTTTTTAAGTTATTTTGAAATTTAAGCCTTGGCATTTACAGAATTTCCATACTCCGATCCGTTCTCAAGATATAGGACCGTGGAGTTTTATCTGGGACACCTGTAAAAGCATGCACTCGTCGAAAAACCCAAAATGCTATGATAAACCAGTTGTTGTCTTTTATGGTATCGTTTTTGAATGTTTTATTTTTCGTGGTTCACCTCTTGGTGAATATATTGGGCCGGTTTATATCAGTTTACGACAAAATTTTATGAGGATATCGAATTAATGAATACTACTCAGAAACGATCTAATTGGTCAATAAGTAATCAAATAATAATAGTTTGTAATCGATTTTTTACGACAAAAACATTACAGTATTGTAAACGAGTCCATCGGGTGATTTTCTGCTTTCGTGTTTTCTCGACGTTTGATGACCCCTAGAGTACGAAAGAGGTGGTGTCCTGTTTATACCGCGTGTTTAGATTAACCCTGGAAAAAATAGTAAAAAAACTCCTTCTCACATTTTGGTGGAGTTATAATGATTTTAAAATTGGTTATTTTGCTACGTTTAACAACTAAACAACACATTCATTATACAATAACTATAGTAATAAAACTTTTAGTTAATATTTGTCTCGCCCATGACTATCTTTAAGTACCATTTCATTTAGATATGGTTGTATTGTTTTTGTAATAATTTGATAAAATTGTATTTGACAAAACTGTTTGCCTGATGCCTAATAAAATCAGCAAAAACCGAGAAAGCAGTTAAAAATGTATCGTATCAAAAATTGTCAAAATTTTCAAAACCTTACGTTAAAAATGTCCGTAGTTAATTTTAGGTCCTCTAGTGTTTTATTTTCGGATCTTTTGTGGTTTTATTGTTTTATTTTTTACGAATTTGAAAAACTCTTGACCGCAGCAGTGTTTTTTTTTATTCGGGAGACTCTTTAGTGCCCATGGTGTATTATTTTGGGAGCCCATGGAGATTTTTTTTGTAAATTATTTAAAACAAATTTGAGGAACTTTGGTATTATACTTTTGAAAAATTGTGAGCAGTCATTTGCCAAAATCGGTCTTATTTCAGCCCCGCCCTCCCACCCTCTATTTTCTTGGAAGATATGTTATTTTCCAAAATGATTCATTTCTTAGCAAGTACTAGCCCCGCCCACATCCCTTTTCTCATTCTAAGGACTAGTGTTATTCCTGTTCAGTATAAGATCATTCATTTCATTCAGATCAGATAAAATCAATCACTGAAAAGGAGACAGGGTGGGTGGGCGGTGCTAGTATTTGCTAAGAAAAGAATGATTTTGGGAAATAACATATCTTCCAAGAAAACAGAGGGCGGGTGGGTGGGGCTAGCACTTGCTAAGATAAGAATGATTTTGGCAAATGACATATTTTCCAAGAAAATAGTGGGCGGGTGGGTGGGGCTAGTACTTGCAATGATGTGTATTCTATCTCAAATTGTCTTGGATTTATAGTCCCAGAAATTTGATGGATGACTTGGATGTAGTGGTTGAAAAATTAAAAGATTGTGTTTTGTCTTCGTTTAAGTTCAGTCTGTTGTTACTGAACCAATTTCCTGCTTCTTTTATGACAATGCTTTTCTTTAATAGTCTTTTTTCTTTGCTCACTAGTTTAATAATGAATGAGGTATCGTCTGCGTAGAGACATGCTGAGTCACAGTTTGTTTTTTAAAAAATCGTTTACGTGCACAATAAACATGGTTGGCCCAACCACACAGCCCTGCGGCACGCCACACGTTACAGTAACCTTTTGAGAACTTTTATCTCCCGATTGTAGTATTTGTTGTTGTCCTTTGAGGTATGATTCTAAGAGTTGTAGAGCATTTCCTCTCACTCCATACCAGTGTAATTTCTGTACAAGTGTACTATGTGATACTGTATCAAATGCCTTGTTCAAATCACACGAAACTAGTTCCACCGTTTCTTTGTTATCTAAGGCTGATATTACTGCGTTCATTATATTTACTACTGCAGTACATGTGGACCGTTCTTTCCTGTATCTTTTTTGGAATAGGGATAATTTTGCAGTGTTTAGTTCATTAGGAAAGTACCCTTCAGCAAAACACTGATTGATAAGCATAGTTAACGGTGGAACTATCTCGTGCACTACCGCATAGACCTCTCTTGTAATTTTTTACTTTATTGACATGATGATTTTCCTTATTTCTTTTTCACTTACAGGGTTCAGAAGCATCTAGGGGATGGTGCTCCACTTTTTTCATATTTTTAATTGTTGTTTCAGCCACTATTGCAAAGTAAGTATTAAAACCTTCGGCACTTAAGGGTCCCCAGTCATCGCCCGCAAAATCGGTTTCAGTGAGAAGAATTATTTTTTGTAACTATCCAACCCAAAGTACCGAACCATTGCAGGTATCGACCCAAAAACACGAGAGATTATGGTCACTGTAGGGAGTCCGTCATAAAATGCAAATCGGTAAACAACAACAGATAAGTTTATTTATTTTCAAATGAACGGTACAGGGAAATATCCATCGAAATCCATTTGTATGTATTTTGAAAGAAATTGAGTTGAAAGTTTAAAATGCTGCCGAAAATAGATTGAGAAACCCACAAGGTTCAGTCTAACACAACTTTTTATTTTCTTTATAATGTTTTAAAAATTTATAAAATAAACTGTTTATGTTCAAATATAACAGCAAAAAAAATTGGTGGAAAGTTGTTTCGACAGAACTTCCCTCGCACCTAAAATTCAATGAAACATATCCAGCATTTTCGAGTTAAATTTTTATTATTATTGACTTAAGCGACACACTTTCACAGCCGAGGCTGGAAACAAATTTGACCGGCTCCTCGCGCGCGACATTGGAGCTCGGCTCTGTGAATAACCAGGAATTTACGTCCAAACACTTTGAATGAAGTTGGTCAACAGACTTGAAGCCCAATTACAGACCAACTAGTACAGATTGAAAAAGAAAAAAATAAAAAATAGTTACCTAAATTACAGGCGGCCACAATTACCACTGCTTCTCATAGAAGATAGGTTTGTTTAACACAATCTGAAGGAATCGTTATGCTCGTTATAGTTAGCGCACATCCGGTATAACGGTGAGTTTTTCTGGATGTCAATACGTGGCGTTGGAAGATAGAAAAATTGATAATTCTCAGGACGAAAGGATGGTCTTGGTATGCTGATGTAAAGTTGGCTAAGAAGTTGAGGACAGTCAATTTGATGATTAAAAATTTTCTTTAAGAAACACAAAGACGCGTTAGTGCGTCTTCTATCCAGATCGATGAGGCCGAATCTTTCAAGAAGAACATTTTGCGGAATTCCTCTGGGTGGGTAAACGCCATCTAATTTGAAGGATACAAATTTCAAGAATCTTCTTTGAATTTTTTCAAGTGCCTGGATATGAATTTGAGTTGCGGGGGCCCAAACCACACTAGCATATTCCAATTTAGATCTGACGAAGGCAACATAAAGTCTTTTTAAAGTAGTACCATTACTGAAACAACCACTAGATCTTATAATGAACCCCAGACATTTAACGGCTTCAGACACTATAAAGGAAACATGTGGGGCAAATGAAAGGGAAGAGTCAAACGTGACACCAAGGTCTTTAAATGAATCAACTCGAGACAAAGTGGAAGAAAACATCGAGTATAAATACAAAACTTTAGAAGTTTTATTGGTCAAGGACATAACGTAACATTTTCTAGCGTTTACGGGAAGGAGATTGTATACACTCCAATTTTGAAATTTGTCGATATCATCTTGAAGTTCTAGGCAGTCTTCGAAGTTATTAATGCGTCGGAAAATCTTTAAATCATCTGCATACATCAACACGTTTGAACTCAGATTTTTGGTAATATCATTAATAAAGATTGCAAAAAGTAATGGTCCGAGAATAGAACCTTGCGGAACGCCAGAAGTAACAATAATTCGATCGGATTCAAAACCATGAAATGTCACACGCTGAGATCTACCGGACAAATACGACCTAAAAAGCTTAATTAAGTTTGCAGAAAAACCGATGCTACTTAATTTGGACAGTAAAATATTATGATTAAGCTGGTCGAAGGCCTTAGAAAAGTCGGTGTACACCACATCCACCTGTCGTTTAGCATCAAAGCTATCAGATACAAATTGAGTAAAACAGCACAAGTTGGTGACTGTAGAGCGGCCATTAATAAAACCATGTTGCGTGTGCGATAAACGATTGCGTACTTGAAATTGTATGAATTTATGAAGAATAGACTCGAAGACTTTGGAAAAATTACACAGTAAAGAGATAGGACGATAATTTATAATCAATTGAGTATTGCCTTTTTTAAAAATGGGTGTAATTAAAGAAAGTTTCCAGAAATTAGGAAAGGAGGAAGATTTGAGTATTAAATTAAATAGAATGGTCAAAGGCCGAGAAAATGCAGTAGCACAGTCTGAAAGAAGAAAACCCGGAATATCGTCATGACCGCACGTAGAATTAGACTTAATGTTTTTCAATGCTTCTAATACATCGGATTCATCAATAGCAGAGACAAAAACTGGAATATTGCTGAGATCTTCGTCAAGACTATTAAAATCAACATGTGCTAGATTAGAATAACTGTCACTAAAGTGTTCGGCGAAGGCGTTTACAATGTCTTGAGGATTCAACAGAGATGTGTTTAGATAGCTCATTTGAGAAGGAATCCCCGAACGTTTTTTAATATTATTGACATGAGCCCAAAACTTGCGAGGATCCGAGTTAATATTAATTTCCAAATTGTGAATATAATTGGCATACGATAGTTTAATGTCACGCTTCAATTCAGCTCGAATTCTTTTAAAATTAATCAGATCTAAGCCACTATGGGATCTTTTGTAGATGCACCAGAGCTTCCATTTCATTTTAACTTTTTTTATGTTATCAGAAGAGAACCAGAGAGGGTAAGAGTAATTGTGTAGTCGGCAAGTTTTGGGAACATAAAGATCAAGCACAGAGTTAAGTTTATCATAAAAAAGACGACAAAGAGTATTAACGTCCGTGACGGAATCCATGAAAGACCAATCAATTTGCTCAAGATGACGATATAAGTTTGGATAATCAGCCTTACGAAAGTTCCACTTTTTCGCAGGAGAGACAGGATTACCTAACAGTTGCGTATTGGGCAAACGAAACTGACACGTAATAAGCAGCGAAGGGTGATGTGCATCCTCAGGTAAAAGATGATCTACACAGCGATCGATAACACACAGAAGGTTTGTAATGACCAAATCCAAGAACCTACCATGGCTATTAGCGATATTAGAATGTTGTTTATAATCGCACAAATTCAGAAAGTTAGAAAGTGATGACAGTCTGTTGTTACCTATTGCAGAAGCTTGTAAATTATAATGATACTCTGGAATGTTAAAATCTCCAACGATTAAGACGCGTTGATTATGCAGTTCTGTAAGATTACTGATCAGGCTGAAGAACGAATTATACTCTTCTGTAGAAGTTCTAGGATTAATGTAGACAACAAAGATGAAAAGGAAAAGATGATTAAAACAACACTTAATGCCGACTACATCGATCAAACGTAAAGCATCAAAACCGCGTGCAGATAAGTCTAATTGAACTGCCGAAAATTGTTGTTTGAGTGCGATCAATACTCCTCCACCTCTGGAAAGATTGCAATTGGCAAAGTTTCTATCGGATCTAAAAAATTGTAAGCAGGAGGACAAAATTCGGAATTTCCAACACCGTCATGAAGCCACGTTTCAGAGAGACATACAAAATCAAAATTGGAAGAAGACAGAGAATTGAGAAGTGTTGTAAGTTTGGTGTTAATGCCACGGGCATTTTGATAATATATAAGTAACGAAGCCGATAAACTATTGTTAAGGGATGGAATAAAAGTAGTAACAAAGGAATTATTAGAAATATTTGATAAATCTGAGTTCGATATAGCTGGACTTACACGTAAAGATGAAACTGAAGTGTTGGATCCAAATATTAGTTGCTATTCGGCAATACCGAAAAGATCTTGCTTCAACTTAGTGATAGCCAATTCGTAAGCTCGACAATTATCGTGATCCCAAGAGGCGTGGTCAGTTTTAATATTCGCGTGTTTGCTATTTGATTTTAAGTTGCGACAGTTGACGCAGCACAAAGAAGCAGCTTTACATTCCTTCACGTTGTGGTTTTCTGAACATCTAGGACAAACAATAATACTTCTACAAGAGCTCGATGAATGATTAAAGCCACAGCACTGGAAGCAACGTGGGATTTCCAAACCGCAATAAATAGAACAACTATTCAAGCCGATAAGACAGTGACCAATGTTGATAGCTTTGTTATAGGTAAGTGAGTCAACTTCTATTAAAGCCTGGAATAAGTCAGCTTTTTTTTTAAGCGGAAGAAATTTTAGCAGTTTATAATCGCCAGGTTTGTCAAATAAGAAATCGTTTTGTTTGACTGCATATGACAAAACGCTGCTCTCATCAATATCGTTTGAGATGCCCGAAATTCTGATGCGAGGACGCAAGGTCTTTACTTCTTTAATATCGTAGGATGTAGATAGTTTTACGCGGGCAAGTTCTTTAAATTTACTAGCATCCTTACATCCAAGCAACACTGAACCATCTTTGAGATTTTTAACCTTGCCGATATCAATAGCAGAATTCACCGGATTTACCTTAGACAAGATATCAGATTTAGTCTTGTTAACCGATTGATTCTTATCTTTGGGTTTAACAATCACCGTATCCTGAGAGTTTTTTTTGAATACTTCTGAATATGTGGTTAAAGTATTGCCGGCTGCAGAGAGTGTATCTGGATTAGGAACTCGGTTGAGCGCGAGAGTCAACTTGTTAACTTCAGAATGCAGCAGGGAATTTTCCGTACGTAGATTGCCCATTTCGAGCTTCAAAGCGTTTAACTCAGCAGTTAAAGGTTCAAGTGCTATCTTAAGGACATCATTGAAGAGACTTTTCAGTGAATCAGAAGTGAAACTGAGTGAAGGATTTTTATCAACATTAATATTAACATCAGATGTGGCAGATAAAGTAGATTTTGATTCGGGTTTTGAATTGCAAAAAGAACAGCACCATGCGGAGAGAGTAAGTTCTACTTTCATTTTCTCATAAATCTCTCTGGTTAAACCCGCACATCCAGCATGATAGATATACTTGCAAGTACTGCAGGATACATAATCATCGCAACGCAAAACTCCCTTTCCGCATTTCTTACACTTAGCGCCCATGATTGTAATTAAAAAGAGAAAGAAAAAGAAGTAAACGAAATTAATGATAGAAAAACTATTATGAAGAAAGGAGAGAGAGAAAAAAAAAACTAAATGATAGCTCGATACAGCGAAGCGAATAATATATATAAAAACACTGGACAAACCCAAACTCACCAACCCCACGAGGGGGTCAGAAATTTGTGCAATACAAAGGTCCTATGGCTTCTCACAAAAATAATAATATTCGCGCACAGATTCACTGGTATTTCGACTTAGAAACGAGAGAGACGCGAACACACACATTCGATATACCACCATACCACTTGATTTTTTCTTTAGGTACACAATTTTGTAATGAAATAATCAACATTTTGCACGGACACCTAAATCAATGTGGATTAGACTAAAAATAACAGTATTCCAAAAATTTCTGGCAAAATGGAGTGAGTCGTTCTTGATTTAATCAATAGAATAAATTGACTGAATCATTAATTTTTTTGAGCCACCTAGGTATATAGGCAAATCTAAAAAATATGAATACAATGATAAATTACAAGTAAAAACTCATCATATATTGCACATTTTTAGTAGAATTTATTTGGCAAAATTTTGAGATGACGTTATCAATTTTTTAGTAGCATAATCCTGAACTTGTGGTTTATAAATACATTATTGAGATTTTTCGGCTTTTCGGGTTTTCTATTTTTCAACTTTTGATGTTTCAATTTTTCAGTATTTTAATTTTTGACATTTTCAATTTTTCCATTCTTCAAATTTTAGATTTCTCAATTGTCCGATGTTTCAATGATAGGATATTTTAATTTTTCAATTTTTAAAATTCTAGATTTTTCGATTTGTCGAGTTTTTAGTTCTTCTATGCATATTTCAGTTTTTCAATTTTCGCAATTCATTAAATTTCTGATTTTCCATTTTTTTTAATTTTTCGATTTTCCAGTTTTTCGATGTTTCGATTTTTCAATTATACGATTGTTCAATTTCTCGATTTCTAAATTTTAGATTTTCCAATTTTAATTTTTTTTATTTTTTCATGTTTGGACTATTTATTATTGCTAAAAATAAAAGTAAAAAATAACTTCCAAAATTGTGACTAAAAATATGTAAAACTTAATAGAAAGTAGAGCACATTCCTGCTAAAATATAAAAATAACTGTACTTTCCCAAAAAAATTTATTGCATGATTACTGTTCCACTGGTATTGCTAATTTAGGACGTTAGTATCAAACGCAATGAGTGTATTAATTCTTAGTTAAACAAAAAAATTGTTACGTGTCAAAATCGAGTGAAACATGTGAGATGTGTAAACAGAAGCACCTAAATAATAACTATTTCCCACAGAAATTCTGGAGGCTTATAGAGTCGACATTGGCCTGAGCGCGCTCCGGTCTGTGGATCATACAAGGTCTCGGGCGACGATGTATCTAACGAGGCAGTTGAAATACCTGATATGTCACAGCGCAAAAAGTATTTCTCAAAAAACTTTCAAACGCTGATGTCTTTTTAATTGAACAAAACACAATTGGCGAACGCAATAATCCAGAATAGTGCGCAGAAAAATCCTTTAGACTAGCCAAACGTTATTTTGGTAAAATTTGCAAAATGAGAGAACAAGTAACTAATCCTACTGTACTGTGAAAAACATTTTACATCCCTGCAAATCTAGTTCAGCATGTACTCTCCCAAAATCTTTGCATAGAAAATGAAGCAGGGGCAACTGAAGCAGTTTGCAGTAACACCAAACTGACAATTAGACAATGCGGTTTGTACATTTTTAACGGCATCGCCAGACGGCTTAATAAACAAAAACGCTATCGTAGAAATCTATAAAATGTGCAATTTAAATAATGCTTAATTCAACGAGATGATAAATTTTGAGAAAATAATATGATAGAGTCCTAGAAAAATTTTATTTATATGCCTTACTTCCGGAGAGAGTAGATTCTCGTTATTAAACAAGTCAACCAATTAGACAAATTGTAAAGAAAAAACTGTACAATTAAAATTTTTTATTTGCATTCGCGTCATGTGTGGTTCATATAAATCTTTTGCCCTTCTAGTATAAACACACACAGGAATAAATAGTAATATTGGAATAGGTTTACTGGAGATATCACGTAAAAAACGAGGTAGAGTATCCTCATAGGTGGTGCGGAAAAGAGTATGAAAAAATAAAATTTAAATAAATATGATTGTTCAGGTAAATAAGTGGTTAGTGAAATGATGAGAATCTAAATCTTGTCAGTTTTGTGTATTAATTAAATATATAAAATGACAGATTAATAAAAAATATTTAAATAATTTTTTGAAAGAAAATGTTTTAGTAGAATCTATAAAATTATAAAAATTTGCATACTTTTAAATCAAATTATGTCAGCAATGAAAGAAGTCGACTTGTAAAAGAGTTTCAACAATGTTGGTCAGCTACCAGTATTTATGAGTTTTATGACCTAAAGTACCTGAACTGATTACCTGAAAGGGTCGGTCGGCAAGGCTCCCTGCTGTGTAAAAGTCAGCCATTTATTGACACGGATCTTTGTAAATAGGGTTGCCTAGTTTCACTTTATTTTCATTATTCAGTATTTTTTTAAAAAGCAAATATTTTGATAAATATAAATTTTAAACAAAAATGACCGGGTCTTTCCCATAGAGCTCAATGTTGTCTTTGCACTGATATAAAAGTTGAAGCGAAAAATGCTCTCTCCTCGTTTAAAAATGCAATTTCCTTCGAAGAATGAACCATTAATTAAACACTAAGCAGTCACTTATTTCAAAAAATATTGTGTCTTTCCCAGAGATTTAGACATAATCTATCAATTGAAATGTCGATCTTTTTTTCAAAGTTGAAACTACACCCGTAAAATGAAATTCTATTTAGCTCATTTTTCGGTCTGCTACTAGGCGCCCTTAAGTTTGAGTGTTCTTTGGTTCTCACTTTGCTAGCACCTTTAATGTTTTCCCATATTTTTCTTGTTTTATTTGATGCACTATTGATTAGAAACGTATATATTTTGATTTTTTTTAAATATATTTGTTTGTAGCTGTTGTAGGCTTCCCAGTATTCTTTACCTTTTTTGGAAGTAACGATTACATGTGGTACTTTCATATCCATTAACTCTTGCCAGCATTTATTAAATTTGTTACTTTGTGATTTAATAGTTTTATCATTTTCAGGGAAATATATGTCAAATAGTGACATCCATAGAGAGTGAAATGCTGCGTATGCCTCAGGAATATGTTTTTGACATAAGAGATGATCTAGCTCAGACAGATAGGCCTTGAAACGGTAAATATTCTCTTTTCGTATAGCCCTAACTTTTATTCTTTGTTTGTAACTTTTAGGTTCTTGAATGTTATTCTCAACTACCACAAGCTGTTGCTGGTGATCCGACATGAACCAATTAAAGGTTGTACAGGTGTAGCTTTTATTTCCTTTATTAAATATATTGTCGTTACAAGTTGTTGTTGTTTTTGTAACCCTAGAAGGTTCGCTGAACTGGGGTTGCACTCCAAATGTTTCTAGTAATTCTACAGCAGCTCTTTTTTCGGAACTGTCCTTTAAAAAATCTACATTTAAATTGTTTCTCAAAACTTACAATTTTCTTCGTGCAGTATCGTTTCTGAATCTTATTTTGCACTCTTGACATTATTGTATTTGCATTAATATTTTTTCGATTGATGCAAAAACAATTAATGACTCAATTTATATTATTGATTAAATCAAGCACTGCAAAACCGAATGCCTTGAAATCTCGCAGACGTCTTGAAGTTATTGCAGGCATGGTAAACTTATAATCATAATTTATCTCTTTATCTCCCCCAAGAAATTGATGACGTCATGTCATAATTTTGTCGAAAAAATACTCTAAATTGTGTAAAATATGATGAGTCTATAGTTTTTATCATTGGATTAACAGTTTTTACTTTTGCATGAAGAGATTAATTTATTTTATTGATTAAATTAAAAAGGCTCATTCCATTTTTTCCAATTTTTTTTTTTGGGGGGAGGAGGAATACACTACGTTATTATTAGTATTACTGCACCAACCTTAATTGAAATAACCATTCTTGCAGTACTTTACCATTACCTATTTACATAGGGGTTCTCAAAAAATATAAAGTCTGCGAAATTAAATTTTATAATTTTTCTAAAATGGTGGATATGTTTCATTGTACTTAGGGAGTGAGGGAAGTTCTGTCGAAACAACTTTCGACCAATTTTTTTGTCCTGGAGACAATCTTTACGTGGAGACCAATCTTTAATTACATAAGTATAATAATCAAGTCCAGTCGCATTTAACCTCTATTTTTAGAATGACATGTAGATATAAGGAGTTTAAAATTGCGGTGTTCTAAGTGTTCAATTTCTTTTGATGTATAGAAAAATTGAAAACTAAAATACTGAATAATAATTTCTTTCACAGTAAATATTGTCATTTTTTTTTATTTCACTCCACCTACTGCTTCTTTAACACACGTTTTTGTTTTGATTTATTCTATTTTTGTTTCCACATTAATACTTGCTCTGGGGTTCAAATTTTTTTTTCTTTAATTTAAATTTGTATTTCATAAATAAAATAAATTTGATATAATACCAGAGGTAATTTTTATTGGTTAATAAATTAACTGAAATTCAAATGAGTTTTTCCATTACAAAAGTTTGCGATGATGTCATCAACATTTTTACAAATACACATATATCAATTTGGATAGATGCAGTGCAATATTAATAATAATAATAGTAAAAATTCCGAGAAAATGGAGTGAGCCGTTTTCGATTTAATCAATAAAGTAAATTGCCTCCTTTAGTGAAGAGTACCGTGCTAATCAAAATTTATTTAATTATCTCCACTAAGAATTAAATGAGGTAAACTCCCTTTTTCGTAATAACTAATATTTACACTTTATAGCACAACATATTACATACTCATATATTTGTGGTTTGAGTCTGCTTTGATTTTTTTCACAATTACTTTACAAAAATTTTGCTATTTCAAAAGCTTATTTGGAGGCTACTATTTTAATCATGTTGAGAAATTGTGACAAAACATTCAGATTATCTTAAAATTCACGAAAGATTTAAATAATACGACTAATGTGTTATAAGGTATATTGATAATAAACATGATACGACGATGATATGACGTCTCGTGTCGTTACTGTTCTCCAAAGAGATAAACCACAGGAACCCTTGTTAAAAATCTGTCAAAAACAAAAGCAAACATCCTTCCAAAAGCTTCATCGTAACCAGATTTAACATCCTCATAAACCTCAAGTACGTTCTCTTTCAAAATCTTATTAAAGCGACCAGCTGATTCTTGATCACCGTCGAACAAATTTTCAAATTCAAAATCTATAGCCCTCGGTGACGTAGTAAGCTGTTGTTTAATAACGTTGTAGTATTGTCTACCATTCTTCTCGTATTGTCCTAGTGTAAACATAATCTCTATGCGATTATCCTCTAGAAGAATTAAATTAACTCACAGAATAACATTACTTTCAAACTTACGAAAAATTACCCATCCAGGTCCCTTGCCGTAAAAAGAAAACAAGAAAAGTCGCCCATTTACACTGTAATCGAAGACAAATCTGAAATGTGGTACGAGACAGTCTAGTTTCAATGTCTTTGCATTGACATCAAACCTGAAAATCAGTTATTAGTACTATTAATTGCGAAAAGTTAAAACTTACTCCACTTTAGAGCAAGTGGTTTCATTAAACCCTGAAAATTTTAAATTTTTGAAACTTTGTTGCGCGTGCACTATTTGTGAACCAGCATCTATTATCATTGCTGGTAATTCCAGGGGTTCCAAGCTCAACAAACTTACTTCTTTAAAAGGACGGTTCATTTGCTTTATGGCATGTTCAACCGCTTTGGTCAAGCATTGTTGGAAGTCCTTTTGTTTTATGTTACATTTTATAAAACTGGAAGCTGCAAGTTTGGTAATAATTGTTATAATAATGATAATAAAAACTTACGCAATTTAGCTCCGAAAGTCACAAACACCAGGGAGAGACAAACGGATATTGTTGGTAGTTTCATTTTCTTTCTACTAATGAATGGTGAAGAACCTGCTGCTCTTATATACTTATACAGGCGAAAAAGAAACCAAAAAGGAATGAACCAGTTGATGAGGGACAAATATTTATTGTTTTTCGTCCACCTTTTTTTTTAAATGTATTGCGTTTGGATGCAAATACCCTGTTTTGTGTTATCATTATAAGATGCCACTTCAAGATAAAATTTTATGCGGGCAGCCAAAGATCAGGTTAAGTAAATTAAAAAAACAATTCCACTCTCTAGAATTTAATAATATGTCGACTCCCGCTATTATTATTGTTCTCCGAAGAGATAAACAACAAGAACTCTTGCTAACAATCTATCAAAAATAGAAGCAAATATCCTTCCAAACGCTTCGTCGTAACCAGGTTTAATATCTTCATAAACCTGCAGTGCATTGTCCTTCAAGAGCTTTGTAACGCGATCAGCAGTTTCTTCATCACCGTCGAACAAATTTTCTAAATCAAAATGGACATATCTCGCCCTTTTCATATTGTCCTTGCGTAAACGTAAGTTCGTCGTGATTATTACCTAGAATCATCAATTCATACCAGATAATTATATTATCTTCAGACTTACTCAAAATTACCCAAGCAGCTCCTTTTTCATAAGAAGATTAAAAGTACCCATATACTTCGTAGAAGAAAACCACTCTAAAATGTGTGACCATACAATCTAGTTTTAGTGTTATCCCTTTGGTATTAAACCTGAAATTGGCTTAGTATTAATTACGATTGCTAAAAAGTTATGAACTTACTCCACTTTAGAGCAAATGGTTTCATTAAAACCTAAGATTTATATATCTGTATAAACCTGTTTCGTGTGCATTATTTGTGAACCAGCATCTATTATCATTGCTGGTAATTCAAAGGGTTCCAGGCTCAATAAACTCACTTCTTTGAACGGACGGTTCATTTGCTTTATGGCATGTTCAACCGCTTTAGTCAAGCATTGTTGAAAGTCGCTTAGTTTTATGTTACATTTTATAAAACTGCAAGCTGAAAGTTTGGTAGTAATTGTTATAATAATGATAATAAACACTTACGCAATCTAGGTCCGAAAGTGACAAACACCAGGGAAAGACAAACGGATATTGTTGGTAGTTTCATTTTCTTTCCACTAACGAATGACGAAGAACCTGCTCTTATATATACAGGCAAAAAAGAAACCCAGAAGGAATGAACGAGTCGATGAGAGACAAATATTTATTTTTTCTCATTCACCTTTTTCTTTAAATGTATAGCGTTTGGATGCAAATCTCCTGTTTTGTGTTATCATTATAAGATACCATTTTAAGGTAAAATTTTATGCGGACAGCCAAAGATCAAGTTAAGTAAAGTAAAAAATTGGTCTAAAGAGTTTAGACAGTACTTCCCTCGCTGTCGGAAACTTGACGACTGCATGCCTATTGTGTTTTTTTTCTCATTACATTTTTGTAGTGGGAATTTAAAAAAATTGCGATGACGTCATCAACATTTTTGCAAGGACACGTATATCAGTTGGGATAGATGTAGTGTAATACTAAAAATAAAATTATTATATTCTCAAATTTTCGGGAAAATGAATTGGGTCGTTTTGAATATTGATTTGTAATAATCAATAAAATAACGAAACAATTTACTCACGTATACGTATCAGAGGCAACTGAAAATCGTGTATGTATAAACATTCTTAATTTAAGATGACAGGCGTAACAGCATACGTGAGAGTCAAACAGAGAAACTGTAAACAAAACGACCATCGGTTTTATTGCTTCGACTTCCGCTTATTACATAAAACATTGGGTTTTATTTTAATTCTTGACGGTGAAATTCACAATTGGTTGATTATAAACATGTCTATTTCACATTCGCGAAACCAAGTGAGCGCATAAAACAAATGCAGGTCTGTAATGTTAAAGTCGATGTAAATAAGCGTGCTACCCTTATGTTTCAACCGAGTTTTTCCTTTAACAAATTTTGTGTCTACCAAATTGGGTTGGTTGGGATGTAATACTAATAATAAGTGTTGCCTTTAATTTAATCAATAAAATAAATTGACTTCATTAATTTTTTTGAACCACCTCTTAAGAAAATCTAAAAAATATGAATGGAATGATAAATGACAAGTACAAACTCATCATATTTTTTGCATTTTAGATAGGATTTATTCAGCAAAATTTAAAGGTGACGTCATCAATTTTTTTAGGAGGGATGAACAAATACATTTTGAACAAAAGTTTACCATGCTTATAATAATTTTAAAATATTCCCAAGATTTCAAAGCATTCGGTTTTGTAATTCCTGATTAAATCGATAAAATAAATTCACGCCTTCATTAATTTTTTTGAGTCACCCTGCATATGCAAATCCAAAAATATGAATGGAATGATAAATCACAAGTGCAGACTCATCATATTTTGTACATTTTAGATACGATTTATTCGACAAACTTTTGAGCTGACGTCATCAGTTTTTTTTAGAAGATAACCAAATATATTTTGACTAAAAATTTATTATGCTCTTTATAACCTTAAAACATCTGCAAGATTTCAAAGCATTCGGTTTTGTAGTTCCTGATTAAATCAATAAAATAAATTTACGCATTCATTAATTTTTTTGTGTCACCCTGTATATGCAAATCGAAAAAATTTGAATGGAATGATAAATTACAAGAAGAGACTCACCATATTTTGTACATTTTAGATAGGATTTATTCAGCAAAATTTTGTGGTGACGTCATAAATTTTTTAGGGGGGACGACCAAATACGTTTTGATCAAAAATTTACCATGCTTATGATAATTTTAAAATATCTTCAAGATTTCGAAGCATTCGGTTTTGTAGTTCCTGAGTAAATCAGTAAAATAAATTTACGCTTTCATTTATTTTCTTGAATCACCCTGTATATGCAAATCCAAAAAATATGAATGGAGTGATAGATCACAAGTACAGACTGATCATATTTTGTACATTTTAGATATGATTTATTCGGCAAATTTTCGAGCTGACGTCATCAAGTTTTTGGAGGGGATAAGCAAATATATTTTGACTAAACATTTATTATGCTCTTTATAACCTTAAAACATGTGCAAGATGTCAGAGCATTCCGTTTTGTAGTTCCTGATTAAATCAATAAAATATATTTACGCATTCATTAATTTTTTTGAGTCACTCTGTATATGCAAATCCAAAAAATATGAATGGAGTGATAAATGACAAGTACAGGCTCATCATATTTTGTACATTTTAGATATGATTTATTCGGCAAACTTTCGAGCTGACGTCATCAAGTTTTTGGAGGGGATAAGCAAATATATTTTGACTAAACATTTATTATGCTCTTTATGACCTTAAAACATCTGCAAGATTTCAGAGCATTCGGTTTTGTAGTTCCTGATTAAATCAATAAAATATATTTACGCATTCATTAATTTTTTTGAGTCACCCTGTATATGCAATTCCAAAAAATATGAATGGAGTGATAGATCACAAGTACAGACTCATCATTTTTTGTACATTTTAGATATGATTTATTCCACAAACTTTTGAGCTGACGTCATCAATTTTTGGAGGGGATAAGCAAATATTTTTTGACTAAAGATTTATGATGCTCTTTATAGCCTTAAAACATCTGCAACATTTCAAAGCATTCTGGTTAGCAGATTAAAAATAAAATTTCAAAATGTTGTTTTATAATTTTGATTTTTTTTCCAAAAATCTGGACGTTTCGGGTGAAAAGTCGATTCAGAGTTGTAAACTACACGTGTAGGACTATGTTATTTTATACAATTGAAAACCCATTTACTATGTACAATTTTGAAGTGACGTCATCGCATTAGTAGTGGGGATGATTAGACAAATTTTGGTTAGCGTTTTACCATCTACATGATATTCTTAATACGAGTATAAGCACAAAATTTCACAACAATCGGTCGAGTACTTTCGGAGATTATCTGTCTAATAAAAATCCGGGACGGCAGACGGACAGACAGACGGACGGACAGACGGACAGACGGACAGACAGACGGAAATGGGAGACCTATTTCTTCGTCTTCTAGGGGTCATGAAAGATCGAGAAAACGTAAAAGTAGAGAGTCGGCCGACGGACTCGATTACAATACTTCCTTTGCTTACGCTTGGGAAGTAAAAAATAAATTCTACTCTCTGGAATTTAATAATATGTCGACTCCCGCTATTATGATTGTTCTCCGAAGAGATAAACAACAGGAACTCACTTGTTTGTTAAAAATCTATCAAAAATAGATTACCGTTCTTTTCATATTGTCCTTGCGTAAACCTAAGTTCCACGTGATTATTACCTAGAATCATCAATTCATGCCAGATAATTACATGATCTTCAAACTTACTCAAAATTACCCAAGCATCTCCTTTTCCATAAGAAGATAAAAAGTACCCGTATGCTTCGTATACGAAAACGGCTCTAAAATGAGGGACCATACAATCTAGTTTTAGTGTTATCCCTTTGGTATTAAACCTGGGATTTAAAATGTGGCACGATACAAACGAGCGTCAATGTTCTTGTTTTGACATCATACCTGGAAATTGCTTAGTAGGTATTAATTGCGATTATCGAAAAATTATAAACTTACGCCACTTTAGAGCAAGTGGTTTCATTAAAACCTTAGATTTTTATATTTTTGTAAACCTGTTTCGTGTGCATTATTTGAGTTCCAGCGTCTATTATCAGCGATGGTATCTCCAGAGGTTCTATTTTCAACAAACCCACTTCTTTGAAGGAACGATTCGTTTTCTTTAAACCACGTTGATTAGGCAGTGTTGGAAGTCGCCTCGTTTTGGCTCACATTTTATAAAACTAGCAGCTGAAATTTTAGGTAGTGAAAAAATGATAATGCTTATAATAGATGTGATAAAAACTTACGCAGTTGGGCCGCATGGTTGACCAAGATCAAATAAAGAAAAGTGGATATTGTTCGTGGTTTCATTGTTTTTAAAGTAACGAAGTCTGAAGAACTTGTTTGTCATATAAAGGAAACCAAGATAAGTCGCTGAACCAAAGTTTTTTCGTTCACTTTTTTCTTGACTACCTGTGCTGCGGCTTGATGTACATATTCTATTTATCTTTGGTGGTGGTTTAACTACTACATTGATAAACGATAACAACTTTGTCGAAAAAAAGCAGTGTTCGCGATTTGATAAATCCTAGTACGACATCAGTTATGAAGTCCCTAGGTTGTGTGATCCGTTACTCTAGACAAATGGATGATATTGTTGCCCTGAAAATTCTTTATTTTGCTTTTGAAGGGTCTCGACTCGAATATGCATCTAGGATTTGGAATCCCACTTACATAACACACATGTCTAGAATAGAAAGTATCCAGAGGCGATTTCTTAAGGGTGCCCAGTAGCAGACGGGAAAATGAGCTAAATAGAATTTCATTTTACGGGTATAATTTCAACTTTGAAAAAAAATCGACATTTCAATTGATACATTATGTCTAAATCTCTGGGGCAGACACAATATTTTTTAAAATAAGTGATTGTTTAGTGTTTAATTAATCGTTCATTCTTCGAAGGAATTTGCATTTTTTGGCGAGGAGAGAGCATTCCTCGCTTCAACTTTTATATCAGTGCAAAGACAACATTGAGCTCTATGGGGAAGACCCGGTCATTTTTGTTCAAAATTTATGTTTATCAAAATATTTGCTTTTTAAAAAAATACAGACTAATGAAAATAAAGTGAAACTAGGCAACCCTATTTACAAAGTTTTCCGTTTCAATAAATGGGTGAGTTTTACACAGCAGGGAGCCTTGCCGACCGACCCTTCCAGGTAATCAGTCTAGGTACTTTAGGTCATAAAACTCATAAATACTCTTAGCTGACCAATGTTGTTGAAACTCTTTTACAAGTCGACTTCTCTCATTGCTGACATAATTTGATTTAAAAGTATGCAAATTTTTATAATTTTATATATTCTACTAAAATATTTTCTTTGAAAAAATTATTCAAATATTTTTCATTAATCTGTCATTTTATATACTAATCAATACACAAAACTGACAAGATTTAGATTCTCATCACTTCACTAACCACTTATTTACCTGAACAATCATATTTATTTAAATGTAATTTTTTTATACACTTTTCCGCACCCCCTGTGAGGTAGAGTATTATAGGCACGTTTTTTACGTGATATCTCCAGTAAACCTATTCTAATATTACTATTTATTCCTGTGTCTGTTTATACTAGATGGGCAAAACATTTATATGAACTACACATCACGCGAATGCAAATAAAAAATTTTAATTGTACAATTTGTCTAATGGGTTGACTTGTTTAATAACGAGAATCTACTCTCTCCGGAAGTAAGACATATAAATAAAATTTTTCTAGGGCTCTATCATATTATTTTCCCAAAATTTATCATCTCGTTGAATTAAGCATTATTTAAATTGGACATTTTATATATTTCTACGATAGCGTTTTTGTTTATTAAGCCGTCTGGCGATGCCGCTATAAATGTACAAACCGCATTGTCTTATTGTCAGTTTGGTGTTACTGCAAAGTGCTTCAGTTGCCCTTGCTTCATTTTCTATGCAAAGATTTTGGGAGAGTACATGCTGAACTAGATTTGCAGGGATGTAAAATGTTTTTCACAGTACAGTAGGATTAGCCTTGTTAGTTGTTCTCTCATTTTGCAAATTTTACCAAAATAACGTTCGGTTAGTCTAAAGGATTTTTCTGCGCACCATTCTGGATTATTGCGTTCGCCAATTGTGTTTTGTTCGATTAAAAAGACATCAACGTTTGAAAGTTTTTTGAGAAATACTTTTTGCGCTGTGACATATCAGGTATTTCAACTGCCTCGTTGGATATATCGTCGCCCGAGAACTTGTGTGATTCACAGACCGGAGCGCGCTCAGGCCAATGTCGACTCTATAAGCCTCAAGAAATTCTGCGGGAAATAGTTATTATTTAGATGCTTTTGTTTACACACATCTCACATGTTTCACTCGATTTTGACATGCAACTATTTTTTTGTTTAACTAAGAATTAATACTTTCATTGCGTTTGATACTAACGTCCTAAATTAGCAATACTAGTGGAACAGTAATCATGCAATAGATTTTTTTGGGAAAGTACAGTTATTTTTATGTTTTAGCAGCAATGTGTTTTATTTTCTATTAATTTTTACATATTTTTAGACACAATTTTGGTAGTTATTTTTTACTTTTATTTTTAGCAATAATAAATAGCCCAAACATGAAAAAATAAAAAAAAATTAAAATTGGAAAATCTAAAATTTAGAAATCGAGAAATTGAACAATCGTATAATTGAAAAATCGAAACATGGAAAAACTGGAAAATCGAAAAATTAAAAAAAATGGAAAATCAGAAATTTAATGAATTCCGAAAATTGAAAAACTGCAATATGCATAGAAGAACTGAAAACTCCAGAAATCGAAAAATCTAGAATTTTAAAAATTGAAAAATTAAAATATCGAAAAGTTGAAAAATTGCAAAATCGTATTAGTGAAACATCGGACAATTGAGAAATCGAAAAATAAAAAGATGGAAAAATTGATAATGTCAAAAATTAAAATACTGAAAAATTGAAACATCAAAAGTTGAAAAATCGAAAAACCGAAAAGCCGAAAAAACTCAGTAATGTATTTATAAACCACAAGTTCAGGATTATGCTACTAAAAAATTGATAACGTCATCTCAAAATTTTGCTGAATAAATTCTACTAAAAATGTGCAAAATATGATGAGTTTTTACTTGTAATTTATCATTGCATTCATATTTTTGACGTGACAACGTCTTATAAATCGATGGAGCCGGCTGCACGCACGAAAAAGCATGACTCATGCGGCGTTACCTCGCTCTGGCGCGTTCCATGTAAGGCTTGAAGTGCAAGCGAGAACGCGGAACGAGCGACAAAGAGGCACAATCGGCCTTCGCGTTCGGCAGCGTTCGCCATCCGTCTCTCTCCTACTTGAGTGAGCGATGCGTCTGCGTGGACAGCTGCTATATTATAGTACATTCACATGTTTTGGTCGAGTATCAAGTGCAGTGAAAAGTGAATGTAGTGTCAATTTTTTCAAGACACATTAAACTAAAAAAATTGACATAATTGTATTTATGCGTATAAATAAATCTAACTTGATCAATTTCATTGTGATTTCTAATTACCTCCTTCTCTATATACATACAAATCTATTAAACAAATGAAATTAAAATTTTCTTTTGAAAAATGCTACCAATCCATCAGTATTTTCTTAAGACGATGTCACGTTCAACTATCGTCAGTAAACCGACTTTACAGCAACCGATTTTTTTTTTTTAGATTTACTTATATACCTAGGTGGCTCAAAACAATTAATGAATGAGTCAATTTATTCTATTGATTAAATCAGTCTCGACTCACTCCATTTTCCCAGAAATTTTTGGAATACTGTTATTTTTAGTCTAATCCACATTGATTTACGTGTCCTTGCAAAATGTTGATGATTTCATCACAAAATTGTGTACCTAAAGTTTTTTAACTCGAAAATGCTGGATATGTTTCATTGTATTTTAGGTGCGAGGGAAGTTCTGTCGAAACAACTTTCCACCAATTTTTTTTGCTGTTATATTTGAACATAAACAGTTTATTTTATATATTTTTAAAACATTATAAAGAAAATAAAAAGTTGTGTTAGACTGAACCTTGTGGGTTTCTCAATCTATTTTCCGCAGCATTTTAAACTTTCAACTCAATTTCTTTCAAAATACATACAAATGGATTTCGATGGTTATTTCCCTGTACTCTTCATCTGAAAATAAATAAGCTTATCTGGTGTTGTTTACCGATTTGCATTTTATGACGGACTCCCTACAGTGACCATAATCTCTCCTCTCTTGGGTGGCTACCTGCCGTGGATCGGTACTTTGGGTTGCATAGTTACAAAAAATAATTCTTCTCACTGAAACCGATTTTGCGGGCAACGACTGGGGACCCTTAAGGGTCCTTTGCAGTCAGAAAATATTTGAGTTTCAAGAAAGTTAGACAACCCACTTTACACAGATCTGACAACTGTCGGTCAGGTAATTAGAAGGACCAGAGTAGTAAAACTGTCAGACCCGAAAATGATTTATTGCTGTCATTGTATCCAGGGAACTAATTTAAATATGTTTCTGTGCAAAAAGTGGTGCGGAAAATCGTTTCTTTATTTGGTGGTAACTAAATAATCGAAGTTCTCCAAAATCTCTGTTATAAATTTTGAAATAATAACATAAGTAATTTATTTCTAAATAAATTAAATTTTGGTAAGGATTTTTTTTTACTTTATTCTAATAGGCATCTTGCACGTTTTTGAGTAAAGCCAGAAAATGATTCAGCAGAACTCATAAAACAAGGGTATTGTTGTAAAAAGTGCATGGGATTAATATTTAAATCAGGCGCACTTTTGGGCGTGACGTCATAAGCCATACATTGTTGCCAAGTCGAAGATGTTTCCGTATTAATATAGGGACTTTTTATGGTCGGCTGTACTGTCAAGTGCGGCTCTGCCAAAAAACAGCGTTGAACAAATAGCGCGCGATTAAAAAACTGCGACAAAACAGAGCCGAGACAAAAAAGCGCTGTAAAAAATGGCGTAGGACAATATCATTTAGAGTCTAAAGGGCGCTAAGACAAATTAGCACGCGACAGTTACCTATTAATTGTATTATGTCTTATTACTATTAGGCATATAAAACACGTCATAACAGGGTAAACAAACGAAAATGATGTCCTAATGTGAATATTAATATGAATATTGACGTAAATGTTAAAAATTACCTTTACTAGCCCAATAAGACGTCTCAAAACGGTAATACTATAGCCTCATAATAGATCGGTTATGAATAAACCACACAAAATCAACTCAACTTTAATTCAGAACTAGAAACAGACTATTCAAAAATTAAACAAACAATAAACGATTAAAGCGATAAGTTTAACGCCACAGATTTCAAATAGTTTTCCACATTTGCAAATGAGTACTCCGAAACCAATACTTTCAACAGCTTTCTCAGCTGAACATATATATTTACAGTTGGCCGATTCCCGATCTGTACCTCGCCATATGCATTTCTGTAGCACTTTGTTTCCTGTCTAATAAGCTTATAGATTTGAGGGTGTTGGCAATCCAAAGAGTGTTTGAAAGAGTCGTGCCAAGCTTCTAACTAGTTGTTCGTTCTTGGTAGGTCCGTTAACATTCGATCAAACATATTCCAGATGTTGATATCGTACCTAGGCCTCAAATTATGCATTCGTTTTCCGATGTAAGTTTTCTCCCAATATTCTACTAAAAGTAGCAGTTCATGAGGAAAATTTTCATCGATAATCTCCAACGCAGACTACACGTCCCTTTCAGGTACAAATGCGATGGCAAGCAACATCTTACATCCTATTCTGACTTCGCTGTTGTTCCGTTAGATGGGTTATGGCTGAATTTTTCGCCATGATCTTTTTTGGTGTATACAAAAAAATTACAAATATCTCGCTGAGTTATTCGCAGCTGACCCTGTATCTGATACATATAGGGATGTTTTAATTTCAATTCTATAATGCCTTTTTTGTTTATGAATAAATACAGAATTACTTTTTTTTCTATTCCTTCTCGAACAGTAATCTCGCGTGCTGCGTATGGGCATTTTACTTCAAGTAGTTCTGTATCTCCTATCAAGCCGTCTGGTGACGCAGCGAGGTATGGATATTCATTGTCGACAAAAGAACGGTTCGTTCATATGTTCTTCCATATTCCAATGATTTGGTGGTCAAGCCAGACGAATATAGGATTGCTTTTACTGCATTGGCTGTGGATGTCAATTTCCTCATTCGGCACACTTTGCCAAAATTACTAGCGGTAAGTCGCACAGACTTTTCTTTGTACCAAATAGGACTGAGAGCTTGGTTTCGTGTTTTTCTTTCAATTTCTTCAACATTACAATTTTGAAATTGGTTTTTTATAAAATCTCTTTTGAGTTTTTCGAGATCTTCTACATTTTGATCTTCGACAAAATCAACATCGTCGCCCCCGTAATCTTTGTCGCAATCCATTACTGTTTTTTTTATATTTTGCTTTATTTGTTTTTTTCTTTTTTTTTTTTTAGAACGATTAGTCTAAAATTGTTGGGTATATTCAGCTTTGATATTATTTTCTCTTTGCAAAGAAAGTACAAATGGATACTTATTAAAATTTAGAGCAGCCACATAGCCACCAGAAAGAGAAAAATTTATTCTCTCTATTAATAGCATTTGCTTGCTTGTGTTCATAGGGCCAATTATTTTAAAATAAATTCTACTTACTGTCGTTTTTTCCAACGTTGCTTTGCCAAAGCCGTCTTACTTTTTCTTCGAACACCACAAGTTTTGTGCACTTTGCTATGAATTCCCATTTTTTTAACAGAAGTAAAACAATCAAACTATTTCAAATATCAGTAAAATCTAAACACTCTCGCCAGAACGACTCTGATAAACTAATGCAAATTTTGTTCATTTACAATTTTACTAGTACGGTCAGGGCACTTAGATCAGGTAAAATTTTCCTTTTTAGGGAGAACCCAAAATTCGTCCATTGTCTCCGGGTATTTGCACCCTCATAAATCATATTGCACTACTGCCGTGAGTAAAATTTTTGCAATGTTGGTTGCCTACTTTTGTAATTAAAAAAATGTTAATTACCGGTTCTTCATTGACAAAAATATAAAATTAATTTATCACCTGTGTAGATTTTACTCATATAACCAAATGTGTGAAAGCTGAATTCTGAAATATTACTATTTTTACTGACAGCCCGAAAAATCGATTTTACATTTTTTCCAATTTAAAGAAAAATCATGTTTGTTGGCAAAAAATAATTTAACTCCTGCTTAGAGCTTTACAAGTTGCGTTAAATGTGTTAATTTCGCTTTTTCATATTTAAAAATAAAGCCGTAATCTCACATGAAAATTTATATAGAAACATAGAATACGCACATCCACTGCAGAGGAGCCTTAAGTACAATTTGTATTTTTCTTGTAGACACCACAGTGTGGAATCCGTGGAAGATAAAATCCGCTCTGCAACCTTCATTGCATTCCTGCATACACAAAATTGTCCAGAAATTTTGAAGATGAGTGAGAAAAAAACCGGTGAACGATTTTCATTATTTGTTTGTATTTTGGGTGATGTAACCTCATTCTTCTCAATTTAAATGCGGACTTCTTTTTTATTTTTTTGTCGACAACCCAAATACTTAACGTAACAATTACCGTTTTTATTTTTGCTAGTTTTATTGGTAACAAACGACATTCTTTGACAGAGCATTTTATATCATTCCAACTGATTTCAGCCGAAGATATCAAAAACAGGCACATTCTCCAAAATCTTTTCCAAAAGCTTCTTCATAACCAGGTCTAAGATCACCAAATAATTCGATGACATTTTCTTTTAGTAAATTTAGCATACGATTAGCTAATTCTTCATCACCATCAAACAAATTTTGAAGATTAAAGTCAGTGTCTCTGGGCTGCATGCCCAGTTGTTGGTGAAGGATATTAAAATATTGTTTACCCTTCTTTTCGTATTCTCCTAATTTAAAAGTAAGCCCAAGGTGATTGTCGCCTGGAATTATTTTCGGTTAGTTGCTGCTTAGAAAAAATATTAAACTTACGGAAAATAACTCATCCCGTTCCGTTTCCATAAATAGACACCAGCATAACTTGCCCGTGTACCTCGTAATTGAAGTCCAGTCGAAAATTTGGGACGACGCAGTTCAAGTTTAGTGTTTTATCGTTATAATTAAAGCTGTCAAAAATGAATAGTAGTAACTGTGACTAACACAAAGCTACCAACTCACTCGGCTTTGGAACAAGAAGTTTCATTAAAACCCGACACTCTCAGATTTTGATAACTGTGTTTAGCAGTAACATACTTAGAACCGGAGTCTATATAGTCAAGGATGGTATTACTAAAGGATGTAGACTTACTAAACCTAGTGCTTTTATGGAACGATACATCTGCCTTATTGCACTTTCGACAGCTTTCGGCAAACACAGATCGGAGGAAGTTTCACGTTACATTTTATAAAACCCTGGAATTTTAAAGTTTTTCAGGATGACATTAATTGTGATCATACAAGTCTTACGCAATTTGGCCTCGAAACTAACGACTATCAAGGACGCGTAGTGTTACTACAAAAAGCTTCATTTTGTTCTGTTAGAAGAGTGATTTGAAAAATTATTTGCGACATATATATACATTCACCGATAAACCAGTTATTATTAATTATTATAGGAGCTATTTTGCATAACGTTGTCGCCTACATCTAGTTGTTTACCTTTACGTAAGAGGATTTTGGTTCGATGTGTATCAATTACAGTCTTTTTTTATTTTATTTTCTGCATAGTTTGAACCATTTTGTCTGTTTCACCGTTACTGGTGGAAAGAGATATCTTTTGCTGACAGAAACAATAACTTTGCAGTTTTTATTATCTTTTAACAGATTGTTAACCAAAGATATTTTTTTATTTTATTTTATTTATTTTTATTGTTACTGATTTATCTGATGTAGATTAAATTAATTTGTACCCCTTCTGGGAATATTATTAAGCCTGTAAGGCAAATAATAAATTAATACTATAGCAAAAATTCAAGAACCATGGAACGCTACGGTGTAAAATATATATTTTTTTTTTCATAGGTTGGAACATCAACTGTGGCGAAAATTTTATCAACAGGGGACTATATTTAAAAACATCACTATCTGGAAAGCGATATTCTAGGGAACAGTTGGAATTTAAGGGAGGGCGAACCACATTATACAAAATTCTTAAGTCAATGGGTTATAAGCACAGGGAAGTAGATGGTCGCAAAATTCTATGTGAACAAAAACATGTCGTTGCAGGCAAAATTACTTTTTTTGACAACATATTTACAATTTCTAAATTCTTGTGAAAATTTGACTTTCGTGTATTTGGATGAAACATGGATCTATCAAAATGGTTCGTCCATTCGTCGCTGGGTGCACGATACTGATCTAAAAAGCAATCCCACCAAAATTAAAAGTGAAGGATCAAGGTTCCACGCGGGTTGTTCAACTGGGTTTTTGGATGGTTGTAACAATTTTTTAAATTAAAAAAATAACGATAGAGACTATCATAAAACGATGGACGGGACAATTTTTCAAAATTGGGTGGTTAATCAGCTCATTCCTGCTTTGGCAAAGTTGAACCAAAAATGTATGGTGGTTTTAGACAATGCACCGTATCATTCGGTTCAGTTGTATAAACCACCCACTTTTTCTAGTAAAAAATGTGAAATGCAGGAATGGATCTTTAAACATAGTGCTGAATTTGACGAAAAATTTTCGAAGAAACAGTTGTGGGATTTAATTAAACCCTTCAGAAACGATAGAAAAAAAAGATATTTGGTAGACGAGACATTAAGAAAAAGTAGCCATGAAGTTCTTAGATTACCTCCATACCATTGTCAATATAATCCAATTGAAATGGCGTGGGGATTTTGTAAGAACTATTACAACAAGCATATAAATTCTCAACCTTCATTAAAAAATAGGGTGGAGAATTTATGACTTGAGGCGCTTTCTAAATGTACTTCAACCATGTGGCAAAATTTTTGTAAACATTGTGAAAAACTTATTTTGGCAGATTGGGAAAAAAATATGGGAAATCTTTCGTACGAATCTATACCTCTTTTCATTATTTCGCTAGGTGAATCTGATTCAGAATCTGCATTTGAAAACGACGGTGATGATACACATTTTCATAGCGAAATAATGGTAATGGAGTGAATTGTAGCTTGTCGGGGGGTAATATTTTTACGCATCTTTCGTTCTAAATTTACCAAGGTAGTATGTGAAACACTACTTGACGTACAACAAAATAAGTAAAATTTTAGTTAGATCATCCACGTTGTTACTTTAACCAAACTTTGAGCATTTTCATTTTTTTTTGTAACTCTTCATGGACTGGCGAAGGCATATAGTAACGTTCTTATTAATAAGCGTTTGGAAGTACTTAGTAAAAGCAAATAAAGAGCACTTACGTAAGCATTAGTAATAGCTATATAGATAATCATTCAATTTATGGCCGGAAAAATGTTTCAGAAGAGCTAAACCCATCAAAGCACTAGGGCAAGGTTGTTGTCTTTTACCAACTCTTTTAGTAATCTTAGAAAAGTGAAAAGAAAAGTTGGAAAATATGGAAATAGGCTGTTCACAAAGGTCGAAGTTTCCATTTCTAAGAGTGGGCAAGCAGAACGAACTGATGATTGAGGATTAAAGATGAGATGCTAAATGTGGCATGCGACAATAGTCATACGTAGAACCCCCATTCATATAAAAACAATGTTTAAGAGAAATTTTAGTGTCTGTTCCTTACATACGAAATAAACACTTACAAAAAGCCGAATAACTGTTTTAAATAGCGTAAAGTTTTATGTTTTCTAAGAAATGGATACCGTTAACTTGGTCATTGCTACTGAAAACTGAACGTATCGGCAACAATGTTTGTATTTCTGGCATATTTTTTAACCTTTAATTTCATAAAACATAACCAAACGAAAAAAGTTCACAGGGAATTTTTATTCTTCTGCATCGACTACCAAACTCACTAGATTTTCATGGCCAACCCTACTATATAAAGGTCGTGAACGGATAATAATACTCAATTTATTAATAGATCAGGTTACAACGAAAACGAATTTGTCATAAGCAAATCATAGCGGATTTCAAGAGCACGACGGTGTCCATTTTGAAAAGATTTTGTGTATGATTTCGTTTGAATTTCGCGCGTTTTTCACTCTTTGACAGTTGTAACTTAGGTTAGAGTCAAAGTTAGTTAATAGAGAATATCTGTTAAATAACTTTGGGTTAGGTTCGTTGTCTTGCCAAACACGTTGTAAATTAATAGCCAGTAATTATAGTAAATTTGAAAAATGTAAGTCTACTTATTATGATACTTGTTGATTATTCATTGGTTAATTATTAATTGTCACAATAACACACCGACCAGTCGTCTGATATTGATTGGAACAAGAAAAACCTCCAACGCATTCCAGGGCCAAATGTGCTTTGCTTCCTCCAATTCTTAGGTTAGGTTTTCTACATTTTATAATTTCTAATTCACTCGTTCATTTTCACAGCTGCGAATAACTCAGCGAGATATTTGTAATTTTTTTGTATACACCAAAAAAGATCATTGCTGTATACAAATAAAAAAAGATAATCTTTTTTGGGAAACTAATATGGCTCCTCAACTGCGCAAGTTTTATTTTGGTGCAATTTTGCCAGAATTAGTAGATTCTCGTTTAAAACGAAATTTGCCTCTCCGTGATGTTAAAGGTCCAAGATTTATAATAAACTATTTTCTTTTACCTTTTTATATTTAGGATACACACTACTTGATATTGATGTGGTAAATCGCTCGTGAATCATTTTATCTTCCATTTTTTGTAAACTTTTATTTGTATTTCAGTTTATTTATTGTTTACTATAATGTTTTATTGTTTTCTATGATTTTTCTCGACTTTTTTGTATTGAAATTTGTATCTAGACTTTCAATTATTTACTTAGGCAGGGTGTATGTATTACTTCTAATAATTGCCGATTTTATATTTGTACACTCCGCTCTCTTAGGTTTTATATATTAATTGTTTATAGTATAATCTTATTTGTACTCTTTTTTTGTCTGATATTGATGCAAACATGCTTTCTGTTGGAAATAAAACTTATTATTAAAAAAACTTAATATTTTAGATTTTTTTTACGGAATTAGAATAAAGTAAAAAAAATCCTTACCAAAATTTAATTTATTTAGAAATAAATTACTTATGTTATTATTTCAAAATTTATAACAGAGATTTTGGAGAACTTCGATTATTTAGTTACCACCAAATAAAGAAACGATTTTCCGCACTTTTTGCACAGAAACATATTTAAATTAGTTCCCTGGATACAATGACAGCAATAAATCATTTTCGGGTCTGACAGTTTTACTACTCTGGTCCTTCTAATTACCTGACCGACAGTTGTCAGATCTGTGTAAAGTGGGTTGTCTAACTTTCTTGAAACTCAAATATTTTCTGACTGCAAAGGACCCTTAACGGTAAATCATGTGAGAAATCATAGTAATCCATATGCAGAGGCGGATCTAGACTGTTGGGGGCCTGATGCTATTATTTAATTGGGGTCCCATTTATGAATAGAAATTTGTTAGAAGCATTTAATTTTCACATTTTCAATACTATAAAAAAACAATAACAAAAACTACAAAAATAAAATATAATAAACAAACAGAAACAAATTATATAACAATTTTCTTTCTGCACTTGATGTCAGCATACGTTCGTAAGGCGCTGTCATACGTAATTATTGACCTTGTGATGTCATTCTCAATTGCAAGAATCGACAAAGAATTTAGTCTTTCGTTTTTCATTGTCGATCTATATTTATTTTTAATAAAATTCAATTTAGAAAAAGCTCTTTCAGCTTCACAACTGGTCATTGGCAGTGTCAAGAAGATCTTAACTACTGTGTATAGATTCGGGAAAATGTCAATGAGGTTTTTTTTAAAAATGCAGTCGAGTATATCTGAACATGTTACAGTACGTTTCTAAGCTAAGTCAGCAGAAATTTTTAAATATTCCTTAAATTGTAAACATTCATTCTTCAATCCTAATTCGATGTCCTCATTGTAACACTGTAAAACACAGTCAACGTTGTCTTCGTCAATATGTGCTACATGTTTGTTTGCAAGGTCCGTTAAGAATTTGAATTTCTTCCCTAATTCATAATATGTATCTTTTCTCCTGGTGAGTTCGGCTATTAAGTTGTCCAATAATCGATTAAGAACTTCTACGAGAAACTTCTCACCACCTTGTAGTGGACTAGTCCCTGTTGTGCCGTCCGAATATTTATAAATTTTAATCCTATTCTTCGCATTACTATGATTTTCTTTCACTTTACTGCTAAACCCATCCGCTCGCAATTCATAGTTAATTAGTTTCTCATTAGATTTTTCTCTAAGAGATTTGATAAATATTTCTAAAAATGTTGTTAGTGCAAAGATTTGGCACAAATCTAACCCAGGTTCTTGTAACTATTTACTGACTTTGTTAATCCTTTCAAGAAGTTCTCCCCAAACGACAGTCAATATAGCGGTTTCGAGTTTGTATAGCTTACCTAATATTTTTTTCGCTTCCATCTTGCAGTCATTTTTTATTAATAATATCATTAATAATAGTTTGTAATATGGTTACAATTAAGCTATAACTTGTTTTTAACGCGTGAACAGCGTCGTATCGACTAGACCATCTAGTTTGACTCAAACCTTTAACTGAAAGTGTCAGTGTTGCGTGTTGATTTAACAAATTCCACCGGTGAGGTGAAGCCGAAAAAACACGTACAGTTGTTGTACAACCCCAAAGTAGCTGATTACATCGGGTACGACACTTGCAGCTTCGATTCCTACCAAATTTAAAGAGTGAGCTGCACATGGTACATAATCCGCGAACTTGTTAATTTCCTTAACACGTGCTTGAAGTCCATTATATTTTCTACTCATATTCGCAGGATTGTCATAAGACTGCCCTCGACAATTTTTCATTGAAAGACTATTTTCTTCTAAAAATAAATGTATTGTATTGAATAAATTCTTTCCTGTCAATTGGTATAAATGATAAAAATTTTTCAAAACCTTTTCCTTGGGAAGTGCATCTCAAAATAATTGCCAGTTGATCCGTACGTGACAAATCTGGAGTAGAATCCACAATAATTGAATAATATTTTGTATCTGCATCGTTTATGTCCTCAAGAATTTTTTTTCTTACTTGAGTTGCCATTATGTCGATTATCTCTTCATAAACCGTTTTAGAAAAGTAACTTGTGACTAGTTGTTCGGTTTGACATTTCACTCATGTTGTTTCAAAAAAGGACCAAATTAGGCAATAAGTTCCATAAGTCCCATAAAATTTCCACTATGTGATGAACCCCATTTTTCATCATGTCCTCTAAATGACAATCCTCTTTCACTTAAAAATTTAATAACTGCCACAACTCGCATCAGGACATTGTAATAATATTCAGTCATTTTTTATTTTTTCCTGAAGATGCCTGTCAACAACGTTTTTATTTTCTTTGCGGGATACCCAGGTTAACAGCGCCTTTTTGTGATCCTGAGATTCTTCATGTCTGTCCAAAGTACGAACTATGTTTGCCCAATCTGAATAACCACTCATTAAAGATGTTGGTGTTCTAGAGAATAATTTGCACACTAAACAGAAAACACATCCTTTGCTTTTCGAATAGGATAACCAAGATCTCGTTAATTGCCGCCCATTTTTTAAATGTTTCAGAAAATATTTATTTGTAAATTGCCTGCTGTGTCCCTTATAATTCCTGATAGAACTCAAAGTAAATATTGTCTTCCCTTTTATTTTGAAAAAACGAGCTTTCTTTTGATAGTCAACTTCCGATAAAATTTTCATTGATAAAATTCGTTCATAATGCTATATCTTTAAATTTATCGTTAAATATATCACTTACGATTTGTTTAGTCTCATCTTTAATCATGTTTTCATCGACTGTATCGGTGACGGTGGTAACGTAGTTGTTGCATGAAGTTCCAGCAGAATTTTTCACACTTTTCAAAATAACTTCATTTTCAGCAGTTGAAGTTATTTGAAGTGGAAGTAGAAAGTTGAAGTGTAAAAAAACTTGTGACTTTTCGACATTTTGCTAGTTCCTGTTCATGTTGTAGCTTAAGTTTCCTCTTTTGGCTTCCACTGAGATATTTGCGCTCAGACATTTTATTTAATCAAATACCTAATGAATAAGTTGTATTATTAATATTTAACAAAACGAAAATAATTATCTAAATACCTTAAACACCGTTGATTCCAAAAATGATAATATATAATTCGACGCAAACTGAATTATGGAATTTTTAATTTTTAACACACTCTAATATTCGCAGAGCAGTACACTTTTAAATTTACTGAACGAACAGAAAAGAATGAGGGAAGCATCCTTATAGATGCGCCTCTGTAACCATGACAGGGAAATTTCTCATGCAAACGCAGTCTTTTTCAAAGCAAATTGCCTGATTTAACTGTTTTCAATTTTTGGCTCAATGAAAACCGATAAAACCTTGGACATGCTACGGATGTAACAATGTCGTAAGAGCCTTAAATGTCTCAAAATCCTCGCTATCGCTCGGGTGCCGAATTGACATTTGCGGCTCTTATAATATTTATTACATCCTAGGTATATTAATAGCTAATTCCTTCCTTTCCTCTTAGGGAAGTAAGTTGTTAGCCGCAATCAACACTTATTAAGTAAAATGAACTTGCTTGCATGAAGTGATGTCATAATACTATACTTACATTGTATGAAGTGGAAAAGATAATATAAATGACCGCAATGGGTTCCCTGATTCATCTTGGGCTTGTTTACAGACGGTGTATATACGTCAAGTAGGTTGTTCAGCATTGGCTAATGAAAGACAATGAAACCGCCAACAATCTACATTTGTATTTCCTGGTTTTTGCTAGGCACTCGTGGGACCAAATTGCGTAAGTCTGTATTACCATTATTGTACCATCATCACTTTTTCAAATAGGAAATTTCAGGTTCTAATTTTATAAAATGGGACCAAAAACAAAGCGGCTTCCAGCACCGTTTACCTAAAGCGGTCATGGTACTCACACATGGTACACATTCTTCAACGTTTATACTTTGAAGTGGAGTAAGTTCATAACTTTTCAGCAATCGTAATTAATACCATGGCCGACTAGTATAAAGATTATGGCCTGTCCGAGAGGTACGATACGTGTTGCCATCTATTAATAATTACACTTAATAATTTAGCAAAATTTTAATTTGACTTGACATTATGGGACTTCAAAACGTGTAATGGTGGTTTGTTTCGGTATGAATGCCTTTGTGCCTTTCAAAAAGTGTTAATAATTCTTTTGTCGTTTTTGAATTATTAATAGATGGCAGCACGTATGGTACCTTTGGCATTCCTTTGGACAGGCCATAATCTTTATACTAGTCGGCCATGTTAATACTAAGCTAATTCCAGGTATAAATGTCAAAGCCAAAATACTAAAACTAGATTGTATGGGGCCACATTTTAGACTGATTTTTGGGGCTTCTTTATCTTCTTATGGATAATTTTGAGTAAGTTTGAAGATAACATAATTACCTGTCATGAATTGATGATTCTAGGGAATAATCACGTGGAGCTTATGTTTACGCTAGGACAATATGAGAAGAACGGTACAAAATACTAATGGGTTGCATAAAGCATGGTCGTGTGTGTGAAGAATATTTTGCTTATGATCAATATGTTGCTATTGATATAGGGCTATATTGATCATAAGCAAGATATTCGCACTCTTTCTACTTTAACAGGATAGGTAAATCTCCATTAGTACTAAATCAGTGTTGCTATTTTTTTTACAAAGTACCTAAATAATAAATAATGTTATAAAATTTTACAACAAAGTTGCATATTCGAACTATTGGTTTTTTTAATCTTAATACATTTTGATCAAAAAAACAAAATGAGAGAGATGTGTGTTTTATTTATAGATTTAAACGAAACACTGTCCTAGTTTGTCAAATTTTGCATTGTATGAGCATTTATTCGATAAATATAATTTTACTTATTATTCCTTTTTCATTATAAACAAACATTCTTTTTTTTTCAGCCAAAGATATCAAAAATGGGCACTTTCTCCAAAATCGTTTCAAAAATGTGAGCTTTCTCGTAACCAGTTTTGACATAATTAAATAATTCCATAGCATTTTCCCTTGATTTATAAATATATCGCTGACGTTGCCGTCGCAATTTGGCACGCCGTTGGGGTGACGTTCGAGACGACCAACTTTTAACTTTCGCCATTACGTTGCCGTTGACGTTGGGTTTTCAACCAATCAAATTGCGGTAGTGTGCAGTGCTGCCATCTTGAAGGAAAATCCCTTGAAATAGGAGGGATATTTTTCTGGTTGACAGCACTAATTCCACGAAATTCAAATATTGATAGAGGTAATGAGGTCCACTAATATTAAGCCATTTCATCACCTGTTCACCGAAACCTTCATACTTTAAATACCCGCCATCATTTTCTACACTGTAGCTTTCTGTCAGTACTTATGCATTGTTAAAGATAATTCTTGACGTTTAAATCAACAAGATTTATTGCTATTCGTCTCAAAAACACATTAGGTATTATAACTACAAGGGCTTACATTCTGCCTTTTTTTCTCAATACGTGTAGTCTTCTTTTCACAACAAAAAAGGTAAAACATGTCTAAAATGGTAAATTTTTGTAGAAAAGTATCGATTTTGCAACTAAGCCCCTTGCTCTGCCAACGAATGAAAAATTCATCAGGATTGAGATCGAAACGGATGCGTGGGGCTTCTCTTTCGTTTCTTTTTTTTTTAATTAATACATTTAGTTTCCTTTGTATAACACGATTACATAAGAACATATTTCATATGGTAATTTCTCGTAGAAAAATAATGACTTTACAATTAATCTCCGTCCCTCGATTTATGACGAATAAAAAAAAAACACCAGAATTGAGATAGGGTGGGCGGGCGGGGCTCATATGTTGCCTTTTTTCTTAATATACCTAGTGGTCTTTTCAGAACAAGAAACTTAAAACATGTTTGATCTGACAACGAATGAAAAATTTATCACAATTGACAATTGAGTTCGGGGCGAGTATGGGTGGGGCCCATTCTTTGGCTTTATTTTTTTTTAATATACATAGTCTAGTTTTAGTTTTTAGAAATTTTCTTCAAACTCAAACGGGTTTCCTGATTGTCCTTAAGGGTGCCCAGTAGCAGACGGAAAAATGAGCTAAATAGAATTTCATTTTACGGGCGTAATTTCAACTTTGAAAAAAAGATCGACATTTCAAGTGATAGATTATGTCTAAATCTCTGGGGAGACACAATATTTTTTAAAATAAGTGATTGTTTAGTGTTTAATTAATCGTTCATTCTTCGAAGGAAATTGCATTTTTAGACGAGGAGAGATTTTTCGCTTCAACTTTTATATCAGTGCAAAGACAACATTGAGTTCTATGAGGAAGACCCGGTCGTTTTTGTTTAAAATTTATATTTATCAAAATATTTGCTTTTTAAAAAAATACTGAATAATGAAAATAAAGTGAAACTAGGCAACCCTATTTACAAAGATCCGTTTCGATAAATGGCTGAGTTTTTCACAGTAGGGAAGGAACCTTGCCGATCGACCCTTTCAGGTAATCAGTTCAGGTACTTTAGGTCATAAAACTCATAAATACTCTTAGCTGACCAACATTGTTGAAACTCTTTTACAAGGCGATTTCTTTCATTGCTGACATAATTTGATTTAAAAGTATGCAAATTTTTATAATTTTATACATTCTACTAAAACATTTTCTTTCAAAAAATTATTCCAATATTTTTTATCAATCTGTCATCTATATAAATAAAAATGAATCGCCGAAATGTATGTACGCGCATAACTTGAGAACGACTGCACCGAATTGGAGGATTCTTTTTTTTATGTATTCCTTATTGTCAGGACAAGGTTTATATGTAATAAAAGTTATAAAAAATGAGACAGCTAAAAGATAAAAATTTTTTAAAAATTTTGTATGGGAATCGCCACTTCGAATTAATTTGAATAGTTGGCGTTCCTGACGGACCTGTCGTCTAACTGACGTGTCATACAAAACTATTTCTTCCGTGCAATTGTGAAAAGTATATTGCATTTCAAATCGTTCTTTGTTTTTTCGTAAAAAAAACGTCGTTTATTTTAAGAAAAGTCTTGGTTAAAGTGAATTTAGTTACACATTGCGAAAGTTTCTTATTAATTTTGATCTGCCATTCTATTTACCTATATTCACTTTGTTGGTTTCGACAAAACCTCAACCATTACCGTTTTTCGAGGATTTAATTTGAAGTTTTCAATATTTTAAAATTCTCAAGACAAAATTTACAGATTTGATTGACTGTGAAAATAATTCTGTATCGTTTTATGAAGTTCATTACAATGCCGAGAAGACGACAAGCTGACATAGGTCCACGAAGTCAATCCACAATGAAAGAACCACGGGAAGGTCTGGAGCAGATCTCGCTAGGAAAGGAGAGGGCTAGGATTTGTTAATGAGGGACAGAACGTTATACAGTACAATACAACAGAAATACAATACAGGTACCTATAATCTAACTACAATACATTATAGATACAGATACAATTCAGATACAATACAAATGCAAAGTTAGTGCCCAATACACCACCGGAAGAAATTGCACCAAAAATTGAGAATGTTGCAAAATGAAAACCCAAGCAAGCACACCGATGGAACTCGGAACGAAATCTATTGGTCGCAGCGCTCACACGCTCAAGGGAGAACGCAGCCGCATAGATACAGGGCCGACTGACCTCATCTTTTTGGGATGATGAACCTCATCCTTTTAAGATGATGACCCAGCGTCTAAGGGCCAACAGAACCCTCCCAGGCCAGAGCGTCTGACGACTTCTTCAGTCTCGGAACCAAAGAATGCACTGATGCAAAATTAAAACCCAAGCAAATGCACCATGAAAACAAAGCACTTGCACCACTGGAGCTAAATTGGCAAGACCCAAGTTAAGTTAGTAACACATACAATATACAGTACAAAATGTTTAAATTACAAAAGTTACAATATACAAATTTCTCCACGTTTGCCAACAAAGAGCGATGACTGTGCTCGCTCGTTGCTTTTGCCCAGCAAGAACCAAACAATACGAGGAGGTCTGGAGTGCGTGTACTTTGTATATTCTAAAGCCGTACTTTATCAGTGCTGAATGCATCTTATTAACAACAAATTTCAAAAAAAATCGGGCATTTTTGGAAAAATATCCACTTTCCTCGTGTTCACAGCACTTAATGCAAAACATTTTCACTAATATTTATTAACAAGAAATTAGAAATTCGCAAAAACGTACTACTTTTAACCCAAAACGGAGTTCCAGTGTTGCTGCTACCAGACCGGAATCAAAACTGAACACAAAGGATCGAAAATGTGACCTTTTATCAGGTAGCTCACGTGACAGTGATATCATCGTAGGTCACGATGAGATTGCAAAAATTATTTTTCATATTTTGGCCAGGAAAATGCACATTTTCGGGGATAATTTAACATTGTTTAAACAAATTGATTTGTTTTTAATAATTTCGGGTTTGTAGGAAAACGAGTTTCGGTTTAATTATTATATATTGATGCTTATCATATTTAAACATTATAAATGATATTAATTATGTTTAAATTATTTATATCGCGAAAATGTATAGCTTTGATCAACCAACTTCAATCGTTTCAAAAATCTTCCCAAAAGTTAAACATTGTCGAGTAAACAAATCACGGAACCCAATAAATTAAAACTCAAATCGAACTTACCATGATTTTCGGCCTTTTCGGAAAAATATCCACTATCCTTCGTGTTCACAGCGCTTAACACAAAACATTTTCGCTAATATTTATTAACAATAAATTAGAAATTCGCGAACACGTGCTACTTTTAACCCAAAACGGAGCTCCAGTGTTGTTGGTATCAGACCGGAATCAAAACTAAACACAGAGGACGGAAAAATGGACCTTTTATCAGGTAGCTCACGTGACAGTGACGTCATGGTACATCACGATGAGATTGCAAAAATTATTTTTCATATTTTCGCTCAGAAATTGTTCGGGGTTAATTTAACAATGTTTAAACAAACTAATTTGTTTTTGCGAACCTCGTGTTCTTAGGAAAATGGTTTTCGGTTTAAATATCACATATTAATAGTTATCATAGTTAAACATAATGAATTATATTAATTATGTCATTTCTGCAACTTTTGAGTTATTCTCTAAAATGAATTGACTGATCCATACATTTTTTTGAGTCACTGTAAAAGCAAATCTAAAAATATGAATGCAATGATAATTTGCACACTTTAGATAGGATTTATTCGGCAAAATCTTGAGATGACGTCATCAAGTTTTTGGGCTTGATAAACAGATATATTTTGATTAAAAACGTACCATGTCAAACAGTAACTTCAAAACGTCTGCAATATTTCAAAATTCAGTTTTGCAATTCTCGATTCAATCAATAAAATAAATTGACTCAGTGATTAATTTTTTTGAGACACTCCCTATAAGCAAAACTAAAAAATATGAATGGAATGATAAATCACAAGTATAGTCTCATCCTATTTTGGATATTTTAAAAAGAATTCATTTGGCAAAATTTTGGGCTGATGCCATAAATTTTTTGGAGGAAGTAAATATTATTTTGAATAAAAATTTGTTATGCTTCTCATCTGTTTAAAACATCTGCAAGATTTCAAAGCATTCGGTTTTGCAGATTCAAAATTAAATTGTAGGTGAAACAGTTGCAAACAGTGTGTATTTTTGGCTGCGGGTTCATACTTGATTCAAAAACTATATACAGCTTTTATTATTCCTACTATAAGACACGTTTAAGCACAAATCACATTTTTCGCATATAATTTCGCAGAAGAATCGGTCCAATAGTGTCCGAGATAATTTGCCTAACAAAAATGGATAGAGACAACAGACAAAACAGACAACAGACAGACCGAAACGGGAGACCTATTTTTTCGTACTCTAGGGGTCATGAAACGTCAAGAAAACTTAAAAGTAGAGATTCGTCCGATGGAGAAGTAGTAGTTTTGACAGTAAATTACTTCAAAACACACGACAATTAAACATAGGTTGATCAACTTTTGAAAAATAGAACTGATCAAATATTTTTTGCAATCTTTTGATCCATTTTTCGAAAAATTTTGAAAAACTCTAAAACGTAAAAATTTTGGTTTGCCGTTTTGTCACTAAATGATTCAAAAACTGCCACCATTTGAACTTAGAGCGATCAATTTCTGAAAAATCAAACTTACAGTAAACCTTTTTACAAACATTTAAAGATAAACTTAACAAAAAAAATTTAATATCTGGCACGCAAAAATTTTGTTTTACCATTTTAGCACGAAATGTCTCAAAAATAGGCGACAATTAAAATTTACAGCACCTTATTGGAAGACTATACATTTTGGAATCTCTGGAAGGTACAATCGCGCGTCGGTTTAACGACAATCTTAACCGAACTTTTGAAGGTGAGTGAGAAAAAACTGGCTAACGATTTACATTATTTGTTTGTATTTTGTGTGATGTAACCTTATTCTGGTCAATTTAAATGCGGATTTCTTGTTTCCTTTTTCGAAAAAAAAAAGACACACCGGCATTGATCTTTAACCGAAGATATCCGAAACAGGCACATTCTCCAACACCTTTTCAAAAATATAAGCAAAAATTTTTCCAAAAGCTTCTTCATAACCATCTCTGAGATCACCATATATTTCCAGAACATTTTCTTTAAGGATCTTTTTCACACGATCGGCTGATTCTTGATCACCATCAAACAAATTGTTAACATCAAAATCAATAACCCGTGGTTGCATACTAAGTTGTTGGTGAAGGATACTGAAATACGTTTTACCCTTTTTTTCATATTCTCCCAATTTAAAAGTAAGCCCAAGGTGATTATCCTCTAGAATTATTTTCATTAATGGTTAGTTAAATAAAATATCAAACTTACGGAAAATAATCCATCCCGTCCCGTTTCCAAAAACAGACGTCATTAAAATTTGCCCATGTATCTCATAGTTGAAGTCCATTCGGAAATTTGGCACGACGCAGTCAAGATTTAAAGTTTTCTCGTTGTAGTTAAACCTGTCAAAAACATATGTTAACAGCTGTGATTATCAAAAGTTATCACTCACTCAGCTTTGGAACACGTGGTTTCGTTAAAACCCGACACTCTCAGATTTTGATAAGTGTGTTTAGCAGCTACATACTGGGAACCGGCGTCTATGGTCAAGGATGGTATTACCAAAGGTTCTAGACTTACTAAACCCAATGACTTTATGGGACGGTCCATCTGCCTTAAGGCACTTTCGATAGCTTTCGGCAAACACAGACGCGAAGAGGTTTGTTTTAAGTTACATTTTTTAAAACCAGAAGCTAGAATTTAAAAATTAGTCAGAATAGTATTAATGGCGATAATTTACGTAATTTGCCGCCAAAACTAACAGCTACCAAAAAAGCGTACAGTGTTATTAGTAGGAACGTCATTTTGTTCTCTTTTAAGAATGGTCTGAAAAATGTATATTCTCTATATATAGGCACAAGTTCAAAATTCATCGATAAACCAGTTATTACTAATGAAAGTAGTTATTTTGCATAGTATTATATCTTGTTGTTTACCTTTACGTAAGAGGATTTTTGTTGGATCTGTATTTGTAAAAAAATACTAATTTACGTCTTAGAATACGTGCAGTCTGCATCGTTTGTCTCCTTCATTAGTATTGGTGGAAAGGGACAAACATAATAACTTTGTATTTTTTATTACTTTTTAACAGATTTTTTTAACCAAAGATATCTACAATAGGCACTCTCCCCAAAATCTTTTCAAAAATGGAAGCAAACACTTTTCCGAAAGCTTCCTCATACCCAGGTCTAACATCTTCGTATAATTCTCGTGCATTTTCTTTCAATACTTGTTTTAGACGATCAGCTGATTGTTCATCCCCATCAAACATATTTTGAAGATCAAAGTCAAAATCCTTGGGCTGCATCCTCAGTTCCTGATGGATGATATTAAAATATGTTTTACCTTTCTTTTCATATTCTCCAAACTTAAAAGTAAGCCCAAGCTGATTATCGCCTAAAATTATTTTCAAATAAAAATTACAGCTAAAAAAATATATCAAACTCACTCAAAAGAAACCATCCCGTTCCGTTTCCGTAAGCCGATATCATCATAATTTGCCCACGACCTTCATAATTGAAGTCCATGCGGAAATGTGGGACGACGCATTCCAGGTTTAACGTCTTCTCCGTGTAATTAAACCTGTCAGAAAATATATGTTAATAATCGTGATTATCTAAAACTAATAACTCACTCAGCTTTGGAACAAGTAGTTTCATTAAAACCAGACACTCTCATATTTTTGTAAGTATGCTGAGCAGTCACGAACTGATTACCAGCGTCCATAATCATCAATGGTATTACCAAAGGTTCCATACTCACTAAGCCCAATTTTTTTGAGGGGCGATTCATCTGCTTTATCGCGCTTTCAATAGCGTTCGGCAAACATTGGTGGGACGAGATTTGTTTTAGGTTACATTTTTTAAAACCAGTGGCTAGATTGTTAAAATTCAAGAATAATTTTGGCGGTAATAAAGAGCTACTTACGTAATTTTGCCCCGAAGCTGATGGCTACCAAAGAAGCGCAAATTGTTGCTAGTAAGTATCTCATTTTCTTGTTTTTAAAGAATGGTTTGAAAAATTTTATTCACGTCATATTTATATACCTTTCGCGAGACCAAGATTTATTATTAAACCAGTTCAATTTATGTATAGTAATTTTTTGCCCAGGATTGTTGCTTACATCGAGTTGTTTGTCTAGATTTGACTTTAGACTTAGGAATGAACTAATGCTTAATTTTTGCAAGTATGTAGATAGAAATATTTTATATAAAAAGAAAAAGAAAAGTTACGAAGGTGAGAGTTTCCAAAAATTGTATTTAAATAAGAAGAAGCAGTAAAGTTTCTTTTAGCGATTACTCATTTCTTCATCGCCATCAAACAAATTTTCCACATGAAAATCAATATGTTTGGGTAGCATTTTCAGGTGTTGAGCAACGACATAAAATTTATTATTATTTACATTATATTATAATATGTTTTTCTAGATTTTGCATTAAAGCAATCAAATGACGTCAAAGCGGTGTAATTTAGATCGGTACGATTGGTAGCCATGGCGAGAAATGTCAGGTGAATGTCAGTGGCAAATGTCAAATTAAAATTTTCCGTATTTCGGGAGGCGTAAAGACTTCACTAACCGCTTCACAAGACAATTTAACCAATTTTAACTTACAAAAATTCGAATTGATTCGAATTACAGTTGTTGTGAAAATTCGAACTTCAAATATTTCGTGGTCTCTGTCAGACTACCCCATCACCAACAACGACAAAATTTCCCAGATTAAAAAAAAAGCAAATTTTGATTAAATTTTGCGAAAAACCGTGCTCGGTAGAAAAAATAGTATAAATAACTCGGTCATAAGGTCATTGCGGCACTCATCCTTTATATAACTGGCGGCTTCTCCGCTCGTTCTATAAACTTGAATTCGTGCCTTAATATTTGCCTTATGAAACTTGTTCTTTAATATACTATTTCAGAACTATCTATATTTACAACATTCGGCTTAGAGACCGTTAAGTGAAAAATTCCAGTAATACACCTAAGTGAGGGTGCCCATAAATGAAGTCTTGGAAAAACCCGTCCACATTACCAGAGAAGGTCGGTACTTATTTACCTGCATACTGTCAATAACCAACTGTATTAAACTTGTATTAAAATTAAGATTTTCACCAATTACCAGGAAAAATGCAGCAAAACTTTTAAAATATGCATAAAAATACACTCAACAATAATATATGCAATAATAAAATGATTTAACAACAGTTTTTTTTATCATTATTGACTAAATCAGTTACTACTGGAAATAAATTTCTAGTTTCCTCAGCTCAGGCTTCGGATCTTAGGTTTTTTGCCTTTTTATATCTACTTCAGGCATTGCAGCGAAATTTATATATTTATCCGAATTTAAAAAGTTCTGTTTATTTAACGCCCATTTATTACTCTACCTAAAATGCCTAATTTACCGTTAGAAACCTAAAGTGTTAAATAAACGACCTAATTGTAAATTTTAAAAGACTTAAAATTGGATTCCACGACCAACGAAGCGGACGTGCTTGCACAATAGAGATTCTCCGTGAATTCATTGTTTTGGCTGGCAGATTGTTTAAAAATGGGTTGTAAACAACGCCCTTGAGTTTAATGGTACGGGTTGGTGTCGCCAACTGACAACGCTGGCCTGCATTTCATTTAGATTATAGCCGGAAGGAGGTGAATCTCTGAAAAAGCATTTTATTTTAGAAGTTTTTTGTTAGTGACACTGAGTGTCTCTGCGTGTTAGTGAGTGTGCTGGGGCCGGTTTTGATTTTTGTGCATACAGTAAAGAATCCTCAAAATGCCTAAGGTAAAATCATCCATGAAAGATAGAATCAAATTATGGTTAGGGAATAATTTGGACACTAATTTTCAATTTCCTTCTTCAACCAAAGACAATGAGTTATTCTGCAAAGTGTCTGGAAAAATTGTAAGTAAACATTTAAAATACTGAAGCTTGAATTATGTTCATATTTTTGTTTCCTAGTTTAAGTGCGAAAAAAAAATCACACTTTGAACAACACTGCAGTGGCGATGCACATAAAAAGAACGAGAATAAATCCAGTAAACAGACTTATTAAACATTCATTCCGACAAAGATTTTACGCAATTTTGCACCGATTTATGTAGGGCATTTACCGCAGCAAATATTCCATGGAATAAAGTTAGTTGTCCTGAGTTTAAAAATTGTATGCATAAATATACAGGAAGGCATTTAACCTCAGAAAGCACTCTGAGAAAAAAATATTTACCAAAAAATTGGGATATGGTGAGCACTAGAATTTTTATTTAAAAAGTTTTTAACATAAATTTTATAATTTACAGGTAATTAAACAAATTAGAAATTCTATTGGCAATAATGATATATGGATTAGCGTCGATGAGACGACGGACAGATTAGGAAGATGCATAGCCCATTTAGTAATTGGAAAGTTATCTTCTGAAGAAGCTGGCCGTCCATTTCTACTAGCTTTGAAGCAGCTTGATAAAACTAATAGTAACAAAATCTCGAGATTTATAAACGAAGCCTTGGGTGTGCTATTGATAATTATAAGCATTGCAATTATTATAATTTATTTAATTGTTAATTTATAGCTTCATTGTGGCCAAAAAGAACTGAACACAAAAAAGTTAAATGGTTTGTATCAGATCGTGCTTCATACATGATGAAAACTGGTACTAATTTGAAGGTGTTCTATGAAAATATAACACACTTAACATGTATGGCACATGGGTTACATTTAGTGTCTGAAACAATTGGACTGAATTATCCAGATGTCAATGGGATAATTAGCAATGTTAAGAAAATCTTTTTAAAAGCACCAATAAGAATAGAGTTTTATAAAAACAGTTTACCAAATACACCTCTCTCACCTGAACCTGTATTAACCAGGTGGGGCACTTGGATTCAAGCAGCATTGTTTAATGCAGAACACTTTGATGTTTTAAAACAAGTTAGTAAATATACAATGTTTTTTTACTATCATTCTTATATTGAATATTTTTACGTTGTAATGTCATTTGAAGCCACAGATGCACAAAGGATTAAAAAAGCTCAAGGTTTCCTGAATAAAGCAAACGTTAAAAATGAACTCTTGTACATTAAAACTTACTTTAAAATTATTGCTGATGCAATAGAACAATTAGAAACTATAGGTTTAAGATTAAATCAAAGTATGGAAATTGTGGAAAACGTGTATACATCTTTAAAAAACACAACAGGAAAGGTGGGGAAATGGCGTTCCAAAAATTATGTTCTCTAATAAAAAAGAATCCAGGATACGATTTTATATGTTCAGTGAATAACGTAATTTGCGGTAATGGAAATGCTACCAACAATACATACATAAATGAAAACGTAGGTTGTTCAATATTTAATTTTGCACCCATCACTTCTTGTGATGTGGAACGCACATTTTCAAAATTTAAAAGTGTTTTAAGTGAGGGAAGCAACGGTAGAGGCGTGCGCCGCACGATAGAAGACGATTCGCCGCGCACAGAGCCAGTAAAAACATTGAAAATGGAAGAAAGGAAACATATAAAACAAGGACAAGAGCCGTTGATGGAAATGATGAAGCAACTAATTCAAGAAATGAAACAACTGAGAGAAGAAAATAGAGGGGTAAAAAAAGAATTACAGACAATAAATGGAATACTGGAAAGAGAAAGAGAAGAATGGAAAGAAAAGGAGAGAAGCTTCGAAGAAAGAATCAATAATTTAGAGAAAAAGTTGTGAAAAAAAAGAGAGGCAAGAAAGAAGAAACAAGTTCATAATTACGGGTATGGAAGTAAGGGAAAAAACAGATGCAAAAGTAGTAGAGGAATTTTTGAAAAAAGAAATTGAGGTAGAAGTAAAAGTTTTGGAAACAATAATTATAGGGAAAGAGGAAAGCAATAAAATACTGGTTAAGACGCTTTGGGAGGAAAAACAAGAGGTGATGAAGAATAAAAATAAACTGAGAGGAAAGAGAAGATATATTGCTAATGATTGGACAGTACAAGTGCAAACAATTCAAAAAGGAATTAGAGAGGTAGCTAAAGAGGAAAGAAAAAAAGGATACACAACAGGGGTGGGATATAAGAAGCTGGAAGCAGGGGACAAAATGTATACATGGAATGAAAATAAAAGAAAATTGGAAGAAAAATTTCTCAAATCAAGTCAGCACTAAACGAAGAAAGAAACACAAAGGGGAGGGGTAGTAATGATAGGATAAATAAAGACTTTAGGTTTAAGAATGTAGATTTTGTACACAATAGGGGAATGGAAAAGAAGAATGGGGAAGATAAACGTGGTTTAAAATTACTCTTTTGGAATATTGCGGGTTTGAAAAAGAAAGATAATTTATTTTGGGACTACGTGAAAAATTTTGATTTTGTGGGACTAAGAGAAACATGGATACTAGAGAGAAACTGGAACAAACTGAAAGACGTGTTGCAAAGGAATTTGAGTGGAAATTGCAAGGAGCAAAAAAAGAAAAACGCACAAGATGGAGAATCTACAGAACATATAATAGAGGAATGAGAAACACGAAACAAGAAATACAAGAAAAAATTGAAGAGTCCGAAGAAGAATTTCTACTGTTAGGAGGAGACTTTAATGCCAGAATGGGGAACAAAAGCAGGGAAGAAGACAGGAAAAAAACACGAAAATCGAAAGATAAAGTAGAAAACAAAGACGGAAAATTGCTATGGGAATTAATTGAAGAAAGAGGTTGGGAAGTCTTGAATGGGGTGAAGGAAAGGGACGAGGAGGGGGAATTTACCTGGATAGGTAAAAGAGGGAAATCGGTAATAGACTACGTAATAGTAAACGGATTAGCAGAAGAAGAGGTAGAAACATTCAAAATAGGAGAAAGAGTGGACTCCGATCACATGCCACTGGAAGTAAAAGTGAGGGGCATAAGTAGAGGGAGCGGATGCTTTAGGAATGAAGTAGGAAAAGAGAAGAAGATATGGGTATGGAATGAAAAAGTAATTGAACATTATAAAAAAAAATTTGGAAGTGGAATTTAAAGAAAAAGCAACTGAAAAGAAAATGGAAGTATTAAAAAGAGAAATTAAAAGAGCAGCCATAAGAAAAGAAATTGTAACGATAAATTTAGGAAAGAGAAACAGATGGTGGGATAACAGATGCAGAGATTTAAAAACAAAAGCAAGGAAATATTTACGAAGGTGGAAAAAGGGGAAAGGTATAAAAGAAGAGTACTGACAAGCAAAAAATAATTATAGAAAACGATGCAAAGAAAAGAAAGAAGAGATTCAGCAAGAAGGAGAAGAAAAAATTAAGGCCATAAGAACTGAGCAAGAGGCATGGGAGTATATAAATAAAGAACAGAAGAACAAAAGCACGATTAGTGAAGACATACCGATAATACAGTGGAAGAAACATTTTATGGAACTGTTGAATGGAAAGGAAGAGAGAATTGTACTGCAAGATAGTAAAACCGGGATTGGTGGTAGAGAAAGGGAGGCTGAGATTCGAGTAAAAGAAGTAGGAAAACAAGTAGGAAAACTGAAAAGAAGAAAAGCACCGGGGAGGGATGGGTTGGTAAACGAAGTGTGGATATTTGGGACGGATGGGATGATTGAAAGATTGAGCGAGTTAATGAATGATGTGTGGACGGGTAAAGGTTTTCCCAGGGAATGGAGAGTAGGGCAAATATGCCTAATTCATAAAAAGGGTAGTAAAGAAAAAGTAGAGAATTATCGGGGAATAACTCTCCTAAATACGGCATATAAACTGTACGCAATGGTGTTAAATGAAAGGTTGGTGACAGAGATGAACGAAAAGAGTATATTACCGGAAGTCAAGCGGGATTTAGAAGAGATAGAATGGCTATGCACAATGTATATATCCTGCATCATCTAATAGAAAAAGAGTTGCTAAAGGAAGGAGGTCGGGTATATACACTGTTTGTAGACCTAAAAGCCGCGTTTGATACGGTGGACAGAGAGTGTTTGTGGAAATGCATGGAAAGAAGAGGACTGAGTGAAAAGTTAATTGTAGCAGCAAGAGAGATTTATAGAGAGACAGTGACTAGTGTGAGAGTGGGAGGAATAGAAAGTGAATTGTTTTGGACGACGAAAGGATTGAAACAGGGATGCCCATTAAGTCCCAGTCTGTTTGCTTCTTACATAAGCGATATCGAGGAAATGTTTAGAGGAGTACAAGCGGGAGGAATTGTGGTGGAGAGAGAAAAGGTATGGTGTTTGACATTTGCAGATGATTTGGTAATATTGGCGAAGGATGAACGTGGAATGAATGAGATGAAAAAAAATCTGCAAAAATACTTTAAAAGAAAGAAACTGGAGGTAAATGTAGAAAAAACAAAAATGATGGTGTTTAGAAAAAAGGGAGAAAAAGGGAGGAAAAAGTGTGGCGTTGGGAAGATCGAATCATAGACACAGTAGAGGAGTTTAAATATTTAGGATTTAAGTTTACAACAACTAACACGGTAAAACCTCACATAAGAGAAAGAAGGGTCAAACCAATGCAGATAATGGTAATGGTGTGGAGTATAAGTGAGAGAATATTTGGACATGACGTAAGAAGAAGGATGAAAATGTTTGATAGTTTAGTTAAGAGTGTATTAATGTATGGAGTGGACATATGAGGATGGAAGGAATATGCAGAGATGGAAGCAGTAGGTACAAGAAAAATATTTGAGGTGGATGTTAGGGCTACGGAAAGAGACGCCAGGCTATATAGTATGAGAAGAATGTAAACGAGAGAAATTAAGAGTATACACTGGGAAAAGAGCTGTTAAGTATGGTGAAAGTTTGAAAGAAAGAGAGGAATGTAGGATATTGTATGAATGCCGGAAGAAAAAAAAAGGAAGCGGGGAAAGAACATCACAAGGGTCGAGAAGGATATTATGAAAGACTAGGATACGCATGGATGGAAATAGAGAGAAAGAGAGAAATGGGGGTGAGTATGAGGGAAGAGTTGTGTATGCGTGACAGAGACATAGATAAACAAGAGAGAAGAGCGAGTCTAAGTAAATCTAGGTACAATGCAGACTATAGAAAGATAATAACAGAAACAATACCAAAGTACCTAGACAGAGAAAGCGCGAAAGAAAATAAAATAATTGCGAAGTTTTGGGTAAGCGAAGGTGAGAGAATGTGTAGGATGTGTGGAGAAGGCCGAGAGACGATAGAGCACATGCTGCATGACTGTGAGGAGAGCAAAGAAAGAGAGGAGAGTGTCACCGAGATATTGAATGAAGACGGAAGAGGGGTGGAATGGATGAAAAAAGTGGAGAGGTCAAGAGTAACGTTGGGGCAAAGGGGGATGAGGTAAAGGAAAAAAAAAGTTATTTGGTTTAAAAAATATATTTATTTGGTTTTTTCTTTATTAGGAAAGAATTGTAGTGCTGAAAATGAAGAATCTTTTAAGCCCGTAGGGTAAAAATAAACGCTTAATAAAAGTGTTGTAAGCGATCAAAGGAGTAAGTTTACAATCGAAAATTTAGGGAAATACGATATATATATAGTTTGCCTTTGTAACTCATTTTAAATAGCTAAATTAATATTTTATTTTTTATTAAATGCGACTTGCTTTAATTTGATCACTATTTTTTTGCGATAACTTAGAATTAGTGGACGTAACTATAGATCGTTTATTTATTTAATAATTTTTTTGTTTGTTACACAAAATGTTTGTTTCTATAATGTCTTGTTTAATGTTTTTTTTTAAATACATATTTTTTTGATGTATGCTTTTTCGTTTATCAAATATTTTTTCCTCCAGGTTTTAACCTAAAGTAAGATTTTTATAACCTAATTCGTCAATTTTAGGACCTAAAAATATCTCCTGATGTTACCTGATGGTATTGATATGATTATTTCAAGTGAAACTATTTCCGAAAGAAAAAAGTTCGTTAAACCTTCATGAATAAACCTTGTAATGGTATTATTACTTGTCTTTTCCAAATCTTTTGTGCTAATCAAACATGAAGTGTCACATTTTTCACTGGTCAAAGTTCTAGTCAACAAGTTTGTGACATAACGTCCACATGAATCGGTTGTTACTTAGACATGAAAATAAATTCGATTATCATCTACAATTTAACGAATAGCTTGCTTTATTTTTTGAAACATTTTGTCCACTTAGTTTTTTCTTTAGGTACTCTCATCGGGAACTGGCTTCATGGTACGCTTTTTAAGACATGATCTATTCAATATACAATATAAACGGAATGTCTCCAGTTCGGACTAGGATGTCTTAATTACTGTAAAGATAAAGCCGAAATGTCTTGGTATTTGTTGATGTTTCGATTGTAGTCTGTCAGTGTTGGACTTTGAAATGGTAATTGTTACAGAGTTTAGCAAAAATTTAAACTGATATTTGGAGAGATTCAGAAAAATTGACAAAAAATTTGTATTGGTTATTTTTTATTTAAAAATGGATTTTTGTGTCACATTTTATGTCATTACAAGTAAATTCGAAACCCATCTTTAGCCGAAAATATCAAAAACAGGCACTTTTTCCAAAATCTTTTCAAAAATATAAGCAAATATTTTTCCAAAAGCTTCTTCATAACCATCTTTAATATCGTAATATATTTCCAAGACATTTTCTTTCATTATCTTATTCAAACGACGAGCCGCTTCCTCATCACCATCAAACAAATTTTGAAGATCAAAATCAACATCCCTGGGTTGCATATGAAGTTGTTGATGAAGGATATTAAAATACTTTTTACCGTTTTTTTCATATTCTCCAAATTTAAAAGTTAGTCTAACTTGATTTTCGCCTAGAATTATTATTGTCACTTACGCATTAGTTAAAATAAATATCAAACTCACGCAAAATGGACCATCCTGTCCCGTTTCCATAAACAGACACCAGCATGATTTGTCCATGTATCTCATAATTGTAGTCCGCTCGGAAATTTGGCACGACGCACTCCAGATTTAGCGTTTTTTCGTTATACTTAAACCTGTCAAGAAATATAATATAATAACTGTGATTAACAAAAAGGTATCCACTCACTCAGCTTTGGAACAAGAAGTTTCATTAAAACCCGATAGTTTCATGTTTTTAAAAATTTGCTTAGTAGCCACATACTGAGAACCGGAATCTATAATCAGGGACGGAATGACCAAGGGTTCTAGGGTCACTAAGCCCAATTTTTTTATGGGACGATCCATCTGCCTTATTGCATTTTCGATGGCTTTCGGCAAACACTTATCTGAGGATAAGTTTACGCTACACTTTTTGAAACCAGAAGCTGGAATTTTGGAATTTGTCAGAGTGGTGGTGATCGTGATAACAACAAACTTACGTAATTTGGCCCCGAAGGTTGTGGCTATAAAACAAGCGCAGAGTGTTGCTATCAACTGGTTCATTTTCGTCTGTTGGAAGAATGGTTTAAAAAACTTATTTTATATAGATTTCAAAATATTGAAATGCGTCTACTAAGAAGTTGCTTTTATTAATAATAATTATTCAGAATAGTTGAGTTGTTTACCTTTGAGCAAGATGGTTTTGTTAGTTCCCTCTCCCATTTGATTTTATTTCTGAGAACAAAAAGACTCAGTAAACAGAAGGACTTTTTTGGAAAATTGTGGGTGGAATTTCGGTATTATTTTTCTCGTTTTAGAATTAGGAATCATTGGAAGATAGCATTAGTGCAGCAACCTTCAATGCACTACTGCATATGCAAGTAGTGTAGCCCAGATTGTTATCTAATCAGGAATTTAAACTGCACTTTTGAAGGTCAGTGACAAAAAACCGACGAAAGATTTTCTTTATTTGTTTATATTTTGTGTGATGTAAGTAGTCTTGTTCTAGCCAATTTAAATGCGACTTTTTTTTGTTTTCTGTCTCCAAGTTTTTAATTGACTGTTATACTACTAACTATTATAATTCTTAGATAACTTCGCAACAAATTAAATTGACAAAAACACTGTCATCACATTTTTACCTTTTATTTTGATTTTTCCATCATTAAACATTTAAGACAAAAGCAATTTTATCATCGGCCTTTAGCTGAAAATATCATAAATAGGCACCTTCTCCAAAATCTGTTCAAAAATATAGGCAAATATCTTTCCAAAAGCTTCCTCATAACCAGGTTTGATATCATCAAATAACTCTAAGATATTGTCTTTTATTAACTTTTTGACACGACTTGCTGATTCTTCATCACCATCAAACAAGTTTTGAACGTCAAAATCAATATCCTTGGCTTGCATCTTAAGTTGCTGGTGAACTATATTAAAATATTTTTCACCGTTCTTTTCATATTCTCCAAGTTCAAAAGTAAGTCGAAATTGATTATCGCCTAGAATTATTTTCGGTTAAATGCTTTAGTCACGAGAAATATCCGACTTACGGAAAATAATCCATCCCGTCCCGTTTCCATAAACAGGTACCTTCAAAACTTCCCCATGTATGTCATAGTTGAAGTCCATTCGGAAATTTGGCACGACGCACTCTAGGTCTAATATTTTTTCGTTATAATTAAACCTGTTAAAAATATGTTCATAACTCTGATTGTCAAAGGTGGAACCACTCACTCGGCTTTGGAACAGGAAGTTTCGTTAAAACCAGATAGTTTCAGATTTTTAAAAATCTGTTTAGTGTGCACGTATTGAGAACCGGCGTCTATAATCAGAGATGGAATTATCAAAGGTTCAAGATTCACTAAACCCAGGTTTTTTATGGGACGATTCATTTCCTTTATTGCGCTTTCGATAGCTTTCGGTAAACACATATGCGAGGAGATTTGTTTTACATTACATTTCTTAAAACCAGGAGCTAGAATTTTTAAATTATTTTTTGGAATCATACAACTGGTGACAAAAAACTTACGTAATTTGGTCCCAAAGGTGGCAGCTACCAAACAGGCACAAAGTGTTATTAGTAAGTGGTTCATTTTCTTGATTTTGAAGAATGGTTTGAAAAACCTGGTCCCCGACATTTATACACTTCACGATCAAAATTCATTAATAAACGAGTTATTTTTTGTGTATAATAATTATTTTGAATAATATTATCACTTACTTATGTTTAGCTGTTTACCTTTAGTAAGAAGGTTTTGGTTAGATTTTTGTCTAATGTTGACGTTAATAAACGGTAGAAATAAAAACACTTATTTACGTCTGTGCAATCTCTTTCATTTGGTATTTGGAATTTGGTGTCTTTTAGGAAGTTCTTGTAAGGTACTGTCATATTTACTTTCTGTTCTACTGTTTCTTTGCTTATGGCATTTGTACAAGTTTTTTTTTTGTTTTACTTCCCGAGCGTAAGCTAAGGAAGTATACTAATCGAGTCCATCGGACGAATAACCACTTTTATGTTCTCTCGACGTTTCATGGCCCCTACAGTACGAAAAAACTTGTCTCCCCTTTCCGTTGTACAGTAAGCATTCATTTTATTTATTGTAGAGTAAGTGTTAACTTACGAGGCTATGATTACACTAAAGAAAAAAAATCTGCTGTTAAAGGAGTCAATTAAAGAGCAGGATAGTAGACTCGAGTTATTAGAAAAAGAAACCCGAAAAAACAACATTATTATTCAGGGAGTAGCTGATGAAAACGACGAAAAAGAGGAAAAAGTAACAGAAAAAAATCAGAATATACTGACGAAAATGGGAGTTAAGGTTGATGTAGAGATGGATGCATCTGAGATAAGAAAAATAGGTACATATAAGTCGAATGGAAGTAGACCAATACTTGTGAAGCTACAAAAATGGAAAACGAAGACGGAAATTTACAAATTAACAAAAAATCTGGAAGGTCCGGACATATGGATTAATGATAATTTCTCAAAAAAGGTACAAGCAGAAAGAAAATGCCTAATACCTTATTTACAGCAAGTTAGACAGCAAGGAAGTACAGCATATCTCAGGTACAACTAAATGATCATAGACGGAAAGGTGTATGGTAAAGATCACTTTGAAATTACAGTTAAGAGCAAAGATAAGCGAACATCCAGTGAAAGGTCACCGTTAAGTGAGGAGGTGACACAGCAAAGCAAGATCGCAAAAAACTAATAATTGAGGTAGGACTGAATTCAATTAAGGACGACAAGGCTAAGAATAGAGATATGAACTGGCAAATGAATCGAAAAAAGCGGAACAAGAAAACAGCTTCGACGAAAATTGGCACTTGGAACATACAAACAATGCTAGGAGTAGGAAAAATGGAAGAAATAGCAAGGGAAATGAAAAATTTTAATATTGGAATATTAGCTTTACAAGAAATAAGATGGAGCGGCGAAGGGAAAGTCGACAAAGAGGACTTTACACTATTGTATGCCGGAGAAGATAAGCAGGGAAGAAATGGAATAGGATTTATGATAAGCAAAGAATATAGAGATATGACAATAGACTTTAAAAGGGTTAATGGTAGAATATCTATGATAAGAATCAAAAATAAGATTGCTAACATTACACTAGTAAATGTATATGCTCCTATGGAAGATGCAAGCGAGAACGATAAAGACGATTTCTATGACCACTTAGAGAGAGCATGTGAATCAATACCAAAACATGACACAATGATTATTATTGGGGACACCAACGCCAAAATAGGAAAAGAGAAATACCTGGAATGAGTAGCAGGGAAACAATCACTGCACAATATCTCGAATGAAAATGGGAAGAGGTTGTGCAACCTGGCCACAGCGATAGATATGTTTATTGTTAGCACAAAGTTTATGCACAAACCAGAACACAAAGTGACATGGATGCGACCAGGCAAAACTACAGGCGAGGGGTAAACCGCCGACCATCAAGTGTACAATTGATTTCCTTTTGACAATGATTTCCTGTTGATTTCCTCGGATTTCTTTTGATTTCCTCTGATTTCCTTTGATTTCCTGTGATTTCTTTTGATTTCCTGTGATTTCCTTTGATTTCCTGTGATTTTCTTTGATTTCCTGTGATTTCCTCTTGATTTCCTATGATTTACTGTGATTTCCTCTTAATTTCCTATGATTTCCTTTTGATTTCCTCAAAATTTGTTTACATAATGTACTACAGGGCGATTGTCAACTTTTTTTTAATTTGACTTTTTTGTTTTGCCGATAATGATGTTGAATTTAAACCTTTTTTTACCAATTGTTTACTAACGTACGGTGACTAGGTAAGCTGAAGTGCTTCCCCTTTAGACGAAAAAAATAAATAAATAAAATGTATTGTGCTGCTAAGCAACAAACTGAAATATTTAAGAAAAACAATCTGATTTTACTTACAAAAAGAACGCTACTCTGAAATCGAGGTTTTAGATGTCTAAATCACTAGAGTAAGTATACGTTCGAGTTTTACACTTTCTTGGGTCAAATGTTTGTTCTGAAAGTGGACATATGCAATATTCTAGATTTTTTGCACATTCAGTCAGAAAACCTTATGGTCTATTTTAATTTTGAAATTAAAAATGTCTGGTGTGTACAAATTAGTTCGTTTAAATCACTCAAAGATTTAATAAAGTATATTATATATTATTATTAATTTTTTAATAAATTATATTATAAAATTTTGCTTTTGACTTTACGAAATTAAAAATACATAATAAAGCCAAGGATATTTTTAGTTACGTCAGCAGTTTTTACTTATCAGTGACTCATAAGCCAACAACGACTGGCTCATACGTTCACAGGGGTAATTAATGAATATCAAATAGTCGAAAATCATTCTATTAGGTTTATCTCTGTGTTGTGCATACAAGATCATGTTAAAGTTTGACCTACTAAATCAAACTTATAATAATAACTTAAATCGTTACTTTTTAAAAATAGGGTTTATTCATTTATTATGGTAGCATAAACAGAAAAAACAAGTAGTTTCATTTATTTTATTAAGTGTTAAAAAAAACGGTAACTCTAAACATAAAAGTAAAGCATTTCTGTTGGATCCTAACAAAATATCACAAAATAAAACAACTTTTTAAAAAATACTTACCCCATAACCTGGGTCGAGATTTGTGTATATATTGTAGACGATGTTGAAGTAAAAAACTGTGCTAAATTCTAGCTACCCATAAATAGAGATGATAACATTTTTAATTTTTTCTTCACAACTTTCAAATGAAGCATATTAGAAAAAAACTTTTGAAATGCAAAATTTAACACGTAAGAATTTTTTTTTGCACAATAAAGGAGTGGATAACCCCACTTGATAAATTTTCAGAGGTAGTTTTCCCCTTTAAAAGTGTTCATGCGCACCTAGAATTTTGCACAGTTTCTTACTTTAGTATTCTCTACGACATATACTTGTACAAATCTCGACCCAGGTTGCGGTTACATTATCACAAATTTTAATCACATCACTTAAAAAAAACTAGGATTAAATCAAATATTTTTTCAAAAACTAAACAGCCTCTTCTGAGTACCTGAGGTGAAGGTAGTTTCATTGTATATTCATTTTGTTGGATCTCCCCGTGATCTTTAATGTCTGGAAACATAAGAGCATCCGGAATTTTTGGATTCCTTTTCAAAAAAATCACAAAATATAGGGTTAAGTGATAACACTTTACCAATGTAACATTTTTTGTTTTGTTTTTGAGTTGTTAATTGTTCTATAATATAATCGTCTATATTTAAGTCTGGTTTAGAACGATCAGTCTTACTATTTTCAGCCTTGAGATTCAAACGAGGATTCAAATCATCAGAATAATTGGAAGAATTCAAACTTTCGGTGTCCGTGCTATCATCATATTCGATACTACTTGGGTTGTCTACATCAGATGAGTCACTTGATATATTATGGTGTATTTTTTGTTTTCCAATTTGGACTGGTTTTTGAATTTGAGATGCATCTTTATGTTGAAGGCAGGTATCTGTATCTGAGTTAACTCTACTACTATTACATTTCTTATTTTGAATAAATCTTTTGAGACCATCCACACTGACGCGATCCTTTTCATTGTCTAACAGCCAGCAAAGTGAAGACTTTTTTATAACTTTTGTTCTATTATCTAAGCGTATTCCGACTAGATCACCTTTCTCAACAAAAATATCGTCACTATCAAAACTTCTAAGGTGTATGTCTCTGTCAAATTTCTTAGATTCGTACGAAATTGTGCAAAGATCATTCAGTAAATCTTCATCTTGGTCAACTGGATCGTTTTCCAAACTTTGAAAACAGTTACGTTTCATGGCTATTTGAGAATTGTTGTAATTTTCAATGTGATCGCACTGTTCTTCACTAAACATTTCATCTTCAACTTCGTCATTGCATTCATTGTCTTTACACGGAGGCAAAAATACATAGTTGAAATCTATCACTTTCATTCCTAAATCTTCAGTGTCACGCAGATAATCCCGTAAAGCTGATTCTACGGTGCTTTGTATATCTTTATCTGAAATGTTTCCTAAGTCATCATTTTTCACAAAATCTCTCTTCATGATTGAATTTTTTTTTCCTGATTTCTCTAGGAAAAACGGATTTTTTATCCAAATCGTTTTTAATGTTGTTTATAGTTTGCAGTCTGTCACTTCGATGCAACATATATCTCTTATACTAAAATTAACAATTGTGCTAAAAGTTGAGGTCATTGATCAAAGGCTTCTAAACATACTCTCACAAGTTTGAGAGCTAAACTTCCAAGGCAAGAACATATCATCAGTAAGATTTTTGCACGACCTGAACTTAATGAATTTGGTACCTCACATCACAAACTCAATTTTTAAAAACTAATTTGGGGTGAAATTATAAATTTGGATTGTAGGTATAAAGCAATATAATGTATCATTTCTCATCGGAACTGCACTTCATTAACTACAACTTTAATATTTGTCAAGCTGAAATATCATGCTGTCAGTTAATGATATTATACTGGAATTTTCTATCATTATGCCCTTAAAAGGTTATTTAATCTATACTTTTAAGATTAAATTGATATTTTCTTTCTTATGATGAATGCTATGACTTATGTCGTACATGTTACGTTTATTAGTTCTAGAAAATATCTAGTTTAACTGGATTTGCTATGATGATTTTGGATTTCCTTTGTTTTCTTGTTGATTTCCTTTGATTTTCTTTGATTTCCTGTGATTTCGTGTGATTTCCTTTGATTTCCTCTGATTCCCTTTTTGATTTCCTGTGATTTCCTTTGATTTCCTCTGCGGTTTACCCCTCGACTACAGGTAACCAGATCGACCATGCTTTGATATCATAAAAGAGGGAAAAGATGGTCCAAGATGTAAGATCTTACAGAGGAGCAAATGTAGATCATCATCTGGTAATAGTGAAAATGAAGATGAGAACGATAGTCAATAAGAAAATAAAAACAGAAAATAAGAAAAGATGGAAGTAGAAGAAACTGTTATTGACAATACTTGGGGCCATTTAAAAAATTGTATGATAAAAGCGGCAGAAACAGTAGCAGTCAGAAAACAAAAGAGGACGTTTAAGAAATGGTTTGATGACGACTGCGAGTGGATTGTAAACAAAAAAAGGAATGCAAGAATAAGATGGCTAAAATCAGGTAAACAAAGTGAATACCAGAATTACAAGACGATAAGAAAAGAATGCACAAAACTACTATTAAGCAAAGGAACGAAATGGATTGAATAAACAATGGATGAATTAGAAAAAGACAATAAGAACAACGTGAAGCTATATCAGTACATCAGAAAACAGAATAGGAAACAAACAATCGTGAACATTGTTAGTAAAGATTGAGAAAAAGATTTTCAGAAGCTACTGAGAAGAGATTACGATGCAGATATAATGGACCAAAATCGGATAGAATACGGAGACACCAGTGATGAGCAATACCTACCAACAAAAGAAGAATACTTCAATGTATTGAAAAGCTTAAAGATGAACAAAGAATAGGGATAGATGGGATAGTGAATGAGATGTTTAAATATGGAGGTCAAATACTAGAAAAGAAGATGTACGAGTTAATTACGAGCATGTGGATTACGGAAAAGATGCCAATGAAATGGGACACAGGAATAATAATTCCAATTTTGAAAAAAGGAAACCCACATTTATGCACAAATTACAGAGGAATTAGTCTGTTTAATGCTGCATATAAACTATTAACCAGTTTAATAAATAAGAGGCTACAAGAAATTACAGAAACAGAAGTAGGGGAATATCAATATGGTTTCAGAAGTGGAAGATCAACAATCGATGCAATCCATAGTATGAACCAAATAATTGAAAAATGCTGTGAGCACAATATCGACATACATATACTCTTCGTCGACTTTAGACAAGCGTTTGATAGTATAAACCGAGACGCGATGGTCCAAGATATGGAAAAGATGGAGATACCTAGAAAACTAATAAACTTATTAGTCAGAATGTGCATAAAGAACTCAAAAGCAGTAGTAGCAGCAAAGAATGGAAATTCTAAAGAATTTGCATTCAACTCCGGGATTAGGCAAGGTGATGGTATGTCAGCTACTTTATTTAATATTGTGATGGACAGAATAGTTAAGCACAGTCATGCGGAAAAAACAATTATAAATAAGTCAGTGCAAATCATAGCATATGCTGATGACTTAGCTTTAATTGCGAGAGACAAGGAAAGTCTTAGTAAATTACTAACAGTAATTACGAATGAAGCAAGCAAAAGAGGATTGGACATTAACGTGGAGAAGACAAAATATCTATCAGCAAGTAAGAGACAAGGACGAAGAGACAAAAAAGAAATTGAAATAGGAAATTTATAGTTTGAAATTGTTGAAAACTTTAGGTACCTGGGAAGCATTATTGATAATAAGGGCAAACGGCAAGTGGAAATAACGCAAATAATACAAACTGGTCACAAAGCGTATTTCAAATATAGCAACATCATGAAGAGTAGCAGAATATCCAAAGATACAAAGTTGCGAGTATACAAGACAGCAATAAGATCTGTAGTGACATACGCAGCAGAAACAATGAGTCTAACTAGCGAAGCAGAAGAAAAAATGAGAAGATTTGAAAGAACAATAGTTAGAAGAATAATGGGGATGAAGAAATAGAAGACCAAGAATACAGAACATTAATGAACCACGAAATAGAAGATATCATCAAAGGAGAAGACATAGTAAGAGCGATAAAGGCACGTAGAATACGCTGGTATGGTCATCTAAAAAGAATGGAGAAAAAGAAACACGAGAGGAAAATTACCGAATGGAAACCTGACAATAACAGATCAAGAGGAAGACCAAAAATCAGAAGGGAGGATCAAGTAAGAAAGGATTTGTCAAAGCTAGATATTCAAGACTGGTCGAAGAAAATCCAGGACCGGACACAATGGAAAGAAATAGTAGAGCAAGCGAAAACGTGCAGGCAATTGTAAATTCAGAAGAGGAAATGATGGACTGACTCCCCACGACTAACCGAGTCCAAAGAGCTCAAATTTTTGCAAAAACATCTAACATTTTGGCATTTTGGATTCGAAGTTCATTTGTCAGTACCAAAATAAGGACTGACGAAATTGAAAATGAAAGGAGTAAATGACAAAATGAATAATTGCTAGAAGGATGCCACCGGAGGAGTTAAACAAGAGAGAATTAAAATAATTTTAAGTCGAATGCCGGTTGGATTAGGATGTCTTAAATACTGGCTTTTCCAGGTATAGATTGAACCGAAATAGCTTGATATTTGCTGATGTTTTGATTGTAATCTGTCAATTTTGGACTTTGAAATGGGAACTGTTAGAGAGTTTAGCAAAAATTTAAACTGATATTTGGAAAGTGATTGAGAAAAATTGACAAATATTTTCATTGGTTATTTTTATTTAAAAGTGGATTTTTGTGTTTTGTGGACAAATCATAATGATTTTCACAGTTACAAGTTATTACAAGTAAATTCGAAATCGATCTTTAGCCGAAAATATCAAAAACAGGCACTTTTTCCAAAATCTTTTCAAAAATATAAGCAAATACTTTTCCAAACGCTTCTTCATAACCAGTTCTAAGATCATCATATAGTTCGAGGACATTGTCTCTCAATAACGTCTTCATACGGTCAGCCAATTCTTCATCACCATCAAACAAATTTTGAAAATCAAAATCAATATCCCTGGGTTGCATATTAAGTTGTTGAGAAACGATATTAAAATATGTTTTACCCTTATTCTTATATTCTCCAAATTTAAAAGTAAGTCCAAGGTGATCATCGCTTATAATTAGTTTCAATTCGTCCCCAGTTATCAAAAATATCAAACTTACGGAAAATAATCCATCCCGTCCCATTTCCATAAACAGACGCCAGCATAACTTGTCCATGTACTTCATAATTGAAATCCATTCGGAAATTTGGCACCACGCACTCCAGGCTTAGAGTTTTCTCTTTATAACTAAATCTGTGAAAATCTGTTGAAGTAATAATGTGATTGACAAAAACGGCTAAAACTCACTCGGCTTTGGAACAAGAAGTTTCATTAAAACCAGACAGTTTTAGATTTTCGAAAATTTGCTTAGAAGTCACATACTGAGAGCCGGCGTCTATAATCAGTGACGGTATCACCACAGGTTCTAGACGTATTAAGCCCAATTCTTTTATGGGATGATCCATCTGTTTTATGGCACTTTCAATAGCTTTCGGCAAACACAAACGCGAGGAGATTTGTTTTAAGTTACATTTTTTAAAACTAGTGGCTAGAATTATCAAGATGAATAATATTAATAGTACGAGTAATAATAAGCGACTTACGTAATTTGGCTCCGAAACTAGTAGGCACCAAACAGAAGCAGAGTGTTGTTAGTAAGTGCTTCATTATCTTGTCGTCGAAGCATTCTTAAAACATTTATATAATGCTAGATATACCTAATCTTAATGCATAGATAAACCTGTTATTGTTATTTATACTATTAGTAATTATTCTGCATAAAATTAATATACGTTCAAGAAACTAAAAAACGTTTTCGGACAATTTTGGGTGAAATTTTGTTACAAATTTTCTCGTTTTAGAATGACTACAGACTCTGGAATCATTGGAAGATGGCATTAGTGCTGCAACCTTCAATTCACTGCTGCATATGCAAGTAGTGTGGCCCAAATTGTTATCTAATCGGAAATTTAAGCTGCAATTTTGAAGGTCAGTGACAAAGAACCGACTAAAGATTTTCTTTATTTGTTTATATTTTGTGTGATGCAATCTTGTTCTAGCCAATTTAAATGCGAATCTTTTTTTGTTTTCTGTCTGCAGCCCAGAAATTTAAAATAACCATTATCTTTTGATTTTGTTTTATACTGCTCACATTCACTTTTTGTTCGAATTGAAAATGTTTTTAATATAAGATAGAAGTTTCCTATTTTTAGCAAAGAACGACCGATAATTTTGTCTATCTAAAGAGTTTTTAATTGATTGTACCCAAAATAGAAAAAATACTGTCATCATATTTTTACTTTTTATTTTGATTTTTCTATCATTAAACATTTAAGACAAAAACAATTTTGTCGTTTTATCCTGTTACGAATAAAAGGAAAATACCTACTTTCTATCATCGGTCTTTAGCTGAACATATCATAAACAAGCACTTTTTCCAAAATTTTTGAAAAATATAAGCAAATATCTTTCGAAAAGCTGCTTCATAACCAGGTTTGATATCATCATATTATTCCATGAAGGATACTAAAATATTTTTGACAGTTCTTTTCATATTCTTCAAGTTTAAAAGTAAGTCCAAGTTCATTATGGCCTAGAACTAATAATTATTAGTTCTAGTAGTTGCCAAGATAAGACTGATTTTGGCAGATGAGATACCCTCCAAGAAAAGAGAGGGCGGGTGGGCGGGTTTAGTACCTGTTTAGATAAAAGTGATTTTGGCAAATGACATACCTTCTAAGAAATGAGAGGGTGGGGGCTAGGGCTTGCTAAGATAAGGCTAATGTTGGCAAATGACCTATTCTCTAAGAAAATGAAGGGTAAAGGGTATATCATTTGGCAAAATCAGTCTTATCTTGCAAAGTATTGGATCGAGTTAAGATTTTAATCGTTAACTGGTACTAGAAGTAATGTTACCACGAAAGGGTACAGGGGCGCGGCTTAAGTTGCGCGACTTGTAGTCGGGCTAGCATTGGCGTAACTCGATGCATTGAGGAAGGAGGTTCGGCTGAATTATACTTCTTTCAAAAACAATTAAAAAAAAGAGCAATTTCTACAAAAGAGTACAGACAACCATTTAATAAAAATAAATTAATTTGTTTGATAAAAAAATAGACTTACGTAACAATAAATTATAATAATCCATCACACAAAATTTGGTATTTTTAATTATTAAACGAGTTTATAATGTGAGAGATAATAGCATGAGTAAAAAAATTCACGAACCCCTCATTATAAACCAGTATCATACACAATTTTATAGTCTTAAATCAATAGTTAAATCTTTGGATAAAAGCTGGGATAAAACTCTTTAGAATTTAGAATTAGCAACCTATGAATAAAGCAATTCCACTTTAATTATAATTAAAGTGGAATTGCTTTAAATAAGAAGAACATCCAACTTACGGAAAATAATCCACCCCGTCACATACTAGGTTTAATATTTTTTCGTTATAATTAATTTTTCTTGTAGCTTCATTGTTTTCATTTCAGTTATTAATTGTTGTTCCATTTCTTGCTCAGGTAGCAGATTTGTCACTTTTTGTCTCATTTGCAATGACGTTTTCTTGAATTAGCAAGTTTTTATAGTATTTTGCCCATTCCCGTTCATCTATTTTTGCCATTGTCTTTGTTCTTTGTTGCTTTTCCATAGTTCTACATTGTTCTTACTATCTTCTTCCGGCCCCTTCATTATTTTGTCAATTCACTTCATCTCCTGGTGTTTCATTAATTTTGTGTTATTCTTCCTAGTAGTCTAATCTTTTGCAATCTTCAACCTTTTTTTATTTTCCTCCTTTGCTCACTACTTTTCCCCTGTTATGTTTTCTATTGCTCTCCTTATATTACTATATTCTTCATCATTCGAATTTCTTTCTGTCTAGCTGCTCACATCTTTTTCTTCTGTTTTCTCTCATTCTTCCCAGATTCAGCTCTATTTGGCAAAATGACTTGACTTTTTGTCTCTTTTCATTTATCAGTACATGGTTTATCTGGTTTCCATTATTCCTTCCCATGATTTTATGATGGAATTTTGTACTAGCAATTTTCATTTTTAAGGCTTGGATTGTACGCAAAATGTATATTCCTTAAAAGGTGCGGCATATTTAGAAAAAAATTGATCGATAGTTATTTCGAGAGGACTTTCCCGGCCTCTGAAGTGCCAATGAAGAAATCCCGCTTCTTTGAAAAAAAATGATTTTGCGTATTTTGTATTCGTGATATTCCCCCCATATAATAAAACAACAAATACTAAACGTGCTTACAGGTCTTTATTTTGGCAAAATATTCATGACTTTATCAAAATTTACTTTCCTCTCTTTTGAATTGATAAAATGGAAAGATTGTTTAGACGCGCTAGCTCACTGTGGACCTTGTACGACTTTATCAATTCTAATTTTGAAATCCATTCTATGATTTTTCTTAATCGTCGACAGCCAAAGGAGCGGAATTTAATTGTAAAATCCATATTTTTCTACAAGAATTGCTTGCCAAATAAAAAAAGATAAGCCCCACCCCGACCTCAGTTCTTATTCGTGATGAATTTTTCATTCGTTGCCAGACTGAGGGGCGGAGCGTAATTACAAAATCCATAGTTCCTGTTTTAAACACGTTTTAAGATTTCTGTTGCGAAAAGAATATTACGAACAAGAAAAAAAGGCAAAATATTTTGGATTAAATGTAGACTTCTTTTCGCGAATTTCTAATTTATTATTAATAAATATTAGTGAAAATGTGTTGTGTTAGTACTGTAAACACGAACGAAAGTGGATATTTTTCCGAAAAGGACCGAAAACCAGGAAGTACGACTTCAATTTTAATTTATCGGGTTCCATGATTCGTTTACTCGACAATGTTTAAATTTTGGAAAAAATTTCGAAACGGTTGAAGTTGATAAGTCAAAGCTATACATTTTCAGGATATAACTAAATAAAATTTGGACATAATTTTAATTATTTATAATGCTCAAATATGATAAGTAACTATTAATATATGATAATCAAACCGAAAATCGTTTTACTAAAAACACGATGGTATTAAAACAAAGCAATTTGTTTAAATATTGTTAAGTTAATCCTGAAAATGTCTAATTTCCCGGCCAAAATATGAAAAATAATTTTTGCAATCTCATCGTGACGTGCAATGACGTCACTGTCACGTAAGCTACCTGTCAAAAGGTCACGTTTTTCGGTCCTTTGTGTTCAGTTTTAATTTCTGTTTGATGGCGACAAGATCATCGCGTCCTTTTGGCGTAAAAGTAGAGCAATTTCGCGAATTTCTAATTTATTATTAATAAATATTAAGGAAAATGTGTTGTGTTGGTGCTGTGAACACGAAAGAAAATGGATATTTTTCCGAAAAGGACCGAAACCACGGTAAGTACGACTTCAGTTTTAATTTATCAGGTTCCGTGATTCGTTTACTCGACAAAGTTTAAATTTTGGGGAAATTTTCGAAACGACTGAAGTTGGTCTATCAAAGCTATATATTTTCACGATATAATTAATTAATATTTAAACATAATTAACATTATTTATAATGTTTAAATACGATAAGTATTAATATATGATGATCAAAACGCAAAGTTACTAAAAACAAAGCAATTTGTTTAAATATTATTCAATTGACTCCGAAAATGTGCAATATCCCGGCCAAAATATGAAAAACAATTTTTGCGATCTCATCGTGACGTTCGATGGCGTCACTGTCACATGAGCTAGCTGTTCAAAGGTCGCATTTTTCGGCCCCTTGTGTTCAGTTTAGATTTCGGTCTTATGGCAGTAAGATTGGAGCTCCGGTTTGGCTTAAAAGTAGGGCTCTTTCCGCGAATTTCTAAATTATTATTAATAAATTTTAGTGAAAATGTGTTGTGTTGGTGCTGTGAACACGAAATAAATTGGATATTTTTCCAAAAAGTACCCAAAACGGGGTAAGTACTACTTCAATTTTAATTTATCGGGTTCCATGATTCGTTTACTCGACAATGTTTAAATTTTGGAAAAAATTTCGAAACGGTTGAAGTTGATCGGTCAAAGCTATAAATTTTCACGATATAATTAAATAAACTTTAGACATAATTAATATTATTTATAATGTTCAAATATGGTAGCTATTAATATATGACAAACCGAAAACGGTTTTACTAAAAACACGATGGTATTAAAAACAAAGCAATTTGTTTAAATATTGTTAAGTTAATCCTGAAAATGTCTAATTTCCCGGCCAAAATATGAAAAATAATTTTTGAAATCTTATCGTGACTTGCGATGATGACGCCACTGTTACGTGAGCTACCTGTCCAAAGGTCACGTTTTTCGGTCCTTTGTGTTCAGTTTTAATTTCTGTTTGATGGCGACAAGATCGTCGCGTCGTTTCGGCGTAAAAATAGAGCGATTTCGCGAATTTCTAATTTATTATTAATACATATTACGGACAATGTGTTGTGTTGGTGCTGTGAACACGAAAGAAAATGATATTTTGCCAAAAAGGACCGAAAACAGGGTAAGTACGACTTCAGTTTTAATTTATCAGGTTCCGTGATTCGTTTACTCGACAAAGTTTAAATTTTGGGAAAATTTTCGAAACGATTGAAGTTGGTCGATCAAAGCTATACATTTTCACGATATAATTAAATAATATTCAAACATAATTAATATTATTTATAATGTTTAAATACGATAAGTATTAATATATGATAATTAAATCGAACACCGTTTTCTTCAAAACGCAAAGTTACTAAAAACAAAGCAATTTGTTTAAATATTATTCAATTAGCCCCGAAAATGTGCGATTTCCCGGCCAAAATATGAAAAATAAATTTTGCAATCTCATCGTGACGTACGATGGCGTCACTGTCACGTGAGCTACCTGTTCAAAGGTTGCATTTTTCCGCCCCTTGTGTTCAGTTTAGATTTCGGTCTGATGGCAGCAACATTGGAGCTCCGGTTTGGCTTAAAAGTAGGGCTCTTTTCGGATTTCTAAATTATTATTAATAAATATTAGTGAAAATGTATTGTGTTGGTGCTGTGAACACGAAAGAAAATGGGTATTTTTCAGAACAGGCCTAAAACGTGGTACGTACGACTTCAGTTTTCATTTATCGGGTTCCATGATTCGTTTACTCGACAATATTTAAATTATTAATAATTAAATTAAATTTTTCAGCGAAATTTTGGGGTGGCGTCATCAATTTTTTAAGGGGGATGAGCAAATACATTTTGATCAAAAATTTACTAGCCTATGACACATTAAAAACATCTCCAACATTTCAGAACATTCGGTTATGTGCTTCCTGATTAAATCAATAAAATAAATTCACGCATTCAATTTTTTTTGAGTCACCCTGTATATGCAAATCCAAAAAATATGAATGGAACGGTAAATCACAAGTACAGATTCATCATATTTTGTACATTTTAGATGGAATTTATTAGCTAAAGTTTTGAGCTGACGTCATCAATTTTTTGGAAGGTATAAGTAAATATACTTTGATTAAAAATTTATCATGCTTAATTAATATTTTTTTCAGCAACATAAACTTATAATAGCTTTCGACTGATATTTGGAAAGTGCCTCAGGAAAACAGAAAACAGCTTTTTATTGTTTAGTTTTATATTTTATCACTAACTTAGACGTGAATTCTTTATTTTTATATATAAATCAAAAATTTATTATTACATTTATGTTATTACAATAAAATCCGAAATCGATCTTTAACCGAAGATATCAAACACAGGGACTTTCTCCAAAATCGTCTCAAAAATATAAGCAAATATCTTTCCAAAAGCTTCTTCATAACCAGGTTTGACGTCATCAAATATTTCCAAAACGTTTTCTTTTATTAACCTTTTGACTTGAGCTGCCGATTTTTCATCACCATCAAACAAGTTTTGAAGATCAAAATCGATATCCTTGGCTTGCATCTTAAGCTGCTGGTGAACGATATTAAAATATGTTTGACCGTCCTTTTCGTATTCTCCAAATTTGAAAGTAAGTCCAAACTGATTATCGTCTAGAATTATCTCCACTTAATTGCTACAGTTGCGAAAAATATCCAACTTACGGAAATTGAGCCATCCCGTCCCGTTCCCATAAATAGACATCGTCATAACTTGCCCACGTAGCTCATAATTGAAGTCCATTCGGAAATTTGGCACGACGCAGTCCAGGTTTAATGTTTTTTCATTATAATTAAAGCTGTCAATAATTATATATTAATGATTGTTTAATTATCAAGGGTGGAACCACTCACTCGGCTTTGGAGCAAGAAGTTTCGTTGAAACCCGACAGTTTCAGGTTTTTAAAAATTTGTTTGGTACCCACGTATTGAGAACCGGCGTCTATAATCAAAGATGGAATTAGTAAAGGCTCTAGCCTCACTAAACCCAGGTTTTTTATAGGATGATCCATCTGCTTTATTGCACTTTCGATAGCTGTCGGCAAACACAGACGGGAGGAGGTTTGTTTCAAGTTGCATTTTTTAAAAGTCGAAGCTAGAATTTTTATGTATCAGAATAATTGTTGGTCATAATAATAAACTTACGTAATTTGCTCCCAAAGCTGGCAGCTAGCAAGCAGGCACAAAGTGTTGTTAGTAAGAGCTTCATTTTCTTGTCTTTGAAGAATGGTTTGAAATACCTTGTTTGCCATATTTATACACTTCGTAAGATCAAAATGCGTCGATAAACAAGTGATTTGTATGTATAGTTAATAATTATTCTGAATAGTATTATCACTTACTTATGTTTAGTTGTTTACCTTTACGTAAGAGAATTTTTTTAGATTTGTGTATATTCGGTTCAGTTCTGGAAATAAAAAGACTTAATTACGTTTCAAAAACATGTGCAATCTCTTTTATTTAGTATCTGGTATTTGATGTCGGACGGTTCTGGATCTGGTCATGTTTACTTACCAATTCATTATTTCGCTGCCTTGTGGTATTCATTAAGTTTTTTTTGTTTTCTTTTTTCTTATCACGTTATTCTTTTAATTATCATACAAATACAAACATGAAAGTGATTACGAAAAACTGGAAACAGACTTTTATTGTTCAATTTTATATTATACCACTAATTTAAAAATGTAGTTGTTACTTTTCGTAATTGTAATCGATCTTTAGCCGAAGATATCAAAAACAGGTACCTTTTCCAAAATCTTTTCAAATATGTAAGCAAATACTTTTCCGAAAGCTTCCTCATAACCATCTTTAACATCAGTATATAATTCCAGGACATTTTCTTTCATTATCTTTCGCATACGCCGAGCCGATTCCTCATCACCATCAAACATATTTTGAAGCTCAAAATCAATATCCCTGGGTTGCATTTTAAGTTCTTGAGAAAGAATATTAAAATATGCTTTACCGTTCTTTTCATATTCCCCAAGTTCAAAAGTAAGTCCAAGTTGATTGTCGCCTAGATTTACTCAAAGTTAAACCGCTTTAAATAAGAAAAATATCCAACTTACGGAAAATAATCCATCCCGTCCCGTTTCCAAAAACAGATACCATCATGATTTGCCCACGTAGCTCATAATTGAAATCCATTCGGAAATTTGGCACGACGCACTCCAGATTTAATATTTTTTCGTCATAGTTAAACCTGTCAAGATATATGTTAATAACTGCGATTACCAAAACTGGAACTACTCACTCGGCTTTGGGACAAAACGTTTCATTAAAACTCGACAGTTTCAGATTTTTAAAAATTTGTTTGGTAGCCACGAATTGAGAACCTGCTTCTATAATCATGGATGGGATTACCAAGGGTTCTAGGCTCAATAAGCCCAGTTTTTTTACAGGATGATCCATCTGCCTTATTGCACTTTCGATAGCTTTCGGCAAACACATATGTGAAGAGATTTGCTTTACATTACATTTTTTAAAACCAGAAGCTATAATTTTAAAATTTTGTCAGAGTTGTGTTGTTGATCGTAAAAAAACTTACGTAATTTGGCCCCAAAGGTGGTAGCTATCAAACAGGCACAAAGTATGGTTAGTAGGTGATTCATTTTCTTATCTTTGAAGAATGGTTTGAAAAATCTTGTCTGCGTTATTTATACTCTTCACAAGATCAAAATGCACCGAGAAACAAGTTATTTTTATGTTTATGATAATTATTCTGAATAGTATTATCAGTTACATTTAGTTGTTTACCTTTACGTAACATGGTTTTGATTGCATTTTTGTCTACTCCGCTTTAGGTCTTAGAATAAAACAACTTACTGGTGTTTTAGAAATTTATGAAAACTTTTTTATTTTTATAGAAATAAGTACATCAGATGCTAAGAGCATTAGTGCGGTTCATTTAAAAAAATCATCAAGTTAACTTTGATATTTTGGTAGAAGTAATCGTCGCGAAAAACGCATGTCTATGATTAATTCCATAGTTGACATTTGACAGTGGTTTGATATTTTTGACAAGCAGTTGTTTACGTTAATACGCTTTATCCGATTTTCCGTTCTTGTCCCGTTGAACAGTTTACTTTTACGTGTTTTCTGTTTCCCGAATTTAAAAAATTAGTCGAAAGTTATTTCGACAGAACTTCCCTCGCTTCTGCACTACTGCTTCTCTGAAAAATTATAAAATTTGAATTTTCGAAATTTTACTTTTTCGTGATAACCACTATGGAGTAAAAACAATATAGAAGGTACTAGTCACAGTGTAGTAGAAAAAAAAGAAGGTTTTACCTTCTTAAAAAAAAAAGCAGTTGGTAACCTGAGAAGATTTAACACTCTTAAAAAAAGACACTTGGGGCCTCCGAGGTTTCACCTTCCCTGAGAAGATTTCACATTCTTAAAAAGGACACTTGGGACCCCCTGAAGGTTTTAAATTCTAAAAAAAAGTCAGTAGGGACCCCTAAGAAGGTTTCACATTCTTAAAAAAAGACATTTGGCGCCCCCCGAGAAAGTTTTACGTTTTTAAAAAAGACAACTGGGACCCCCGAGAAGGTTTCAAATTCTTAAAAAGAAAAAAAACACTTAGGACCTCCGAGAAGGCTTCACATTAAAAAAAAGACTTTTGGCGTCCCCGAGAAGGTTCTATATTTTTAAAAAGACATTTGGGACCCCCGATAAGGTTTTTACATTCTTAAAAAGGCAGTTGGAACCCTCGAGACGGTTTCACATGAAAAAAAACATTTGGCACCCCCATAAGGTCTTAAAATTTTAAAAAGGACAGTTGGGATCTCCGAGGAGGTTTCACATTCTTAAAAAAGACATTTGGAACCCCCAGTAGATTTCAAATTCTAAAAAAGAGTCAGATGGAATCCCTGAGAAGGTTTCATATTTTTAAAAAATGATATTTGGCGCCCCCGAGAAGGTTTTATGTTTTTAAAAAAGACAAATGGGACCAATGAGATTTCACATTTTTAGAAAATACATTTGGGGCCCCAGAGAGGTTTAAAATTTTTAACAAATCATTTGGGACCCCCGAGAGAGTTTCACATTAAAAAAAGACATTTGCTTCCTCCCCCCGAGAAGGTTTTATATTTTAAAAAAAGACATTTGGGACCCCCGAGAAGGTGTCACAATAAAAATAAAGACTTTTGACGCCCCCGAGGTTTTACATTTAAAAAAAATACAGTTGGAACTCTCGAGAAGGTTTCACATTCTAAGAAAATATATTTGGAGCCCCCGAGAAGTTTTTATATTAAAAAAAAATATTTGGGACCCCAAGAAGGTATTGCATAAAAAAAAGACATTTGGCGCCCCCTAGAATGTTTCACATTTAAAAAAAGAGACATTTGAGGCCCCCGAGAGGGTTTCACATTTAAAAAAAAAAGATAATTGGGACCCCCGCGAAGGTATCACGTTAAAAAAAAGACCTTTGGTACCCCCGAGAAGGTTTTAAATTTTTAAAAAGGCAGTTGGAACCCTCGAGACGGTTTCACATTAAAAAAAAATACATTTGGCGCCCCCAAGAAGGTTTTAGAATTTTAGAAAAGACAGTTGGGATCTCCAACAAGGTTTCACATTCTTTAAAAAGACATTTAGGACCCCCAGAAGGATTCAGGTTCTAAAAAAGGGTCAGTTGGAACCAGTGAGAAGGTTTCATATTCTTACAAAACGATATTTGGCGCCCCAGAGGAGGTTTTACGTTTTTAAAAAAGACAAATGGGACCCCCAAGGTTTCACATTCTTAGAAAATACATTTGGGGCCCCAGAAAGGTTTTAAATTTTTAACAAATAATTTGGGACCTCCGTGAGAGTTTCGCATTAAAAAAAAAGACCTTCCCTCCCCCGGTAAGGTTTTACATTAAAAAAAAGACATTTGGGACACCCGAGAAAGTTTCACATAAAAAAAAAGATTTTTGGCGCCCCCGAGGTTTTACATTTAAAAAAAATTACAGTTGGAACCCCCGAGAAGGTTTCACATTCTTAGAAAATATATTTGGGGCACCCGAGAACGTTTTACATAAAAAAAAACATTTGGGACCCCGAGAAGGTTTCGCATTAAAAAAAATACATTTGGCGCCTCATAGAAGGTTTCACATTTTTAAAGAAGATAACTGGGATCCCCGAGAAGGTTTCACATTAAAAAAAGACCTTTGGTGCCCCCGAGAAGGTTTCACAATTTAAAAAAAGACAGTTGGGATCTCTGAGAAGGTTTCACATTCTTAAAAAGGACATTTGGGACACCCAGAAGATTTCAAATTCTAAAAAAAAGTCAGTAGGTTACCTTAGGAAGATTTTACATTGTTAAAAAAGACATTTGGCGCCCCCAAGAAGGTTTTACGTTTTTAAAAAAGACAACTGGAACCCCCGAGGTGTCACATTTGGGGCCCCCGAGAAAGTTTCAAATTCTTAAAAAAACATTTAGAACCCCCGAGAAGGTTTTACATAAAAAAAAACTTTTGGGGCCCCCGAAAAGGTTTTATATTTTTAAAAAAGGCATTTGGGACCCCCGAGAACGTAGGTTTCACATTAAAAAAACGAATTTTGGCGCCCCCGAGGTTTTACATTAAAAGAAAGTACACTTAAAACCCCCGAGAATGTTTCACATTTTTAGAAAATATATTTGGGGCCCCCGAGAAGGTTTCACATAAAAAAAAGACATTTGGCGTCCCCGAGAAGGTTTTACATTTTTAAAAAGGCAGTTGGATCCCTCGAGATGTTTTCACATAAAAAAAATACATTTGGCGCCCCCCAGAAGGTTTTAGAATGTTAGAAAAGACAGTTGGGATCACCGGGAAGGTTTCACATTCTTAAAAAAAAACGTTTGGGACCCCCAGAATGTTTCAAATTCTAAAAAAGAGTCAGTTGGAACTACTGAGAAGGTTTCATATCCTTAAAAAATTATATTTGCCGCCCCCGAGAAGTTTTTACGTTTTTAAAAAAGACAAATGGGAGCCCCGAGGTTTCGCATTCTTAGAAAATACATTTGGGGCCCCAGAGAGGTTTTAAATTTTTAACAAATCGTTTGGGACCCCCGAAAAAGTTTCACATTAAAAAAAGAGGGCTTTGCCCCCCCTCCGAGAAGATTTTACATTAAAAACATCATCTGAGACCCCCGAGAAGGTTTCACATTAAAAAAAAAGACTTTTGACGCCCCCGAGGTTTTTCATTAAAAAAAAAATACAGTTCGAACCCCCAAGAAGGTTTCACAATTTTAGAAAATATATTTGGGGCCCCCGAGAAAGTTTTACATAAAAAAGAAGATATTTGACGAAGGTTTCACATTTTTAAAGAAGATAATTGGGACCCCTGAGAAGGTTTCACATTAAAAAAAAGACCTTTGGTGCCCCAAAGAAGGTTTTACATTTTTAAAAAGGCAGTTGGAACCCCCGAGACGGTTTCACATTAAAAAAATGATATTTGGCGCCCCCGAGAAGGTTTTGGGTTTTAAAAAAAAACGAATGGGACCCCCGAGGTTTCAAATTCTCAGAAAATACATTTGGGGCCCCCGAGAAGGTTTCACATAAAAAAAAAACACAGTTGGAAACCCCGAGAAGGTTTCACATTCTTAGAAAATATATTTGGGGATCTCGAGAAGGTTTTACATAAAAAAAAGACGTTTTGTGAAGGTTTCACATTTTTAAAGAAGATAATTGGGACCCCCGAGAAGGTTTCACATTAAAAAAAAGACCTTTGGTGACCCGGAGAAGGTTTTACACTTTTAATATGCGAGTGAAGGTGTCGTCCACTATAGACGCACGCTTCAGCTAAGAGCTCTAAATTGTTACTAATAGTGGTGATCATTTTTTTTAGTTAATTATGTCTGTTCCATGTGCCAAGTGCGATATCTTGTGTAATGATGGCGGAGGTGTAACTTGCGATATTTGTGGTCAAGTATATCACACAAACTGTGCAGATATTTCTCGAGCGGAGGCTGAATGTTTAAAATCAGGACGCCGTAGATTGCGTTATTTTTGCAATAACTGCAATATTGTCCAGAAAATTAATGATTTTCAAGTCACAATTCATCAACTGCAGAAACAATTACAATCATACGCCGAGTTAAAAACTGAGGTAGTTCAATTAAAGAAAGAGATTATTGAGTTGAAAAAAGGTAAAAACATCGAGGGCAAAGAAACGCCTGTGGGTACCAATGAACTTAATAATCAACTAAATCAAGAAGATGTGATATCAGAAATATATGACCGACAAAGACGTGCCAACAATGTGATAATATATAATTTACCAGAATCCGCAAATGCGAATGAGATTGATAACAGGAATGAGGATAGTAAAAAATTCATTGATATTATTGGAAAAGATGTGGTAAATGTAACGTTAATTGTTAAGAGTATGCGTTTAGGAAAAAGAGTTGACAATAAAATTAGACCTCTTTTGATTACATTAAATTCCTTGGAAGATGTTTCAAATGTACTGAGAAATTATCGAACCAAGAATAATATATACGTGAATAGAGACCTTACTGTTCGTCAAAGAAACTTAGCTTATACGGTGAGATCTGAATTTAAACGAAGAAAGGATGGAGGTGAAAATGATATCAAGTTAAAGTATACGAATGGAATGCCAAAAATTGTAAAAAACTAGATTCAGCTCAACGAATAAGTAATAGCAAATTTGAAATAAGAGCTGTGTATCAAAATGTTCGAGGTTTAAATTCAAAACTAAATATTTTCTACATTAATTCTGCAACTGTAAATTTTGACGTTATTATGTTAACGGAAACATGGCTAACGGATTCGATAAAGTCAAGTGAAATAATGTGCAACAACTACCATGTTTTCAGATCCTCTAATGCAAGAAGGGGTCGAGGTGTACTAACAGCCATTTTTCACACGTATTCAGCCGAAGTCATATCCACGAACTCACCATTGGAACAAGTCGATTTACTAATAGTCAAAATGCATATCAAAAATGTCCCCGTACTGATAATCAATTTGTACATTCCTCCGTCGACCCCCATTGAAGACTATGGAGCTCTCCTGGATCATCTTGAAAACTGTTGCGACTTGTCAAATTATTGTATCATCGCCGGTGATTTTAACATACCAGAACTGTACGCATGCTTATATGATAATCGCAATCCCACAAATTTGTATAATGCGTTTGTTTCATTTTTAACTTTTAACAACTTAATACAACATAATCGCGTTCTAAATGCTAATGGCCGTATACTGGATGCAATTGTAACATCGGACGCTATAAGCTCTTCCATCGAGCACAATATAGAACCTCTGGTAAAAGAGGACAGTCACCATCCTTCATTATTAATGAAATTTTTTATCAACGTCATAAATGAAACCAAATTTGAACCGGCACAAACAGATAAGAAGTCATTTAATTTTAGAAAAGCTGATTTCAAAGGATTATATGAAGCTATATCAAAAGTAAATTGGAATGAAATGTTATTAATTGAAGATATAAATAAGGGTTGCGAATATCTAACTAATGTTATTACTAAATTGTTTTCTATATACGTTCCTCAACGAATAAACAAACAAAAAAACGTCTATCCTGTATGGTTTAATACCGACATTGTTAGAGCAATAATACAAAGGAAGTATCATTGGAAAATGTATAAAAAATACAAGGTTTTGTCACACAAAGAACGGGCGCGGCAATTAAATCAAAGAATAAGAAGTGCAGCAAGGGAAGAATACCAGAATTTTTTAAATTCTGCGGAAGAGAAAATTAGAAACGATCCCTCTCAGCTATGGTCTTTTGTAAATGAGAAAAACAAATCGTCAAGAATTCCCGGAGTCATGTCGCATGGTGAGAAAAAACTTGCCAATCCTCAGGACATTGTCAATAACTTCGCCATTTTATTCAGCAGCGTGTTTAAACAATATAATAGTAACTCATCTGTAAGTTCAAATCAGTGTGATAATAAGAAATGTGATACGAAATGTGACTGTGATAACATCTGTGATAATAATTTAAATGTACCTGTTTTACACAATTTTGTTATAAATGAAAAGGATATTTCTAAATGTGTACGGAAAATCAAAGCAAATTTTACAATGGGTGCTGATTCTATTCCGGCTTTTTTTATTCGTGATTGTATATCTTGTCTTATCACGCCCCTCCAACATCTTTATAACTTAATTTTAAAAACGGAGGTCTTCCCAGAAAGTTGGAAGATTGCAAGGGTATGTCCTATCTTCAAATCCGGCTCTAAATTTGAGATAACAAACTACAGACCTGTTGCAATTATTCCAAACTTTGCAAAGTTATTTCAAATCATATTGTTTGATAACGTTTATAGCCATATATTACAGCAGTTAACCGATCACCAACACGGTTTTGTACGAGGTAAATCAACATGTACGAATTTATGCAATTTTACACAATTTGTCTCAGATTCTTTAAACTGCACACAACAGGTAGATACAGTATACATGGACCTATCCAAAGCTTTTGATGTTGTAAACCACCCAATTCTATTGAAAAAGTTACATAATTTCGGATTATGCGATAGTTTAGTTAATCTTTTTAAATCGATATTAAGTGGCCAAAAGCAATATGTTGAATATTCAGGTTATAGGTCACCAGTGTATGAATGCCATTCTGGTGTTTGTCAAGGATCCAATTTAGGACCTTTATTATTCATTATTTATATTAATGATGTGGTAAAATGTCTAAACTTTGATTGTCGTATTTTTTTGTATGCAGATGACATTAAATTAGCAAAAATAATTGATAATCTCCAGGATTGTGAAAAGTTGCAGAAAGTTCTTGATGCAATAATTCGTTGGTGTCAAATACACAAGTTAGACATAAATATTAACAAGTGCTGTATTGTGTCATATAACAGGAAAACTAATGTTATAGAATATAATTATAATATTGGAGGAGTAGAGATTAAGAGATGTACTGAATTTAGAGATTTAGGTATCATTATGGACTCTAGACTGTCGTTCGTACCTCACATTAATAATATTAACTGTAAAGCTCTGAAGATGTTAGGTTTTGTCATACGCACTACAAAAGATTTCAAAAATACGGATTGCATGTTTTTATTGTACTTCGCTTATGTTCGCTCTATTTTGGAGTACTGTACGTTAGTATGGGATCCATATTATAATATACATATTTCCGCATTAGAAAATATCCAAAGAAGATTTTGTAAGTACGTATACTTTAGGAAACATGGGATATATCCAGTCCGTAATTACCCACAGAAACTACTGCTAGCTGAATTCGATTTAATACCCCTTGTAGATCGACGGAAGTACTTCTCTTTAACCTTTTTATATAAATTATTACATGGCATTATTCAGGACAGTAACCTTCTTTCTCAGATTAACTTTTGTGTACCTAGACTTAATAATCGTCAACCAGTTGTATTTTCTAATCAGGTATCACGTACCAATCAACACTTGCATTCCCCTATACTAAATATGACTAGGTTATATAACGTTAATGCTGCGCACTTGGACGTATTTGTTGAAAACTTTCGTTTTTTTTGTTGTACGTGTAAAAATCTATGTTACAATTATACACCACAATTAGCATGAACGTCTACTTACTAATAACTTGTATGTTTTTTTTTTTGTGTATTGTGAAATTATTCAAATGTTATTATGTACTATTTTGCCCTATATGAGCTTGCTCGTTGGGCTGTAATAAATTATTATTATTATTATTATTATTATTATTAAAAAGGCAGTTGGAACTCTCGAGACAGTTTCACATTAAAAATATGGCATTCAGCGCCCCCGAGAAAGTTTTACAATTTTAAAAAAGACAGTTGGGATCTCCAAGAAGGTTTCACATTCTTAAAAAAGACGTTTGGGACCCCCAGAAGTTTTCAAATTTAAAAAAAGTGTCAGTTGGGACCCCTGAGAATATTTCACATTTTTAAAAAAAGATATTTGGCGCACCCGAGAAGGTTTCACATTATTAGAAAAAACTATTGGATCCCTTGAGAAAGTTTCACATTAAAAAAAAGACCTTTGGTGCCCCGGAGAAGGTTTTACATTTTTAAAAAGGCAGTTGGAACCCCCGAGACAGTTTCACATTAAAAAAATGACATTTGGCGCCCCCGAGAAGGTTTTAGGTTTAAAAAAAAACGAATGGGACCCCCGAGGTTTCATATTTTCAGAAAATAAATTTGGGGCACCCGAGAAGGTTTTACATTAAAAAAAAATACAGTTGGAATCCCCGAGAAGGTTTCACATTCTTGGAAAATACATTTGGGGCCCCCGAGAAGGTTTTACATTAAAAAAAAGACAATTGGTGAAGGTTTCACATTTTTAAAGAAGATAATTGGGACCCCCGAGAAGGTTTCACATTAAAAAAAAAAGACCTTTGGTGACCCGGAGAAGGTTTTACATTTTTAAAAAGGCAGTTGGAACTCCCGAGACAGTTTCACATTAAAAAAATGACGTTTAGCGCCCCCGATAAGGTTTTACAATTTTAAAAAGACAGTTGGGACTCAGAGAAGGTTTCATATAAAAAAAAACCTTTGGTGCCACGGCAAGATTTTGCATTTCTTAAAAATTGGTCGAAAGTTGTTTTGACAGAACTTCCCTCGCTCCTGAAGTACAATGAAGCAAATCCAGCATTTTCGAGTTGTATTTGTTCTTTACACAATTTTGTGATGACGTTATCAACATTTTTTGCAAGGACACATATATCAACTTTGAATAGTGCAGTGTAATTCTAAAAATAACAGTGTTGGGAAAATGGAGTCAATAAAAAATTTTGGAAAATGTGAGGTTAGATTAGACGATCATAAATTTGAATTTCAGCACATACAAGCCTTAAAAAAAAAAAGAAAACTCAATGGCAACTTGATGAAATTTAAAAAAAAAACACTAATACACATATAGTGAACCAAGAGTTATAAGGTTATATGGCCATCATAAAATCATCCCATTGTGTCGAAGTTAAGTTGTTTACAATAGAAAAGGTTTTAGGGTCGTAAATAACGTGTCCACTGCAGCTCGACCGGCTCTTGTGTTTCGTTCAGGGGCGGCCTTCACTAAATATGAAAATCCACCACTCCACTATTTCTTTACTACCTGCAGCCGCTGAGGGTTCCGAAATAACCACTCGCTTTGAAAGCCGGCCCTGTTAAATATGAGCAAGAAATGTTTAGAAGATGATTTATTGCCAACCGGTAAGCTTAGTGCGAACCACACAAAGGGGGTATTTATTTGCGGTCAACTACTTTTATGATGGCCATATAACCTTATAGGTCTTGGTTCACTATACCTATAGTTTGGAGATAGAGAAGTACGCCGTGGGTTGGACGTAGCTTTAGCCGTCTGTGGTTGTGGCACTGGACTGGGAACATTCGCTGGAAGGTGATGAGTTTGACGGTGATTTGCATAAAGATGAGTGATGCAGCAGGCACAAATGAGTGGTTTCCTACGTTCAAAGAAAAAATCATGTATGCATCTGATATGGGAAATTTGGAGGCGAGAAATAATTGTTTGGTCTCTACATGTCGAATAGAAATATGGCATTTTGGTAGACAAATGAAATTGAATGGTTATTTAGTTCTCTTTCTTTCTTAGTTCGGTTTCTTACATTCTCGGCCAAATTACGCATTGTGTGGGTCTCACTAGACCATCAGTTTCTGCTGTTTCTTTATTTGATCTTTTAACTTTCTGCTATGAATCTTTAGCGGTTTATTCTGTTGAACAAGAAACTTTCATTGTTATGTCTTGTTGTCGCAATGGAACTTCGTAAACGAAGAGTTAGTGTATTCTGTAACCGCTTGTAAGCAAGAATATCTGATCAAATACCGTGATTTTATCATTCAAGAAATATCGCAACAGATTTGTTTGAATTGGGAGTGTCAACAAAAGGAAATCTCGTGGAAGACCTTCAGTGTCTGAGGAAGTTGTTGATGATTTGAGACGACTTGAGCAGAATCTGCAAACAACTTTACCAAAATTTCCTCAGCAGACAGAACATTTTTCAAATTAAAAAGAGAGTGAACACGTACCTTGAACAAAATGGTGAACATTTTCAACATTTACCAACTGAGAGGTGACACGTATTCATGACCTACTTCGACCCTATAATCATTTATAGAAACTGTGTAGATGGGACCGCATGAATTTACAGTTTCACGCCCAAAATTTCCCACTGATCTGTGGCAAAATGGTCCCCACATCATTGCCCTGTTTCGGAAGTAACACGTCTACATTGCAGCTGGTCGTTTTTTAATAAAATTGAGTTTTTCTACTTTGCATTAATAATACAGTGCATTTATTAATCATTTAGACCAGTGGAGGCTGTGGACGTTAAATTGACACATTCAGTACCCCCCAAGTTCACCAGATGTAACCCCTCTGGATTACTTCTTGTTCGGTCATCTAAAAAACACTAATTTTAAAACTCCCATTCACACCATCGAAAAACTGAAAGACATAAACTCGCACTCAATATATACTGAAGATGACGGAAAAAGAAGATCCAAAGATAAAAGTGAAAATAAGGAAAGAAAGCAATGTATAAAAAAATGACGTAAGTTCTGGTTGTAAGAAAACAACATTCTTTTAGGCAACATTTTATATCATTACAACTAATGAACACTGATTTTTAACCGAAGATATTAGACACAGGCACTTTTTCTAAGATCTTTTCAAACAAATAAGCAAACACTTTTCCAAAAGCTTCTTCATAACCACTCTTAACATCATGATAAATATCCAACGCATTTTGCTTAAATATCTTCTTCACCCGATCAGCCGCTTCTTCATCGCCATCAAACAAATTTTGAAGATCAAAATCTAAATCCCTGGGTTGCATATCAAGTTGCTGGGAAAGAATGTTAAAATATTTTTGACCGTTCTTTTCATATTCTCCAAGTTTAAAAGTAAGCCCAAGTTGATTATCGCCTAGAAGCATTTACAAGTATTTATGAGTCGAGAAATATATCAAACTTACGGAAAATACTCCATCCAGTTCCGTTTCCATAAACAGACAACATCATAATTTGGCCATGCAGTTCATAATTGAAGTCCAGTCGAAAATTTGGCACGACGCACTCTAGGTTTAAGGTGTTTTCTGTATAATTAAACCTGTTACAAAAAACAATATATACCTAACTGTGATTAACAAAAACTGCCACAACTCACCCAGCTTTGGAACAGGAAGTTTCATTAAAACCTGACAGTTTCAAATTTTTGAAAATTTGTTTAGTAGCCACATACTGAGAACCGGAATCTATAATCAGGGACGGAATGACCAAGGATTCTAGGCTTACTAAACCTAATTTTTTTATAGGATGATCCATCTCCTTTATTGCACTTTCGATGGCTTTTGGCAGACACATGTCCGAGGATATTTGCTTTAGGTTACATTTTTTGAAACCAGAAGCTAGAATTTTGAAACTGTCAGAATAGTGTGGATAGTGTAACAACAGGCTTACGTAATTTGGCCCCGAAGCTGGTAACTACAAAACAAGTCCAAAGTGTTGCTAGTAACAGCTTCATTTTCTTCTGTTTGAGGAATGGTTAGAAAAATTTTATTTGCCATATATTTATATAGGTACACCTGACAATATAAAAATGGATCGGTTAACAAGTTATGTTTATTTATAGTAATTATTCTGAATAGTATTATCATTATGTGAGTTGTTTACCTTTATCTAAGATGATTTTAATAGAAAAAACTAGCAACAAATTTTCATTGTTTATTTTTGTTTTCGTAGACAGCCGAATATTTAAAATAACAATTAACCGTTCTTTTAACCAAATATTTCAGGCACAGGCACTTTTTCCAAAATTTTTTCAAAAACATAAGCAAACACTTTTCCATAAGCTTCTTCATAACCAGCCCTAACTTCATTGTAAATATCCAACGCGTTTTCTTTTAATATCTTTTTCATACGAAGAGTCGATTCCTCATCACCGTCAAACAAATTTTGAAGATCAAAGTCAATATCCGTGGGCTGCATCCTGAGTTGTTGGGACAGAATATTGAAATATGTGTTACCCTTCTTTTCGTATTCTCCAAATTTAAAACTAAGTCCAAGCTCATTATTGTCTTAAATTGTTTTCAAAAAATAAATAATAATGAATTAAAATTGTGATCTAACTTACGGAAAAGAAGCCATCCTGTCCCATTTCCGTAAATAGTCACCATCATTACTTTCCCATGAATCTCATAATGGAAGTCCATTCGGAAATTCGGCACAACGCACTCCAGATTTAAGGTTTTGTTTTTATAATCAAACCTGTCAAAAATTATACGTTGTTAATTGCGACTGTCGAAAATTTAATCACTCACTCAGCTTTCGAACAAGACGTTTCGTTAAAACCCGACAGTTTCATATCCTTATAAATTTGTTGAGCAACTAAGAACTGAGAGCCGGCATCTATGATCAGTGATGGTATTACCAAAGGTTGTAGACCTAGTACGCCCAATTTTTTTATGGGACGGTTCATCTGCTTTATTGCACTTTCGATGGCTTTCGGTAAACAATCCTGGGAGGAGATTTGCTTTAAGTTACATTTTTTAAAACCAGGAGCTGAAATTTTAAAAATCCTCAAAATAGTATTAGTGCAGATAATAAAAAACTTACGTAATTTGGCCCCAAAAGCGGTAGCTACCAAAGTGGCCCAGATTATTATTTTTACTAAGTAGTTCATTTTCTGCGGTTTGAAGAATGTTTGAAACATTTTAATTGCATTATACTTATATACCAGTCATAGGATTATTGCATTTATAAACCGGTTATTTTATTTATAGTGATTAAATTATTTTGGAAATTGTCGCGTCTATCTGGTTAGTTGTTTACCTTTACGTAAGAGGATTTGGCTTGATTTAGCTTCAAATTAGAGAACGAAATGAGGGTTACTCTTAACGTTACATTTTTATTTTATTTTTACCCATTATATAAATTTAACCAAAAATATCGTAAACAGGCACTTTCTCCAAAATCTGTTCAAAAATATGAGCAAATACCTTCCCAAAGGCTTCTTCATAACCCGGTTTAACGTCGTCAAAATAATCTACGACATTTTCTCTGACTGCATTCTGAAGACGATCGCTCATTTCTTCATCACCTTCAAACAAATTATCCAATCGAAAATCAATCCCTTTGAATCGCATCTTCAGTTGTTGATGGACGATATTAAAATAATTTTTACCCTGCTTTTCGTATTCTCCAAACTGGAAATTAAGCTCGACGTGATTATCGACTAGAATTACATATTTTAGATTAATAAGCAAGTAATAAATGTGTCAGTTTTACCGAAAACCGTCCATCCCGTTCCGTTTCCGTAAACCGACATCCTCAAAATTTTCCCATGTAGTTCATAATTAAATTCCATGCGAAAACGTGGCACGACGCACTCTAGGTTTAACGATTTCGTTTTATAATTGAATCTATAAAAATTGTATGGTAATCAGTGTGCTTTTTAAATATAAGTACTCACTCGGCTTTGACACAAGTAGTTTCATTAAAACCTGACAGTTTTAGGTTTTTAAAAATTTGCTGACCATGCATAACTTGAGAACCAGCATTTATAATCATGGATGGTATTACCAAAGGTTCTAGGCTCACTAAACCCAATTTTTTTATAGGACGATCAATCTGCTTTATTGCACCTTCAATAGCTTGCGGTAAACACATGTTAGAAGAGATTTGCTTTAAGTTACATTTTTTAAAACCAGAAGCTATAATTTTGAGAAGTGTTAGAATAATGTGTATGGTGATAAAAATGGACTTACGCAATTTGGCACCAAAGCTGATAGTTATGAAAGAGGCACAAAGTATTGTTTGTACGTACTTCATTTTTGTCGCTTTGACGGAAAAATTCTATTAGCTATATATATACACTAGATTAAAATGGATTGATAAACCAGTTATTTTTATTTATGATAGTAATGTCACTTATGTTGTTGTTTACCTTTATTACGTAAGGGGTTTTTGATTAAATCTGGGTCCTGTTCAACTTTAGGTCTAGGAATAAAAAGACTTATTTGCGTTTTAGAGATGTTTGTTTTGTGTTCATTTTGTTAATAAAATAATTAAACCGAAGCAATTTAGCATATTAATTTCTTTTATTTTCTTTTTTTATGTCTGCAGGATCAATTAAAGCATTTGTAAAGTTGTTAAGGAAAATTTTCTCCCAAGAATAATTAAATCAGCTAGAGAGCGGATTTCTAAGTTTAATGCTTTTTATGTAAAATGTAAGCAGACAGTCCCGAAGAAGTAATTATGAGGGTCTCGAACATATTTTCTATAATGTAAAAATACGCTGTAAAATATTTTTTAATTTTTTTTCTCATAGGTGCGAACATCAACTGTGGCGAAAATTTTGTCAACAGGGGACCAAAATTTAAAAACATCACTATCTGGCAAGCGAAAACCAACGGATTTGTTTACAAATTAGACGTTTCGGAAAGACCTGCAACGACAAATTTGGCAACTTAATGAAAAAAAAACGAATATTTCACTGTAGATACTCTTTTGGCATATTCTAGGGAACAGTTGGAATTTAAATGGGGGCGAACCATATTATACAAAATTCTTAAGTCAATGGGTTATAAACACAGGGAACTAAATGGTCGCAACATTCTATGTGAACGAAAACATGTCGTTGCAGCCAAAATTATTTTTTTGAGAACATATTTACAGTTTCTAAATTCTTGTGAAAATTTGGCTTTCGTGTATTTGGATGAAACATGGATCTATCAAAATGGTTCGTTCATTCGTCGCTGGGTGCACGATACTGATCTATAGAGAGCGGATTTCTAGATTTAATGCTTTTTGTGAAAAATGTAAGCACTTCAAAACTTTTTTATATCTGTAACTATGATACAATTTGGAGTCATTTGACACATTTTTTATGCTTATTTGTCTTTTTTTTAATTTTATGCATATTAAAACTTATATGCTTATTTAATGCTTTTTTCGACGAATATGAGTTTTAATGCATATTTTGTTCAAATGCCGGCCTTGTCGGGATGACAAATACTTGTTAGTTAGCCGTATCGTATCGTATGCACTTTACCTGGACTTGACCATTGAAGTGAATAGGTTCCGGTCGTTTGGGTAATAAAATTTTATTATAGGATTGGAAAAATACTCCATAGATTTTATGACTTTAAATCCTTACTTCCGTTGATAATGAATTAAAGCTTTTCACCAGATGTTCGTTTTCGGCATTTTGCGGCAAGACCGTTGAAGATTTTCTAGAAAAAAGGATTATTGTACCCAACTACCTACCTTAAAATTTTTCTAATGGAAACTTTTAACTAAATGAACCGTTTATTTCACAACCATCAGTCTATCGCATTTGTCGTAGTACAGTGTTATACGTGGTTCTCCCTTGTAACATGTTGAGTTCTTTTTGGTAATATTACTAATATTACTAATATTTTAAAAGAATGAGTGGATAAGGGATTTTCCAGAATTAAAATTAGAAAACAACAAAATATTCTGCAGAGCTTGTGTGAAAACCGTAAGCCCACTAATTTTTTTTTGTCTATTTTCCTTTGTTAATCCTGTATATGTACGTTGTTTTAGATTCAAAGTGATAAAAAATATAACGTGACGCAACATGTCAGAACGACTCTTCATGTAGAAAGGAAGAAAATGTTTGAAGTTTCTAAAATTAAACAGCAGACCATACATGAATCTGTTGCATCTACTTCCACAAAAGATGAGCAGTTTCAGTTTAATTTCGATTTATGTAAAATGATGATCCAGTCCAATATACCTTTAAAAAAATTGGAGAAAGGCCCTCTTCAAGAATTCCTTGAAAAACACTGCAATCGACATATTCCGGTTGAAAGTACTCTCCGAAAAAATTATGTAGGCCCAGTGTTTCAGCAAGTTTACAACGAAATTAAACATCGCATTGGAGATAATTATTTATGGTTCGCTGTCGATGAAACAACCGATAGTTGTGGAAGATACGTGGCAAGTTTAATTGTTGGAATCTTAAATGAATGTTTCCCTAGTCGAGGGTATGTAGTAAGTTTGAAAATGTTAGATAAAACAAATGGCAATACGATTACCAGATTTGTAAATGACAGTCTTACGTCACTATTTTTGCCAAATGCCGTACCGGCGAATAAAATTTTATTGATGATCTCGGATGCAGCTCGTTATATGTTGAAAGCAGGGAATAATCTAAAAAGATTGTACCTTAATTTAATTCACTATACTTGCATTGCCCACGGTTTAAACAGAGTGGCTGAAGGAATACGTTTGCAGTTTCCTACTGTTAATAAATTAGTGGCAAATGGTAAAAAGATTTTTGTTAAAGCCCCACTAAGAGTGCAACCTTTTAAGGAAAAATTTCCAAACATACCATTGCCCCCAGAGCCGATTCTAACGAAGTGGGGAACATGGTTACAGGCCACATTTATTATGACAAATATATCAAAGAATTTGAGGAGGTAGTTACCGAGTTTAGCGAAGATTCTTCTCAATCGATTAAAGATTGCATAAATATTTTGGAAAACAAAGATTTGCGACAAGATCTAGCTTTTCTAAGAAGCAATTATCAATTCGTATGTGAGGTAATAGAAAAGTTAGAAAAACCCAACATGTTGTTGGTAGATGCCATAAACTTAGTGAAAGAATTTAAACAACAAGCAAACGCAGTAAGGGGTGATATTGGTACTAGAGTATCTCAAAAACTTGACGAAGTGTTAAATTAAAATGCAGGTTTCGGTGTTCTTTCCGACGTTGCTCGTGTTTTACAAGGCCAGAAGGTGGAAAATTTGGAGTTAGATTCAACATTAGTTGCAAAAGTCAAATTTGCGCCAACAACGAGTGTGGATGTTGAACGCACATTCTCCAATTTTAAACACATTTTAAATGATCGGCGAAAAAATTTTACAGTGGACAACTTGGAACATATTACAATCATAAATTGTTTTAAAGAAAACTGAAATACGTGTGTAAAATATAAAGTCTAGGATTATTGTAATAATATTTTATCCAAAGTCCTAAGAAGTGTTCTTTGATTTGTAATATGATTATGTTTTTAATGCTTTTTTGCTTAAAATAAAACTTTTTTAATGAAAATATTGTGCTTATTTAAGTGCTTATTCTTAATTTTTTGTGCTTATAAATCCGATCTCTAATTATTACTCGTATATACCTGAGCATCTACTCTATGTACTGAGTACCTACTTGGAAACATTCTATCTCTCCGGACCCAAATTGAACATCTACGCGTTTTGTGAGCACTTAATCTAAAAATGAGCATCGGCGTGGCTAATGAGTAATGACTGGGCTGTCTGTAAAGCAGCTTAGAAAACGAGTAGGATCGTTGTAAGAGTGAACTTTGACTAAACATGGCGACTTTCATGAAGGTGGAATGTCGTCAAAAGGTGCATTCAGTTTGAAAAACACATTAGGAGCGGGAATATCGAAAACTTTTCAGATAATTAACTTTTATTTTTGCATAAATTGTGCAGTGTGTTTTTTCTAACACTGGCTAGAGATTCCCATTTCAAGGTGTCTACCCCATACTAACTTATATTTTGGTGACTCGATTTTTGCCTTGATGGTTGAACACTGTCACTGTTTTCCTTTTTTGTTGTATGGAAATGCTACTTGAACATCAACTGTTACCTACTGAAATATTAATTAGCATCATCTAGAAAAACTAGAAATATTTTGATTTGATATTCGAGTAGATACTTCATATTTCGAGTATGAGCATCTACTGAGTTTTATTTATATCAACCATTGTCAAAAAATTGATCGAACGTTGTTTCGACAGAACTTCCTTCGCACCAAAAGTATAATGAAACATATTCAGCATTTTCGAGTTGAGTCTTTGCTTCACACAATTTTGTGATGACCTAATCAACATTAACGATCAACACGTATGCCACCTTGGATTGGTGCAGTGTAATACTAAAAATAACTGTATTGTATTCCCAAAATTATCTGCGAAAATCGAGTGAGCCGTTCCACCAATTTTTGGGGGGAATAAATAAATATTCTTAACAATTTACCATGCTTACAATAACTTTAAAAAGTCTGCAAGATCTCAAAGTATTCATTCCTGCAACTCTTGAGTTATTCAATAAAATAAATTGACTGATCCATACATTTTTTGAGTCACTGTAAAAGCAAATCTAAAAATATGAATGCAATGTGAAATTACGAATATATACTGGTGATATTTTGCACATTTTAGATAGGATTTATTCGGCAAAATTTTGAGATCACGTCATCAAGTTTTTGGGCTTGATAAACAGATATAATTTGATTAAAAAGCTACCATAAAAGCTAAATTGACTCAGTGATTAATTTTTTTGAGACATCCCCTATAAGCAAAACTAAAAAATATGAATGTAATGATAAATCACAAGTATAGTATCATCCTATTTTGGACATTTTAGATGGGATTCACTTGGCAAAATTTTGGGCTGACGTTATCAATTTTTTGGAGAGGATAAGTAAATATATTTTGAATCAAAATTGATTATGCTTATCATATGTTTAAAACATCTGCAAGATTTCGAAGCATTCGGTTGTGTAGATTCAAAGTTAAATAGTTGGTGAAACGAAGTTCACGGGGTCAGCTAGTGTGAAATATAGACAGATGAGCGTTTTGCTCTGTTTTCAAATTTATTCAAATCTCAAATTTTTAGGCAACCAGTAATAGCCAACAGCAGTATGAGAAAAATACTTTAAGTAACAATATACTTTATTCTGTTAACTACTTCTTTATTATTATAATTTTCAACATGGTATAAAAACTACATAAAATTAATGACATTACAAATAACAAAAATCATTTAGCTGAAGATATCATAAATCGGCACTTTCTCCAAAATCTCTCCAAAAACATAAGCAAATACCTTTCCAAAAGCTTGTTCATAACCGGGTTTAACATCGTCAAATACTTCTAGGGCATTTTCTCTGGCTGCATTTTGAACACGATTACTCATTTCTTCATCACCATCAAACAAATTGTCCAATTGAAAAGCAATATCTTTGGGTCGCATTTGCAGTTGTTGATGGACGATATTAAAATATTTTTTACCCTGTTTTTCGTATTCTCCAAACTGGAAATTTAGTTCAAACTGATTATCGACTAGAATTACAAATTTTAAATTAATAAGCAATTAATAAATGTGTCAGTCTTACGAAAAACCGCCCATCCCGTTCCGTTTCCGTAAACAGACATCATCAGAAATTTCCCATCTACTACATAATTAAATTCCAGGCGAAAACGTGGCACGACGCACTCCAAATTTAATGTTTTCGTGTTATAATTAAATCTACAAAAATTATATCGTAATGGGTGTGGTTTTCAGAACCTAAGTACTCACTCAGCTTTGGTACAAGAGGTTTCGTTAAAACCCGACAGTTTCATATTTTTAAAAGCTTGCTGAGTGTGTATAAACTGAGAACCGGCGTCTACAATCAGGAATGGTATTTCCAACGGTTCTAGATTCACTATGCCCAGTTTTTTTATGGGACGATCCATTTGCTTTATTGCACTTTCAATAGCTTGCGGCAGACACATCTGGGAGGAGATTTGCTTTAAGTTGCATTTTTTAAAACCAGGAGCTAGAATTTTGAGAATCGTTAGAATAATGTGTATGGTGATAGCAATGGACTTACGTAATTTGGCACTAAAGCTGACAGTTATGAAAGAGGCGGAGAGTATCGTTAGTATGTATTTCATTTTGGTGGCTTGGACTGAAGAAATTTATTGGCGATGTAATATATACACTTCAGGAGATCAAAATGGATTAATAAACCAGTTACACACTATTTTTATTTGTATTAATAACTTAGCATAGTTATATCACTTATATTGTTGTTTACCTTTATGTAAGAGAATTTTGGTTAGATCTGAACCCTGTTCGACTTCAGATCTAAGAACAAAAAAAATTTATTTGTGTTTTAGAAATATATTCACTTTGTTTTAATTTTATTAAGAGATAATTAAACGGGACCGATTTAATTGATTCATTTCTTTTCTTTTTTTATTTTCTGTCTGCAATATTGAAGGACTCTTACACAGATATATAGGAAGAACGATCAAACAAGATATTTCTTGATTTTTGAAGCAATAATTATCAACAAATAATAACGATGACAGTGGTTTTGGAATCCTGAAAAAACAGACATGCTATTATCCGTTCACGATCTTTATATAGTAGGGTTGGGCATGAAAATCTAGTGAATTTGTTGGTATTCGATGGAGAAGAATAAAAATTCCCTGAACTTTTTTCGTTAGGTTATGTTTTATTAAATTAAAGGTTAAAAAATATGCCAGAAATATAAACATTGTTGCCGATACTTTTAGTTTTCAGTAGCAATGACCAAGTTAACGGTATCTATTTCTTAGAAAGCATAAAACTTTACGCTATTTAAAACAGTTATTCGGCTTTTTGTAAGTGTCTATTTCATATGTAAGGAACAAACACTAAAATTTTATTTAAACATTGTTTTTATATGAATGGGGGTTCGACATACGACTATTGTCGCATGTCACATTTAGCATCTCATCTTTAATTCTCAATCATCAGTTCGTTCTGCTCGCCCACTCTTCTTAGAAATGGAAATTTCGACCTTTGTGAACAGCCTATTTCCATATCTTCCAACTTCTTTTTTCATTTTTCTAATATTACTAAAAGGGTTTGTAAAAGACAACAACCTTGCCCTAGTCCTTTGATGGGTTTAGCTCTTCTGAAATATTTTTCCGGCCTTAAATTGAATAATTTATCTATACAGCTATCACTAATGCTTACGTAAGTGCTCCTTATTTGCTTTTACTAAGTACTTCCAAACGCTTATTAATAAGAACGTTACTATACGCCTTCTCCAGGTCCATGAAGAGTTACAAATAAAAATGAAAATGCTTAAAATTTGGTGCAAAGTAACAACGTGGATGATCTAACTAAAATTATACTTATTTTGTTGTACGTCAGGTAGTTTTTCACATACTACCTTGGTAAATTTAGAACGAAAGATGCGTAAAAATATCACCCCCCCCGACAAGCTATAATTCACTCCATTTCCATTATTTCGCTATGAAAATCTGTATCATCACCGCCATTTTCAAATACAGATTCTGAATCAGATTCACCTAGCGAAATAATGAAAGGAGGTATAGATTCATCCGAAAGATGTCCCATATTTTTTTCCCAATCTGCCAAAATAAGTTTTTCACAATGTTTACAAAAATTTTGCCACAAGCTTCAAGTACATTTAGAAAGCGCCTCAAGCCATAAATTCTCCACCCTATTTTTTAAAGAAGGTAGAGAATTTATATGCTTGTTGTAATAGTTCTTACAAAATCCCCAAGCCATTTCGATTGGATTATATTGACAATGGTACGGAGGTAATCTAAGAACTTCATGGCCACTTTCTCTTAATGTCTCGTCTACCAAATATCTTTTTTTTTCTATTGTTTCTGAAGGGTTTGATTAAATCCAACAAGTGTTTCTTCGAAAAATTTAACATTATGTTTAAAGAGCCATTCCTGCATTTCACATTTTTTCTAGAAAAAGTGGGTGGTTTTTTCAACTCAACCGAATGATACGCTGCATTGTCTAAAACAACCACACATTTTTGGTTCAACTTTGCCAAAGCAGGAATGAGCTGATTAACCACCCAGTTTTGAAAAATTGTCCCGTTCATCGTTTTATGATAGTCTCTATCGTTATTTTTTGAATTTAAAAAATTGTTACAACCATCCAAGAACCCCGTTGAACAAGCCGCGTGGAGAATAGTAAACCTTGATCCTTCACTTTTAATTTTGGTGGGATTGCTTTTTAGATCAGTATCTTGGACCCAGCGACGGATGGACGAACCATTTTGATAGACCCATGTTTCATCTAAATACACGAAAGTCAAATTTTCATAAAAATTTAGAAACTGTAAATATGTTCTCAAAAAGTAATTTTGGCTGCAACGACATGTTTTTGTTCACATTGAATTTTGCTACCTTTTACTTCCCTGTGTTTATAACCCATTGACTTAAGAATTTTGTATAATGTGGTTCGCCCCCCTTTAAATTCCAACTGTTCCCTAGAATATGCCAAAAAAGTATCTACAGTGAAATATTCGTTTTTTTCATTAAGTTGCCAAATTTGTCGTTGCAGGTCTTTCCGAAACATATAATTTGTAAATAAATCCGTTGGTTTTCGCTTGCCAGATTTTGGCCCCCTGTTGATAAAATTTTCGCCAGTTGATGTTCCCACCTATGAGAAAAAAAATTAAAAAATATTTTACAGCCTACTTTTACATTACAGAAAATATGTTCGAGACTCTCATAGTTACTTCTTCGAAAGAAAGATCAGACCTGTCTTTTCGAAACTGCAAAAAACTTCTTTTTATTGCAATTTTTTGTTGCAGTAAAACTATTTTAGGTATTTTCTTTTTAAATAATGTCGCAATGATCTGTGAATCTGTCACAATGACAAATTATTTATGCTGATAAAATTAAAACATTTATTTGCTTGATTAAAAAATTCCGTCTAATAATTCTGATCTAATAAATGAAGTAGAAAATTGGCAATCCAGCTCAAAGCAAATGTCAATCAGACTACTGACAGACAAAAAACTAAATCATCAAATCAGTTTATCCAACTTAAAAAAAAATATCAAAGCCTACTTTACTATATTAAAGTCGTGAATGGATAATATTTACATGTTTTTTTCTGCATATGCAAAGTGTGCTAAAAAAGATGTGGTACTTTTCCAAATTTTTATAATTGCTATATTTTTGAATTTGTCAAATTTATTTTTATTAGTTCGAATTTCAAATAATTGCTTTAATTTATTGAGTTAGTTTACGGTAACTTTCAACAGGATGATGCTACTGTTCATAAAACTGAAGCCACATTATGATTTTAATTTTCCTCAAGGTGTCAAGTGTCCATAAAATTAACATCATTACAAATAATAAAAATTATTCAATCAAAAATATCATCAATAGGCACTTTTTCCAAAATCTCTTCAAAAATGTAAGCAAATACTTTTCCAAATGCTTCTTCGTAACCACTTTTAACATCGTCATACACGTCGAGAATATTTTCTTTTGCTATTTTCTGAACACGATCACTCATTTCCTCATCACCATCAAACAAATTTTCCAAACGAAAATCAATATCTTTGGGTCGCATGTTCAGATGTTGATGGAGGATGTTAAAGTATGTTTTACCCTTCTTTTCGTATTCTCCAAATTGAAAGGAAAGCTCAAGGTGATTATCAACTAGAATTACATGTTTTAAATTAATAATCAATTAATAAATGTGGCAATCTTACAAAAAACCGTCCATCCCGTTCCTTTTCCGTAAACAGATATCATCAAAAATTTCCCATTTATTTCATAAAGAAATTCCATTAGAAAACGTGGCACGACGCACTCCAGATTTAACGTTTTCGTGGTATAATTAAATCTGTAAAAATTACGTATATGGTAATGGATATGTTTTTAAGAATGTAAGAACTTACTCAGCTTTGGAACAAGTTGTTTCATTGAAACCCGACAGTTTCATATTTTTGTAAATTTGCTGAGTATGCACAATCTGAGAACCAGCATCTACAATCAGGGATGGTATCACCAAAGGTTCTAGGCCCACTAAGCCCAATTTTTTTATAGGACGATCCATCTGCTTTATTGCACTTTCAATAGCTTGCGGTAGACACGTATGAGAAGAGAGTTGCTTGAAGTTACATTTTTTAAAACCAGCGGCTAGAATTTTGAGAATCGTTAGAATAGTGTGTATGGTGATATCAATGGACTTACGTAGTTTGGCACCAAAGCTGATAGTTATGAAAGAGGCGAAGAGTATTGTTAGTAAATACTTCATTTTGGTGGCTTTGACTGAAGAATTTTATTTGCGATGTAATATATACACTTCACGAAATCAAAATGGATTGATAAACCAGTTATTTTTATCTATATTAAGAACTCAGCATAGTTATATCACTTCCTATATTGTTGTTTACCTTTATGTAAGAGAATTTATTGCGTTTTAGAAATATATTCACTTTGTTTTCATTTTGTTAGAAGATAATTAAATCGGAGCAAATTAATTTATTCATTTCTTTTCTTTCTTGTTTTATGTCTGCAGTACTGAAGGATTCTTATACAAATATGTAACAATTTTCAATAACTGAGACCGGTAACAGTGATAAAAATTGTCGTGAACTTGTTACATATTTGAGTTTCAAAAATTTTTGACTAATAAAAAATACGTTACACGAAAAAATTTCAAAGGAATTTGTTATACTTGCTAGCATGAAAAAGTTCTAAATCGTTCGGAAGCTCACTTAATCTTCATTTTAGTATTCACCAGTGGTGTTGGGCAGTTTCTAGATACTTGTATCTAAATAAAGTATCTAGATACATTTTTGGGTATCTAGTATCTGTATCTAGATAAAATCGAATTTAAGCACAAAATATCTGTATCTAGATACAAAATTAATGGCGCAGATACAGATACATTTTTTATTTCACTTTTTTTCAGTAGTTATTAGTTGAGTTATACTAGTAGTAATTTTTGATACTTCATGTTGATGATTTTGGTCACATAAACAAAAATAGAGGTAAGAGGTCGACTAATAGTGTTCTGTCACGGAAATTTTCATATTTTCCCACATTGTAGCCTTCAGTACTTATAGACCTTTAAATATAATCCTGAGGGGTAATAAATCTAAGCCATGGTACGATGGTATTTTAAAAACCATAAACCACAATTATTCATTATTCACTGGGTTTTACCCTTGTCGGGGCAATGCATTTTATCTGTGTACCTGAGCAACCCGGGTCCGGTAGGCCCGCTGGTTGTATTTATGTTATTAAATAAGAGTAATTTTAATAGTAAAAATATTTGTTTAAGGTATGTTACTATTTTTAGAAAACAGTAGTTGCGTGTTACATAATGATTAATTTTTTCAATTAGCACAAATTAGTTCTGTAATCGACTAATCGAATGTTCAATACATACATTTCTCTCGCATAAATCGCATATTTGTTACTGTTTTATACCTTTATTTTTCAGACAAATGTAGCATCATTTCCTGTTGCCACATGTGTCATTTCTTCACTTTTTCATTGTTGGACTTAACGCGAGGCGGGCTTGGCAGGTCCGTTTTGCTCTAGAATGTGCCGATTATGTTTAAGTGTAAATTTTGGGCAATAAAATTAATATTTTTACAACCCTCGGTAGAATAATTTATCGTGATATATTCTCAGAAATCGTGAAACGAGATTAAAATAAAATGAGTTTCAACAAAAATCTGAAAATTTAAAGTTGCACTCTGGTGATTCCGGCCTGCCAGGCAGCCTTTGACCCTATAAGGGATTTAAATACCTTTCTAAGGGCCGGTTTATCAATGCTCAGTTAAAAGTGTCTGTTAAGTAACTGTCAGATAAGGGTAACTAGCAGTTAACGGAGGTAAAGTGTTTATCAATGCACGATGTTTCTTCCAGTTTCGGAGCTCGAAGTTTAGCTGTTACTCCTTTAAGTTGGTAACGCTCACCCCACTGGAAATGAATTGTGATTGGTCAGTTTAAAACTACCCCGACCTTGAAAATTCCATCAGATTCGATCCGCATTCGGTATTCAACGATTGTATATCGCATTTCACGTGATGAATCATGAAAAAGCAAAATTCAGCATTAGAAAAAAAGTATTGGAAATTAAAAATGAAACAAGTAGGTACACCTATAAATAAATACAGAGAGATCGAAAAAGAAATTAGTCAAAGTTGGCCATGCACGAAAAGGCGTTTGTCTTAGTTTAAAATATTTTTTTATTAATCGTCACGTTGACAAAAGTAATTTGCACTGTTATCAAACGAAATTAAAGCTTTTTTGTTATTAGAATCTTCAGAAATGGGATAAATTTTAGACAAAATTGGAAAACGGTGATTTTAATTCATTCTTATGTGTTTTAAAAGTAGGCGTCATAATGCTAATTTTAAACTGTCAATTTGACATTTAATAAAAAAAATTAAATTACCCTACCACCGTGATGACGACAAACGGCTTGTCGTGCATGGCCTACTTCGATTAATTTCTTTTTCGATCTCGCGGTATTATTAGATAGGTTTTTAATTTTTGGTACCTACATTAGACCTGGAAAATAATCAGCTAATAATAAGTGTTTTTCTCATCTTTTCTCTGTCAATTTGTTGCACAACATAAGTCCTCATCAAAATATTGTTAAATTCATAACAGATTTATTTGGATTTGTTAGGTTATGTTGCCATTAACTGTGGATAACGCTTTAACTGACAGTTTGAACTGTCAGTTAATTTATCGGGCACTTTGACCACCAGTTTTGAGCTAGCGGGTAATGATAAACAGGTTAACTCACAGACAAGCTTTAACTGCCAGTTACTTTAACTTAACTGCGCATTGATAAACCGGCCCTAAGAAATTGTACTTATTTTGCCTTAAACGGAACAAGCAATTCTTTCTAAAATGTATATACCTGCCGCACCGGGATAGACGATTACTGGACATGGTCATAAAAACATCGTAAGCAGATATTGAAGAATAATAATTTATGACAGGTTGCCGACAACAGACCTTCAGCACAGAATAATCATTTCCCGTATTCTTTTGAAATATTAAATTTAATGCTGGAGATAATTATTAGATTCAAACACAATTTGAACACTGTAGTATGGGAATAAAAACAAAAAAAAAATCTTTTTAAGCGTGCGTAATAAATATTGTACAATTTGCGACGCTTCAAACAGCGAAGCGATGGCCTATTTGCAGGAAAAAAGAAAAGATTTTTCAGTCTTGAATAACTATGCTACAGTAAAATGTTTATTTTTTAAATTTAATACCACAATCCCTTCTTCTGCACCTGTGGTACGGGTGTTTAGTAGCGGAAGCCAAATTCTGACACCAAAAAGAGATAATTTAGGTGACAATACTTTCCAAATGTTAATTAAAAAAAATCATTAAACAATACATAAAAAAATACATAAACATGTTTTCAGTTATTTTATTCGCCAAAGCTTCAAAAAATATCTGTTTTCTTGTATCTGTATCTAGATACATTTTGAAAAAATCGAAAACAATCTGTATCTAGATACTTTTAAAAGTATCTGTCCCCAACACTGGTCTTAAAGTACAACGAAAGCTTCAAAAAGCTCATTCTCTGTATTTGGAACTGAATCTCATTAGACGGCTTTCATATCTTTAAACGAGATCGCTCATAGAACTGAAGTTAAATTATGATTTTAATTTTCCGTAGGGTATAAAATGTACATAAAATCAACGTCATTACAAACAACAAAAATCATTTAACCAAAAATATCATAAACAGGCACTTTCTCCAAAATCTGCTCAAAAATGTAAGCAAATACTTTTCCAAAGGCTTCTTCGTAACCACCTTTAACATCATTATACATGTCGAAGATATTTTCTTTTGCTATTTTCTGAACACGATCACTCGATTCTTCATCACCATCGAACAAATTTTCCAAACGAAAATCAATATCTTTGGGTCGCATATTCAGATGTTGATGGAGTATATTAAAGTATGTTTTACCCTTCTTTTCGTATTCTCCAAACTGAAAGGTAAGCTCAAGGTGATTATCCACTAGAATTACAAATTTTAAATTAATAAGTAAGTAATTAATAAATGTGTCAATCTTACGAAAAACCAACCAGCCTGTTCCTTTTCCGTAAACAGATATCATCAAATATTTCCCATTTACTTCATAATTAAATTGCATGAGGAAACGTGGCACGACGCACTCCAGATTTAACGTTTTCGTGGTATAATTAAATCTACAAAAATTCGATGGTAATGAATGTGTTTTTAAAAATGTAAGAACTCACTCAGCTTTGGAACAAGATGTTTCATTGAAACCCGACAGTTTCATATTTTTGTAAATTTGCTGAGTGTGCACAACTTGAGAACCAGCATCTATAATCAGAGATGGTATTACCAAAGGTTCTAGGCTCACTAAACCCAAGCTCTTTATAGGACGATCCATTTGCTTTATTGCACTTTCAATAGCTTGCCGTAGACACAAGTGGGAGAAGATTTGCTTTACGTTACATTTTTTAAAACCAGAAGCTAGAATTTTCAAAATCGTTACAGTAATGTGTACCTATGTTGATGAAAATGGACTTACGTAGGTTGGCCCCAACGCTGTTAATAATGAAAGAGGCGCAAAGTATCGTTTGGAAGTACTTCATTTTTGTGATTTTGACTGAAAAGTTTTATTTGCGATACTTATATATAAACTTCACAAGATTGAAATGAACTGATAAACCAGTTATTTTTATTTAGGTAAGTATATTAATAGTTCAGCATTGTAATAGGTCTAGGTACAAAAAAAAACCTCATTTGCGTTTTAGAAATATTTCTTTTTATTTTCATTTTGTCTAGTGAATAATTGAACCTGAGCAATTTAGCTTACTCATTTTTCTATGTTTTTTGTCTGCAGTACTGAATAATAAGATGGTGTAAGTAAAGAAAAACTTTTATTTTTCTAAAGGGCTTTTGGTTAATTCGTGTTGTAAAAAACTTTTGAATGTGTTATTATATGTCTTTTGTTTTCAGAAAAATTATCACTGCTTAATCGGGCTTGGTAGTTGTTCGATATACTGCAGACTAGATGTTTCACGTTGTATTAATTGTAATACGTTTAATCATTCCTCTAAAGTCTGTAAGAGCAAGTCCCCATTGTTCAGAAATTGATGATCCAAAACAGTATAAAAAATCCACCGATAAATTTGAGGATATTAAGGTTTATCATACTATCTGGGATCATAATAAGTGCCATGCTCCTATCCTAGCTATTAAGAAACTTAAAAATGACCTTTTGGTATCTCAACATAGCAACTAACTTTGTTTGTGATCCTAAAGTCTTCTGACTCATGAATCTCATTTAAATTCTTTCACCTATTAAATCAAAATTAAATGATCTCGATCATTATTTACTATCGTGTAATTTTTCGGAAACGTGGCTTAATGACTTGGTTAGCAATTCTGAGTTCTGCCCTTTGAATTTCAATATTCTTAGATCTGACAGGAGATTTCACAAACTACATCTTACTAGAGGCACAACATTTTTCGATTACTCAAATAGACTTATCTTCCCACGGTTTTAACAGACTCGGTTCACATTATTGGTGCTAAATGTGTCTATGACGGTTCTTCCTTCTCTATTTTTGTAATATATGCTCAACCTAACATAGCCATTGAAGAATTCTCATTATTGTTCAATTTATTAAGTGATCTAATACATTTACATGATCAATATATTTTAATTACTGGGGATTTTAATATACCAGAATATCACACTAACTTAATATACGTCTATATACAACAGAGATTTTCCATGAATTCATTGCTTTGGCTGGCAAATTGTTTAAAAATGGGTTGTAAACAACGCGTTTGAGTTTAATGGTACGGGTTGGTATCGCCAGCTGACAACGCTGGCCTGCATTTCAGTTAGATTATAGCCGGAAGGAGGTGCATCTCTGAAAAAGCATTTTATTTAAAGAAGTCTATTGTTAGTGATACTGAGTGTCTTTGCGTGTTAGTGAGTGTCCTGGGGCCGTTTTTGATTTTTGTGCATACAGTAAAGAATCCTCAAAATGCCTAAGGTACAATCATCCATGAAAGATAAAATCAAGTTATGGTTAGGGAATAATTTGGACACTAATTTTCAATTTGCTTCTTCAACCAAAGACAATGAGTTATTTGCAAAGTGTGTGGAAAAGTTGTAAGTAAACATTTAAAATACTGAAGCTTGAATTATATTCACATTTTTGTTTCCTAGTTTAAGTGCGAAAAAAAATCACACTTTGAACAACACTGCAGTGGCGATGCACATAAAAAGAACGAGAATAAATCCAGTAAACAGACTTTATTAAATATTCATTCCGACAAAGATTTTACGGAATTTTGCACCGATTTATGTAGGACATTTACCGCAGTAAATATTCCAGGGAATAAAGTTAGTTGTCCTGAGTTTAAAAATTTTATGCATAAATATACAGGAAGGCATTTACCCTCAGAAAGCACTCTGAGAAAAAATTATTTACCAAAAGATTACGATATGGTGAGCACTAGAATTTTTTTTTTTTTTAATTTTTTAACATAAATTTTATAATTTACAGCTAATTAAACAAATTAGAAATTCTATTAGCAATAATGGTATATGGATTAGCGTCGATGTGACGACGGACAGATTAGGAAGATACATAGCCCATTTAGTAATTGGAAAGTTATCTTCTGAAGAAGCTGGTTGTTCATTTCTACTAGCTTTGAAGCAGCTTGATAAAACTAATAGCAACACAATCTCGAGATTTATGAACGAATCATTGGGTGTGCTATTGATTATTTTAAGCATTGAAATTATTATAATTTATTTAATTGCTAATTTGTAGCTTTATTGTGGCCAAAAGGAACTGAACACAAAAAAGTTAAATGGTTTGTATCAGATGGTGCTTCATACATGATCAAAACTGGTACTAATTTGAAGGTGTTTTATGAAAATATAACACACTTAACATGTATGGCACATGGGTTACCTTTGGTGTCTGAAACAATTAGACTGAATTATTCAGATGTCAATGGGATAATTAGCAATGTTGAGAAAATCTTTTTAAAAGCACCAATAAGAGTAGAGTTTTATAGAAACAGTTTACCAAATACACCTCTGCCACCTGAACCTGTATTAACCAGGTGGGGCATTTAGATTCAAGCAGCATTGTTTTATGCAGAACACTTTGATGTTTTAAAACGAGTCAGTAAATATATAAGGGTTTTTTGCTATCATTCTTATAGTCAATATTTTTAGGTTGTAATGTCATTTGAAGCCACAGATGCACAAAACATTAAAAAAGCTTAAGAACTCCTGAATAAAGCAAACGTTAAAAATAAACTCTTGTGGATTAAAACTCACTTTAAAATTATTGTTGATGCAATAGAACAATTAGAAACTATAGGTTTAAATTTAAACCATAGTTTGGAAATTGTGGAAAAAGTGTATACATCTTTAACAAACAAACCAGGAAAGGTGGAGGAAACAGCGTTCCAAAAATTATGTTCTTTATTAAAAAATAATCCAGGATACGATTTATACATATGTTCAGTAAATAACGTAATTTGCGGTAATGGAAATGCTACCAACAATACATGCATAAATGAACACGTAGATTGTTCAATATTTAATTTTGCGCCCATCACTTCTTGTGATATGGAACGCACGTTTTCAAAACTTAAAAGTGTTTTAAGCTATCAAAGGTCTAAATTTACAATCGAAAATTTAGAGAAATATATAGTTTGCTTTTTTAATTGATTTTAAATACCTGAGTAGTTTTAGTTTTTGTTAAATGCGACTTGTTTTAATTTGATCACCATTTTTTGCGATAACTTAGATTAGTGGACGTAACTATAAATCGTTTATTTATTTAATCATTTTTTTGTTTGTTACAACAAATATTTGTTTCTATAATGTTGTGTTTAATGTTTTTTTTAAATATATATTTTTTTCATGTATGCCTTTTCGTTGAGGAGATATTTTTTCATCCAGGTTTTTAACCTAAACTAAGATTTTTATAACCTAATTCGTCAATTTTGGTACTTAAAAATGTCCCCTTTTAATAATCACTGAGCAACTTGTATTGAATTATTTTGTCCAGTGTCATGATAATTGTAGGACAATTTAAACGCAATATAATTCTTACGAAAATAAAGCAAACCCGAGCAGTTTTAGTCCTTTCATTTTTCTATTTTTCTTTTGTCTGCAGTGCTGAAGGATTTCTACAAATACAATTATACATACTAAGAAAAAAGGTAAAATATAAACCCCGCCCACCCACCCCATCTCAATTCTGAAGATTTTTTTTAATGTTAGAAACTTCAAACACGTTTAAAAAAGTAAATTTTTCTAAAGAAATCTGGATGAAAACTTCAATGTTAAACCAGGGCAGGTATGGGTGGGGCTTAATCTTTGGGTTTAATGTTTTAAAAAAAATTGGTGGAAAGTTGTTTCGACAGAATTTCCTTGGCACCTAAAATACAATGAGACATATCCAGCATTTTCGAGTTAAATTTTTACTTTAGGTACACAATTTTGTGATGAAATCATCAACATTTTGCAAGGAAACGTAAATCATTGTGGATTAGACTAAAAATAACAGTATTACCAAAATTTCTGGGAAAATGAGTGAATCGTTCCTGATTTAATCAGTAGAATAAATGGACTCATTCATTAATTTTTTTGAGCTACCTAGGGATATAAGCAAATTTAAAAAATATGAATGCAATGATAAATTACAAGTAAAAACTCATCATATTTTGCACATTTTTAGTAGAATTTATTCGGCAAAATTTTGAGATGACGTTATCAATTTTTTAGTAGCATAATCCTGAACCTGTGGTTTATAAATACATTATTGAGATTTTTCGGCTTTTCGGTTTCTCGATTTTTCAACTTTTGATGTTTCAATTTTTCAATATTTCAATTTTTGACATTTTCACTTTTTCCATTCTTCAAATTTTCGATTTCTCCATTATTTTATTTTTCGATTTTTCAGTTGTCCGATGTTTCAATGATACGATTTCGCAATTTTTCAACTTTTCGATATTTTAATTTTTCATTTTTTAAAATTCTAGATTTTTTAATTTCTCGAGTTTTCAGTTCTTCTATGCATATTTCAGTTTTTCAATTCTCGGAATTTATTAAATTTCTGATTTTCCTTTTTTTTAATTTTTCGATTTTCCAGTTTTTCGATGTTTCGATTTTTCTGTTATAGGATTGTCAATTTCTCGATTTCGAAATTTTAGATTTTCCAATTTTTATTTTTTTTATTTTTTCATGTTCGGACTATTTACTATTGCTAAAAATAAAAGTAAAAAATAATTACCAAAATTGTGACTAAAAATATGTAAAAATTAATAGAAAATAGAACACATTGCTGCTAAAACATAAAAATAACTGTACTTTGCCAAAAAAAATCTATTGCATGATTACTGTTCCACTAGAATTGCTAATTTAGGACGTTAGTATCAAACGCAATGAAAGAATTAATTCATAGTTAAACAAACAGTATTTTTAAATCAAATTATGTCAGCAATGAAAGAAGTCGACTTGTAAAAGAGTTTCAACAATGTTGGTCAGCTAAGAATATTTATGAGTTTTATTTTATGACCTGTACTGATTACCGGAAAGGGTCGGTAAGGCTCCCTACTGTGTAAAACTCAGCCATTTATTAGAACGGAAAACTTTGTAAATAGGGTTGCCTAGTTTCACTTTATTTTCATTATTCAGTATTTTTTTAAAAAGCAAATATTGTGATAAATATAAACTTTAAACAAAAATGACCGGGTCTTCCCCATAGAGCTCAATGTGGTTTTTGCACTGATATAAAAGTTGGAGCGAAAAATGCTCTCTCTTCGTTTAAAAATGCAATTTTCTTCGAAGAAAGAACGATTAATTAAACACTAAACAATCACTCATTTTAAAAAATATTGTGTCTTCCCCAGAGATTTAGACATAATCTCGCTACTGGCTCGCGACGAGTAAAAAAAATCATCAGAATTGACATAGGGAGGGTGGGCGGCGCTATATTTTGTTTTTTTTTTTTTTTCTTAGTATGTGTAGATTTATTTTGACAATCAGAAACTTAAAACATGTCTAAAATGGTAAATTTAAATGGTGCTCAATAGAAAATGCCGTAGGATATGCAGACAACCCAAAATACACTTTTCAAGTTCAAGTAAAGTACACCGAAAACTTGAAGATCATATCAAGAAAAATCTACTTTAGAACTCTGATGAATTTTTCCAGGACAATAATAAAACACAAAATATTTTAAATATCTATTATTATCATCAGTTATAAATAAATACACAACCAACCTCAACCTCTTCATTGTGGCTAAGAAATCAACCTTCCCAAAACTGAGTACAACATATACACTATCACAAAATAGAACACAGCTTTGAGCAACTTATGGGCCAAGTAAAACCTGCAAACAACACATTTAATTAATAACCAACTTTCCAAATTCTGCAACCTCTTACCGTCTCCACTTTGGTTTGGCTTGAGGAATCGTCGAAGGGTCGTCTTTTATCACAAACGTCCTCAAACCCAAACAATGCGTCTTCTGGTACTCGTTCCAATCGAGCTCCTTAATACTAAAAGGAAACATCTTTTGGTCGGCACTTGAGCAACCCTTCCACAACGCTTGCGTATTGTCGTTGTAGAACTTCCACTCGTTTGAACAGAAGTGGGAAATGACTGACTCGAATTTGATGATCTTTTTGTAGATCTTCAACATACTGAAACCGATTTTTTGATATATACAACATAAAAGTAGACGAAGTGTCTTACATCGGCTTCTGTCTTGATAACAGTAGTCCAAAATCCATGACTAAAGCTGGTAGTAGGTGTAAGAATACGGTGTAAAGAAAATGCACAAAGTAGTTTTTGTTTAAAGTCAAACTGTAACACCAAACACACCGAGTGGTGGGAAGTCCGATCCCCCATTTCTTGCACTTGAACATGAAAGATTCCCAGTTTTCGCGATTTTCGCGGCTGGAAACGTAGTTGTAAATGGGAATATCCTTGGTGTTTTTGTCTACTGCGGTTTGGTATGAAGCGGCAATCATGTTGTTAATGACGTAGTCTCCGGGTACTAACTCTGCACTTTTGTTTGGGTCGCAGTGTATTGTTCGGAGTAGACCAGTACCGGCGCCTACTACTATACCGGTGGCGCCATATAAATTGTCAATCCAGCTTCTAAGAGGCTCTTTGTATGTCGCTATAACTGATTAGGAGAAAATTAAACTGGGTTTGAAACTGTGGCTTGATAGTACCTATTGCTGGTCGTACCATGCAGACCGGAAGACCTCTTCCGTAGTGAGAGACGACGTCTTCTGCAATAGCTTTGGTGAAGGTATATGTGTTGGGCCAACCTTGGATAATTCTTTAAAAAAGCAGACGAATAAAATCTAGACTTTAAGTTATAAAATTAAAGCAAATTTATTCGTTGATACCAGGTTCTAGACGAATCGTTAATTTACAATTTTGATTTATTTTAATTCTGACGTGTGTCATTAAGAAAGGTTCTAGCTTTGATAAACCATTCTATTCTACTTTTTCTGTTCTAAACTATTTGAATAAACACTGAATACATACTTCGGGGTTTCTTCTATCAACGTCTTCTCCGGCGTTGTCTCGACCATCTCGATCAACTCGTCAGCTGTGATGGGTAATTTGTAGAAGACTTCTTTGATTTCGGATTGGTTGCAGTTGGCATAGGCGGTACTAACATGGACGAAAGACTCCAAGTGTTTGCACTGTTTGGCGATCTTGAGAAGATCGCGAGTACCACGGACGTTAATCGCCGTCGCTACGTTTATTTTTTCGTCGAACCTTACGGTGGCCGCTATGTGGAAGATCACGTGTACCTGAGATAAGTAGGTTTAGGTTTTGGTTCCTCGTGATCAAGGTACTCACATTTTCTGTTATGGTGGATATACCGGAGTCCGTTAAACCTAGGTTTGGCAAAGACGCGTCGCCTTTAAGTATGCTGATTTTGTGTTGGAATTTTGGGAATAGTTTGGCTAGAGGGCTGAAGATCTGAAAATGATAATAGGTTGTAAATTGGTTACCAGGTTATGGGGTCACGTTATAAAGCATTAAGTGATATTGACTTTGTAAACGATCGAACAATACGTGACGTGGAGTCGTCAAAAATGAATAAATGGTTTAGAATTACGTAACTTTAACGAAAAACATCTTTGGGATACTTTGAAAATCTAAAACTTCGCATATCTTGATTTAGAACCATCAATTGGTTGCGTTTTCGTTTTAGCTCGTCGATATCTCTATTCCAGATTTTTTATGTAGAAGACATTTTTTTCTTGATGTCGAATTGTAAAAGTCCTTTTCGGAAACATTTCTTCTAAAATTCCGATTACTTTTCCAGAATCGTCAAAATGAAATATATTCATTTTTGGGCGTTTTAAAAATTTAATTTTGAATCCGAAAATTTCACGAACCTTGGTTTGGACGACTTTGCCAAAAACTCAATTTCTCACATTTCTCGGAGCACTTTCGAAAATTACTTGAACAGTTTCTTGGTCATTTATTCGAAAATTCTAACCAGTTTATTTTAAAAATATGATTTTTAAGACAAAAATTTAGAAAATCAATATGAAATTTTTTGTCTTTTGGAACAAAGTCGAAAATTTCCTAAATACATTTTTTGTAGATTTTGACTTTGCAGAAGTCATTTTAACAAACATCTAATAGAAAATTCGAACCACTTTTCCCTAGAACTCAAAGTAAAATATAGTCATTTTTGGGATATTTAAACAAATTTATTTTGAAACCGAAAATTTTGAAAATCTTGGTGTAAATCCATCAACAGGCTACTTTTCCAACTATCTCGTCCAGATTTATATCCCAGATTTTTCGTAGGCTTTTAGTGTAATATGTCAGAATTTTTGCTGGGTTTTTAGGCAGCTTTGTCAAAAGCTCAAATTTTCATTAATTGTCCCTTATGCAATTTTTGATCTTTTTCCGAACAGTTTAAAAAAAAATTATCGAAGGACACTTTTTTGGTGATTTCGACTTGCAGAAGTCACATTCGGTAAGATTTCTTAAAAAATTCTAACCACTTTTCCACAGTCCTCGAAATAAAATCTGGTCATTTTTGGTGTGTTTTACGAATTTGATTTTAAAACCGAAAATTTTGAAAGTCTTCACGCACTTAGCCGAAAGCTCAAATTTTCAATTAATCTCGTTTATGAAATTTTTGACTTTTTCCCGAGAATTTCGTACACATCTTTTTGTTGATTTCGACTTGCAGACACCATTTCTGGTAACATTTATTCGAAAATTTCAAACATTTTTCCATAGTCAAAACAAAATGTGTTTTTTGGGAATTAAAAAAAAATTTGACAGCAAAAATTTTGAAAATCTTGGTTTGGGTCCATCAACAGGATGTTTTAACAATCAACTCGTGGAGATTAAATGCCGGAATTTTTCGATTTTTAGGCCCCTTTGCCGAAAGTTTCAATTTCCAAAAAATCTCGTTCATGAAATTATTGAACTTTTTCCCAGCAGTTTCGAAAATTACCTAGAGCCACTTCTTTGTTGATTTCGACTTGTTGAAGTCATTTTCGGTTAATTTATTCGAAAATTCCAACAACTTTTCCATAGAACTCAAACTGAAATATGGCCATTTTTGGGCTATTTAAAAAAAATGACATTGAAACCGAAAATTTTTAAAAAAGTGGCTGTTTTTCCAGTTAGCTCGTCCAGATTAATATTTCAGAATTTTCCATGGATTTTTAGGCAGCTTTGTCAAAAGCTCGCATTTTCATTAATTTTCCATTATGCCATTTTTAACCTTTTTCCGAACAGTTTAAAAAAATTATCGAACGACACTTTTTTGGTAATTTCGACTTGCAAAAGTCATATTCGGTAAGATTTCTTCAAAAATTCCAACCACTTTTCCACAATACTCGAAAAAAAATCTAGTTAATTTTGGTGTATTTTAAAAATTTGAGTTTAAAACCGAAAATTTTGAAAATATTTAGCTGGGTCCATCAACAGGCTGTTTTTCAGATTAAGTCGTCCAAATTTACATACCAGGATTTTTCGTGGATTTTTAGGCTACTTTGCCAAAAGCTCAAATTTTCATAAATCTCGTTTGTGAAATTTTTGACTTTTTTCCGAGCAGTTTCGGGAATTACTTAAAGACATCTTTTTGTTCACTTCGCCTTGCACAAATCACTTCCGGTGACACTTATTCGAAAATTGCAAACACTTTTCCAGAGTCATTAAAATAACATCATTTTTGCGAATTTAAAAAAAATAATTTTGAAACCAGAAATTTTGAAAATCTTGGTTTAGGTCCATCAACAAGCTGTTTTTCCAATTAGCTCATCCAAGTTTATATGCCATAAAGACCTTTTTTTGTTGACTTTGACTTGTAAAAGTCATCTTTGGCAACATTTATCCGAAAATTTCAACCGCTTTTCTACTTGAAATGAAATCTCGTTAATTTAGTGTATTTAAAAAATTTGATTTTAAAACCAAAAATTTTGAAAATCTTGGTCCATCCACAGGCCGTTTGTCCAATTAGCTCGTCGAAATTTATATCCCAGAATTTTTCGTGAATTTTTAGGCAGTTTTGTGCAAAGCTCAAATTGAAAATTTCAAACGTTTTTCCAGAATAGTCAAATTAAAATTTGTTTTTTTTTTAAATTAATTTTTAAACCGCTAATTTTGAAAATCTGTGTCTAAGTCCATCATCAGGTTATTTATCCAATTAGCTCGTCAAGATTGATTTTCCAGAATGTTTCGTGAATTTTTAGGCAACTTTGCCAAAATTTAAAATTTTTAACAATTCCTTGTCATGAAATTTTTCACTTTTTTCCGACCAGTTGCAAGAATCACCATAATACATTTTTTTATTGAATTTGAGATTCAGACGTTATTTTCAGCAACATTCCTTCGAAAATTCCAACCACTTTTCAGAATCATCAAAATGAAGTACGCTAATTATTATGGACACTATTTTAAAAAATCAATTTTGAATCCCACTATTTTTAAAATAATTCTCCCTAATGAATTTTTCGCCGTTTTTCCAGCAGTTTCGAAAATTACCTAATGACTTTTCTCGATACCATAGATAGGAAAATTTCAACCACTTTTCCCGACTAGTCAAAATGGAATCATGTCATTTTTGGAATATTTGAAAAATTTGATTTTGAAACCGAAAATTTTGACAATTTTTACATGCGTCCATCAACAGGTTGTTTGTTCAACTAACTCGTCCAGATTTACATTCCAGAATTTTTCGTGGATTTTTAGGCAACTTTGCCAAACGCTCAAATTTTCAATATGAAATTTTGACCTTTTTTCAAACAGTTTCGAAGACTACCTGAAAACATTTTTTTGTTGATTTCAACTTGCAGAAGTCATTTATTAGAAAAATCCAACCACTCTTTCAGAATACTCAAAATAAAATCGGGTAATTTTTGGGATATTTAAAATCTAAAAATTTTATTTTGAAACCAAAGATTTCGAAAATTTTGGTGCTGTGACTGTGAATAGATTATGTTTCTCGAACCATTTCGTCGAGATCTATATCCAGATTTTTTTGGACTTTCGAAAATTTCCCAAAGTTATTTTTTTGTTGATTTTGAATCGCAGAAGTCATTCTCAATACCATAGATTTGAAAATTCCTAACCTTTTTTCCAGAGTGCTCAAAATGAAATCATACCTAGTTATTTTTACATTATTTGAAAAATTTGATTTTGAAACCGCAAATTCTGAAAATTTTTACCTGGGTCCATCAACAGGTTATTTTTCAATTAGCTCGTCCATCGAAAATTTTGGTTTAGGACCATAGATTACGTTTTTTGAATCAGCTCGTCGATCTACATCCATTCCAAAATTTTTGGTGGATTTTTAGGCAACTTTGCCAAAAATTTTCAATCAAACTGCTGACCTTTTTCGGAAAAATTTAGTGCATATTGCGAAAAACTGGTCAAAATCTCATAACTCTACTGAAAGGCAAAATCTGGAGCACGTGTATTTGTTTCGGTTGAGTTTATGATTTCTTGTACAACCTTGTCCTAGATAATTTTTTTTCACAGTTTAAAAATGGTAAACAGCCTATAGCCGATTTTTGAAAGGTCAGAACGATATTATCTAACATTTAAACCATTTGAATAAAAGTGAAATTTTTCATAGCATCACTAACGCAAAAAAAATTAAATTTGACACAACTAAAAAGCAGCAACAAAGTGTGTAATTATACATAAATTCATACCTGCCATATGAAAAGGTTCCTAAAAAGCCAACCACATTTTATTGGCAATATGTAAGTATTAGGTGAGTCACAATGTGCTATCGCAACACATTAAACTATGCAAAAATGGTTTCATGGTGATAAACAAACGAACATTTCATACTCCTCATTCATACAAATTTGTTTAATTTGTTTTCAAATTTACATACATGAGCAAAAAATGGACACCGACATTGACAGTGAAACTGAATCAAGAACATAATTACAACAATTTAAAAGAAGCAAACGAAATAAATAAAAACGCTGCCTGGGAACTTGTTTTATCTAGTCCACGCGTTCCTCATTTTTAATTGATTAATTGCTAACTTTTAACGTAACTGGTTCCCCCTTGTTAAACGAGTACTGTTATCAAAAAACGGAAAAATCACTCTGGAAAGCGCTCGAATGATGAGAAATCGGTACTTTCTTTGTTGTTAAATCAGCAGCGAGATATCTGCTAATAGATAGTCACTGACCTTCGGTAGCCACTAATGTAGTCGGAGAAAGTATACATAATTTTCGTCTCGGAATTGGATAATATTTCGCAGAAACAAAAAATATGTAAATAAATAAATAAAAAAAAATTATAACAATAAGCAAAAGTGAATTTAATAATTGTATGTACGATTCGTGCAAAAATGCGTGACCTCGCCATGATAACGTAATGATTACCGATGTTGGCAGGTTCAACTTTTACCTTTGCAACGGGTCACAGAACGTTTACAGTTATAAATCGAGTGTATTTGCTTATGGCACGTTCTACGTAAGGTGCGCTTGATTAAGGCAAATTAAGTATATTTGCATACACAAGATTAAGATAAACATTGTCAGTTGTGTATGTTAATGAATACTTTTTTATTGTTTATAAATGGATAATTTTTATTAGCACGTATTTGGCTTTATTATCATTAATATACCGCTAAAGGATTATGTATTTCTCTTTCTATCTCTCTCTAAAATATGTAAATATAACGTTGCGAGGATTTTGTCTACTTTTAATTTCGTTTTTGTCTGCAATTTTATATTTTAATAGTCGTTATGAACAAAAAGCAAGGTTGACGAGTTTTCGCTTAAAAAGGCATTAGGAGTTAAATTTAGTATTATTTTAACAACAATTTTTTGCCGTGGATACGATTAACTAAATCATTGGACAGCAATTTCAGAAAATAAGTGTCGGCATTTTATTCATTAATTAACTTCATGTTTTTTGGTGTTTCTTAGTTTAAAAAACGAAAACGTAGTTGCGTTTGTTTATCGTCTGTTTTTGATTGGGATCTAGATAATTATCCAAACTACCGAATTGATATATAAATTTTAAGAATAAAATTTTAAAATGTACAACCCTCTTGTTTTTTAGCAGCGAGCTTTTATGTTTTAAAACTGTGTACAGAGGTGTTCCAAAATATTCAAGTAAGAACGAATTTATTTTTTTGATTAACTCAAAAACAGTATATCCAACTTATTGAACAGTTCAAACGTTGCGATTTTATGTAAAAACCTAATTTTCGAATTTTTTATAGGTAGAAAAAAAATAACTTGTCTTATATTTTATATTTATTTTTCAAATTCTGATGCTATGTTGCCAAGTCAGTCCCATTTGTTTCATTTTTTAGCAATAGACAGAGTGTTTATACAAAATAAAAAATTATAGTTTGCTAATATTCATTTCTTAGTTGTTTCCAACAAAACATCCTGTATTTTACTATTATACTTTAATCTTTTTTTAATTCTCGTCCACTTAATTTTTTGATTTGGTTATTATTTATCCAAAAAATACTGCAAAGCAGATGTCAACAATATCTGTGTTACGATTTTTTTGGGAACATTTATGTTGTTAAGAAATGTAAAAATTGAAACATTTTGTCGAAAAAAAAATTAAATTTAGTAAAAATTAAATTTTATTAAAAAAATGTAAACCTTTAAACATCCTGTATTTTATTATTATACCTTAATTTTTTTTATTTTAGTCCACTTAAATTTCTGATTTGATTATTATTTGTCCAGAAAATAATGCAAATAAGATGTCAATAATGTCTGTGTTACGATTTTTTTGTGAATATTTATATTATTAAGAAATGTAAAAATTGAAGCATTTTTTCGAAAAAAAAAAATAAATTTAGTAAAAATTCTGTTATTTATAAGATCCTAGTGCCGTTCCTTAGAACCAACAAGAATGAATGATAAAAAAGTAAGAGGGGTGGGTGGGTGGGCGGGCCACTTTTTTCTTAGCATGAAATCTTAGATTCCACGATTTGTCAAAATAAAATTCAATTTCCATTTTACAGTAAATTAAATAAACCAATGAGCTTTTTTTTCTTATCTTATCAAATACTAACCCCGACCACCCACCCTATATTTTCTTGGAAGGTATGTCATTTGCAAAAATCGTTCTTATCTTAGCAAATACCAGCCCCACCCACCCGCCCTTTATTTTCTTGGAAGATATGTCATTTGCCAAAATCATTCTTGTCTTATCAAGTACTAGCCCCACCCACCCGCCCTCTATTTTCTTGGAAGATATCTCATTTGCCAAAATCATTCTTATCTTAGCAAGTACTAGCCCCGCCCAGCCGCCCTCTGTCTTTTTGGAAGATACGTTAGTTGCCAAAATCAGTCTTATCTTAGCAAGTACTAGCCCCGCCCACCCGCCCTCTATTTTCTTAGAGGGTATATCATTTGCCAAAATTAGTCTTAACTTGGCAAGAATTTTTTTCTAAAAATTGTTAGAGGTAGAAAAAATCAGAAGCTAAAGATGTACGGTTCCCTGAATAGCATACAACAAAATTATTTTTTTCTATACAGAGTGTTTATATAAAATAAAAAATTATAGTTTTCTAATATTCATTTCTTAATTGTTTCCAACAAAACATCATGTATTTTACTATTTATTATACCTTAATCTTTTTTACTTTAGTCCAGTTAATTTTCTGATTTGATTATTATTTGTCCTGAAAATAATGCAAATAAGATATCAACAATATCTGTGTTACGATTTTTTTTGAAAATTTATGTTAAGAAATATAAAAATTGAAGCATTTTTTTGAAAAAAAAAATTAAATTTAGTAAAGATTAAATTTTATTTAAAAAAATGTAATCCTAGATTCTGTTATTTATAAAATCCAAGTTCCGTTCCTTAGAATCAATAACACAGAATGATCAAAAAGGAAGAGGGGTGGGTGGGTGATCCGGCCACTTTTTTCTTAGTTTGAAATCTTAGATTCTACCGCTTGTCAAAAGAGAATTCAATTTCCATTTTACAGTAAATAAAATAAACCAATAAGCTTTCTTTTCTTATCTTCTCAAATACAAGCCCCGCCCACCCACCCTCTATTTTCTTGGAAGGTATGTCATTTGCCAAAATCATTCTTATCTTAGCAAGTACTAGCCCCGCCCACCCACCCTCTGTTTTCGTGGAAGATATGTTATTTGCCAAAATCAGTCTTATCTTAGCAAGTACTAGCCCCGCCCACCCGCCCTCTATTTTCTTAGGGGGTATATCGTTTGCTAAAATTAGCATTAACTTGAGAATCATTTTTTTCTAATAATTATTAGAGGTAGCAAAAATCAGGAAAAGATATACAATTCTCTGCAAAAATATTTTCTTCTCTACAGAGTGTTTTCTTTTCTAGGCAGAGCAGACAACGTTTTTTTAGAATGCCCTATGTAGTTTTACGTATTCTCTTAGCTTTATAACCATAGTTTATTTTTGAAATTCTAATGCGACGTTGCCATGTTATTTCATTTTTTAACTTCTTTAGCAATTTTTAAGATCTGTGTTAAAATATTTTATGGGAACATAAACAGATTTTAATATACAGACTGGGTATAAAAATATAAATTTTAGAGTTTTCAAATATTCATAAAAAAATACTTAAATACTAAAAAAATGTCAGTAATTATCAACTTTTAATATAGAAAATATTTAACAAAAAAAAAAAACAGAGCAAGAAACAAAATTAAATGAAGCCATATTTTTATAAACATACTGTATATTAAAACTCAATTTTATATTTATCTCTCCACAAAATATTGTGATCCAGATTTCAAAAATAATTCTATTGCCTTTTTTGTGAAACCTTCCAAAGGTAAAAAATTTCAAAAAAACTTGGCAACGGCGCAGCGGAATTTCAAAAATAAACCGTGGCTATAAAGCCTAAGCAAAAATCAATCAAAATATAAAAAAATATATGTATAAGGTATTCTATTTCAAACAGAACACTCTGTATTATTAGATTAGAGTTGAAAATAATTTTAGTATATACAGGGTGATGAAAAAATGGCATATGTGCTGGATAAAAAAATCCCTGCACCAAATTTTGAAAATACTGGACGTTAAATTTGAAGCTTTAGCTTCCTAATTTTGATTTGTTTTAATTAACTGCATAGTCTAATAAACAGTTAAATAATTAGTTATTAATAATTTAATAATAATTTGCTAAAATACGAGTCACAAGTCATTTTTGACAATTTTATCCGAATTTTAGATTTTCAGTCAAATTCATATTGAAACATCAGAATTACAAAGTTAATTTTCTTCGATTTTAAAGTTTAATATTTTCAAAAATTTGCTCAAAAATTTGTTTTTTCTGATTTTGTTAGCAATGTAAGTGTTTACAAAAAAATTGCACAAAAGTTATTTTGAACATGGATTTTGCAATATGTTATATACACATATATGCACTTTGTTGTATCAATAATACTGAGTCAACATACAGAGTGATTATGAAAAAATTATAATTTACAAATATTCATATCGTAGTTATTTCTAATAAAACATCTTGTATTTTATTACTACAACCTGATCTTTTTTCTCTTAAAAATATACAGGTGCCCTTTTTCGAAAAACACCAAGGCTCAATTTTCTTGATTTTTGGTTATTTATCCATCAACTTTTGCAAAAGAAATATCAAGAATAAGTGTGAATTCTATAAAAAACAAATACAAGTTGTATGTTGCACCTCAAAAACAGAACACTGTATAATTGATTTCGAAATTTTCGGTCGCACGGTATATTTTGCAAAATGTTAAATTTATTCTAGTTAAAACTAATTGAAAAATCAGCCACTTTTGGAACACAACACCAAAGCACAAACAACTAACACACAAACGTAGCGGAAATTTTGTGAATTAAAACAAAAAAAATTAGTATTTTTCCACACGAATCACCATTGTAGCGCACACAACACTGACAACTATAATTATGCAATTAAAAACAAAAATCATACAAATAACAAATACCTGGTCACTGTACAATTTATCCACCCTGGTGTGTTCATCTTCTCCCTTCTTCGGCCTGACCAAAATATAGATGGCCTCTATATCGGGACATGCCCTTAACAGCTTCTCCACTAACAGCTTCCCCAAAAATCCGGTGGCTCCGGTGACGAAAACCGTCTTATCCTTGTAAAACTCCGCGATCTTCGATCCTTCGTGTGGGCACCATTTGACCTCACTCGATTCCCGCCACAGACGGAGACTCTCCTCGGCATCGGAATGTGTCTTCATTTCGCGTGTGTCCAGACGAGTAACACACTTCGAGTCTTACGATAATTCTGTAGTGGTACCATGTAGGAGAATGGAGTTATAGGTGGGTAATAACCTTGAGGAGTGGAAGCGGCGGGTCGAGGGTGGGGATTTTTTGGCAATTTTTGGAGCATTTTGGTTAATTGTGGGTGACTAAGGAATTTTCGATGGAAATTTTTGGTGAAATTAATGCAGGTGGAAAATTTTGTTTAGAAAGTGGCGCCGGAAAGGTTTGGTGTGTCGTGAGGATAATTATTTTGATAAAGATAAGGAGGAGTTTTGAATCGGGTTGAAAATTTTCAATTTTTTTTTGATAGAGACGAATCTATATCTTCTAAAGTGATGACCTATTTTGGTTGTTAGTATGATGTTTGCACTGAAATCAACATGATTTTGGCACATTTACATACATTTTAACACAGTTGAACACAGGATATGTATTTACGTCTGTTGACGGTGACGGTGGGGAGGTATTGTTTTTTGTCGGTTAGAAACGGTTGTACTTTTTTATTAGTCAATAACATAAAACACAATAAGTTGTTTCAAAGCTGTAACAACACACAGCAAAAAATCTACGAAAACACTGATGCTAACTGTAGATTATCATCGAAAGATTTACTATTTATCGTTTGCATAAACAAAAAAAAAATATATATAAATTTTAAGACCTGTAAATTTATTCTACATAAATGTATATGTTATGTGCCATAAATTTGCAACTGTTAAAAAAATGGATTGTCATTTTTAAAACTATTAAACGGGTTATGCATAAGTTGCACTGTTCTTTCAACCACATTGCAAGGTCGTGTCGAGTCGAAAGTGTGGTTTCTGTAATGTTTTTAATTAAAAATAAACCGGACATTATTTAGCATAATCAACAGTACCGGTGTTTGAGAATGAATAGGTGTACGTTCGAAAAGAAAAAATCGGATTATAAGCTAAGTAAATGCATATTGCATACATATTTTGCATATTTTACCAGTGTTTTGGCAACTTTCGCTTATTTGGTAGAGTTTTAGCTGCTTTTATCGAGGTCGGTCCGTGCTTTTAATTGCACCGCTTTAATTACCTACTACTCAAAATTTGTTCATTCTGAAAATACAAGAGTGGAATTTTAAGGTGGCTCCGATTAGGTATGTCTATTTTGGCATTTAAAAAGTGCAACTTAGTTTGTCCTGAAATTTTTATTAAACACGCCTTGAAAATTGTAGAAGATCATATTACAATCTTGTGGGTTTTCTTACATAAGAACAAGAGAGCTTATTTATTGAGTAGGCTTTGATATTTTTTCTTTAAGTTAGATAACTGATTTGATGATTTAGTTTTTTGTCTGTCAGTTGACATTTGCTTTGAGCTGGATTGCCACTTTTCTGCTTCATTTATTAGATCAGAATTATTAGACGCAATTTTTTAATCAAGCAAACAAATGTTTTAATTTTGTCAGCATAGATAATTATAATTTGTCTTTGTGACAGATTCACAGATCATTGCGATATTATTTAAAAAGAAAATGCCTAAAATAGTTTTACTGCAACAAAAAATTGCAATAAAAAGATGTTTTTTTTTATTTTCTATAATGTAAAAATACGCTGTAAAATATATTTTAATTTTTTTTCTCATAGGTGGGAACATCAACTGTGGCGAAAATTTTATCAACAGGTGACCAAAATTTAAAAACATCACTATCTGGCAAGCGAAAACCAACGGATTTATTTACAAATTAGACGTTTCGGAAAGACCTGCAACGACAAATTTGGCAACTTAATGAAAAAAACCAATATTTCACTGTAGATACTCTTTTGGCATATTCTAGGGAAAAGTTAGAATTTAAATGGGGGCGAACCACATTATACAAAATTCTTAAGTCAATGGGTTATAAACACAGAGAAGTAAATGGTCGCAAAATTCTATGTGAACGAAAACATGTCGTTGCAGCCAAAATACTTTTTTGAGAACATATTTACAGTTTCTAAATTCTTGTGAAAATTTGGCTTTCGTGTATTTGGATGAAACATGGATCTATCAAAATGGTTCGTTCATTCGTCGCTGGGTGCACGATACTGATCTATAGAGAGCGAATTTCTAGGTTTAATGCTTTTTGTGAAAAATGTAAGCACTTCAAAACTTTTTTATATCTGTAACTATGATACAATTTGGAGTCATTTAACACATTTTTTTATGCTTATTTGGTTTTTTTCAATTTTATGCAAAATAAAACTTATATGCTTATTTAATGCTTTTTTCGACGAATATGAGTTTTAATGCATATTTTGTTCAAATTCCGGCATGTCGGGATGACAAATACTTGTTAGTTAGCCGTATCGTATCGTATGCATTTTACCTGGACTTGACCATTGAAGTACACTTACTCAAGACCCTTTCTGTGAATAGGTTTCGGTCGTTTGGGTAATAAAATTTTATTATAGGATTGGAAAAATACTCCATAGATTTTATGACTTTAAATCCTTACTTCTGTTGATAATGAATTAAAGCTTTTAACCAGATGTTCTTTTTCGGCATTTTGCGGCAAGACCATTGAAGATTTTCTAGAAAAAAGGATTATTGTACCCAACTACCTACCTTAAAATTTTTCTAATGCAAACTTTTAAGTAAATGAACCGTTTATTTCACAATCATCAGTCTATCGCATCTGTCGTAGTACAGTGTTGTACGTGGTTCTCCCTTGTTACATGTTGAGTTCGTTTTGGTAATATTACTAATATTTTAAAAGAACGCCGACAGTAAAATCGACGCCGGATGAGTGGATAAGGGATTTTCCAGAATTAAAATTAGGAAACAACTAAATATTCTGCAGAGCTTGTGTGAAAACCGTAAGCCCACTAATTTTTTTTTATCTATTTTCCTTTGTTAATCCTGTATATGTATGTTGTTTTAGATTCAAAGTGATAAAAAATATAACGTGACGCAATATGTCAGAACGACTCTTCATGTAGAAAGGAAGAAAATGTTTGAAGTTTCTAAAATTAAACAGCAGACCATACATGAATCTGTTGCATCTACTTCCACAAAAGATGAGCAGTTTCAGTTTAATTTCGATATATGTCAAATGATGATCCAGTCCAATATACCTTTAAAAAAACTGGAGAAAGGCCCTCTTCAAGAATTCCTTGAAAAACACTGCAATCGACATATTCCGGTTGAAAGTACTCTCCGAAAAAATTATGTAGGCCCAGTGTTTCAGCAAGTTTACAACGAAATTAAACATCGCATTGGAGATAATTATTTATGGTTCGCTGTCGATGAAACAACCGATAGTTGTGGAAGATAAGTACGTGGCAAGTTTAATTGTTGGAATCTTAAATGAAAATTTCCCTAGTCGAGGGTATGTAGTAAGTATGAAAATGTTAGATAAAACAAATGTCAATACGATTACCAGATTTGTAAATGACAGTCTTACGTCACTATTTTTGCCAAATGCCGTACCGGCGAATAAAATTTTATTGATGATCTCGGATGCAGCTCGTTATATGTTGAAAGCAGGGAATAATCTAAAAATATTGTACCCCAATTTAATTCACTCTACTTGCATTGCCTACGGTTTAAACAGAGTGCCTGAAGGAATACGTTTGCAGTTTCCTACTGTTAATAAATTAGTGGCAAATGGTAAAAAGATTTTTGTTAAAGCCCCACTAAGAGTACAACATTTTAAGGAAAAATTTCCAAACATACCATTGCCCCCAGAGCCGATTATAACGAGGTGGGGAACATGGTTACAGGCCACATTTTATTATGACAAATATATCAAAGGATTTGAGGAAGTAGTTACGGAGTTTAGCGAAGATTCTTCTCAATCGATTAAAGATTGCATAAATATTTTGGAAAACAAAGATTTACGACAAGATCTAGCTTTTCTAAGAAGCAATTATCAATTCGTATGTGAGGTAATAGAAAAGTTAGAAAAACACAACATGTTGTTGGTAGATGCCATAAACTTAGTGAAAGTATTTAAACAACAAGCAAACGCAGTAAGGGGTGATATTGGTACTAGAGTATCTCAAAAACTTGACGAAGTGTTAAATAAAAGTGCAGGTTTTGATGTTCTTTCCGACGTTGCTCGTGTTTTACAAGGCCAGAAGGTGGAAAATTTGGAGTTAGATTAAACATTAGTTGCAAAATTCAAATTTGCGCCAACAACGAGTGTGAATGTTGAACGCACATTCTCCAATTTTAAACACATTTTAAATGATCGGAGAAAAAATTTTACAGTGGACAACTTGGAACATATTACAATCATAAATTGTTTTAAAGAAAACTGAAATACGTGTGTAAAATATAAAGTCTAGGATTATTGTAATAATATTTTATCCAAAGTTCTAAGAAGTGTTCTTTGATTTGTAATATGATTATGTTTTTAATGCTTTTTTGCTTAAAATAATTTTTTTTTAATGAAGGTGTTATGCTTATTTAATGCTTTTTTGCTTAAAGTAAAACTTTTTTATTGAAAATGTTGTGCTTATTTAAGCGCTTATTCTTAATTTTTTTGTGCTTATAAATCCGCTCTCTAATTATCATTTTAAAAATTTGGTCACAGACCAAATTTATGTTCGACTTACATAAAATTACTTACCTTAGGACATAGTAAAGTTAAAAATTTGTCTTAATTGTGCTACAATGGTAATGCAAATTTGCAACCGTGCATTAGTAAGTACAGATCGCTAGAATGTATGGAAACGGTTTAATATCTTGAGAACCAATTATACAAATCACCTGAAATTAGGTACAGTTGTACAAAAGTTGTGGTCTAATTATTTGTCAAAAAAAAATTTTGTTGCTTCATTTGTTTTCTAGATACTAGACCTACTTGATTTGAAAGCATTTTTGAATAGAGCTTTTTTTTCTGAATTCATTGATCTAGCACAATGACTGAAATGCCAAAATTAAATAAATAAATTCGATTAGCTCTTGTACCAAATGGATTTTGTAAATGTGAAACTTTTCCTTTTTCATTATTGTTTGAACTGAATTCCTGCTAACAATGTGATTCAGCGCTAATTGTTGCACTGGCGTTTTAGGATTTTCTGTTCCGTCTAAGCATCACAAAGTCCATTTATATCCGCTAACGCGTATTCCGTCGCACCTTATTAAAGTAACTATTTTCAGTGGAAAATTTAAAAAACATCAACACGTTTTCGTTCAAACGAGCTTCAAATAAATGATAATAAAACATCAAGATAAAATTTGGCCTTAATTTGATGCAATTTGGTTAATATGGGAAAAAAGTTTTACAGCTGTGGTGATAAGGCATTTCCGACGTTCCAGTTTTCCAGTGGTATTACTTTCAGATTAAAGTGGTTTGAAACGATTGGAAGATTTTAAAATAATTTAAACAAAACTAAATACATTAAAATAGGTTGTATAAAAATATTTAGTTGTTCCAGACATTACAAAAGCTACAAATTACTCCATAAGATGTAAAGCCATTTTAGTCGAAATTCATTATATCCTGCAAATAATAATCAAATATATACCTAGTTTAAATAAATATATTGAACTCCTATATCTGTAAGTCCAGCCTTCCTACTTTTATCAATATTAGTAGTTGCCTTTAAGAATGTTTTTGATACCCAAGAAATTGTTCCGCTTCCTGCCCATTCCCAAAGTTACAAAATGAATTCAAACTTGATTTAAGTTAATTTAATTCCAGCAGATGAAATTGAGAATCTTCAGTACCCACTGCAAAGTCCTCACTCAAAAATTAAAACATAATGTTATGGCCGTCGAGAACTCTTTGGTCTTATCCCGATGATGATTCATCCTCAATGCAACTGACCGACGCAGCGCTAAAGAAACGCCTGGAAACGGAAGTCGCGAATGAGGGTTCCGGAGGAGTCTAGAAGCGGTGACGTAGGGGTTCGAGAGGGACTGCCTGCTGTTTATTATAGAGTCCACCTTTGGGGACGGATTATTCAGCTAGTTGAGTCAAGAGCGTCCAGGGAAATTCGCCGGAACAATTTCTGTACATAATCGTTGCAATAGTTAGTCGTGTAAATTCGAGTTATTAAGAAATAAATTGTTGAGCTTTAACCCACGCCAATTTTTATTCGCCCGCTCAACGTAACAATATAAACAAAAATATTTAAAAAGCGTTTCCAAAATTCGGGAACTTGCACAGGAAGTAAATACAAACCAAAAAAATTACAACTTGCCAAATACAGCTTAGCTTAACCTCGTTAAGAAAGACAACTTGAAAGTGCTTATGTTTATACATCGGAAGAATGTCATGTAGAAATTAGTTTGATTTAACTAACTATTAAGTAGTTAAGCTACAATTAAAAAATGTCCTGAATCTCATTATTATAATTCTTATTAAATGGAAACGTTTGTATTTTCACATTTTCGGGAAAATGGGGTGACTCGTTCTTAATTTGATCGATAAAAAATATGAATGCAGTGATGAATCACAAGTAAAAACTTATCATATTTTGCCAATTTTGGGTAGAATTTATTCGCCAAAATTATGAGATAGCGTCATCGATTTTTTGGGGGAATAAACAGATTTATTTTGATTAACAATTTACCATGCTTGCAATGACTTTAAAACGTCTTGATTAGAAATTTATCATGACTATCATAACTTTAAAACATCTGCAAGATTTCAAAACATTCGGTTTCGCAGATTCAGAATTAAATTGCAAAATCTTTTACAGTTTTGATTTTTTTTTTCCAAAAATCTGTACGTTTCGGGTAAAAAGTCAACATGGAGTCATAAACTACCCATTTAGTGTGTACAATTTTGAAGTAACGTCATCACATTAGTGGTGGGGATGATTAGAGAAATTTTGGTTAGCGTTTTACCATCTACATGATATATCTAGTATAAATACAAAATTTAACAACAATCGGCTCAGTATTTTCGGAGATTATCTGTTCTAAAAATCCGTGACGGCAGATAGACAGACGGACAGACAGACAGACAGACGGGAAAAGGAGACCTATTTCTTCGTACTCTAAGGGTCATGAAAGGTCTGGAAAACGCAAAAGGAGAAAGTCGACCCACGGTCTCAATTAAGGGAATATTTTTCAGCTGAAAAACGTATTTTTCCTAAAACTCGTCTAAAGCGCCTATTTTGTCATTTCCGCGCCTAAATCCCATTGTAAACAACGTATCCTTGAATGAACGCAATCATTCATTAATATTACTTAAAACCTAAGGATAACTATCCAAGATATCAATGTTCGACCTTGGCCGTCGAGAAAACCGATTTAAATCTCATTGAAAATATTTGGGCTAAAAGAAGTTCACCAAGAGCGCTGTCGATATATCACAATAATTACGGACACGTGGCAACAAATCTTATCTAAATATGTACATATATATACTTAACAATTGACAGTGTTGGGCAGTATCTAGATACTTGTATCTAAATAAAGTATCTAGATACATTTTTGGGTATCTAGTATCTGTATCTAGATAAAATCGAATTCAAGCACAAAATATCTGTATCTAGATACAAAATTAATGGCGCAGATGCAGATACATTTTTTTATTTGACTTTTTTTTCAGTAGTTATTAGTTGAGTTATACTAGTAGTAACTTTTGATACTTCATGTTGGTGATTTTGGTCACATAAACAAAAATAGAGGTATGAGGTCCACTAATAGTGTTCTGTCACGGAAATTTTCATTTTTAAATACCATCATTTCCTACATTGTAGCCTCCAGTACTTAGGTATACATCTTTAATATAATTCTGAAGGGTAATAAATCTAAGCCATGATAAGATGGTATTTTAAAAACCATAAACCACAATTCACTATTCACTGCGTTTTACGCTTATCGGGGCAATGCATTTTATCTGTGTACTTGAGCAACCCGGGTCCGGTAGGCCCGCTGGTTGTATTTGTGTTATTAAATAAGAGTAATTTTAATAGTAAAAATATTTGTTTAAGGTATGTTATCATTTTTAGAAAATAATAATTGCGTGTTACATAATGAATAATTTTTTCAATTAGCACAAATTAGTTCTGTAATAGACTAATGGAATGTTGAATACATACATTTCTCTCGCATAAATCGCATATTTGTTACTGTTTTATACCTTTATTTTTCAGACAAATGTAGCATCTTTTCCTGTTGCCACATGTGTCATTTCTTCACTTTTTCATTGTTGGACCTAACGCGAGGCGGGCTTGGCAGGTCCGTTTTGCCCTAGAATGTGCCGATTATGTTTAAGTGTAAATCTTGAGCAATAAAATTAATATTTTTACAACCCTCGGTAGAATAATTTATCGTGATATATTCTCAGAAATCGTGAAACGAGATTAAAATAAAATGAGTTTCAACAAAAATCTGAAAATTTAAAGTTGCACTCTGGTGATTCCGGCCTGCCAGGCAGCCTTTGATCCTATAAGGGGTTTAAATATCTTTCTAAGAAATTGTACTTGTTTTGCCTTAAACGGAACCAGCAATTCTTCCTAAAATGTATATACCTGCCGCACCGGGATAGACGATTACCGGACATGGTCATAAAAACATCGTAAGCCGATATTGAAGAATAATAATTTATGACAGGTTGCCGACAACAGACCTTCAGCACGGAATAATCATTTCCCGTATTCTTTTGAAATATTAATTTTAATGCTGGAGATAATTATTATTAGATATACTCAATAAATAATAAAAATTAATTTAGTTAAAAAATTGTCTACTACGTAGCTTCAGACATTTCACGCCAGAGATGACATACGGAGTCAATTCCAGAGACAACCTGATTACAAATTCTGTTGATGAGAGCTCTTTTCCTGCTGGTGCATTTTTCGATTGAACACATTCTCCATATTACCTGGACATGGTACATATGTTTTTATTGATCGTAAAATAGAGTTATAAAATATCATAATAAAATTTTTACTGGAGATACTTTCAAATTGTAATGATAATAATAATTTATTTGTGTTATTCCATAAACTAATTTGAATACTGTTTATCACACCAACCGTCCAAGCGACAAATATTTTTTTCAGCCCGTCAAAAGTATTTTAAAATTGTTTTTGTACTTTGAGTCGTGAATTAATGAATACGGTTTGTTATTGACAAATTCCAAGTAAACCTTTTTTTCTTCTTAAGCTGGTTGGTGCTTCCGTAAATCACGCTTACATAATAACATAGCCATTTATTTAAGTAGGAGTTTAAAATTTATGGACGCAAAAATTGAGCTTCCTCTCTATTTTAAATGTTAGTGCATTTTAAGTAACACATGTGTCCTAACCAAGTAATTAAACGTTGCAATTTAATGCTCGCTCACTTAGTTGTTAATAGTAGAAACTAAGTACCTAATTGCATTTTAAATAAAATTACGTATTTATTGCGAGCAGCAGTTTCCAGTCATGCATGTCGCCCCCTATTATTTTTTTTTAATTTTTCATTACTTTATAACGTAAAGCCAAATATATGTCACTTTTAATTTTATTCAAATCCATTTAACCATTACAATTATTATTATGGCGCTGTAAACGTAGAACTGCAATTTAACGTTAATTTATTGCTGTATTGTCTAGTTAATGGTTTGCGAAATCACCTTTAAATGATCAACAATTTCCGAACTTGGGAACACCTAACGGAAAAACTTTTGAGCAACTAGAGACTGGAGCAATTTGCCCCAAGAAAATCAATTCTGGGAGTGTCCGTCATGGATGAACACCAAGAAACTCAGCTACTATTGACACCAAGACATCGTGCTCGTAGGTTGCAATGCTGCAACAAGCGAGCAATTTGTATGCGGCTCCAGGAAGCTTGGGACGAGATCCCACAGGACACCATAAACCATCTTCTTTCAAGCATGCCTCGCCAAGTAAATGAGTGCATTAGAAATCACTTTGAACCCACACGTTATTGAATAAACTTTTTATTTCACAAGTTTTAGGTCTCTTGTTTTAATCATTTATTTGGTTCGATTTAATGCACATTAGGTGAAACTTTCAGTTTTATTAGTCAACTAATTCAAGGTGTTTGGATTTTTATGGAAACCAGTATTCTATTAAATAACGTATTAACTTTTCTTTTATTGGGGAAACAAATACCATTCTTGAAGTACTTGATAACTCGCACTTAAAATAGAACATTAACGTGACACATTGTGATAGTGCCTCGACTAATAAACCCGAATTTATCGCACCACGCGCTAATATCGCAATTAATTATGATAATGATAATGACCACTATTTCGTGAAATTCCATTAATTACATTTATATATTTATACAGCGTCTACCGTCTACTGAAAAACTGATGACGTCAATTCGAAAAATACTGATCCAGACAATAAGAGTGAGCGTTGGTTGTTTTTCGTTAAATATTTTTATTTTATTATATCTCTCTGTAACTTTAGGATCACAGTTATGTTGTTGAACACTATAAGCATTAATTTACCAATCGAAAATGTCCTCTCATTAATAGTAACATGCTCAACTTCAAGTGTTTATAATTAAACCGCGATCGAACAAATTGTTCTAAATATTATTAAACTAAATAACCAATAGCTCTACGAAAGCTTATATCCAGTGTTATTAGTAAAATGTTATTACACTTTGCAAATGTTTTTGCGAAGATTCGGACGTTTAGGGAAAGAATTCCAAGCGGATTCGTACACCACAAGTATAGGAGTATATTGTTGTATAACATTTAAATCATTTTAAAATAGAATTCTTTGACGTCATCAAATTGTTGATGAGATTGATTGACCATAATTTTGGTTAGCGTTTAATCATCTACATGGTATCCCTATACACAATTAATATATACAAAAAATTTCACAACAATCGACCTAACAGTTCCTGGGATTATACGACGACAGATAGACAGACACAAGCAGGAGATCACTTTTTCCATACTCTAGGGATCATAAAAAAAGCCTAAAGTTTTGACTCACAAATAATGAAATAGCAAAATTTATGCAAGAGGTACCAGACGAAAGTTTTTTAGAAATGAAGGTAAACAATTCACATTAATTTTTGTTTTTTCTTGTTAAGTTAAAGAAATAAAATTTCAGGTTATTTTGATAATAGTCGATGACATTGAATGTAAGGATTCAATTATTATTATAAAAATTCGAGATTCGAAAATCCACACCCAAAACAATCCGTATTACGAATTCGATTGATATTGCATCATAACGAAACTATTATGCTTTACCACCAGTCGAAGATTTTTAATCAAAAATGTCAATGCAAAATGTATGCACCAAGTTACTGATATTAATAAAACCAGAAAAACACCCACAGAAATGGCAAAATACTTGAAATTATCGGAGACTGAATGCTACACGGGGCATTGTCTCCGAAGAACTTCGGGTACCTTATTGGCTGATTCTGGGGATAACTACACCAGTTTAAAGAGATATCGTGGCGTCTTAGCTGTTTCTAAATCTCAAACTTCGATAGGTAGGGGGGTCGTTTTTATAAAAAAAAACCCTTCCCGTAAACCAACTAAATTCTTCAAAAGAAAGGAGTCTTGATGAAGAAACAGTTTCTCTAAGTCAGTTGGCCTCCTCAAAATTTCTATTTAAATATTGTGTCAAATAAATAAACTTTCTCGCCCCGGAAATACAGCCCAACAAATCCAGTTTCTATGAAAAGTTATAAAACTTAATCCTGAGATTTTTGTTTTGTAATAATAATAACCTCTACAGGGTGTTATTGAATTGTACGTACAACAAAATTGACAGTTATTCGCAAAGTCTAAGAAGTCTGAAAAACTTATTTTGTGTTGTCAAAATTATAAGGGGAAAATGAACCCTTATCCAACCTTTTTAGACGCTACTGAAGGATAAATAGGTAAAATTAATTTATTTTAGTAAATCCTAGCAACTGTAACAATAAAACTTTCGTCAACACTAAATGTTGCTATAGAAACGAAACATGATCTTTTCATCAGAGGCGTACAATGAATTTGGGCATAAATTTTAATAATTTTTATCTCTAAAAGGAGAACACTTTTACCTGAAGTTTTTTACCTTTAGCACTCATACTTCGAGACGAATTGCCGATTTTATTTTGTACGTACATTTCAATAACACGCTGTATAAAGAAAAAAACAGTGGTGTAAATAACAATACTGCAGCAAGCTTAACTTCGACTGTTTATGTTTAAACTTCAAAAGAATTTGACTAGTACGTTCAGATTACAAGCATCAGCGGCGGCATTTGTGCTCAACGCAGATTCGAGGACTAATTAATTAATTAATTAAGCACACTCGGTTTTTTCCCAATAAATGGGTATAAACCGACAAATTTACAATTACTATATAATATGCAATATACTTAATAGTACATGCTAAGATAAAACCAATTTTGGCAAATGACATACACTCTAAGAAAGTAGAAGGCGGGTGGGCGGGGATAGTATTTGCTAAGGTAAGACTGCACAGTAAGAAGAGGGGTCACTGAAATGAAGAGGGGGTCAGTGGGCGGGGCTACTGCTTGCTTATAAGACTCTTAAGAAGCTCCGCCCACCTTTCTTCTTTATTTCACTGACTTATTATTTACTGTACAATGGGAATTGAATTATATTTTGACAAGCGGTAAAATCTCAGAACAAAGTAAAAAGTGGCTCCTCCCACTCACCCCTATTCCGTTTTGATCATTCATTCTCATTGGCTCTGAAGAAAGTTTTTCATGAATTTTCAATTTTTAATTTTTCACTTTTCGATATTTCGTAGTATTTGCAAAGATAAAACTAATTTTGGCAAATCACATACACTGTAAGAAAGGAGAGGGCGGGTGGGCGGGGATAGTATTTGCTAAGACAAGACTGATTTTGGCAAATGACATACACTGTAAGAAAAATGAGGGCGGGTGGGCGGGCAAGACCCAGCTTCTCCCACTTTTTTTCTGTATTTCACTGACTTATTTTATTTACTGTACAGTGGAAATTGAATTCTATTTTAACAAGCGGTAGAATCCAAGATTTAGAACAAAGTAAAAAGTGGCCCCTCCCACCCACCCCTATTGCGTTTTGAACAATCATTCTCATTGGCTCTGAAGAAAGTATTTCATGAATTTTCAATTTTTATTTATTCACTTTTCGATTTTTCGTAGTATTTGCCAAGATAAAAGTAATTTTGGCAAATCACATACACTGTAAGAAAAGAGAGGGCTGGTGGGCGGGGTTAGTATTTGCTAAGACAAGACTGATTTTGGCAAATGACATACACTGTAAGAAAATTGAGGGCGGGTGGGCGGACTAGACCCAGCTTCTCCCCCCGTTTTTCTCTATTTCACTGACTTATTTTATTTACTGTACAGTGGGAATTGAATTCTATTTTAACAAGCGGTAGAATCCAAGATTTAGAACAAAGTAAAAAGTGGCCCCTCCCACCCATCCCTATTCTGTTTTAATAATTCATTCTTAATGGCTCTAAAGAAAGAATTTCACGAGTTTTCAAGTTTTTATTACGCACTTTTCGATTTTTCAGTTTTTGGCGTCTTCAATTTTTCGAACTGCATTTTTTCAGTTTTTCATTTTTTCTGTTAGTATTTGCTAACTCATTCTTATTGGATCCGAAGAAAGTATTTCACGAGTTTTCAATTTTTTATTATTCACTTTTCGATTTTTCAATTTTTGGCGTCTTCAATTTTTCGAACTGCATTTTTTCATTTTTTTATTTTTTCTGTTAATATTTGCCAAGATAAAACTAATTTTGGCAAATCACATGCACTGTAAGAAAGGAGAGGGCGGGTGGGCGGGAAAAGTATTTGCTACGATAAGACTGATTTTGGCAAATAACATACACTGTAAGAAAATTGAGGGCGGGTGGGCGGGCTTGACTCACCTTCTCTCACCTTTTTTCTCTATTTCACTGACTTATTTTATTTACTGTACAGTGGGAATTGAATTCTATTTTAACAAGCGGTAGAATCCAAGATTTAGAACAAAGTAAAAAGTGGCCCCTCCCACCCACCCCTATTCCGTTTTAATAATTCATTTTTATTGGCTCCAAAGAAAGAGTTTCATGAGTTTTCAATTTTTACTTCCCGAGCGTAAGCAAAGGAAGTATTGTAATCGAGTCCGTCGGCCGACTCTCTACTTTTACGTTTTCTCGATCTTTCATGACCCCTAGAAGACGAAGAAATAGGTCTCCCATTTCCGTCTGTCTGTCCGTCCGTCTGTCCGTCCGTCTGTCCGTCTGTTGTCCCGGATTTTATTAGACAGATAATCTCCGAAAGTACTCTACCGATTGTTGTGAAATTTTGTACTTATATTAAGAATATCATGTAGATGGTAAAACGCTAACCAAAATTTGTCTAATCATCCCCACCACTAATGCGATGACGTCACTTCAAAATTGTACATAGTAAATGGGTTTTCAATTGTATAAAATAACATAGTCCTACACATGTAGTTTACAACTCTGAATCGACTTTTCACCCGAAACGTCCAGATTTTTGGAAAAAAAATCAAAATTATAAAACAACATTTTGAAATTTAATTTTTAATCTGCTAACCAGAATGCTTTGAAATGTTGCAGATGTTTTAAGGCTATAAAGAGCATCATAAATCTTTAGTCAAAAAATATTTGCTTATCCCCTCCAAAAACTTGATGACGTCAGCTCAAAAGTTTGTGGAATAAATCATATCTAAAATGTACAAAATACGATGAGTCTGTACTTGTGATCTATCACTCCATTCATATTTTTTGGATTTGCATATACAGGGTGACTCAAAAAAATTAATGAATGCGTAAATATATTTTATTGATTTAATCAGGAACTACAAAACCGAATGCTCTGAAATCTTGCAGATGTTTTAAGGTCATAAAGAGCATAATAAATGTTTAGTCAAAATATATTTGCTTATCCCCTCGAAAAACTTGATGACGTCAGCTCGAAAGTTTGCCGAATAAATCATATCTAAAATGTACAAAATATGATGAGCCTGTACTTGTCATTTATCACTCCATTCATATTTTTTGGATTTGCATATACAGAGTGACTCAAAAAAATTAATGAATGCGTAAATATATTTTATTGATTTAATCAGGAACTACAAAACGGAATGCTCTGACATCTTGCAGATGTTTTAAGGTTATAAAGAGCATAATAAATGTTTAGTCAAAATATATTTGCTTATCCCCTCCAAAAACTTGATGACGTCAACTCAAAAGTTTGCCGAATAAATCGTATCTAAAATGTACAAAATATGATGAGTCTGTACTTGTGATCTATCACTCCATTCATATTTTTTGGATCTGAATGTACAGGGTGACTCAAAAAAATTAATGAATGCGTAAATTTATTTTATTGATTTACTCAGGAACTACAAAACCGAATTCTTTGAAATCCACTGCGAAAAAAAAACATAATAGGCATACAGTCGTCACGTTTTCGACAGCGAGGGAAGTACTGTCTAAACTCTTTAGACCAATTTTTTATTATTCACTTTTCGATTTTTCAATTTTTGACGTCATCAGTTTTTCGAACTGCATTTTTTCATTTTTTTATTTTTTCTGTTAATATTTGCCAAGATAAAACTAATTTTGGCAAATCACATTCACTGTAAGAAAGGAGAGGGCCGGTGGGCGGGAAAAGTATTTGCTACGATAAGACTGATTTTGGCGAATAACATACACTGTAAGAAAATTGAGGGCGGGTGGGCGGGCTTGACTCACCTTCTCTCACCTTTTTTCTCTATTTCACTGACTTATTTTATTTACTGTACAGTGGGAATTGAATTCTAATTTAACAAGCGGTGGAGTCCAAGATTTAGAACAAAGTAAAAAGTGGCCCCTCCCACCCACCCCTATTCCGTTTTAATAATTCATTTTTATTGGCTCCGAAGGAAGAGTTTCATGAGTTTTCAATTTTTCATTATTCGTTTTTCGATTTTTCAATTTTTGGCGTCTTCAATTTTTCGAACTGCCTTTTTCAGTTTTTTATTTTTTCTGGTAGTATTTGCTAAGAAAAAACTAATTTTGGCAAATCATATACACTGTAAGAAAGGAGAGGGCGGGTGGGCGGGGATAGAATTTGCTAAGACAAGACTTATTTCGGCAAATGGCATACACTGTAAGAAAATTGAGGGCGGGTGGGCGGGCTTGACTCAGCTTCTCCCACCTTTTTTCTCTATTTCACTGACTTATTTTATTTACTGTACAGTGGGAATTGAATTCTATTTTAACAAGCGGTAGAATCCAAGATTTAGAACAAAGTAAAAAGTGGCCCCTCCCACCCAACCCTATTGCGTTTTAATCATTCATTCTCATTGGCTCTGAAGAAAGAATTTCACGTGTTTTCATTTTTTTACTATTCACTTTTCGATTTTTCAATTTTTGGGGTCTTCAATTTTTCGAACTGCATTTTTTCAGTTTTTCATTTTTTCTATTAGTATTTGCTATGATAAAACTAATTTTGGCAAATCACATACACTGTAAGAAAGGAGAGGGCGGGTGGGCGGGGCTAGTATTTGCTAAGATAAGACTGATTTTGGCAAATGACATACACTGTAAGAAAATTGAGGGTGGGTGGGCGGGCTTGACTCAGATTCTCCAACCTTTTTTCTCTATTTCACTGACTTATTTTATTTATTGTACAGTCGGAGTTGAATACTATTTTAACAAGCGGCAGAATCTAAGATTTAGAACAAAGTAAAAAGTGGCCTCTCCCACCCACCCCTATTCCGTTTTAATCATTAATTGTTATTGGCTCTGAAGAAAGAATTTCACGAGTTTTCAATTTTTTATTATTCACTTTTCGATTTTTCATTTTTTGATGTCTTCAATTTTTCGAACTGCATTTTTTCAGTTTTTCATTTTTTCTGTTAGTATTTGCTAAGATAAAACTAATTTGGGCAAATCACACACACTGTAAGAAAAGAGAGGGTGGGTGGGCGGGGCTAGTATTTGCTATAATATTAGAAGGTATGTCATTTGCTACAAGTCAGTCTTATCTTAGTAAGTACTAACCCCGTCCACCCGCCCTCTATTTTATTGAAAAGTATGTCATTTGCTACAATCAATCTTATCTTAGCAAGTGTTAGCCCCTCCCACCCACCCTTAATTTTTTTAGACCATGATCAATTATCAAAATCAGTCTTATCTTAGAAAGTAAATTGTAAAGTGTTGTTACAAAATTTTTATTTTTAACAAAAAATATTAATGTCTTGGGCAAAAACCCAAGACGGATTCATATACCACAAGTACAGGGGTATCTTATATTTTATAAAATTTAAATAACATTTATTTACTAATATAAATTTTGGAGATGGCGCCATTTCATTGTTGGTGGGGATGATCAGCTAAATTTTGGTTAGCGGTTTACTTATATTCCTAAAATATATATATAAAATTTTTCAACCGGTAGTAATTGTTAGTGGGGATGATTAGACAAATTTACATTTTCTTTACCATCTACACGATATCCTATAAAATACATATAAAATTTGACGACAATCTTCCTAGTAGTTTTGGAGATTATGTGTACAGTAAAAATCAACGCAGATAACTGACAGACAGACCGAAATAGGAGACTTTTAAATGATTTTATCAAATTGTCGGTGGGGATCATTAGAGAAATTTTGGTTTTACTATCTAGTAAAAAGTACCTTGAAAGACCAAATACAAATATTAATAATAGTAATAATACAATACACAGAAAAATATGTATCCCTATATATGTATTGGGAAAATTATACAGGGTAGCTTAAGTATCAGTTCATTAGTTTCGGAGATTATCTTACTAATAAAATTTCGAAACATCCGACAGACAGCTTTTAACATAAGTAGCAATTTAAAATGAAGTTTCATAATAATTTTGTTAAAAAAAGGAAAATGTTCCTCAAGTTTTCTGCGTAAATAATTTATTTATAAACAAAATTTTGTTAACGAAATTTTAATATTTCAACCTAATCTTTAAGTTCAACCGTCGGGTTTTGTCACTCAAACACCACGTAAAATAAAAAATGAGGATGCTCCTTGAAAAATTTGAAACGAGTATCAATAAAATTGGAAAAAATATAATAAGCTTTTACTCCCTGAACTTTATTCTCGATTTATTCTCGAATACCATTATTACGGAAAAAAAACACACTTTCGCCTAAAGACGACCTTACAGAGTTCCATTTCATGGACGATTTTATTTTAATTAGCAGGGGTCATCATAAAAAACAAAATCTCAGGAAATGTTTTATAGTTCGTTTAGGAAACCGGATATGTTAGAATGTGCATCAGGGGCAAGGAAACTTCCGCCTAAATAACTTAGAACCACTTTTTAATTTTCACCTTGTCGTGCTGCTAATATTCTAACTTTCAAATTCTCGCGCTCTCTGTATTGATTTTCCCCCAATTCCACCCCATTCATGTGCACCCGTACACTAACGCCACTCTCGTCCCGTGTAGGGTAGCAAAACCACCATCCGCCCCTCGAACCTTCCACCCTCCAAAGTTTCCTACCTCCCACAAACCTGTCATTCCCCAGCTGGTGCCACCATCCACAATTTTTCCACAATTCCAGCAAACAAAAATTCCCAAATCACCATCTGCCTGGCAGCATCCGTTTCAAAAAAATCCCAAAAACCGTTGGGTAAATGATGACCAGGTCTGTTTATTGTCCTTTTTGTTTAGGGATTTTCTCACACTGGTCAGGCCAGTATGCAAATGAGGGGTCAGCGTTTTTAAAAAAAATTCCTTTAGAAAGCAACCCCTTAGAATTGGTCAAAACCGGTTAAGAGAAGCATTTTTATTTTTAGGGGTCATCCTGAAAGGGTTGCGATTGCGTTCAGGTAAATATAATTTGACCGGGTGTACACGGGATTCTTTTATGGGGCGAGGTAGTAGCGGTGGACAAAATTGAGATGTGTAGTTGATTTTCGAGTTTTGGTGGTTTTGTGTCGAGATATTGGTAACAGTGAGTTTTGTGAACAAATGAGGGAAATGTAGAGAGCTGTTTTGGTGCAGAAGTGGGAATCAGGGAACTACAAAGACATGGTGAAGTTGTGGTTTTATTTTATTGTGTAACCTCGAGAGAAAATGCATTGACCTCATGAACGAATAAATTAGAAATCCAGAGAAAAACCAACTAGGTAATAATTTTAATTACGACTTGTTTTCACATTTAATGAAGAAAACTTTGTATTAAAAGGAAACTTGGACTGGTTCGACATTATTTTCCTTTGTAATATTTGATTACACAACATCTATGTTGTTTTCAAGACTTACAAACTATTTACTAAAAATGTAAACCAGAATAAATTATCCAAATAAACCCATTGCGTAAACCGTAAGTAACGACAAAAATCCCTTTTTACGTTAATGGGAGCGGTTTAACATCGTGTTTTCGAATTTCAATTACTTGTAAAGTGTATCAATATACAATCATTTATTGCATAAACACGTGCATTTGCGAAACAGATATACTCTTATACTTTCTTTAACGTGCTTGTTTGGGAAACAATGGTGTGTTAATGACAGACACCAAAGGTCGGCTAGACTTACATAAGTAAGAAGTGCGGCAATGCTTGAATTAACGCACTGGCATTAATTACACTAGTTTACAAATTTAAACTTTTTTTCGTATCCAAAAATAAAAAAAATATTTTCTACTTCTAAATTACTTACTGATAACAAATCCAAAAACGGATAATCCCCATCACGTCAGGTTTTTTCATAAATCCAAAATAATGAACTTTGCTTTTACCTTCTTGTTAGTGTTAAACTGATTCATGTTAATGCACCATTGTCGCATAAAAAATGTCTTCGAGATCGTGCAAAGTATGTGCAAATCAATTTTCTTACGTTTGTGGTAAAATTATAATATCTAAAGCTGGAAGACCTGTTCAAATATGCTCAAGGTTTTTGGGACGAAAATGTGTTACTGTTGATCTATTATAAGGGAAACTGACAGTACTGCCAATAAAAGAAAGTGTTAATCATTTTTAATTTTCAGTCATAATGTTTATATTATATACTGAGTGTTGCTTTTATTTGATACAACCCTTGTAACTTCTTTATTCTTAAAGATAAACCTATACTTCTTTGAGCAAATTTGTATCATTTTAAAAGATCTTTGTGAGGCCAACCTCACATTTTTATTATCACTTCTCGTAGAAAAATCAAAAGCAACCAATTATTCTAAAATCAATACTTGAAAAATTAAAAAAAAATCATTGATGACAATCTAGCTTGAAAAATTGAGTCATGTTATTTATTTACGTAAATGCTCTTTTAAAATGATACAAATTTGCTCAAAGAACTATATGTTCATATATATATAAAAATAAAAAAATTACAAGAGTTGTATAAAAGAAAAGAAATACGGAGTATGTTTATATAAATATCTCAAAAACCTGACGTGATGGATTTTTTCTGCTTTCTGATTTGAATTTCCCGAACCCAAATCCTTTAGATTCAACTATTTTTGTCTTTGGATATAAAACCTTGTAAACTAGTGTTATTATTGGCACAATGAATTATTTATTTTTGTTCTAGATTGGGTGGCTAAAAAATGCACAGATTGATTGTCTATTTGCATAATTCGACTGTAGAACGATTATTTGCAATTTATGCAGAAATTTCAGGGTCCTGAAAGCAAAAAGTACTCACTTAGAATTAACAAATAATAAGGCTTATTTTTTCTTAGCCTCGTTAAAAGAAAGCGAGAATAAAATTAAGCGGTCTGAACAATCGATGCAGATTTGTGAGTAATTGTTGAACTTGTTGTTATACAATCGTTAATTTCTCATATGACCCAATCTTATTGCTTACGACATGAACATTGACCTTGTCACGTAGGTAGAATGTTGTTTAAAATTTCCGAATATCGTTAACTTGGAATCTACAAGTTTTAATTAATTGCAGTTGTGTTGTTAAATAATATTCCACCAAATTATAAAAACCCACATAAACAACGGAAAATGTTTAATTTTTGTCAGTGCGCTGTCACTTTATTACAACCGATTTTTTCAAAATTGTACGATCAAATTATGTTTTAAATAAATTAGCGACGGATAAAAGTTCATTAACAGCGAAATTTATCGTACCGCTCGATAAAGAAAATCTAAAATTAGCAAGGCAGCCTCTAAAAAAAAAGCAGTGAAGTTTCAGTGGTATCAACTTAATTTTTTTTAACAGAACACTCGGTATATTTTTTATAAATGGAAAGCTTGTGTTTTACTTTTTACTACACAAAGTCGAATAGAACTAATATTCTAAAATCGATAAATAAAAAGTATTTAGAAAAATAAGTCAAAAACTATCTATTTATTTTCAGGCCATTAAATTTTCTTCTCTGAAAAATTATAATTTTTTTGCGATTTTTGTTTTATGATATCCTCTATAAAGTAAAAACCAGCGGCGTAAATAACGCTCCCGCAGCTGATTTGACTTGAATTTTTTCTTCAATTTTTCATTTTTTTTTGTTCCTTCAATTCAATTTCTAAATTTTGCAATTTTTCGATTTGAGTTTTTCAACTTTCTAATTTTTAATTTTTCCGTTTGCAATTTTTCGTTTCAATTTTTTATTTTCTATATTTTTACAATTTTTTATTAGTCAAATTATAAACGTTTTTATAATAATGATAAAATAAGAATTATAATGTTTATAACATTTTGCTCGATTGTGGTTTAATTAACAATTTTAGTCCTCTGCTTTGAGAAGACAAACTCATTTAAATCAATAGAAAAATATGTATTTTGCAATTACGCTCCGCCCATTGGTCTAACAAGGAATGAATCACAATCGAGATCGGGGCGGGTGGGTGGGGCTTAATATTTGTTTTTTTTTTAATATGCAGAGTTTTCTTGCAACAACAGGATAGTTAAACATGTTTTCAGTTTCTTGTTGGGAAAAGAAGACTTCGTATATTAAGAAAAATGGACAAAATATTAACCCCGCCCACCCACACCTTCTCAATTGTGACGAATCTTTTATTCATTGTGCGCTGAAGGGCGGACTTTAGCTGCAAAATCCTCATTTTTCTACAAGAAAATATCATACGAAACTCATCATAATTCAGATTAGGGCGGGTGGGTGGGGCTTAATCTTTGTTTTTTTTTTTCTTTATATACGTAGTTTTCTTTCAACAATTTTTTGGCCCAAAGAACAAGAGATATTTATTATAATAATAAACCTAAAGTCAATCTATCTTTCAAAATTCAAAATTTAAACGTCCAAAAGTTGGAAAATCCGAAAACTGGAAAATTTGAAAATGTAAAGTTTAAGAGATGTCGTAAAATTAAAGAAAAAAAAATTGGTCGAAGGTTATTTCAACAGAACTTCCCTCGGTCCTGAAGTGTAGCCACATAAATTCCACTTCTCTGAAAAATTATCATCTTCGCAGGCTCAAGAATCCAAAAATTCTGAAAATTATAAAGACTAAATCTTATAAAAATTAAAGAAAACGGATATTCTGAGATTCTAGAAATTTCAAAGACTGGAGGTTTCAAAAATTATGAAAACTGAAGATTTCGCTGATTTTCGATATATAAAGATTCCAAAAATTTCAAAGATTCGAAAAGTTCGAGAAATTTCGAAGAAGATTTCGGATGTAATGAGAGTAGGAATTCCATAGATTCTAAAGAATATTAAGATTCTGAACATTTCGAAAGTTGAAGATACCAACAATTTTGAAGATTTGAAACCCTGGATATTTCAAATATTCCTAAATCTTTGAAAATTATAACGATCCTAAAGACTTCAGACATTCCAAAAGTTCCAGAAATTCTAACGACTCTAGAGATTCCAGAGATTGTAAACTGTACAAAAATGCCGAATGTTTCCAAGACTGAAGATCTTAAGAATTCTGAAGACTTTGAAGATTTCCAAGGTTCTGAAGATTATAGTGAAAAGAGCTCATACACTGCAACAGAATCTGAATATTTCGAAAACTGAGGATTACAAAAATTTTGATCAAGAAGATTTCGAAGGTTTCAAAGATTCCAAAGGTTCTAAAAATTCTGGGTATTTGGAAGACGAAGATCTCAAAAATTCTGCACACTCAAGGTTGCCAAAATTCTAAAAATTATAAGTATTCCAAGAGTTTGAAATATTCCAAAGGTTCCAGAGATTCTACAAATTCCAAAACTTCCGGATATACCGAGACTGTAGACTGACAGAGATCGTGAAAATTCTGAAAATTCAATAGAATCTAGAAATTTCGGAGATTCTAAAGATTCTAAAGTTTCTAATTATTCCAAACTCCAAAAATTATTTTCGGTCTCATTTTTTCGAGAATTCGTATCCTTTTTCCAGAATCGTCCATTTGATTGGTAATTTTAAATTATTTTCAGAAATTTTATTTTCATACCGAATAGTTATTACGAAAATCTTACTCTGGAACCTCAAACACGCTATATTTTTTCAAATCAGTACGTCTAGATCTATAAGGTTGATTTGTTTTTGGGATTCTAGTAAATTTTTCCAAAAACAATTAAATCAAATAAACATGTAATTCTTTAAATGACGTCATCAAGTTGTTGGTGGGGATGATTAGCAAAATTTTGGTTAGCATTTAACTATCGACTTGATATTTTTAATATACACATACGAAATTTGACAACAATCGGTGAACTATTGCACAAATCTTGATAGTTCGAAAATTGAAGATTCCAAAAACTGTAAAGGTTATAAAGTTTATGAAAATTCTGAAGATTTCAAAGACTAAATATTCCAAAAATTACATACATGATCATAAAATTTTGAAGATTTGAATATTTCGAAGCCTGAAGATGTCAAAAATTCAGAAAACTGAAGATTCCCAGGATTTTAAATATATCAAAGATTTCGGATTTTTCGAGACTAGAGATTCCAAGACCAATAAATATCCTAAATATTCTGAAAATTTTATATATCTTAGGATTTTTAGAGACTCTAAGGAAACTAGTTTTTAATTACATTAGGGTCTAAAAATTCTAGAAATTCCAGAGACTCTAGAACGTTTGGAGATACTAGGGATTCTAGAGACTAGAGATTTCGAAGGTTTCAAAGATTCCAGAGGCTCTAAAGATTCTGGGTATTTGGGAGATGAAGATCCCAAAAATTCTGAATACTCAAGATTGCCAAAATTCTAAAGATCATAAGATTTATAAATATTCCAAGTGGTTGAAACATTCAAAACATTCCAGAAATTCTACAAATTCCAAAACTATACCGAGACTGTAGAGATTCCCGAGATCGTGAACATTCTGAAAATTCGATAGAATCTAGAAATTTCGGAGATTCTAAAGATTCTAAACAATCTACAAATTCTAGAGGTTCTAAAGATTCTCAAGTTTCTAATTATTCCAAACTCCAAAAATTATTTTCGACCTTATTTTTTCGAGAATTCGTATCCTTTTTCCAGAGTCGTCCATTTGATCGTAATTTTTAATTTTTTTCGGAAATTTTATTTTCATACCGAATAGTTATCACGAAAATCTTACTCTGGAACCACAAACACGCTATATTTTTTCAAATCAGTACGTCTAGATCTATAAGGTTGATTTTCTTTTGGGGTTCTAGTAAACTTTTCCAAAAACAATTAAATCAAATAAACATATAATTCTTTAAATGACGTCATCAAGTTGTTGGTGGGGATGATTAGCAAAATTTTGTTTAGCATTTAACTATCGACTTGATATTTTTAATATACACATACAAAATTTGATAGTTCGAAAACTAAAGATTCCAAAAACTCTAAAGGTTATAAAGTTTATAAAGATTCCGAAGATTTCAGAGACTAAATATTCCAAAAATTACATACATGATTATAAAATTCTGAAGATTTGAATATTTCGAAACCTGAAGATGTCAAAAATTCTGAAAACTGAAGATTCCTAGGATTTTAAATATTCCAAAAATTTCAAAGATTTTGGATTTTTCGAGACTAAAGATTCCAAGATCAATAAATATTTTAAATATTCTAAAAATTTTATATATCTTAGGAACTTTAGATATTCTAAGGAATCCAGTTTCTAAATAATTTAGGTACTAAAACTTCTAGAAATTCCAGAGACTCTAGAACATTTGGAGATACTAGGGATTCTAGAGACTAGAGATTTCGAAGGTTTCAAAGATTCCAGAGGTTCTAAAGATTCTGGGTATTTGGAAGACGAAGATCCCAAAAAATTCTGAACTCTCTAGATTGCCAAAATTCTAAACATTATAAGTATTCCAAGGGATTGAAATATTCCAAAGGTTCCAGAGATTCTACAAATTCCAAAAATATACCGAGACTGTAGAGATTCCAAAAATCGAGAAGATTCTGAAAATTAGATTGCATCTAGAAGTTTTGGAGATTCTAAATATTCTAAATAATCTACAACTTCTAGAGATTCTAAAGACACTAAAGTTTCTAATTCCAAACTCCAAAAATTATTTCCGGCTCATTTCTTCAAAAATTCGTAACCTTTTTCCAGAATCGTCCATTGGTCGTAATTTTTATTTTTTTTTCAGAAATTTTATTTTCATACCGAATTTTACGAAAATCTTACTCTGGAACCACAAAAACGCTACATTTTTCAAATTAGTACGTCCAGATCTATAAGCTTGAATTTCTTTCGGATTTTTAGTCACCTTTACCAAAAATAGTTAAATCAAAAAAACATATAATTCTTTAAATGTCGTTATCAAGTTGATGGGGATAATTAGCTAAATTTTGGTTAGCATTTTTAGTTATCGACGTGATATTTCTAATATAAATACAAAATTTGACAACAATCTGTGCAGTAGTTTGAGAGATTATGTCTAATAAAAATGGATGCAGACACCAGACAGACAGACAGACACACACACAGAGAAAGAGAAACAGACGGAAACGGGAGACTACTTTTTTCATACTCTAGAGCGAAGTAAAAATGCTTAGAATTTTTTATTACTCGTTTGAATTTGTATTTTACTACAAAAATGAGAAAAAAATCTGCATTTCAAGTTTTATTAATTTTTACTTGTTTTATTTGCTTTTGTAAAATAAGATTTTCTTGAAGCATTTTCTGAATTCGGACTCAAAAAATTAACTAATTTTTTCTAAGGGAAATTTCAATAGTTTACGAATATTAAATAGTGAAGCTAATAAAACAAAAAAACTGCAAAATTTGAAAAAAAAATTAATATTATTTCTGGAATAAATTTTTTCCGTTGCTTCTTTTAAAGCTGAAATTTAATATCACTTCTTGAGGCTAATATGAATAAAAACTGGCCGAAAATTGCATTTTCGAGTTGAATTTTTCTTTACACAATTTTGTGATGACGTCATCAATGTTTTTACAAGGAGACGTACACCAACTTGGATGATAATTTTGATTTTTTTTTTCAAAAATCTGGACGTTTCGGGTAAAAACTCAACACGGCGTCATAAACTACAAGTATAGGACGATGTTATTTTATACAATTTAAAACCCATTTACTATGTATAATTTTGAAGTGACGTCATCACATTATTGGTGGGGATGATTAGACAAATTTTGGGTAGTGTTTTACTATCTACAGGATATTCCTAATATAAGCACAAAATCGAACAGACCGCAGACATCCAGATAGACAGACATATGGAAACGTACTCTAGGGGTCATGAAAGGTCGAGAAAACGTAAAAATTGCAAAATTTTTGCTAAATATGCACAGTTTTACGTATAATATGCAGCGACCCGGAAAAATAGAATAATAAACTACGAACAAAAAACATGAAAAAAGTCTATATATATATTCACATTTGTCAGCTACAACATATTTTTACATAAATCATAAATACGCTATAAACTACACATTTTTTTGCTGATACAATTAACAATGAGATGTTTTTCTAAATTTTCCATTGCAAAATTCTGTCTTAACGTTAATAACATATAAAAAATTAAAATATTTTTTTTATTTCAAGACAAAAACAAGAAATATTTTTGAATAATGCGCAATGGATTTTGTACTTAACTATGCGCTGGGATTTATTAGTGTCAAAATAAATTTACCGGAACACATTCTAAAGTAGGTTACAACTTGTGCGTTTAAATTCTAGTCTACGAATATCACCTGTTTACAACGCGAAAATACTCATTCAATTATTATTCATGCCTCTAAAACGACAACCAGATGCGTATTTTACGCAACGAGTTAATTAGAACTCATGACATGATAAATTTACTGTCCCTATTAGCAATAATTAGATAACACTCGAGTGTGTTGTTCGTTTCACTTTCAATTTACAACTCTTTTAAAGCACAATTTCCCTCGATTCTAGAAAAAAACATGTATGCAACGCGAGCAAAAGTTACGAAATCTCTCGCACTCGTAGCTGCAAGCCAACCAAGTTTCCACAAACCCCTTCTCACAATCGATCGTAATTGTTGGTTCCTTTACCATAATTGACCCTTCCGTCCCATGCAGCTCGGCCCTCAGGCGCGCACCTCTGCGAAATCACGGCCAGCTGCGATCGGCCGAGTGACCTTTTCTCTCCGCCGCCAAAAATTACCATACCGGCCTGACCAGTCTTAACCCTTTTGTGTGGAAAGGGTTGCGTAACTGACCTACCGTCCGATGACCCTTCGGCTTCATTACGTGTCGGCCCTTTGATCCGTCCGGTCAGTGCAACGCGTCCGAAAAAATAGCTAAACATCGGAGTGTGACGCCCGAGAAGAAATCAATAAGAGTGAAGATAGCTGCACAAAAACTTAAAATTCCTCCGACTGTACAATCGGACATTAAAACAGTTGTTCGTCTCTGTCGGCGCGAAGGTGGTGGTGGTGGTGGCGTCTCTTTTCCACTTATTGCCGCGGCGACCCTTCGAAGTGTAAAAGTAGGGTGAAAGAATAAAAGAGGGGCATAAATGGGGGTGTTTGAGGGAGTTAAAAAGGGGTGAATTTACATCGGAAAGAGTTGATTGCTTTCCCTTAGTGGCAGCCATCTTACTTCTTTATTATTGGCCATCGCTCGATGGAGGTTTTTAGAGATTTTTTTTCGGGGATTTTTCGCCTGGTGTTTGATCTCTGACGGTGAGACGCGAATTTCGCGGTAATTGGAAGTCACTGAGTGTGCAGATTTTGTGTCACACATGTGTACAAAAAGAGTGAAAAATTGTTTTATTAAAAAAAAAAGTTTACTGCAAAATTATTTTCACATTAAATTTTAAACGATAAGAAAAATATTACTTTTGATTGGTTTTGTGTAACCATTTTTTAGAAATTTTCTGTTAAAACAAACATGTTTGATTATTCAAATTTACGTTTTATGAATTGTTTTTCGTTCGATGCTTTAAATATTTACGTGGGAAGAACTAAGAAACTGTTGTGTTTTAAAATTTATTCGTTGTTCCGTTATTAGTTATATTTCATAAAATCAGCTTTAAAGGCATTACTTTTATGGTGTTTTTTGACGTGAGAGATGCTAAATTTCCGCAAAGTACAGTTATAAAATTGACTGTTCTTGTTTTACACAACTTTTTTTTTCCTTGGTTTATTTATTTGAAAATAAATTTTTAAACAATATTTTATTCTCCATCGTTTTCGTTAAATCGACGTTACGCAGCTGTAGGTTTCCTAATTCTGGCTTGACTATCAATACAATGTCGCCTAATTTAATATTAACTAACTAATGTAAAAATTAAGAATTTGTCGCCTGTTCAAATCTCTTTTTATAGCGAAATGGTGGTGGTTGACGGAATTATAAAATGCTTGCTAAATGTACGACTGTGTAAGCGGCACTTTAAAGTTTTTAGTTTTCGTGCATAATGAGATTAAAACTTTTGATTGTTTGAGTTGTGACAACTGTTTTAGAAAACAATTTTATTATACTGTTTTGAATTTGTGTAGTAATTATGGGAATTTTGTCTCGAAAAATATCTACCGAATTTTCTGGATGGTCCTAGATTTTGATGTTTTTGTTTTACGTTGCAGTAATAATAATTTTAAAATATAAATATGAGGTTTCTTAAAGAACTCGCGAAGTTAATTCGTTGCATTTTAGTTTGCTCAAGGTTTTCTAATAAATTTCATTTTGCTTTACTTGGTACCAAAGAAACAATAATTTCTCAAAAAGGTTGTTTAAAGTGGAATATTGGTGATCTTATTTGGCAAATTTTCGTTCGTATTTCCTCAACAGAGTATTTTGGGACAACCTGCACATAGCAACCTAGTAAAAATCTTTCCATTAATATTACCAAATGTTAAGGTTTTTCATAACAGAATTTTGCGGTCTTTAAGTTCTTGACATTCAAACAACATTTAAAAATTGGTGTAAGGCTACTTAGACAGAGCTTTATGGAAAAATTACAAATTTTTAGTTTGCGACTTTTTTATGATAACCTCTGTAAGTTGAAATAGAGATATGTGTGTAGAGTTATTATAGTAAATTTTGTCATGAGGTCATCAACATTTTAGCAAGGACGCATAATATATCAATTTCGAAAGGTGCAGTGTAATACTCATAATAACAGTACCGTATTTATAAATTACTTACTGTTTAAGTACTTAATTCTAAAAAACGTGAAAGTCTGGATAAACAACAAGTAAAATTTGTTTGCTCGGTAAAATTTTGAGATAACTTTTTTTACTCTCAAATTTTGCCGACGTTTCATGACCCTTAGAATGCGGTCTTGCGTTTCCGTCTGTCTGCTTACCGTCTGTCCGCGCCTGGGATCGATTGTTGACAAATTTTGTACGTATGTTAGGAATAACCTTAAACAAAATTTATACCCCTCATCTTCTAGTTTATGAATCCGTGTTAAAATTTTACCCTAGCCATCCAGATTTTTGTAAAAAATTCAAAATTGTATAATAACATTTTACAATTTAACTTTGCAAACTCTGAAACATGGTAAATTTTTAATCAAAATTTGTCACTAAAACTGACGTCATTTGAAAATGTTGCCAAATAAATCTTGTCTAAGATGTGCAAAATATAGTTGTTGTAAACAGAAGTAGAAAGATTGTTAAAAAAATTTTTTTTGAAGACCGCAAGCGTTTTGATACCTAATAAATGTTTAATAATTATCTAAACACATTCTCTTATAGATTTCGACCTCTAGAAGATAATTTGGGTTTCGTTTCTTCAATGACTCCTACTATTTTTTTCAGGATCGTCTATTAAATTATGACAATGTTTAGAATCCCATAAAAAATTGAATTTTAAGTCGAATATTTCCAAAATCGTTATTCCAGACCATAAACGAGCCATATTTTTTGAATCAGCATGTCGAGATCTATATCCCAGAATTTTCTATGACTCTTTAGACAAATCTTTCGAAATCTCGAATTTCTAAGACAGTGAAAATTTCGATCCATTTCATCCATTTTCGAAAATTACCTAACGCATTTTCTTGTAGATTTCGACCTCTAAAAGTTACTTCCAATTTCGTTTCTCCGATGACTCCTTTACTAGTTTTTCGAAATCGCCCATTGAAATTTTTAGGATTTTCAAAAATAAATAATTTCAAGCCAAATATTTCGAAAATGGTTACCGAGATTTAGTTTTCAGTTAGCCAAGTTTTTCAAAATCTCAAATTTTCAATACACCCCTCTCGTGAAAATTTAAACTGATTTTCGAACATTTTTAAAAATTACTTACACATTTTCTTGTAGATTTCGACCTCTAGGAGTTAATCACCAGAAATTACTTAAGCACATATATTAAGAATAAAAAGGAAAATATAAACCCCGCCCACCCGGGACGGACGAAATTATATTATATATAATAAAACGAACTCAACCTTGTTAAAGATTACGAAAACTAACAATTACTCCAAAAAGAACAAATTTCGTGTAGCCCAGAGCCTACATTTTATAACCGCTGTCTACGAATAGCATTTTCCACATAGAGAATATTTAATGAGATGCCCCGCCCATCCAGCCAAACTCCGCCTTCACATATCGCTCATTAAAGCTAAAAATAAATGCGGGATTGACTTCTCCCAATAGCAAAACTTAGTTGAACCTTTATTTTCCTAAACAGTAGATTATTTCCCAAAATCACTTTTATCTTTAAAAGTGGTAACCCCGCCCACCCGCCCATTATTTTACTAAAGAGTAGATTATTTGCCAAAATCAGTCACTTCTTGGCAAGTGGTAGTCGCACCCACCCTCCCGTTATTTTTTTAGAGGGTAAGTCATTCAACAAAATAAGTTTTATCTTAGCAAGTATTAGCCCCGTCTACCCGCCCTTTATTTTCCTAGAAAGTAGATTATTTGCTAAAATCAGTCTGAAGTATCTTCGAAAGTGGAAAAATATAATTAGCCCCGCCCACCCACCCTGTCTCCTTTTCAGTGATTGATTTTATGCGATCTGAATGAAATGAATGATCTTATACCGAACAAGAATAAAATTAGTTGTTAGAATGAGAAGAGGGGTGTAGGCGGGGCTAGTACTTGCTAAGAAAAGAATGATTTTGGCACTTTTGTCATTTTCGACAATTTTTCAACTACTTGTAATTTATCATTCCGTTCATATTTTTTAGAATTGCGTATACAAGGTCACTAAAAAAACTAAAATTGAGTCAATTTTATTGATTAAGTCAGGAACGGCTCACTCCATTTTCCCGAAAATTTGCAAATACAGTACCGTTATTGTTAGTATCACACTGCACATATCCAAATTGATATACATGTTCTTACAGAAACTCAAATGAAATATAAATTTCATAATTTTTCGAAAAGTACTTCAGGGGCGTGGGAAATTGTGTCGATATACTCTTCGATCAATTTTTTTTCTTCATTTAAGGTAGATCTTAATTAACACAAGGATAAAATTAAAATATTCACTATGGGGAAATTATGATATTATTTTTGTCGAAATGAAAAAATCTTGAATAAAACGAGACCAAATATTTTTTTTTCTGATGATAGGATATCTTTAACTTAACATTTTATAGATAGTTTGCCCTTACCTAAAAAATCCAATGAAATTAGTTACAAACATATTTTTTTTTTGTTTTTACTGAAATTTGCTATTTGTCCTTGTAACATCCCTCAAAGCTAATAAAATTACTAGCCCCGCCCACCCGCCCTTTATTTTCTTACAGGGCAGGTCATTTAACAAAATCAGTTCTATCTTAGCAAGTATTAGCCCCATCTACTCGCCCTTTGTTTTCCTAAAGAGTAGATTTTTTGCCAAAATCTGTCTTGTCTTGGCAAGTAGTAGCCCCGCCCACCCGCCCTTTATTTTCTTACAGGATTCTTTTTTGATTGATTTTATCCGATCTGAATGAAATGAATGATCTTATAATAAAATTAGTCGTTAAAACGAAAAGAGGGGTTTGGACGGGGTACTTGCTATGAAAAGAATGATTTTGGCAAATAACATACCTTCCAAGAAAACAGAGGGCGGGTGGGCGGGGCTAGAACTTGCTAAGATAAGACTGATTTTGGCACTTTTACATTTTCGACCATTTTTCAACTACTTGTAATTCATCATTCCGTTCATATTTTTTAGAATTGCTTATATAAGGTGACTAAAAAAGTTAAAGATTGAGTCTACTTATTTTATTAAGTCAGGAACGGCTCACTCCATGCCCTTGCAGAAACTCATATGAAACATAAATTTTTTAATTTTTCAAAAAAAAGTACTTCATGGGTGAGAAAAGTTGTGTCGAAATAAACTTCCATCGATTTTTTTTTTTTGATTTAGATCTTAATTAACACAATGATTAAATTAAAATATTCACTATTAATAATCACACGGTAGAACCTAAGAATTAGAACAAAGTCAAAAGTGACTCCGCCCACCCACCTCTATTTCAATTTGATCACTTATTTTATTGACTCTGAGACAGCGTTTAAATAATAACAAATCACATAAGGTAGACACAATAAAGTACAATTGTAAACGCCGCCTCTCTTCTAGAGGCCAATGAAATGACTTATTAAGGTGGAGCTTGTGTGAGTGGGAGGAGCATCAGCAATATTGTTTTGTAAATATAATTTTCACTTCTGGTATGCTAATATAACATCAGTTTAATACTTTCTAGATACCTTGATTAAGAATTTATGTTTTCTCATCAACGATTTAACGGATTTGCCTACGAGTATAATAAGATATAGTGTTGTCATTCATTAACTTGTGTTTTTTTTGTAAAAGTTTGTAGAAATTTTCAATGTTGCGGGGATAATAATCCGTTTATCTATTTTGATTGATCGCTCGGATATTCAGCAACCCCTCGTCCCAATGCATTTTGGTCCTTTTTGCACTTTTTTGTCTTCTTTTTTCGTCTTTTGTCACCTTTTTTGGGTTCTTTTTTGTCCGATTTTTTATCGTCTATGCAAAGCCTTTTTGGACGCTTCTTTTAGATTTTTTTAGGCTTTTCATCCTTGCTTTTTGTATTTTTTGATCGCCTTTATTTTCGCTTTTCTCTTCCGCTCGACATTTGTTAGCGCATTTTTTGTTTGAAACCTGTTTTAGCCTGTTAGTTGCTTTTCCACTTTTTTTTCGTTTTTTGTGGTCCTAGTTTTTGATGCTTTTTTTAGTGGGCCTTTTTTGACTTTTTTGACACTCTGTTTTTTCGTTTTTTGATTCATCTTATAATTGCCTCTTTTTATTGTTGTTGTTTGGAGACAACAAAAACGATTAATTTTTAGCATTTTGGAAGCTTTTTGTCGTTTGTTCGGAATTTCACATTTTTACATTTTTTAGCGCCTTTTTAAAGTGTTTTTGGCCATTTTTTGTCTCTATTTTTCGCCTATTCCACATTTTGTGCCCTTTTGTTTTGTACTGTTTTGACTTTTCTTCTTGTTTTTTTTTCGTTTTTTAGTTGCTTCTTTCGTTTTTTGGCGTATTTTTTGGCGCTTTTTTATAGCCTTTTTGGTAGATCCGCTTTTGACTTTTTTGTCGTTTTTACATCCTGAGCATAAGCTAAGGAAATATAGTAATGGAGTCATTCAGACGAATGGTTACTTTGTTTGACGTCTTTTTTAGTCAGCTTTATTACCTTTTTTTTATCCCTTTATTTCGTCTCTTTTGTTGCAGGTTCTTTGACGGTTTCGCTTTTCTTTCGTCTTTTTTTAGCCTTTTTTTAACTATGTTTTATCCTTCTTTTGTTTTTTTCCCCTTTTTTGTTGCTCCTTTTGTACAGTTTTGGAATGTTTCCATTTTTATGATTCGAAAAGCTAAAAAATCGAAAAATTGCAATGGAAGTACTGAAGAAATGAAATACCGAGAAATTGGAGACTTAAAAATCAAAAATTTAAAAAACATAAATGAAAACGTTTGAAAATCCAATAATTCAAAAATCGAAAAATTATGAAATCCTAAAATCCAAAAAGTGATTTTTTTTTTTAAATTATAATTACTAGTACAGAATATTTAAAATGAGAATCCGAAATGTAGCAAATTAAAAATTGAAGAACCGAAAAGTTAGAAAAATCTAAAAAATTTGAAAAAACAAAAATTTGCAAACCTGGTAGTCCTTTTATTGTCCTCTTTTTTATCCCCTTTTTCGCCTTTTTTGTACTTTCTTGTTGGAGTTTCTTTGGCGTTTTTTGTACTGTTCAAAACTCTTCATAATAATAATAATATTAAAAATAAGTGGGGAAATTATGATATTTTTTTAGTTAAAATGAAAAAGTCATGAATAAAACGACACTAAATAATTTTTTTCTGATGATGCGATATCTTTAATTTAACATTTTATAGATAGTTTGCCCTTGCGTAAAAAATCCAATGAAATTAGTTACAAAGTTATTTTTTTTTTCAAGTTAATAAAATCACTGTTATATCTGGACAAAAAAAGTAAAGCCTCCTTTCTCTATTTATTTACTGTAAAATGGTAACTGTGTTTTATTTTGACAAGCGGTAGAACCTAAGAATTAAAACAAAGTCAAAATGATTCCGCCCACCCACCCCTATTTCGATTTGATCACTTATTTTATTGACTCTGAGACAGCGTTTAAATAATAGCAAATCACATAAGGTAGACACAATGAAGTACAATTGTAAACGCCGCCTCTCTTCCAGAGGCCAATCAAATGATTTATTAAGGTGGAGCTTGTGTGAGTGGGAGGAGCATCAGCAATATTGGTTTGTAAATATAATTTTCACCTGTGGTATGCCATATAACATCAGCTTAGTACTTTCTAGATACCTTGATTAACAATTTATGCGCTCTCATCAAAGATTTAACGGATTTGCCTACGATTCTAATAAGATGTATTGTATTTTTTTGTAAAAGTTTGTAGAAATTTTCAATGTTGCGGGGATAATAATCTGTTTATCTAGTTTGATTGATCGCTCGGAGATTCAGCAACCCTCGTCCCCAAATCAGCAAAAATTAGTCGTTCGAGCCCACCCCGCCGCCCGCCGCCTCCCCGGCGCGTCCGCCACCTCAATAAACAATTAATTCCTCGTCAATACCTTTTGCCCCGTTTTTCGTTCGCATAAGTTTAATCGCAGAACGTCGCAAGCAAAACGAGTGAAAAAAAATTATTGCCCCGTCTCGACGCTACGAAAATATAATTTATCTTTAAGTTTCTAAATTAAGGACGATATCACTCTTGTATTTAAAAGATATCCCGATTACTCTTCCCGTCTTGCGGCAACAAAGACGCCACTACCCCTCTCCCGGCCAAATCAAAAAGAGACACACGCAAACTTCGTAAGCGAAGATTTTTAATGAATCGGGTGTATTCAAGGAGAAACAATTTTGAAAAACGACTTTCTTTGTGTTTGTACCATTAAGGACTAATTGCCAACGTTTTAATTTTAAAGTGTTGCCCCCGAGATAAGTTTTGACAATCTCCGTGAATGGCCGAGGTAATTTATTATAATTTTAAAATCGTGCCGCAAAGTGTACGCGAAAAAATCTTTCCGCCAGACTGTACTTTGTAGAAATGCAGAGGAGGAACGCGAAAATATAAATATCTCGAGCATCAAAGAAAATCTTTTAAAATGCCCCGGCTTTGAATCATTCTTTATTAAGAAAATAAGAGAAGTGGAAACCTGGAAAAAGCATTCTGCGCTCTATTCCGGCTCTGTGCGCAGCAAAAAATTAGAGTTCTCGATTTTACGTGAATGCGAAATGCCCGGCCTTCCTGGGTGCTTTGAAATGTGAGGATACGCGAAAAAGGGGCATTTCGTGCTCAAGTGTAAATTATTTAATGAGCACCAAAGGTCAAAAAAATTTATTCATCATTCTACACCTGTTTTTGTTTACTATAACATCTTAAAATAACTAAACAACTCAAAAAAATAAGATTTAGATAATCAAATGGGTTTTGATGTTTCAAGCTTGAAAAATATATTCTTCTGATTTTTATCTAATTTTTCCACAGTGATGTTTGATTCCATAAATTAATTACAACATAAACACTTTCACGTCAAAGCGAACCTTTGAATTCCAGTGTTTTTATTGCATTTGCGATGCAAACAAAATTACACTTAATGTAGACTAATTGATTTATTTCATAATAGGTATGTATACCAAGAAAATTAAACAAACTTACCTAATTACAGATTAATTAAATACGTATTAGTAATTAAAAATCACACGAGTCCAAGTAAAACGAGCAAAGAACAAGTAGTGTGATTAACACGTTATAAAACAAGTTTTTACACTATTTTTTCTTTCTGAAACAACGTGGTCTGTATTTTAATATATAAATAATAAATTTAGTTATTTTGACAACCCTAGGTGGCAAACGTGCAAGTTACTGTATGCCCAATGGAAACAAAAATAACATGTGAAATTATTTCTTTTTTAATTTTTTTTTACACTTGCAGTTTATTTTTGACGTTAGATGTCTAGATTTTTGGAAAATAAATCCAAAAAGGTTATCGCAAACATAGTAAATCGACATTTTCTTTGTTTTCGTGTCCGAAAACATGATGACGTAATTCAAAATTTTGCTGGATAAATCGTATCCAAAATATACCAAGTGGCACGGGTAGCAATGAAGTAATTTGTTTTATTACCTAACTTTCTTGAAATTCTGGGAATAATGTGTTACTTTTGTAACTATTACACTGTACTATAAAAAATTCTGCAGTAACGCCTTGAATCACCCTGTATATGTCCGTAGAAAAAAGCTGATGACGTCATCACAAAATTCTACTAAGGAAATTGTTTTTGTTTTAACTTATAGTGTTATCACCAAAAACTAAAATTACTCCCAAGATTACAAATATTCCACAAAAATTATGTTAGAAATTTTACAAGAAAAATATTTTATATTTAAAATTTTAGAGACCGGCAATTATTTAATTTACCGGATAACTTTTTGGTCCTGTTTGCACTTTTTTGTTTCCTTTTTTCGTCTTTTGTCACCTTTTTTGGCCTCTTTTTTGTCAAATTTTTTATCGTCAATTTTCTATTATTGTTGTTTGGAGACAACAAAAAGGATTAATTCTTAGCATTCTGAAGCTTTTTGTCGTTTGTACTCAAGAAATGAAAAATTGTTAACACTGAAGAACTAAAAATCGAAAAACAAGTAAAATTAGTAAAGTCCAAAAACTGTAACATGGAAAGGTCGAAAATTTGAAAAATTAAATACCGAGAAATTGAAAACTTCAAAATCAAAAATTTTAAAAAATATATAAATGAAAAAGTTTGAAAATCCAATAATTGAAATATCGAAAAATTATGAACTCGTAAAATCGAAAAAGTGAGAATTTTTAAAATTATAATTATTAGTACATAATATTTAAAATGAGAACCAGAAACTTAGCAAATCAAAAATTAAAGAACGAAAAATTAAAAAAATGTAAAAAATTCGAAAAAACAAAAATTTGCAGACCTTGTAGTCCTCTTTATTGTCCTCTTTTTTATCCCCTTTTTCGCCTTTTTGCACTTTCTTGTTGGAGCTTCTTTGGCGTTTTTTGTATTTTCTGATCGCCTTTATTTTCGCTTTTTTTTGGTTTTTTTTAGCGCTCTTTTTTAAGTGTGTTTTATCACCCTTCGGTTGTTTTTTCCGTCTTTTTTACACCTTCGAAATTTTTTCATTTTAGTGATTCGAAAAAATAAAAAATCGAAAAATCAAAAAAGTGAAAAATCGAAAAATAGCAAATCGAAGAACTGAAGAAATGAAACAAGAAAACAATGAATCGAAAAAGTGGAAAGAGAAAAAAACAAATGGAACCGAAAAATTGGAAAATCCAAAAACTGTAAAATTGGTCAAAATTGTAAGGTCGAAAAACTGTAACACTGAAACTTCGAAAATTTGAAAAATTAAATATCGCGAAATTGAAAAATAAAAAATCAAAAATTTGAAAAAACAAATAAATGAAAAATTTTTAATACCGAAAGATCGAAAAATTATGTAATCATGAAATTGAAAAGTGGGAAATTTTAAAATTTATAATTATTAGTACATAATATTTGAGATGAAAAGCAGGAACGTTTCGAATAAAAAATGGAAGAATCAAAAAGGTAAAAAAAAAAATAAAATTGAAAAAACAAAAAATTGCAAACCTTGTAGTCCCCGTTTCTATTCTCTTTTTTATCCCTTTTTTCATTTTTTTGCACTTTTTTACTGGAGCTTCTTTGACGGTTTTTCTGAGTTTTTAATCTTTCTTTTTTGGACTTTTAAACTTTCTTTTTTGTATTATCTGATCCCTTTTATTTTCGCTTTTTCTTTCGTCTATTTCTAGCGCTTTTTTAAAGTGTTTTGTCCTCATTTGGTCGTTTTCCGTTTTTTGTCGTTCCTTTTTTCACACTTTTGGAATTTTGCCACTTTTATGATTCAAAAAGTCAAAAAATCGAAAAATTAAAAAAGCGGAAAATCGAAAAATTGCAAATCGAAGAACTGAAAAAATGAAAAATTGGAACATTGAAAAACTAAAAATCGAAAAACTTAAAAATGGAAAAAACCAATGAATCAAAAAACTGGAAAGAGGAAAAAACAAATGGAATCGAAAAATTGGAAAATCCAAAAATTGTAAAATTCGTTAATTATAGAATGGTCAAAATTGTAAGGTCGAAAACCTGTAACACTGAAAAAATTAAATATCGCGAAATTGAAAAATAAAAAATCAAAAATTTGAAAAAACAAATAAATGAAAAAGTTTTAATATCGAAAGGTCGAAAAATTATGTAATCATGAAATTGAAATGTAGGAAATTTTAAAATTTTTAATTATTAGTACATAATATTCAACATGAAAACCAGGAACGTTGCGAATCAAAAATTGAAGTAACGAAAAGTTTAAAAAATCTAAAATTGAAAAAACAAGAAGCTGCGAAGCTTGTAGTTGTGTCCTTTTCTATCCTCTTTTGTATCCCTTTTTCCGTTTTTTTGCACTTTTTTGTTGGACCTTCTTTGACGGTTTTTTGAGCTTCTAACCTTTCTTTTTTGGGATTTGATCCTTTATTTTTTGTATTTTCTGACCGCTTTTATTTTTGCTTTTCTTTCGTCTTTTTTTAGCGCTTTTTGCTTGAAATGTGTTTTTTCTCCTTTGGCTGTTTTCCGCTTTTTTGTTGTTCCTTTTTTTTACACTTTTGGAATTTTTCCACTTTTATGATTCGAAAAGTTAAAAAATCGAAAAACCAAAATATGTAAAATTGAAAAATTTCAAAAAGAACTGAAGAAATGAAAAATTGGAACATTGAAAAGGTAAAAATCGAAAAACCAATCAATCGAAAAACTGGTAAGAAGAAAAAACAAATGGAATCGAATAATTAGGAAATCCGAAATTTATAAAATAATTTAAGAATAACTATAGATAATTATAGAATGATCAAAAATGTAAGGTCGGAAAACTGTAGCATTGAAAGATTGAAAAACTGAAAAACTAAATATCGAGAAATTGAAAAATTAAAATTCAAAAATTTGAAAAAACCAATAAGTAGGTAAATGAAAAAGTTTTAAGATCCAATTTACGCTTTGCCTTTTTATGGCCTTTTTTGTCCTTTTTCGTGTCTCTTTAATTGTCGGATTTGTATTGTCGTCCTTTTTTAAGATTTCTTGTCGTCCTTTTTTTTATTTTTTAGTCGCTCTTTTTTCCATTTTTTGTGGAATTTTTGACATTTTGCTAAAATCCTTTTTTGGTGAATCCTTTTTTGACTTTGTGTTTTCTCTCGTTCTTTCGTTTTTTTTTATCGTTCATTTCGTAATCCCCTTCTTTGTCCTCTTTTTAGTGCTTTTTTTTGCTTAATCCACGGTTTTCGCGTTTTCTTTTTTTTGTATTTTTTGATCGCCTTTATTTTCATTTTTTTTCGCCCTTTAGAGCTTTTTTGTTTGAAGCCTGTTTTATCCTTTTTTCGTTGTTTTTCTCGCCTTTATTTTGTCCCTTTGTCTGTTGCTTTTCCGGTAGAAATCGAACCACACGTTTACCGCTTGCCGGGTGGGTGCCCTCACCACTAGACTACGGAGAAGTTTATCTTTCTCCGCTTACCAACGCCACACCTTCTTTTGGTTGGTGTTTTTTTGCTAGCCTTATTTTGGTTCTCGTTTCTGATTTTTTAGCTTTTTTAGTGGTCCTTTTTTACTTTTTTTGCTTCTTTGTACTTTTGCTTTTTTTTATCATCTTTTGTAGTTGTTTCTTGAGGACAACAAAAGAGAAATGATTTTCGCTTGTTGGACTTTTTTTGGGCGGTTTCCTTTTGAATCTTTTTTTGATCATTTCTTGTCGCCTCTTTTTCAACTTTTGCCCTTTATGGCCTTTTTTGTCCTCTTTTGGTTGTGTTTTTTGGCGCCTTCGTATTTTCCTGTTTTTGAGATTTTTGTGTAGTCTTTTTTTACGTGGCTTTATTTGTTTTCTTCTCTTTACGTTTTTTTGACGTCTTTTTTGTCATCTGAAATCCTCTTTCTTGTCGTCCTTTTTATCCTCCTTTTCACCTATTCCAGAGTTTTTGCACTCTCTAGTTGAACTTTTTTTTTTGTTTTTTGGATTTTTTACCTTTGTTTTTTGTATTTTTTGCTTTCGCCTTTTTAGGCGCCTTTGATGTTTGAAGCATGTTTTATCTTCATTTGGTTATTTCTTCAGCCACTTCATCACCCGTTTTAACTTTTTTTTGGTCACCTTTTTGTCCCAGTTTTTAATACTTTTTTTATAGCTTTTTTGATTTTTTTGGCTCGTCGTTTTTTCCTTTTTTTTGTCATATTTTGGTTGCCCTTTTTTTGTTATTGTTTTTTGGGGACAACAGATTACCAATTTTTTGTAGTTTCGTTTTAATGTTTTATTTTGGCCGCTGTTTTTTCCTAATTTTCTATTCTTTTTCTATAGTCTATTTTTGTTGCTACTTCGGACCTTTTTTGTCTGTTTGTTTTTTCACTTTTTTTTAGACTTTTTAGACATCTTTGAATTGTCTTTTGTCCGCTTTTTTTGGTTGTTTTTATTCCATTGTTTCCTGATTTTCATATAAGTTCATCCACAAGAATTATCCTGGATATCGCTTTATAATCAAAATCGTTTATAATTAAAATTTGTTTTGTAAAGTTAATATTATTGCAAACCACTTTCAGAGCACTATTTGAAAATTTTAAAGCACGAATGAATAAAATTATAATTGTAATATAATTAAAACTTATTACTTATTGCGTGTATTTATTCACATACTGTTAATGTTGACGTTGTTAAATAATTACCTCTTTATTTTTAATTAAAAAACTTCCAAAGTTATTTACCGAGAACTTACCCAACTTTTTAGCAAATTTATAAAATTTGATTTTGGGAATTTAATTTTTTTATAATAACCCCTATAAGTTAAAATAAAAATATATCTATAGTAAAGTAAAGATAAAGATGCATACTATTAACATGTTTCAAGTAAATTTTTAGAAAGGGCACAAATATCAATTTATATAAATTTCCTGGGAAAACAGTACAAAGTATTGATACTAAACGCATTATTCTAAGAAACCATAAACTCAGAACAGGAGGCGGAGACGACCGACGATCTTTGCTTCCTCCATAATTTCAAGAAAATATAAAATGTCGGAATTCTCTCCAAAATGGAGACAAAATGACTTCAAAATTATCGCTCAGAGTTGGTTGTGATCACCATTCTTTTGTTCTTTTAAATTCGAAAACACAATTTTTTATGTAGGCGTTGGAAAGACTATGATTTGAACGTATTTACCACTTTGAATAAATTTTTCTGGACGGTACTTAATCAGCTATTCACCGAGATTGTAGCAAATATGTTTTCTTTTTTAATGACAAAATGAAATCGACTGAACTTTTTAAAAACCTAATATTACGTTCGAAATTTAGCAACATAATTTGTAATCTAGTTATCGTTGGAAAAAATGTCAATGGTTAAACCATATTGATCCATCAACAAAAAAAATCTATTTAAAGAAGACTTACGTATTCATTTCCAAGGATGACTCGACGTCAGACATTACAATGTTGAAATTATAACGTAGACGTCGCCACCCTATAGATTTTTCTGGTCAGCTTTACGCCTTTGTAAGTCTTGCCAGGAAATCAAAGCGAATAAATCACAAACAAAGAACACTTGCTTTTAAGTGTAACTACACACAAGAAACCGTATTTGAATGGAATAGGCGGCACAGTAGTTGGCGACGACGATATTGTTTTGTTTGCGATTTAGGAGAAATCATTTACAAGCCAAACAAACAGATTTAAGATAACCTTAAAGCCGGCTACTGCTGGAGATACTTTCGGGAAAGCTTTTAGGCGTGAAAACAAACTTTTGCAATAATTGTTCTAAAGTTAAATGAAAATTACCGTCGGCCATAAATAACCGAAAAACCGATTTTTTCTCGGACGAATAATTTTTCTCGGCTTTTTGTCGTTCGCCTCCGACGTCGCCGTAAATCATCCCCTAGATTGTTTTGGCCGATATTCGCGATAAAACCGAAAAGAATGTTTCGGATAAGAAATCGTTTTGGCGCTGGATATAGTCCGTAATTTATTTCAATTCCAAAGAAATAAATCGAAGAGGAAATTTCAGGCGGAGTGGAGAAATTAATCTCGGAACAAGTTGAAAACTTTTTAAACGTGCTGTACAGAAAATAAGAAAAGCTTTTTAATATTCTCTCTCGATTTCCCCTGGAAAATCAATAAAAACAAGGATCTCATTAATTTTTTGCCCCGGCTGATTTTTATTCGAGGAGCTTTTCGATTAGCGTTTTAATTTCAACTCCGTCCTCTGGCCGTGTTTTTCGATGACTTTCGCCCCTCGGAAAAATCGCCCCTAAAAAACGCCCCTCGATCTGTGATTTAAAGTGCATAATCTAATCCGTTTCGTCTCTGTCGGAACGGAATCCGACGAAGAAAACGGAAAGAGATAAAAACATACGCACTTCTTAACAAATCCGAAATGATTAAAAGTATAATCAGAGAAATACACTTTATCTTTATTCCCTCGCCCACCTATCCTTCTTGTCGCTCGCGCCTTTCGAGGGTCCTGTTTAGAAAAGAAAGGACAAGGGAATGTAAATTAGCCATTTTCATTTATTCGCCCTCGTTTTAAGTCGGCCTCGACTTTTTTTCCTTCTTGCTCGGGCCCCCTCTCCGCGTCCGGACGCGTTTTCTTATTCCAAGACTAATGGATCGCTATTCAGGAGGAATAATGCAATGCTGAGTGCAATTTGTATCTAGACATTAAAATAATTTGTTATTCCGAGCTCTAGTTTGGCGGGTAAATAAACAACATCAAGGGTTAACGGGCTTTTTTAACCATTGCACGTGCTGCGGTTGGGTTTTGTTATGGAAATTATCGGGAACAGCGGGCGACTTGGTGGATTTATCAGTAATGACCGCGGACTCCGTGTGTGACGGCTAATTGGTACCCGGAGGATTGTGGCTCGGGCAGAACCGGTTTTCGGAAACGAGACCCAGATTTGGTACACATCTTCGACGCACCAGCGGTGATATTTGCATTCCAGTCAGATCACTAGAAAATACTAAATCTGGTGACTTCATGTTGTGAACTATGGAATTGCTGACACAATTTTTCCAATGTAAAACCGGCTTAGAAGTGTCAAGTGGAATTTTCCGTAGAATATTTGATATTGAGAACTATTTTCTATTTACTGCTAGAAAATGAGCGTCCGTCTGTTTCTCTATATGTCTGTCTGTTTTTGTTTTGTTAAACACGTAACCTAACTACCTAACCAAAATTTGGCCAATAACCCCCACCACCAATGACGTCATTTCCAAAATTCACAGTAATATATTTTTTTAATTTTATAAAATAAGATACTCGTTCACTTGTGACGTATAAATCTGTGTTGAGTTTTCACTCTAGACGTCCTTATTTTTGAAAAAAAAAATACATTTTTTGATAACACAATTTTTGTTCTTCGTTTTTCCTTTTTCATCAATTTTACAATTTTTGATATCACAATTTTTCGTCTGCTCATTTCTTTTAATGTTTCAATTTCTCCATTTTACAATGTTTCGGTTTCATAATTCTTCGTTTTTGCAACATTAATTGTTTCAGTTTCTCGATTTATCGATTTCCAAATTTTTCGATTGTTCGTTTTTTCAATTTTTCAAGTTCTTGATTTTTATTTTTCATTTTCCCGATTTTTTAATTCTCATTTTCTCGATTTCATATCACAATTATTCGTTTCTTCATTTGCTTTTTCCCTTTTAGAATGTTTCGCTTATTGATTTTCCAATTTTTAAATTTTTCAGTGTTGCAATTTTTGGATTTTTCAATTATACAATTTTCCGATTTCTTTAATTTCCAATACGTATGTCGACTTTGGAATATTTCGTTTTTTCGGTTTTGTACTTTTTCGAAACTGAAATTGCACAATTTTTTGAATTTTTCGTTTCCTTGATTTTTTAAATTCTTGATTTCAATTTTTCATTTTTGTAATTTTTTATTTTTATTTTATCGATTGTATATCACCATTCTTACGATTTTATAAATTTTCGTTTATTCAGTTCTTCAAATTTTCAATTTTTGATTTTTCAATTTCTCGATTTTCCAATTTTTCAATTTTTCGATTTTGCTATTTTTGGATTTCGTGTTTGATATCACCATTTTTTGTTCTTCGTTTTTCCTTTTTCTCCGATTTTATTTATAATTTTTTATATCACAGTTTTTCGTTTTCTTTCAATTTCTCCAATTTTCCATGTATCACTTTCATAATTTTTCGTTTTCGCAACTTTAATTTTTTCAGTTTGTCCATTTGTCGACTTCCAAGTTTTTTAATTCGTTTCTTCAATTTTTCGATTTGAAATTTTTTGATTTTTCAATTTTTCATTTTCTAATTTTTCAATTTTTCAATTTTTTGGTTCCTCAATTTTTCAAGTTCTTGATTTTAATTTTTCATGTTGTCGATTTTATATCACAATTATTCGTTTTTCATTTACTTGTGTTATTATTTGTTAAATGTTTCTTTCCCTCTTAAAATTGTTCGCTTATTCAATTGTTCATATTTTCTGTACTTGATTCTTTCATTCCTCGATTTTCCTATTTTTAAATTTTTCAATGTTGCAATTTTTGGATTTCTCAATTATCCAATTTTCCGATTTCTTTAATTTTCAATACGTATTTCGGTTTTAGAATATTTCGTTGTTTCAATTTTTCGAGTTTTCAATTTTTCGCTTCCTCAATTTTTCAAGTCCTTGATTTTAATTTTTCATTTTCCCGATTTTTTTGTTATTATTTTCTCATTTTCCTGTTATTTTTTCATGTTGTTTTCGACTTCATAGTTTCCATTTATTCACTTCTTCAAATTTTCAATTTCGATTTTTCAATTCCGCGATTTGCCGATTTTTTAATTTTTCAGTCTTGCAATTTTTGGATTTCTCAATTATTGGCCTTCCGATATCTTTAATTTTCAATATATGTATATTTCGAATTTAAGATATTTCGTTTTTTCGGTTTCGCACTTTTTCGAATCTGAATTGCTCAATTTTTAATTTTTAGATTTTTGAATTTTTCGTTTCCTCGATTTTTTAAGTTCTTGATTTTAATTTTTCATGTTTCTGATTTTCTATTTTCATTTTATCGATTTTATATCACCATTCTTTCGATTTTATAATTTTTTGTATATTCAATTCTTCAAATTTTTAATTTTCGATTTTTCGATTCCTCCATTTTCCAATTTGTTAATTTTTCGATTTTGCAATTTTTGAATTGCTCAATTATCTGACTTTCCGATTTCTTTAATTATTTCAAAATTTCAATTTTACAATATTTCGCGTTTGATATCACAAACTTTGTTTTTCGTTTTTCCTTTTTCTCCGATTTTACTATTTTTGATATCACAATTTTTCGTTTTTTCATTTTCTTTAATTTATCAATTTCTCCAATTTTCAATGTTTCGGTTTCAGAATTATTCGTTTTTGTGTTTTCAGTTAGTCGATTTGCCGGCTTTCAATTTTTTTAATTATTCATTTAAATTTTTTGGTTTGGAATTTTTTGTTTCTTCAATTTTTTGATATGGAATTGTTTGATTTTTCAATTCCTCATTTTCTAATTTTTCGATTTTTCAATTTTTGGCTTCATCACTTTTGCAAGTTCTTGATTTTAATTTTTCATTTCTCCGATTTGTTTGTTTCTATTTTTTCATTTTATATCACAATTTTTGTTTTTTTTTCTTTTATTTTTTCATGTTGTTTTGGATTTTGTACTTTCTGTTGATTTTCTTCTTGAAATTTTCCATTTCCATTTTTCAATCCGAAATTTACCGATGTTTTAATACTTCAATCTTGCAATTTTTGGATTTCTCAATTATCGGCCTTCCCATATTTTTACAATTTTTTGTTTTCCGTTTTGCCTTTTTCTCCGATTTTACAATTTTTGATATCACAACTTTTCGTTTTATCGTTTTCTTTAATTTATCAATTTCTCCAATTTTCATTGTTTCATTTTCATAATTTTTCGTTTTTGCAGCTTTAATTTTTTCAGTTTGTCGATTTGTCGACTTACAAATTTTTTAATTATTCGTTCCTTCAATTTTTCGATTTGGAATTTTTTGATTTTTCAATTTCTCATTTTCTAATTTTTCGATTTTTCAATTTTTCGTTTCCTCAATTCTTCAAGTTCTTGATTTTAATTTTTCATTTTTCCGATTTTTTATTTTCATGTTCTCGATTTTATATCACAATTATTCATTTTTTCATTTACTTTGTTTTTTTAAATGTTTCTTTCCCTCTTAAAATTTTTCGCTTATTCAATTGTTCATATTTTCTGTGTTCGATTTTCCTATTTTTAAATTTTTCATTGTTGCAATTTTTGGATTTCTCAATTATCCATTTTTCCGATTTCTTTAATTTTCAATATGTGTTTCGATTTTGGAATATTTTGTTGTTTCGATTTTGCCCTTTTTCAATTTTGAAGTTTCTCAATTTTTAATTTTTCGATTTTTCAATTTTTCGCTTCCTCAATTTTTTAAGTTCATGATTTTAATTTTTATTTTCCCGATTTGTTTTGGTTTTATTATCTCATTTTCCTTTTATTTTTTCATGCTATTTTCGACTTTATAGTTTCCGTTTATTCACTTCTTCAAATTTTCAATTTCTATTGTCAATTCCGTGATTTGTTGATTTTTTATTTTTCAGTCTTGCAATCTTTGGATTTCTCAATTATCGGCCTTCCGATATCTTTAATTTTCAGTATGAATTTCGAATTTAGAATATTTCGTATTTTCGGTTTTATACTTTTTCGAAATCTGTAGTTGCTCAATTTTTAGTTTTTCGATTTTTGAATTTTTCGTTTCCTGGATTTTTTAAGTTCTTGATTTCAATTTTTCATTTTTCAGATTTTTTATTTTAATTTTATCGATTTTATATCACAATTCTTTCGATTTTATGATTTTTTGTTTATTCAATTCCTCAAATTTTCAATTTTTGATTTTTCAGTTTCCCGATTTTCCAATTTTTCAATTTTTCGTTTTTGCAATTTTTGCATTTCTTAATTGTCCAATTTTCCTATTTCTTTAATTTTCAATATTTCGGTTTTACAGTATTTCGTTTTTGCACTTTTTGGATTTTTGGATTTTTAAGTTTTTTGAGTTAATTTTTAATCATTCGATTTTTCAATGTTTCGTTTCTTCAGTAGTTTTTGATTTCCAATTTTTCGTTTCCCGATTTTTTTATTTTCATTTTCTCGAGTTTATATCATAATTTTTCGTTTTTTTATTTTCTTTTTTTTCATGTTTTTTCGATTTTATAATTTTTTGTTTATTCAATTCTTGAAATTTTTTATTTTTGATTTTTCAGTCTCTCGATTGTCCGATTTCTTTCGTTTTCAATATGTATTTCGATTTTAGAGTATTTTGATTTTTCGATTTTGTCCTTTTTCAACTTTGAAGTTTCTCAATTTTTTATTTTTCGATTTTTCAATTTTTTATTTTTCGATTTTTCAATTTTTCAATTTTTCGTTTCCTCAATTTTTCAAGTTCTTGATTTTAATTTTTCATTTTCCCGATTTTTTATTTTTAAATTCTCATTTCATATTACATTTTTCGTTTTTTTTATTTTCTTTTTTTTCATGTTTCTTTCGATTTTATAATTTTTTGTTTATTCAATTCTTGAAATTTTCAAATTCTAATTTTTCAATTCCTCGATTGTCGATTTTTTAATTTTTCAATGTTGCAATTTTTGAATTTCTCAATTATCCGACTTTCCGATTTCTTTAATTTTCTGCAATTCTGTAATTTTTTTATTCTTAAGTTTTTTATGTTAATTTTTAATCTTTCGATTTCAAGTTCTTGATTTCCAATTTTTCATTTTCCTGATGTTTTTATTTTCATTTTCTCGATTTTATGTCACAATTTATCGGTTCTTATTTTCTTTTTTTTCATGTTCCTTTCGATTTTATAATTTTTCGTTTTGAATTCTTCAAAACTTGAATTTTTGATTTTTCAATTCTTCGATTGCCAATTTTTTAATTTTTAAATTTTGCAATTTTTGGATTTCTCAATTTTGCACTTTTTCGATTTTTAAGTTTCTCAATTTTTAATCTTTCGATTTTTCAATTTTAATTTTTAGAGTTTTCAGTTTAGACGTTTTTCGTTTTCCATTTCTGGTTTTTCAGTTTTACACATCTGCAAATTTTTCATTTTTATGATTCGAAAATCAAAATATTGCTAAATCGAAAAAGTAGAAAATCGAAAAATTGCAAATCGAAGTACTGAAGAAATGAAAATCAGAACAATGAAAAACGTAAAAATCGACATAATCAATGAATCGAAAAAATGGAAAATCCAAAAATTGTAAAATCGGAAAATTATAGAATGTATATTATGAAAGATTGAAAAATTGAAAAATTAAATATCGAGAAATTAAAAAATTGAAAATCCAAACATTGAAACAAAGTTTTAAAATCCAATAATTGAAAACTCGAAAAATTCTGAAATTGAAAAATCGAAAAAGTGTTTTTTTTACATAATAAAATGAAAACTAAAAATTGCAAAATAAGTAAAATCAAAAACTGAAGAAATGAAAAGAAACAAAAAAATAAAGAAAACAAAAAATCGAAATTGAAACTGCAAATCGAATAACTGAGGAAATGAAAAACTGAAAACTCGTGAAATTGCAAATCGAAAATTTGAAAAACTTTAAAATGAAACCTCGAGGGAAATTAAAGAACCAAAAAAATAAAAAACTGAAAAATCGCAAAAGTTGAACAACTTAAAATTGAAAAAACAATAGAATTGGAACATAGAATAATTGAAAACATAAAGAACAGGACGGAAGAAGAAGGAGGAAGTAAAAACAAATAGAAAAATTGCATAATCTAAAATTTGAAAAATTCAAATGTTGGTGAAAAATTAAAAAAAATAAAATAAAATATTACAAAGTTAATTGAAACTTGCTTTTTTACTTTATTAGAAAAATTTTACAGAGGTTGTCAGAAAACAAAAATCGTAAATTTTTTTATAATTTTTCCAAGAAGCCGGATTTGTTCGACTCTACTTCTAATAACTTCTATCCAAGTGCCGATAAATTTTAATCTAGATTATCACTTTATCTGATAATTTTCAGTTTTGGATTAAGTAAATTAAAAGCAATTGTTTATTAATTTTAGTCCTTGGAAAAAATAAATGTAAACACTTTTTTAATTGTTTATGTTTGCATTGAAACAAAATACTAATAAATATTTTTGCAAATTTTCCGCCATCAAACTTTAACACTACATAAATTAAAGAACAAATTTTTATAGGATTATTTATGATTACATGAAGTCAGATTGGACGGCGAGCCGTAGGCGAGCTTTGCAAAAAAGAAATGTAATAATGACGATATGAAACCTAGTTTTTACACTCTTTTTTTTCATCAAGGTATTTTTTTCTTGTTATTTTTAACATTTTTTTGTTTAGTTTGTCTACCGTTTGTTCGTGACATTGAGATAACGAAATCAAGGTCCGGGAATTTCGTGATTTGAAGCTTGAAAAAAAAAAAATTTTTAATAGTTTGTTAAATTGTTATATTCCGTGGTTGAATGTTTTGATGTAAATAAAGCAAGTGATGAAGGTGTACAGTTAACAACCTTCTAAATTATGATAAATCGTTATTGTTGAATTTACTAATTAAAGTTTCGTGTTCGTTAACCTTGTAGTCACTTGTTAATTTGACTGGTAAGAATCTGTATTGCTGACCGTGAACCATTCAAATGACTCTTAGGTTACCGAAATAGAAAAAATCACTATGTATGATGAAAAACTTCTTTCGTGTTTGGAAGACCGCACTTCTTTGCAAAATCATGACAAATTTACAAAAAGTGTTATCTTGTTTTTCACAGACAAAAATACATATTTGCATACATTTATTAACAATGTCTGGCTTCAGTTTTATTTATCTTTTACTAAAAATATATCTTTTACTAAAAATATATCTTTTACTAAAAATATAAAGTAGACAATCTTAGATCATAACAAAACGACAACTTCTAAACATCGGAACAATTGCAGCATTTGAAAATATAGTGAGAATTTTCGTTTTCGTCAAACATAGGAGCAGAGAGCCTCCTAAAACAATGACCTGTAGAATTTTTATAGTGTTCCAATTTCAAAAATACTACAATTTTTCTTGAAATATCTCCAATTTTTGTAATTCATTTTTATACATATAAACCGATTCTTACGGTATAGTCATACATTTCATCACTTTTTTTCATCATAATAAATATGTAATGTGCCGGAATATTTAAAATGAACTACTGATGGCATTCTTTCTTCTTCTTTTTCATAGCCAAAGGTGATCTTTCTAGTATGAAAAAACGATATATATCTAGAATTCCAAACAATTCCAGTAATTAATCTTTAAAAATGTACTATAGGATTTCGTGATGAATGACCCGGAGATGATAATTTTCACAACAGCGTATAGTGCAATTCCAATTCCCAGTAATTTCATTGTATTCTGATAATTTCGAATTTTACAAAATTTAAAGCAAACGACAAATAGACAAATCGCAATTACCACCAAGAACCACGCAAGAAATAAATATGTAATAGGAGTATTTTTTAGAAATGTCACAAAGAATAACAAATATTGCTCATTTTGAAGTATATTTTTTTAAGTAATTCTTATAAATTTAGCAATGAATTCCACTTTCTTGTAACAAATTCCACCGATTTCTTTATAACTTGTAACATTCTAAATAATTCGATAAACAGATGAGTAGTAATTTTTTTCAAACAACACAACGAAATTAAATATATAACAATAATTCCGCAGAATTACATAAAATTCAGGTAATTCCAGTGTACGCAAAGAGAAATCTAATAATTTCGTTAACTAAATTGAGGACCCGGGGTGGGTTAGTTAGCATCATGCTTGCCCGCTACACCTTGGGTCGTGGGTTCGATTCCCGCCATAGCTCTGGGTGTAACGTGTATGTATGTCCCGTTCCCCTGTAATTGGGCCTCGGTACCTGTTGGGGGACGTAATTGAATAAAATTAAAAAATAAATAAAAATAAATAGATAATTTCGAAAGTACTCTTACGAAGTATACGATGAAATTACGTTGTGAGTAATCTAAATATGCTAATAAGAACTGAACAGTGTAAATTGTAATTTAAATTAATTTCGTAGTAATTCCGATAAATTCAATAAGTTCCTATAATTCTAAGGACTGGTTTTTTAATAAAATTAAAGTTCCTTTAAAATTTAAAGTAAGCTTTTGTCATAGCAACAAATTGTTGATAATAAAGATTTAGAGTCACTTTTAATGTAAAAAAACTTAAGGTTTATTGTCAAATTTACGTTAAATAAATATAATGTCGAAAATATTTTTACGAAATACAAGATGCAATTACTTAGTGAATAGTCTAGATGTGCTAATAATTTTTAGAACAGTGTTAAATGTAATTTAAATTTCAATTAATGTCATAGTAATTCTAACAAATTCCTATAATTCCGGCAAATTCTCAATAGTTCCACTCCTTGAAAAACAGTTCCTATTAAAATGGTATCTGAGTATAAGAAAATTCAAATCAAACGATAAAATGGACAAATTGGAATTTATGACAATATCATTAACTAAATAGATAATTTTGAAAACATATAATTTTACGAAATATATTATGCAATTCGGTCGCATATAGTTTAGATGTGATCATAATTTTCTGAACAGTGTAAAATATAATTAAACTTTTAATTAATTTCATAGTAATTCCAGTAAATTCCCATAATTCCGGTGAACTTTTAATAGTTACAATTTCAATCTTTTTAAAATGGTCTCTAAGTATGAAAAAATTAAAATCAAACGACAAAATGGACAAATTGCATTTTATGGTATAATGTTTCCAAGAAAATGAAATGAAGCAAACAAGAAATGAATAATATTTTATATAAATATTGTCACAAGGAATAACAAATATTACACATTTTGACTAAGATTTTTTAAAACAATTCTTACTATTAATGCAGTATTTCTGATGAATTCAGGGCCATTTCATTTTCTTTTAACAAATTCCACCAATTCCAATAGTTTCATTAATTAAATAGAATAATTTCGGAAGTAATTTTACGAACTGTACAATGGAATTATGTAGCGAGTAGTTTACATATGACAATATATCTTTCAGAACAGTGTAAATTATAATTTAAATTTCAATTAATTTTATAGTATAGAATTTCATTAAATTCTTATAATTCTGGTGAAATAAATAATGTTTATTAAAATGTTGCCAGAAGGAATAGTAAATATTACACATTGTGAGTAAGATTTTTTAAAACGCTTCTTACAATTTCAGTAATTCTGTAGAATTCAAAGCAATTTCACTTTTTTGTAACAAATTCCACCAATTCCTCAATAATTTCTAACATCCTAAATAATTCGGTAAATCGCTAAGTAGCTCAGTTGTAATTCTTTCAAACGACATACCATAAAGGACATTAAACATCAATAATTTCGTAGAATTTCAAAAAAATCTAGTCATTCCATTGTACGCAAACATTTCCTCAAGTCTAATAATTTCATTAATAAAATGGATAATAATTTCTAAAGTCATTTTACGAAATATACGAAATAATTACGTAATAAGTAATCTGGATATGATAATAAATTTCAATTAATTTCGTAGCAATTATTATAAATTCCTATAATTCCGGTAAATTCTTAATAGTTACACTCGTTTAGAACCGATTCCACTGTTACTAAAATGGTGTCTAAGTAAAGTAGTCCAAGAGCTATAAGGTTATATGACCATCATAAAAATAGTTAACCGCAAATAAATACCCCCTTTGTGTGGTTCGCACTAAGCTTACAGGTTGGCAGTAAATCGTCTTCCAAACATTTCTTTAGATTTTAGTGAAAGCCGCCTCTGAACGAAACGACAACAGCCGGACGAGGTACAGTGGACACGTTACTTACCACCCTAAAACCGTATAATCTTATAGTTCTTGGACTACTATCTAATAAATTTAAAATCAAACGACAAATATACAAAAAGGGAGTTTATGATAAGGATAATATTTGAAGAAAATAAAATGAAGCAAACGAGCAGCAAATAATATTTTATATACAAATAAAATAGCATAAGGAGTAACACATTTTGTCTAAGATCTTTTAAAGTAACTATTACAAATTCAGAAATTCAGATGAATTCAATCAAAGCAATTCCACTTTCTTGTAACAAATTCCACCAATTCCTTAGTAATTTTCATCATCCTAAATAATTCTTCAGAATTCCAAAGAATTCCGGTAATTTGATTGTACACAAAGCGTTTCCGATGTCTAATAATTTTATTAGCTAATTAATTAGTGGAATTTAATTAATAATTAATTAAATTTTATTAACTAAATTGAAAAGTAATTTTACGATGGAGTTACGTATTCAGTAGTCTTTGTATGCTAAGAATATTCTGAAGAGTAAAAATATAACTCAACTTTCAGCTAATTTCATCTTCATTCCGATAATTTTTGGTAATTCTGGTGAATTCTCGGTAGTTTCACTAAGTTAATGACCAATAGACAAATTGGAATTGAAATTTTATGGAAATCTTGGCACTTGGAATACCAATTCAGTAATTCTGATGAATTCTGAGCAATTTCACTTTTTTGTAACAAATTCCAGCAGTTCTATATAATTTTGCAAATACGTAAGCAGTTCAGTAGTAATTATTTCAAACGATTCAACGAAATTAAACAAATAACAATAATTGCTCAGAATTACAAAGAATTCCGGTAATTCCACTGTAGGCAAAGCGTTCCAGAAGTCTAATAATTTCATTATCTAAATTGAAAATTCTAAAGTAATTTTATGAAATGTGCAATGGAATTACGTAGTGAAAGGTCTTGACATGCTAATAATATTCAGAAAAATAAAAACATAATTCAACTTTCAATTAATTTCATCATACTTCCAATAATTTTCGGTAATTCTGGTGAACTATCAGTAATTTCAATAAAATTACGACCAATAAACAAATCGGAATTTATGATAGAGATAGTATTTCTACCAAAATAAAATAAATCAAACTGGAAATAAATAAAATTTGATGGAAATCTTGGCACTAGGAATAACAAATCTTGCACATTTTGCTTAAGATTTTTTTAAATAATTTCTAGGAATTCAGTAATTCTGTGGAATTGTGGGCAATTCCACTTTCCAATAACAAATTCCAGCAATTTCTTAATAATTTCCAACATTCTAAATAATTAGGTAAATACGTACGCAATTCAGTAGTAATTATTTTAAACGATTTAACGAAATTAAAAAAATAAAAATAATTCCTCATAATTCCAAAAAATTCCGGTAATTCCACTGTAGGCAATGCGTTCCTGGTGTTGTTTTATAATTTCAGTACCAAAATAGATAATTTCGAAAATAATGTTGCGAAATATATTGTTACGTTGAACGGGTGACTAAAAATGGGCGTGGGTAAAACTCAACAATTTATTTCTTAATAACTCGAATTTACACGACTGATTACACCGCGACTATGTACAAAATAATTCCGGCGCAACTGAATTTGCTCACTGGACTTCTCGCTGATTGAATCAACTGAATAATAATCGTTCCCGAAGGTGGCCTCTATTTAAACCCATACTTCCTTCTAGATGTGTGGCGATCGGGATCTTTCTGGATTCGCGACTTCCGCTTCCAGGCTTCCAGGCTTTTCTGTGGCATTCGCCGCCGCTCTGTCGCTGTCATTGACGATGAGTCATCATCGGCGCACAGACCAGAAAGTTCTCGACGGCCATAGGCGTCGTATCGGGGCGGCGTTAGGGTTTATTTCGCAACAATATTATGGAATTACATAGTGAGAAGTCTAGATATGCTGATAATTTTCAGAACCGTGTAAAACGTAATGCAGAAATATAATTTAAGAAACATTTGTCCTACAAAATTATAAAATGACGTCATCATTTTTTAGGAGGCCATAAACGAAAAAAAATGATTAATGAGTTACTATGCTTAAGATAATTTTAAACTTGTAAGTTTTTAAAGCATTCGGTTTCACAATATTTCAAATTTAAGTTTTAAAATGTTATACAGTTTTAATTTTTTCCCCAAAAATCTGGATATCTAGGACAAAAATTCAACAAGGGTTCATAAACCACATGTGTAGAATCATCGTATTTTATAAAATTTAAATAGTATTTACTACTGTATGATGTCAACAAATTGTTGGTAGCGATGTTTAGCCAATCCGTGTAATAAAAATCCGGACAGACGGCAGGCAGACAGACAGACGGAAACGGGCGACCTATTGTTTCGTACTCAATTTACGCACTGAAAGTAAAAAGATGCTTTTATTTTCACGGTGTCCCGGTGGCACAATCCGACACTGACCTAAATAATTCGGTAATTAGGTAAGCAGTTCAGTAGTAATTCTTTCAAACAGCATAACGAAATTATGTATATAATTAATTAGTATAATAATTAACTAAATTTCATTAACTAATTTCGAAACTAATTTTACGAAATATACGACGGAATTGCGTAGTGATATCGTAATAATATTCTGAGGAGTAAAAAGATATCGGTAATTCTGGTGAACTGGGCACTACGAATGACAATTACAAATTTTGCTTAAGATTTTTGAAAATCGGTAAAAAATAAATGGGTGAACAGTTCCGTAGTAATTTCTGAATTAAACAAATAATAATATGATAAAAATCAGGTTTACAAATTTATGACAAAAAGGTAGGTCAGGTCCAACGGTTCTTCCAAGAAACCTTGGATATCATAGACTCATAACACAGGTCTTTGAACTGTTACACTGTGGGACATAATGTTTAAAAAAATCCATAGTTTCAATGGGACCTGGAAATTTCCATAGCGGCAAATAATAAAGCTTGTAAAATTAGCATCGATTTTTTAGAACCAAAAAAATACGAGCTGCAATTTTAAAATGTCATAAATTCACAAGAAATTAATTGCCAATTTTAACTCAAGTCGAAGTTACATTAAAAAATAACTGCATTAATTCGACAAGTGGTGTCCGTTACAACACTTGAATGAATGGAACATTGAAAATTCAAATGGAATAACAGAACCTTGTACTTTCGTTATGTAAATTAGAATGACTGGCTATTCACATGTCTATATTTACCTACATTGTTAGATAATCTGAACCACAAACTAATCTTCGCTCTAAACGCTACGTCCTCTTATTTTGCGTGTTACGTACTACTTTAAAGAATAATTCGTTCTTGTAGAGTCATCCATCAAAACAGGTATTAGTTTTTATGCGCTTTATTTGTGCTGGAACTTGCTATAAACGTCATTCGCAACTTAGGTCACAAAATCCCCACCAGTGCGAAAATTTCCACTCAAAAATAATTGACTCCGAGACCTATTTAAATTTTAATTAAACGTATCACTTTTGAAAATTTGCAGACAATGGGTGAGTGGTCAAAGTCACGATTGTCATTGTCAATTCATTCTAACTCCGTTTAGCAATGTGTTGCAATAATTACCGACAAGTGTCTAAGGTCAGTCACGACTTTTAATTTGCAACATTTGGTGTAAGAATGTGTAAAGTACTTAAATTTAAAAGTAAACAACAGCTTGACGAAACAACTTATTTTAGGAAAAATTACGGTTCTTGAAAAATACGGATTTAAACCATTAATGCCTTGAAAACAGGTATGTAATAATCGACTACGGAATTAACAGTGAATAGACAAAAATGAGGGCTATGTCCGGTCAGACTTGAAATTAAATCTGCTACCTTGTAAATTCAGCAGACCAAAGGTGAAGGAAACAAAAGTCAAGATTCTTTATTGTTTATTGACGACTGGCGTTATTCCGGTATAACTGTTCTGTTTGGTTTATTAATATGTCCTAAGGTCAATTCGTGCTTTTTTCTATTTTCGCACCTCATTATTATTAATATTTCAAATAAAAATACGTACTATCCAAATGCATGCAAATATTAAATAAGTTTAAAATAGAACCTCGGCGCATGGCACCTTGTTGTTATCCCCGCAACATCGCTAAACCTAAAACCGCGACGCAGTGGTGAAAAAATGGCCAATTCGCCCCACAAGCGTAAATTTCTCGCACCGCATAAATTAAAAATCCTGAGAGCCACTTATCAAAGTGCGGCGAATCCGATTAAGCAGCAACCCCCTGCAACCCTCAAAACACTTGAGAAATAAATTTATACGAGCTGTCACTTGATCCTGATGAGCTAACAAAGCTTTAGATATGATCGAGCTTTCGACGCGACCTCCGCGTCCCGAAAAAACGAATTTCGTCGTGTCAAAGCTTTCTGTCGAACTAATTTGATCTGATCAAAGAAACCGAAACTTTCCGTCATCCCCTAAATAAATACGGCGAAAGCTCGGAGCTATTCCAGTATTTCTAAGATCATGTATAGGTCTAGCTAAAAGGGGTTATTTTGGGATAGTGGGGCGAGATTTGGGAATGAAATGGAAAAATTGGGATCGGATTTATTTACCGAGTCAGCAGTATTAATTCTTCGGAATGAGATTATGTCGGACGTGTATTGAGATCTCGATGACGTTAAAGTTCGAACGCGAAATTAATCCGTTAATAACAAGTCAACAAATTCATTTAAAATGTCTGCAGTTGTCTAAAAAAAATGGTCGACGGTTATTTCGACAGAACTTTCCTCGTCTCTGAAGTGTAGCCCAACAAATCCCGCTTCTAAAATTGTAAAAAAAATGCAATTTTTGTTTTCTGATATTCTCTATAAAGTGAAAATCAGTCAGGTAAATACGAACACTCGCGAAACTTTTTTGACTCGAATTTTGCAATTCCTCGATTTTTCATTTTTCTTCGTTTCTTCATTTTTGATTTGCAATTTTTCGATTTTTCAATTTGTAAATGTTCGGATTTTTTAATTTTTTGTTTTTTCAATTTTAATTTTTCAATTTTTCGTTTCTTCAGTTTTCCGATTTGCCGTTTTTCGTTTCAGTTCTTTTTCTTTATTGTTTCAATATTTAGGTTTGCAATTTTTCCAGTTTTCAGGTTCAAATTGTCCAGTTTTTCAATTTTCCAACTATTGGATTTTACAGTTTTGAGATTTTTGCAATATATTGATTTGCAATTTCGCGAGTTTTCAATTATTAATTATTTACTTCTTAATTTTTTTCTATTTGCAATTTTTCGTTTCGATTTTTTCTTGTTTCAATACTTCCATTTTTCAAATTTTGCATTTTGCAGTTTATCGATTTGTAATTTTTCAAGTTTTCAAGCTTAAATTTTTCAATTTTTTAACTTTCGAATTTTTCAATTTTTAGATTTTGCAAATTTTCGATTTGAGTTTTCCAGTTTTCAATTTTTATTTTATTAATTATTCGATTTTTCAATGTTTCTATTTCATAATTTTTTATTCTTTCAATTATTCGTTGCGTGATTTTTCAGTTTTTTATTTTTCTTCTTTCTTCAATCATTAAATTTTGCACTTTTTCAATTTCAAAACTTCTCGTGTTTTCAATTTTCCGATTCTTTAATTTAATATTTTTTCAAATTTCCAATGTGCCGTTTTTCGTTTCGGTTTTTTTTCTTTATTCTTCCACTATTTCGGTTTTTCACTGTTTTCATTTTATAATTGTTCTTTCTTCCATGTGAATTTTTTCAATTTTTGGATTTTGCAGTTTTCCGATTAGCAACTTTTCGAAGTTTCAAATTTAAATTTTTCAGTTTTTCAATTGTCCAGCATTTGAATTTTTCAATTTTTAGAATTTGTAATCTTTCAATTTTAGTTTTTCAGTTTCCAGTTTTAATTTTTTTAATTATTCGATTTTTCAATGTTTCGGTTTCATGATTTTTCGCTTCTGGAATTTGAGTTCTTTCAATTTTTGGATGTTGCAGTTCCTCGTTTTGCAATTTTTCGAGTTTTCAAGTTTAAATTTTTCAATTTTTAGATTTTGCAAATTTTCGATTTGAGTTTTCCAGTTTCCAATTTTAATTTTTTTAATCTTTCCATTTTTTAATGATTCTATTTCATAATTTTTTATTTTTTCAGTTTTAATTTTTTAAATTTTTCGGTTCGTGATTTTTGAAATTTAATTTTTCTCATTTCTTCTGTTCCTAAATTTAGCAAATTTTCGATTTTTAATTTTTCAATTTTTCAATTATTCTTTAATTTTCTATTTCTTCAAATTCTCGATTTTAAACTTTTCGAATCGGTTTTTCATTTTAATTATTTTTACAATTTTATAATTTTTCAATTTTCACTGTTCGTATTTTTTAATTTTTTTGTTTTTTCAATTCCAACTTTTCTAATTTTTCGTTATGTCAATTTTCCGATGTGCCGTTTTCCGTTTTTTTTTTGTTTACTGTTTCAATATTTCCATTTTTCACTATTTTCATTTTAAAGTTTTCTTTTTTCAATGCGAATTTTTTCAATTTTTGGTTTTTGCAGTCTTCCGATTTGGAATTTTTCGAGTTTTCAAATTTAAATTTTCAATTTTTCAAATTTCCAAATTTTGAATTTTTCAAGTTAAAGGTTTTGCAATTTTTCGAATTGAGTTTTTCGAGTTTTCTGTTTTCATTTTTTGAATTTTTCTAATTCCAATTTTTCGTTTCGGTTTTTTGCTTTATTCATTTGAATTATTCGATTTTTCAATCTTTCGAATTCATAATTTTTTGTTTTTCAATTGCAATTTTTTCAATTTTTCGTTCTACAATTTCTCGAGTTTTCAATTTCTCCATTGTTCAATTTTTCATTTCTTCAAATCTTTAATTTTTTGCAATTTTTGGTTTCGGTTTTTTGTTTCCTTTTCTTTCATAATTTTTGATTTTTTCAATTTTTCGATTTGCAAATTTTTTATTTTTCATTTTCCTAGTTTCGTCAATTTTACGATATCAATCTTTTCGTATTTTTATTTTCAAATTTTTCAAATTTGTGGTTTTCCAATTTTTGGATGTATAAATTTTCAGATTTTGCAGTTTTTCGATTTGTAATTTTTCTGTTCGATTTTTTATTATTTTTACAATTTTTAAATTTTTTGTTCTGACAATTTTAATTTTTTCAATTTTTCGTGTCTTCAATTTTCCGATTTGCCGTTTTCCGTTTCAGTTTTTTTTTCATTGTTTTAATATTTGGGTTTTTCAATATTTCCATTTTATATTTTTTCTTTTTTTCAATGTGAATTTTTTCAATTTTTGGTTTGTGCAGTTGTCCGATTTGCAATTTTTCGAGTTTTCAAGTTTAAATTTTTCAGTTTTTCAATTTTTCAACTTTTGAATTTTTCAGTTTTCAAATTCAAATTGTTCAGTTATTGAATTTTCCAACAATTTTTAAATTTTTGTAATTTTTTTATGTGCAATTTCGCGAATTTTCAATTATTAATTTTTAAATTTCTAGATTTTTAATTTTTTTAAATTTTCGTTTCGATTTTTTTCTTTATTGTGTCAATATTTTCGTTTTACAATGTTGGATTTTATAATTTCTCTTTTTTTCGATGTGAAATATTTCAATTTTTGGATTTTGCTGTTTACCGATTTGCAATTTTTCGAGTTTTCAAGTTTGTATTTTTCAACTTTTTTCAGTTTTTAGATTTTGCAAATTTTCGATTTAAGTTTTCCAGTTTCCGATTTTTCAATGATTCTGTTTCATTATTTTCTGTTTTTTCAATTTTAATTATTTCAATTTTTCGTTGCTTCAATTTTCCTATGTGCCGATTTTTGAATTTTGTTATTTTGCTTGTTTCTTCAGTCATTAAATTTTGCAATTTTTCGATTTAAAACTTCTCGTGTTTTCAATTTTAATTTTTCAATTTTTCAATGTTCAGATTTTTTAATTTTTTGATTTTTCAATTTAAATTTTTTCAGTTTTTCGTTTTTTCAATATTCCGGTGTGCCGTTTCTCGTTTCAGTTTTTTCTCTTTATTGTCTCAATATTTCGGTTTTTCACTGTTTTTATTGTATGATTTGTCTTGGTTTCAATGTGAATTTTTTCAATATTTGTATTTTGCAGAAGTTTCCGATTTGCAATTTTTCGAGGTTTCAAGTTTAAATTTTTCAGTTTTTCAATTTTCCGACTTTCGAATTGTTCAGTTTTTAAATTTTGTAAATTTTCGATTTGAATTTTCCAGTTTCCAATTTTTGTTTTTTTAATTATTCGATTTTTCAATGTTTGGATTTTATAATCTTTTGCTCTTCAATTTTAATGTTTTCAATGTTTCGTTTGCAATTTTTAAATTTTTATTTTTCTTGTAACTTCAATTTTTGATTTTTCAATTTTTCGATTCTTTAATTTTCCGTTTCTTCAAATTTTTGAGTTGCAATTTTTGGTTTCGGTTTTTTATTTTCTCAGGTTTTTTACTTTTACATGTCGCAACTCTTCGAATTTTCAGTGTTAAATTTATGAGTTATTCGATTTTCCAACTTTTGGATGATTCAATTTTATGATTTTGCGATTTTTTGATTTGCAATTTCACGAGTTTCCAATTATTAATTTTTCAATTTTTCATTACTCGAATTTTTCGATTTGCAATTTTTTGTTTCGATTTCTTTCTTTATTGTTCCAATATTTTGCTTTTTCAGTGTTTGATTTTAAAATTTTTCCCTTTTTCAATACGAAATTTTTCAATTTTTCGATTTTGCAGTTTTTCGATTTGCAATTTTTTGGTGTTCAATTTTTTGATTATATCAATTTTTATGTTTTCGTTTTTCGTTTTTTCAATTTTTCGCTTCTTTAGTTTTTTAAGTTCTAGTGGATTTTAAAACTTTTTCATTTATTCGGTTTTTCAATTTTTCAATTTTTAATTTTTCGATTTTTAATTCTTCAATTTTTCGATCTTAATCTCAATTTTGCAATTTTTGGATTTTCCAATTTTTCGATTCGATTTGTTTTTCGTTTCCAATTTTTAGATTGTTTCTTTCAACTTTTAAGTTTTTCGATTTTTTTATTTTTAGAGCAGCGATTTTTCATTTCTTCAGTTCTTTTCACTTTTTCGATTTAGCAATTTTTTGATTTATCGATTTTTCGAATTTTTAACTTTTCGAAACATAATAATGGAAAATTTGCAAAAGTGAAAAATTGAAATGTAAAAATTAAAAACGAAAAAGCAAAAGTGAAAACTGAAAAATCTAAAACGTGGAAAACAACAAATTCAAATATTGAAAAACCGAAAGAGTAAAAATTGAGAAAATCGAAAAAGTGCTAAATCGGAAAAACGAAATATTGTAAAATCGAAATACTGAAAATTAAGGAAATCGGAAAGTCAGATATAGTGAACCAAGAGCTATAAGGTTATATGGCCATCATAAAAGTAGTTGACCGCAAATAAGTACCCCCTTTGTGTGGTTCTTACTAAGCTTACCGGTTGGCAATAAATCATCTTCTAAACATTTCTTGCTCATATTTAACAGAGCCGGCTTTCAAAGCGAGTGGTTATTTCGGAACCCTCAGCGGCTGCAGGTAGTAAAGAAATAGTGGAGTGGTGGATTTTCATATTTAGTGAAAGCCGCCCCTGAACGAAACCACAACAGCTGGTCGAGCTGCAGTGGACACGTTATTTACGACCCTAAAACCTTTTCTATTGTAAACAACTTAACTTCGACACAATGGGATGATTTTATGATGGCCATATAACCTTATAGCTCTTGGTTCACTATAAATGAGAAGTCCAAAAATTTCAAAAACGAAAAATTAAACAAATTGGAAAATCGAGGAATTAAAAAATCAAAAATTGAATAAACAAAAAATTATAAAATCGAAAGAAACGTGAAAAAAGGAAATAAAAAAATGAAAAACTGTGATATAAAATCTAGAGAATGAAAATAAAGTAGATGGGAAAATGAAAAATTGGAAAGCAAAAGCTTGAAATATTGAAAAAGTGAAAAACTATAAATCGAAGGATTAAAAATTCAGAAACTTAAAAATCGAAAAAACGAAATTTTGTAAAATCGAAATATTGAAGATCATAAAAACTGGAAAGTTGGATAATTGAAAATCAAAAAATTTAAAATTGAAAATTTGAAGAATTGAATAAATGTGATATAAAATGATACAATGAAAATAAAAAATCCGGAAACTGAAAAATTAAAATCAAAAACTTGAAAAATTGAGGAGACGAAAAACTGCAACATTGAAAAATTGAAAAAGTGGAAAATCGAGGAATCGAAAAATCAAACAAAATTCGAAAAAGTAAACAATTTTTAAGTGCGACATTGAAAAATTGAAAAAAAATAAATTTGAGAAATGAAAAATTATAAAACCGAAACATCGAAAAATGGAAAAATTGAAAAATGAAAGAACATGTACAAAAAAAATGTGTGTAAATTTTGGAGGTGACGTATTGTTGGTAGGGATGTTACACGACATTCCTAATACACATATAACAAAAATATAATAAAAGTATGGACAGACGGCAAATAGACAGACGGAAACAGGGTCGTGTTTTTTCATCCTCATGAAACGTCGAGAAAATATAAAAGTAGCCAGTCGTCCAATGTACTGAATTACAATACCTTCTTAGCTTACAGTCTGGAAGTAGTAAGTTACGATTTATGTATTATGCACCAAATATCAAATGCAATCAGTGGATTTATGTGCTTATTTTTCATTCAGGTTCGACGTCATCATCACCATCTAAAATACTGTTAACTAACACCATTACCAAGTGAGTGAGGGAGTGATATAATATTTATTTATACATTCACGGATACAAAAAAAATTTCAATAATTTATATTTTCGTTTAATTTTCTCACAATATAATTATCAAGGGTAGTTGTGCCAACACTGAAGTGTTAGATTAAGTCAGCATTCCAACTATTTGATTGGAATTAGTTGAAACTGATTTGGAGCCATTTGAACTCCGAGTAACATTATACATTAAACACACTTTATGGAAACTCGGTTGCACGCAAACTTGGGTGACTTCAGAACGAACAAATTTATCGAAGTCCACGCTTCCGAAATTCTAGCCTACACCAATACCTTCCCCATAGGACCCGTCCGAAAAAGCCGCTAAAAACCTCCCTCATAACGCAAAAAATGGGTCGGCTCGGTGCGGTGCGATTATGGCTGAAAATCGAACTTCCCAGAGCGATATTTTATTCACCCTTCTTTTAACTCAATTTTTATCCCCTCGATAACTCCCCCTCCGCCCGGCTCGGGCGGAAATTTTTTCCCTTCATTCTTTTTACTTCGTCCCTCTTTTTCTCCTCCCTCCTGCGCCGCGATGCTGACTTTTTCTTATTGCGAAGGGGCGGCGGGGGCGGCGGGCGCCGTTCTGTCAGAAGCAGGGCCTGAAAAATGAGGGATATTTAAGAATACGGCGGAGGAAATTAAACTGTGATTTTTCAGATGGTATTTGAACGGGGCGAATTTGCATGGCGCGGCGCATTCAACCCTCACAACAAAAGGAGATCATTTTTTGGATGCGGCAAACGTCGGAGCCGGATTAGGGGAGAAGACGGCAATCATCGCCGGAGTTATATTTCCGGGTATGACGCGTTTTTTGCTGACCGGTGATGAGAAAATCAAGGTTACTGGATGGAATTTCACCAGGTGAAAAAAAGGCGATTGGTGCGCTGGCGGTGCGGCTTTTGTTACACTGGTCGACAAGTTTTTAGTTCGCGGTTGTACAAAATACAGTGGTGGAAGTTGGCGTTGATTTAGCATACAAACATGGCGTAGTTGTTATTTATGAAACTTAAGTTCTGAGTTAATTTAGGACTATTCAAAATGTTTTTAGCTTCCTTGACTGCTACAAATGCAATATTATCGAATTTTGACATGATTTCTTTCATCTCACAGGAAAATTTGAAATAAAATGAAGTTGCGTCAACCTTCATATTATTAATTAATTCATTTATCAATGGAAATTGATTTCGTACTTCTTCCGCTATTCTGTGTATACCGTGGCTGAGACAAGTGCAATGAATCAAATTTGGATAAAATACTTTTAAGTGGGTTCCAGCTTTGACCATGTATGACGCAATGACGCAGTATCAGAAAGCATTAATACGATTTTATTAAAAGGTATAAATATGTTGGTTAACTTTCTTGGACAAATCTATACTTATATTATAATGCTGAAGTGTTTGTTTGGTTGAACGCGCTAATCTCAGAAAGTACTGGTTGGAATTCAAAAAATCTTTTTGTGTAGGATAGTCCATTTGTCGTACCTACATATCGGGTATATAACATCACGCTACGATCAATAGGAGCGAAGTGGCAATGAAAAATTCGGAAAACGGGAAAATTATTCGTCCTTTGACAGATTCCGTTGCTTACGCTACTTAAACGGTTAAAGTTACGTAAAAATCATCAATCAAGTCCCCGACAGCATATATCTATCTTTTAAGGTCGACTCAGTATAACCTTTGTATGGTAATGAAATTTATTCTAAAATAATAATGCATCTATATAAATAAAAATGAATCGCCGAAATGTATGTACGCGCATAACTTCAGAACGACTGCACCGAATTGGATGATTCTCTTTTTTATGTGTTCCTTATTGTCAGGACAAGGTTTATATGTAAGAAAATTTATAAAAAATAAGACAGCTAAAAGATAAAAAAATAATAAAAAAATTTAAAAATTTTGTATGGGAATCCAAACTTCGAATTAATTTGAATAGTTGGCGTTCCTGACGGACCTGTCGTCTAACTGATGTGTCATACAAAACTATTTCTTCCGTGCGATTGTCAAAAGTATTATTGGATTTCAAATCGTTCTTTGTTTTTTCGTAAAAAAAAACGTCGTTTATTTTAAGAAAAGTGTTTGTTAAAGTGAATTTAGTTACGCATTGCGAAAGTTTCTTATTAATTTTGATCTGCCATTCTATTTACGTATATTCACTTTGTTGGTTTCGACAAAACCTCAAACTTTACCGTTATTCGAGGATTTAATTTGAAGGTTTCAATATTTTAAAATTCTCAAGACAAAATTTACAGATTTGATTGACTGTGAAAATAATTCTGTGTCATTTTATGAAGTTCATTAAAATGCCGAAAAGACGACAACCTCACATAGGTCCACGAAGTCAATCAAATGTGCAACGAACTACCTCAGGTGCAAACCGCAATGATTTATTTCATGGGTAATTCGGATATGGAAGTTGATCAGCGTTGTGCTCATAATCAACATAATCAAACATTGAAGCGAGACATTGGGTGGTATGAATAAAACTGAGTAGATACTCATATTCGAAGTACGAAGTACCTACTTCATTATTACTCTTATATACCTGAGCATCTACTCTATGTACTGGGTACCTACTTGGAAACATTGTATCTCCCCGGACACAAATTGAACATCTACGCGTTTTGTGAGCATTTAATCTAAAAATGAACATTGGCGTGGCAAATGACTGAACTGTCTGTAAAGCAGCTTAGAAAACGAGTAGGATTGTTGTAAGAGTGAATTTTGACTAAACACGGTGACTTTCATGAAGGTGGAACATCGTCAAAAGGTGCATTCAGTTTGAAAAACACATTAGGAGCGGGAATATCGGAAACTTTTCAGTAATTAACTTTTATTTATGCATAAATTGTGCAGTGCGTTTTTTCTAACACTGGCCATAGAGATTCCCATCTCAATGTGTCTACCCCATACTAACTTATATTTTCGTGACTCGATTTTTGCCTTGATGGTTGAACACTGTCACTGTTTTCCGTTTTTGTTGTATCGAGATGCTACTTGATCATCAACTGTTACCTACTGAAGTATTAGCATCATTTTGAAAAACTAGAAATATTTTGATTTGATATTCGAGTAGATACTTCGTATTTCGAGCATGAGCATCTACCGACTTTTATTTATATCAACCATTGTCAAAAAATTGATCGAACGTTGTTTCGACAGAACTTCCTTCGCACCAAAAGTATAATGAAACATATTCAGCATTTTCGAGTTGAGTCTTTTCTTCACAAAATTTTGTGATGACTAATCAACATTTACGATGAACACGTATACCACCTTGGATTGGTGCAGTGTAATACTAGAAATAACTGTATTGTATTCCCAAAATTATCTGCGAAAATCGAGTGAGCCGTTCCATCAATTTTTTGAAGGAATAAATAAATATTCTTAACAATTTACCATGCTTACAATAATTTTAAAACGTCTGCAAGATCTCAAAGTATTGATTTCTGCAACTCTTGAGTTATTCACTAAAATAAATTGACTGATCCATACATTTTTTGAGTCACTAAAAGCAAATATAAAAAATATGAATGCATTGATAAATTACGAAAATATACTGATGATATTTTGCACATTTTAGATAGGACTTATTCGGTAAAATCTTGAGATGACGTCATCAAGTTTTTGGGCTTGATAAACAGATACATTTTGATTAAAAACCTACCATGTCAAACAGTAATCAATAAAATAAATTGACTCAGTTTTTAATTTTTTTGAGACACCCCCTATAAGCAAAACTAAAAAATATGAATGGAATGATAAATCATAAGTATAGTCTCATCCCATTTCGGACATTTTAGATAGGATTCATTTGGCAAAATTTTGGGATGACGTCATCAATTTTTTGGAGGGGATAAGTAAATATATTTTGAATAAACATTTATTATGCTTATCATATGTTTAAAACATCTGCAAGATTTCAAAGCATTCGGTTTTGCAGATTCAAAATTAAATTGTAGGTGAAACGAAGTTCACGGGGTCAGCTAGTCTAGTACCAACTAACTAATTTGCTATATATCTGCCATATAATATCTGTGGTTTCGTCAACAACAAAGAAAATAAAGTTATTTTGCAAACGTGTCTTAATTTAAGCAACATTTTCGATATAACATTTATCTACAGTTGTTTTTCTGAGAGTGATTTCGTCTGGAATGGTCCTTTTACAGTATTTTTCCAAAAATGAATTAAACGTAGGATTACTAAACTTATTTAATGGAATATTCAAGGCAAGCATAGCCTGGCATAAATCGAAATTGTATGTTTCCTCTTCATTTTTGGCTGTATTACTTAGCAGATAACGTTTCTCGTATTGATGTTTGAGATACACTGGTTGAGATTCTTTTTTCACTATTTCTTTTGTAAAGAGCCAAAAGAAAGACATAATTTATGTAAGAGATGCCTATTATTCACATTGAATAATATGCAAAACATATTTTTTATTTGATTCTCTTAGATTTTAGTCTAAGGACTGAAAATATATTTTAAAAAACTTATTGCTTTGGCGCAAGGTTTGCAAAAAACGCCATCTCCATCTAGAACCAACTCTGAGTAAGGCCGAATCCACGATGATAGTTTGGAAGACATTTTTTTAACTATTCGTAATATCACTGCTCTATCGCCAAGTTCGTAGACAATGATGATTGAATTTGGAAATCGAAGAATGAAATACTTACATTACGTTCTCCATCTCTTCCAATCCCTCGTTAACATTTGTAGAACTATCAGAAAAAATTTAAAAAATGCACAAAAATGCACTTAACCCCAATTTAATTCACTCTACTTGCATTGCCCACGGTTTAAACAGAGTGGCTGAAGGAATACGTTTGCAGTTTCCTACTGTTAATAAATTAGTGGCAAATGGTAAAAAGATTTTTGTTAAGGCCCCACTAAGATTGCAACATTTTAAGGAAAAATTTCCAAACATACCATTGCCCCCAGAGCCGATTATAACGAGGTGGGGAACATGGTTGCAGGCCACATTTTATTATGACAAATATATCAAAGAATTTGAAGAAGTAATTGCGGAGTTTAGCGAAGATTCTTCTCAATCGATTAAAGATTGCATAAATATTTTGGAAAACAAAGATTTGCGACAAGATCTAACTTTTCTAAGAAGCAATTATCAATTCGTATGTGAGGTAATAGAAAAGTTAGAAAAACCCAACATGTTGTTGGTAGATGCCATAAACTTAGTGAAAGAATTTAAACAACAAGCAAACGCAGTAAGCGGTGATATTGGTACTAGAGTATCTCAAAAACTTGACGAAGTGTTAAATAAAAATGCAGGTTTCGGTGTTCTTTCCGACGTTGCTCGTGTTTTACAAGGCCAGAAGGTGGAAAATTTGAAGTTAGAGTCAACATTAGTTGCAAAATTCAAATTTGTGAGTGTGGATGTTGAACGCACATTCTCCAATTTTAAACACATTTTAAATGATCGGCGAAAAAATTTTACAGTGGACAACTTGGAACATATTACAATCATAAACTGTTTTAAAGAAAACTGAAATACGTGTGTAAAATATAAAGTGACTTTACAATAAATTAAAAACATGTTTTTGAGTATCGTGTTGTTCAAAGAATACTATGTATATTAAGAAAAAAGGCAAAATATACATGATCATGACAAACAGCCTTTTTTTCCTTAATATCCGTGGTCTTCTTTTCGGAACAAGAAATTTAAAACATGTTTCAAATGGTAAATTTTTGTAGAGAAATATCTATTTTATAATTACACTCCGCCGCTCGGTCTGACAACGAACGAAAAACTCGTCACAATTAAGATAGGGCGGGGGGGGGGGGGATAGGTGTATATATTTTTATTATTTTTTTTTTTAATATAGGTAGTCTTCTTTTCACAATAAGAAATTTAAAACATATTTAAGATGGTAACTTCTTATCGTGAAATATGGATTTTGGAAATATGCTCCGCCCCTAAATCAAAATCAAAATCCGTGAAAATAAAACACTAGGGGCCCTAGAGATTCTTTCAAAATTTTCCAAAAATAGAACACCGAGGGCGCCCGAGATTCTTACGTTTTCTTCAAACAATAAAATCAGCCCTTTATTGTCTTAGAGGGTATGTCATTTACCAAAATCAGTCGTATCTCGGCAAGTACTAGCCCCACCCACCCGCCCTTTATTTTCTTAGAGGGTATGCCATCTGCCAAGATCAGTTTTATCTTGGCAAGTGCTAGCCCCACCTACCCGCTCTTTATTTACTTAGAAGGTATGTCATCTGCCAAAATCAGTTTTTCTTGGCAAGTACTAACCCCGCCTACCCGCCCGTTATTTTCTTAGAGGATGTGTCATCTGCCAAAATCAGTTTTACCTTGGCAAGTACAAGAAACTTAAATTTTTGTAGAGAAATATCGCTTTAACAATTACGCTCCGTCCCTCGAACTGACAACGAATGGAAAATTCGTCACAATTGAGAATTCAGATCGGACTGGCTTATTTTTTTTGTTAATATAAATAGTATTATTTGAATAACACAATACTCAAAAACATGTTTTTAATTTCTCGTGGAGAAATAAGGATTTTGCAGCTAAACTCCGTTTTCTTGGCTCGCGACGAATAAAAAAATCATCAGAATAGGGATAGGGCGGGTGGGCGGGGCTTATATTTTGCCTTTTTTTCTTCTTATTTACATAGCCATCTTTTCATAACAAGAAACTTAAAACATGTCTAAAATGGTACATTTCTGGAAGGAAATATGGATTTTGCACTTATGACTCCTTGTTTCACTCTAAATTTTTTTGATTGTTTTCTTCTCTCTTCTCACATAGTTCCACGTTTTGCTATATAGGCTCTTTGTACCCTGGATGAGTTTACCGGTGACTTGTCTCCTCTCTAAACTCTGCCAAATTATTCGCCTAGGTACGTTATCGAACGGCTTTGTCAGATCCAAAAATGCCATATATATTTCGCTGCTCTTTTCCCTACTTTTTAATAATCAGCTGTTTAATAGTAAATACATGGTCCTGTGCGCGTCATTCCTTTCCAAAGCTGCACTGCTCTTCCTCGAGATTAAGTTCTAGCACCTTTCTTAGTCTCTTATCCATTATTCGCTTTTGATCATTGCTGCTGTAATTTTGTCATGTCCTGCCGATTTCCCATTTTTTATTTCTCTGATCGCTTCCATAACTTCTTCAGTCTCAATTTTCTCTTCATCTGCCCTTTCTTTTGTACCAAAATTGATCCATTCTAATTCTTTTGCTTGCATAACATTCTTTTTTAGAATCTCTCTTTGTTCCTTATTTTCATTATAATTTTCTTCGTTTTTATTATTTAGATACTTCCTCCATTTCTCTTTTTATTATTTTCATTTGTTTCTTTGTTTCTTCATTTCACCAGCTTGTTTGTTTTTTCCTCTTATCTATTTTTGTTATTTCACATACTTCTCTTGCTGATTTGAATTCCGACTACATTTGTTTTACACCTATCTTGTCCTACTCTTCATCTTTTCCTGCTATGCTGCTGTCTCTAGTTTTTCCTTGTATCTGTCGACCACTTCTTTTTTCGCCAGATTATATGTTTTATCACTTCTTGTGGTTTCGGGCTGTTGTTTTGTTGTGTCTTGCGCTTTGTTGTGTTTCCTTGTATCTAGTACCTCTTTCCTATGTTCCCTGTTTATTGACATATCGTCTATGATTGATTTTTCGTCTCCACTACGTACTTCTCCTGTGTACATGTATATCTGCTTGTGCTCAAAAAAGGTAGGTATTCATAATTACAAAATTATTGTCCACGCAGAAGTTTATTATTATTTTTCGTTTATATTTTTTTGTTCCTCCCCGTACCTTCCCATTACTCCTGTTGTCCTGTTGCTTTTACTTCTCACCCTGACATTTAGGTCCCCCAAAATGATTGTTGGCCCGCCCAAATTTTCCACTCCATCTGTTAGTTCATTCCAGAATTCCTCTTTTTTCTCAGTTTTTTCGTCCACATTAGGTCCATATCCTTCTTGACAATGCATCCCACTCCTTCTCTTGCCCTCATGTCTTTGTTTGTTTTTTTTTCCGGTTGTGCTTTGTGTCGCTGTGCCGACTTTAGTAACAAGTCAATTAAATCAAAACTACTTGATTACGTTTATTTCATAAACAAAAAACAAGCCATAAAAATAGTTTTTCAACACAATAGGTACATGAAGTAAGTATTTTAAGTCCAAGCCTAAAACATTTGTTCCAGACCTTTACAGCATTTTTTGATAATATATTCCTACCACAAATCTAAACCTACACTTAACCAAGAATGAATCATATTAACCAGCACCAAGTTCTAAATTTCCCTTCTACCCGCAAAGATACTTAATTTACATACAGTCACAGTTTCTTCTTATTCTTTTCTCCTTATCTCAAAAGAACATTTGAAACCATCACGTGGTCTCAAAATGAGTTTAGTAAACAACTTAATTTCGTCGACCGTTTTGTATTCAGTACGAAATCGAAATTTTCTGACAAGAATGGCTAGTATGGTTTTGAGTGCCATTTGTCCGTACTTCTGACCGATGCAATTCATAGGTCCTGCAGAAAACGGTATGTAGGTAAAAGGATGCCTGTTGGTGGCTCTCTCTGGTAAAAACCTATCCGGGTCGAATTTGAGAGGGTCCGACCAATATTCGGCACTTCTATGAACTTGGACTACTCCCAGTAGTAGCAGCGAACCTTTTGGAAGCGTTATATCCTCTGCAAAAGTCATTTAATAACGAGATGTATAATGCGCACGGTACTACCATCGAGAGATAAGTCTTCAAGGACTTCTCTTGCCATAAAGGGACAAACGGGGAACAGTCTGAAGGTTTCCTTAATTACCAATTCTGTGTACTTAAGAGAAGGTAAGTCCTGAAAATCCGGCGTTCTTTCAGGACCCAAAACGCTACGAACCTCTTCATAGACGCGATTTTGCATGTCCGGGTACATCGCCAACATGGTAATAACAAAACAAGTCGCAACGGCCGTGGTATCGAAGGCCTACGAACACAAGTGAGATGGAGAAAACTTGAGAATTTGATTTACAGCAACTACGAAGGTTTTGATTTGGTCCACAATCTCGTCTGTTGTGAGTTCGCTTCCACTAGTGGACACATCAAGCAAAAAATCGAGCAGAACTGGAGACTCAGATTTGACGCTTCTGTCCTTGTTTTTGACGATTTCTTTTATAAAAAGGTTGTACTTATTTACAAATACCTTGGTTTCTTTAGACAACGTCGTCCACTTGAAAATGAAATCGTAGTGGTACCAAAATTTATGAAGTCGATAGAGCGTCATCTCCAACAACCTGTAGGAGTGTAGGCTGATGAAATTAAAACGAAAAGCAATACTTACTTATCTGTCCATTCTGCCACTTCTGATTCTCCTTCTTGTGCATTGATCTCAACACCCATCATGGTTTCTGAAACGACAAAAGTAGTACCTGATTTCTTACACTAAGTTTTGGCTGGTACCACAAGTGATATCCAGTGTACATCTGCTGACTATCTGAAATAAATCCACGTCGTGTCTACCGACGTACTTTTCAAAATGTTCGCCCAAAACGATAGATTGTTTTGCAAAGACTTCAACAAAGTGATCAAGGTTTTTTCGATTGAAAATCGGGTTTATCATTTTGCGGTGGCGTTTCCATACAGACACTACAATCCACAATTAACATTTAAATCAAAAATTCGATTTCATACTTGGAGCTGAAAATAGTCCACTTCCCACGAAATCACGACCAATTTTTCTGTACAGGTGTATTCTGGAATTGGTGTTTGGACTTGTGAGTACTTTTTCTAAATATTCAGGTTTGATAATACCGTAGACAAGAATTGGCCCAAGCCACGCTTTTGTAATGTCCGTGCAAAACTCGAGGTGTTCTGAAACTTTGTCATAAATTTCTAAAAGTTGATAATACAATAGTGACAAAAATGAGTGTGTAGACGAGTGGTACCGTTAGCATTGCCTCTAAAATCGAAGAGGTTACCAACCACGGGCCAACCTTTTAAACCTGGTACTTTGCTAGCGTGGTGGTAAAGGTGACGTCTCTTCCAACGGTAATGTAGACACAAAATTAGAAGAATCACTAGGGAGTGAACTTTTTGTTTGAACTTATTTCTTTACGCCAAATATTGTTAAATATACTCACACAACAATGCAGAATACATGATTTTGAGTTGGAAACAATTCTTTTACTGTCGTCGTTAGGTTTTCTTGTCAGTTGTGTTACCTTTTCAAGGCGACAATAACAATGTTAAAGAACAATTGTGATAAAACCAGGTTTGAAAACAATAAAAATACAAGACAAAAATGTTATACTTGGTAACAATAATGCATTAGATAAACACTAAGTGTAAATGTGTGTGCGGTACAGTTGTTAAAATAGATTTAAAACAATTTAGGTGGTCTGAGATAATCTTGGACATTATGGACAAGTTTTGACTATGTGAACTGAGAACTCCTAAATCTAATTACAAAAGGTTAACTACGAAAAATTGTTCGAAAAATCGCCCGTTGAACTGAAAAATGGTCTGTTTTATACAATATTGCATGTCCTAAATTGTTACTTCAACCGTTTTCATGTTTTTGTATTGTTTGATTATTATTGAAACAACAAATGTCATACTTCTACTTTATTTTTTACACAAAATTTCTTCAGTTTCAGTTTCTTTACCAATTCATGGCCGAAGGATTAAATTTGATAATGCAAAAATTTATAGATAAAACAAACCTTGTTGTTTCCAGTTTAACACAATAACAATTTTATGTTTTAGTAAAATATCTAACGGATAAACGTTAAGTAGTGACATCAACTATTTACAAAACGTTAACTATTTAGTTAGTTCCTTAGTTAATTTTACCTAAGGAAAAATTGTTCAAAAAATCGCATGCTTGATAGAAAAGTATTCTATTCTGCGCAGCCAACAGCCATCTGAGCGATAAATTTTTCTTCGAGATAAATTCAAGCCTGAGTAACAACAATGTAAGCCCGCCCACCCGCCCTATTTCAATTGTGACGATTTTTTTTATTCGCCCTTAACTAAGAGGGCGGAGCTTAACTACAAAATACTTATTTCTTTACAAGACATTAAAAACATGTTTTTGAGTACCGTGTTGTTCAAAGAATACCACGCAAATTAAGAAAAAAAATCAAAATATAAACACCGCCCACCCACTCCATCGCAATTGTGATGATTTTTTTATCGTTATAAAATTGAAACACGTTCAAAATGGTAAATTTTTGTAAGGAAATATGGATTCTGCAATTATGGGGCGGAGCCTAACTGCAAAACCGATATTCCCTTATACAATTTTTTCATTTTAAACACGTTTTAAATTCCATATTGGGAAAAGAAGTCTACACATATTAAAACAAAAAGGCAAAATACAAGCCCGCCCGCCCGCCCTATCTCTATTGTGATGATTTCTTTTATTCGCTGTAAACCAAGGGGGCGGAGCTTCACTGCAAAATACTTATTTCTTTACAAGAAATCACAAACATATTTTTGAGTATCGTGTTGTAATGCTATGTATATTAAGAAAAGAAGCCAAAATATAAACCCTGCACACCCACCCCATCTCAAATGTGATGATTTTTTTATTCTTAGAAACTTAAAACATGTTTAAAATGGAAAATTCTTGTAGATAAATATCTATCTATCGCAAACACTGCCGCACAGCACCTCTGCATTACAAACATGCCCTACGAGCAGGGCGTTACGGTCGCAAATTCTTGGTTGGGTCCCGGCTATGGACAGAAGCCGAGAGCGTCACGTTATCCCCTGACTTCCATTCTAAGCTCAACAAGAAACCGCGCACTCCGCTTCTGCCACATATTATTGCATTATTTACCTCAATTCCATTTAAATGTTCAATCTTTATAACTCTAACATTAAACTACAACTACAAGTGTTAAAGTTCCAAAAAGAAGCAGTCAACAACATTTAAATTCGTCATATACTCGAAATTTTACACAGCAAAGAATTCTTATCTGAGATCTTTAAGATTTGACATCAGACAATTTATATGATAGAAACATTAATCAACAAAATATTTGCATAAAAAAAGACTAGCAACATTTTATAAAACAAAAAAAAAACAAAGTTACGTTCAATTTAAAATATACAACAAAGAAAATTACTGAAGTTAAAATTGTGAGATAAAGAAAAATTGCAAAGCTTACAAATTTACATGAGATTACTATTTTGTGTCCATTCCAACATTGGTTAAATTAATAAAGAAAACATGCTTAGAATGGTAAATTCTTGTAGACATATAGCACAAATATGACTTGTATTGTTAATGTAGGTCGGGATGAAATACCAAGCCAACTTTATAATCTTGGAGGATTCAAGTTCTTCAGGAGTAATAAAGTGTATTTAATTAAAGATTAAATGATGAATTTTGTATACTTACATGATGTTGGACAATTTTTTCTAAATGAAATATGGAAATTCCAAGAAAATAACCTCATAATAGTCAAAGCAAATAAGGGACAAACTATCACCATAATGACAAAAAGCATGTACATCGATAAAGTGGAAACCTTCATAACAAAATAAGGCTTCAAGAACATAAAAAAATAACCCACTAAATAGTTAGACGACAAAAGAACTAAATGAAAGCAAATTTTTCGTCAAAATGAACCCGAAAATGTCAAAACTCTATGGACAACCAAAGAGCCATAAAGTGGGAACACCCATTTGTCCATTAGTCTCAAGCATTGGTAGCCCAGCCTACAATCCCAGCTGAAAAAACTCCAAAATTGCTTGAAAAAGAACTTAAAACTAGTAATCTCAACCAAAATCAACAAAAGGATACATTAGAGTTGACAGAAATATGTACAAAACAAAATTTTTGCCAATTTAAGGACACAATATTATATTAGTTAAGTATGGGATGTCCCTAGCTCCAGTCTAAGCGGACATATTCACCGGAGAGGCAAAAAAACAAATCAATTTTTGGTTTAAATACGTTGATGATATAATTGCTAAATGGAAACATCCATCCAAATTTCAAGCTCACTACAGAAATAGAAGAACAGAAGAAAATAATTTTCCTTGATCGCACACTAGAAAGAAATAACGAACAAATAGACTTGAAAATCTACAGGAAGAGCACTCACAGAACACACAACAAAAACAAAGTATTCAGCGTTCCATAAACATATCATCGGACAAAATCAAGACATTGACCTGCAGAACACGAAATTGGTCCACATTCAAAATAAAGGGATACAACTCAAGCTCCTAGAAGCCTTGGAACTCTATCAGTCAAAAAAAGAGCCACTTAAAGTACAAGAGGTTTGAAAATCGCGCCAATTTTCAAACTCCTCATCTAACGTAATGATTCAAAAATCACTAACTAAAATCTAGGGTGTTCTATGTACAGAGTCATCAAAATTGATTGAGAGAGTTGGTACTCCCTGTTTTTGCCGTGAAGTTTGTCAACCTCATGGCAGATTTGTTTAAGGTTATGTGGCAATGAATTCAGTGGCGTGACAAGAGAACTGGGGGTTGATTGTAGAACTCACCTGAATCAGTTGCGGATACGAAAGTTATCTTCTTGCAAAGTTGCGAACGATTTTAACGTTTGTACGAATCGCCTTGGTCGATGCGCACCAAGGTTATAGGATTGATACTCGCATATTAGGAAACGCAATCGAACAAATCTAAAATTCGAAACTTCAAATCTGACAACTAATATTTTTTACCAAAAAAAATCGAAAAAAGACGCCACTGAGTTTTGAAATTTGAAACTTCAAATCTAACAGCTAATATTTTTATACAACTTAATAAACCAAATTATTCAAGTTCAGGTATACCAACTCTCTCAATCAATTTTGATGACCCTGTACAACTTTAGAAGAAAAACGCAAAAAATCTTGGAATGAATTTTAACAATTAATTTCATTTCATAATTTAACAACATACAAACATTGTAAAAGGAAAAATATCCAACGACTGCAAAATCCAAGTAAAAATAGTTGGGTTAGGAACACACAAATCGTAGTGACGGTACGTTAATTTCAGATAACCTATAATTAATTGAAAATATGGAATGTTTTAGTCAAAAATTGGTGAAATACATATGCAATGAGCTAGTATTTGCTAAAATAAGACTTATTTTCATAAATCACACACCCTCTAAAAAATAAAAGGCGGGTGGGCGGGGCTAGTACTTGCTAATATAAGACTGATTTTGGCAAATGACATACCGTCTGAGAAAATAACTTTTATTTCGACCTATTACAGCAAATTTGATAACATAATCCAGTCAACCAACACCAAATTCTAAATTTCATTTCTACCGACATAGATAGTACATATAGTGACAGTTTCTTCTTATTCTTTTTTCCTCATCTCAAAAGAACATTTGAAACCATCACGTGGTCTCACAATGAGTTTAGTAGTCAACTTGATTTCGTCGACCGTTTTGTATTCAGTACGAAATTGAAATTTTCTGACAAGAATGGCTACGATGCTTTTGAGTGCCATCTTCCCGTACTTCTGACCGATGCAATTCATAGGTCCTGCAGAAAACGGTATGTAGGTAAAAGGATGCCTGTTTGTGGCTCTCTCTGGTAAAAACCGATCCGGGTCGAACTTGAGAGGATCTGCCCAATATTTGGTACTTCGATGAACGTGGACTACTCCTAGTATTGCCAAGGAATCTTTTGAAAGGGTTATATCCTCTGCAAAAGTCATTTAATAACTAGATATATGATGAGCACGGTACTACCATCCAGAGATAAGTCTTCTAGGACTTCTCTTGCCATAAACGGGCTACCAGGGAAAAGTCTGAGGGTTTCCTTAATTACCAATTCCATGTATTTAAAAGAAGGTAAGTCCTTAAAATCCGGCGTTCTTTCAGGCCCCAAAACGCTAACAACTTCTTCATAGACGCGATTTTGAATGTCCGGATGCATCGCCAACATGGTAATTACAAAACAAGACATAACGGCCGTGGTATCGAAGGCCTACGAAAACAAGTGAGATGCAGAAAACTCGATAATTTGATTTACAGCAACTACGAAAGTTTTGATTTCGTCTACAATCTCGTCTGTTGTCAGTTCGCTTCCACTAGTAGACAAATCAAGCAAAAAATCGAGCAGAGCTGGAGACTCAGATTTGACGCTTTTGTCCTTGTTTTTGATAATTTCTTTTATAAAAAGGTTGTACTTGTTTACAAATACCTCGGCTTCTTTATGTAACGTCGTCCACTTGAAAATGAAATCGTGGTGGTACCAAAATTTATAAAGTCGATAGAGCATAATTTCCAACAACCTGTGGGAGTGTGGTAGATGAAGTTAAAACGAAAAGCGATACTCACTTATCTGTCCATTCTGCCACTTCTGATTGTTCTTCTTGTACATTGATCTGGACACCTATCATGGTTTCTGAAACGACAAAAATAGTACCTGATTTGTTACACCAATTTTTTACTGGTACCACAAGTGATATCCAGCGTGCCTCTACTGATTATCTGAAACAAATCCACGTCTTGTTTCCCGATGTACTGTTCTAAATGTTCACCCAAAATGGTAGACCGTTTTGCAAACACTTCAACAAAGTGATCAAGGTTTTTTCGACTGAAAATCGGGTTTATTACTTTGCGGTGGCGTTTCCATATAGACACTACAATCCACCATTAGCACTAAATAAAAAAAAATGATTCCGTACTTGGAGCTGAAAAAAGTCCGTTTCCGCCGAATTTGCCAATAATTGTTCTGTACAAGTGTACTCTGGAGTTGGTGTTTGGACTTGTAAGTACTTTTTCTAAATATTCAGGTTTGACAATACCGTAGACAAGAGTTGGCCCAATCCATGCTTTTGTAATGTGCGTGCAAGAATCAAAGTGTGCTGAAACTTTGTCATAAATTTCTAAAAGCTGATAGAGTAGTGACAAAAATTAGTGTGTGGACGAGTGGTACCGTTAGCATCGCCTGTAAAGTCGAAGAGGTTACCAACCACGGGCCAACCTTTTAAACCTGGTACTTTGCTGGCGTGGTGGTAAAGGTGACGTCTCTTCCAGCGGTAATGTAGACACCAAATTAGAAGAATTACTAGGAAATGAACTTTTGTTTAACTACATATTGTTAAAAACGCCGAAAACATGTTTTTAAATTGTAAACAGTTCTTTTACTGTCGGCGTTAGGTTTTCTTATCAGTTGTATTACCAATTCAAGGCCTAAATAACAATGTTAAAGAATAATTGTGATAAAATCAGTCTCGAAAACAATACTTCCAAACCAATTAAACATTTACAGAAATTACATACACTAAATTGTCAACCGCTTACATATTTTTTGGTTTGTAAAACGACAAATATAATATATTATTTTTTACGCCAATTTCTAAACCAATACTACAAGCGATATTCAGGGTGTATTTACGAAATATCCGAAATAGTAATATATACTTACACAACGATGCAAGCAACATGTTTTCACCCTCGAAGAAGTTCTGTTACTGTCATCGTTAGACTTTCTTGTCGGTTTCGTTACCAATTAACTCACGGCCGAGGAATTAAATTTGTTAATTACAAAACTTATTGATAAAGCAACCTTGTTATTCGCAGTTTTACACAATAACAATTTTATGTTTTAGCAAAATAACTACCTAATAGATAAACACTAAGTGAAATAAACTAGGAATTTACAAAAACTGTTTAATTACCCAGAGCCAAGAATTTGTTGTAAACAACTTTGGGTAAATTATGAAAATCTAGAAGCAGTGATCATTTTGTAGCAAAAATTATGCAAAACTTGACATTGATATTTTACCTCTGAGACATTGTAAAGGAAATGAAATGAATGGTAAACCACAGAAATTAAGATAAATCTTTTCCAAAATTCTTGATATTATAATTATAATCAAATACAATTAGACGTCTGTTGTAGAAGAATTACACATTTCTTAGGAACAACGAAGATTAGCTCTTGCTTGTTGAAAACTAGAAAAACCAAATTTTGACATGATTTCTTTCATCTCACAGGAATATTTGAAATAAAATAAAGCTGCATCAAGTCATCTAGCCCATTGTCTAATGACAGGTTTAGAACGCAAATATCTTTATATACTTGTAGTGTTAAAGGAGCCTTAACAAAACCTTTTTCATGTTATTAATTAATTCATTTACCAATGGAAATTGATTTCGTACTTCTTCCTCTATTCTCTTTGACCATATATTATGATGCAGCATCAGAAAGCATTAATACGACTTTATTAAATGGTGTACCTACTAACTGGTGGTGCCCATAATTGAAGTCTTGGAAAAACCCGTCCGCATTACTAGGAAAGGTCGGTACTTATTCACCTGCATACTGACAATAACCAACTATATTAAAATTGTATTAATATTAAGGTTTCCACCAATTACTACGAAAAACGCAGAAAAAATTTTAAAATATGCATTAAAATGCAGTTAACATTAAAATATGCAATAAATGCAAAAAATAGTTAAAGATGCAGAATATGCAAAACTATGCATTTTCCATATTATCCGACCCTTATTCATCACTAAAAATTGAAGGGTACACGGGATTAACGATCAAAGTCACAATTTATAAATATCGAGAAAAATGAATTTTAAAGTTTGAAACCCAATAGATTCAAAACAACACAACAATTTAGTATTATTGTTTAATGTGAAACTTATTAATTAATAATAACACACAAAGGGTGGACAAACAAACTTAGTAATTGACTTAAACAAAAATAAATATATAATTCTGGAAAAAGTGTATTATGTGTATTATCTTCCTAAGGATACCATATGTTAAGCCCTTTTTTCTGCTGACTACGATCGTTTTTTGAATTATTTTAATTTATACTACTGTAGTATTTAGCATTTCCTACAAGATGGCAGTCTTATCTCAATTTGATAAAAAAATGGACTTTGATCGTTATTCCCGTGTACGCTTCAATTGTGTTTTGCTCCAATTCTCTATTCTCAAATCAATTGCAAAATTCTAATCTTCGTGGGAAGTCCACTATTAATAGTCCTTGCACCGCTAAAATATCTTTAGACTTCCAAATCTTTACGTAAAAGCTTGTGGATAGTTTCAACAGAAAGATTAATTTGCTGATGTAATTGACGTATCGACGTTTTTTGTGTTTCTTCCATTATTTCTGCAGCATATATCGATATTTCCCTATACAAATTTTCCGTTTTAAACATGTTTTAAGTTTCATGTTGTGAAAAGAAGTCTACACATATTAAAACAAAAAGAGCAAAGTGTAAGCCCGCCCACCCGCCCTATCTCAATTGTGATGATTTTTTTTATTCGCCATTAACCAAGAGGGCGGAACTAAACTGCAAAAAACGTATGTCTTTATAAGAAATTAAAAATATGTTTTTGAGTATCGCGTCTGGGGAAATGTGGGTCGAGACGAAATACCAAGCCAACTTTATAATCTTTCGACGCCACATCACAATAATTCTTTTGCTCTTCCGTCCTAATGTTCTAAAACGACTTTGGCAAATTCGTCTGTCTCTCATACTTCTAACAACATAACCAGCATAAAGGTAGGATGAAATTTATCATATTATGTTAATTTGTTTTTAAGATTAGAAAATCTGACAAAAACTGTGTCACTGTTGCCAATAATTTCACACTTTTTATTTTCTATATCGCTTCTGCAGGCTTCTTGTGCTTCATGAGTGTTCATTCTAGATCAAAATTTCCAATACATGGATTAAGAGACAAAAGGCAAACTGTATGCGTTTACAGCTATTTCAACAATATCCAAAAGGTAACCGTCCTCAGATCAAAAATAAACTGTAATAAAGTGTATCTAATTAAAGACTAAATGACGAATTCTGTATAAGTAGGTATATGGTGTAGGACATTTTTTTCTAAATAAAATATAGAATGCTTTAGTCAAAAATTTGTGAAATACATATGCGACGAGCTAGTATTTGCTAAAATAAGACTGATTTTGGCAAATGCTATACCTTCTAAGAAAATAAAGGGAGGGTGGGCGGGGCTGGTATTTGCTAAGATAGGACTGAATAATATTAAGAGCAGTCACTAGAATGAAGAGGAGATGTAGAAGAAAGCTAAACTTAGCCTCGCCCACTTCTTCCTTGTTTCGTCGAGGTTCACGAATGTTAAATGCCCACAAGGATTTTGCATTTGGGGGATTTTTCTCAGAAAAGTAATTGTTACTGCAACAACATGTTTCTGTTACCTCCCCATGTTTGTAACCCATCGAAATGAGAATTTTGTACAAGGTTGTTGCCCCTCCTTTAAATACCAAATGTCAATGGGTTTTTGTTTACCAGAAGTTAAAATTTTCAAATTTTCACGTTTAGCGATGACAATTTTCTCTGTAATGTGTTTCATGTATTCTCCTGGACAAGGCAGCGTCTCATTCACGCACTTTAAAAAATACCTACACTTCTACAAAAAAACCTGTAATTAATAAATACGTAATAAATAACTGTTATTTTTATAAACGCAAAAACAGTTTTTCGACACAGTAAAAATATATGAAGATTTCCAAGATCTAAGCGTAAAGCCTTTATTTCAGCAATAATACAGCAATTTTTGAAAACATAATCGTACCACAAAAACTAACCCTAGAATCAACCACGCCGCTGAATCCAATCAACAAAGACCAATTTCTAAATTTCCCGTCTACTGGCATAGATATAGTGACAGTTTCTTCTTATTCTTTTTTCCTCATCTCAAAAGAACATTTGAAACCATCACGTGGTCTCACAATGACTTTATTGGTCAACTTGATTTCGTCGACCGTTTTGTATTCAGTACGAAATTGAAATTTTCTGACAAGAATGGCTACGATGGTTTTGAATGCCATTTTTCCGTACTTCTGACCGATGCAATTCATAGGTCCTGCAGAAAACGGTATATAGGTAAAAGGATGCCTGTTGGTGGCTGTCTCTGGTAAAAACCTATCCAGGTCGAATTTGAGAGGATCCGACCAATATTCAGCACTTCTATGAACTTGGATTACTCCCAGTAGTAGCAGCGAACCTTTTGGAAGCGTTATAACCTCTGCAAAAGTCATTTATTAACGAAATGTATAATGCGCACGGTAGTACCATCGAGACATAAGTCTTCAAGGACTTCTCTTGCTATAAAGGGAAGAACGGGGAATAGTCTCAGGGTTTCCTTAATTACCAAGTCTGTGTACTTAAGACAAGGTAAGTCCCGAAAATCCGACATTCTTTCAGGACCCAAAACGGTAAGAACTTCGTCATAGACGCGTTTTTGAATGTCCGGATGCATCGCCAACATGGTAATAACAAAACAAGACATAACGGTCGTGGTATCGAAGCCCTACGAAAACAAGTGAGATGCAGAAAACTCGAGAAATTGATTTACAGCAAGTACGAAAGTTTTTATTTCATCTACAATCTCGTCTGTTGTCAGTTCGCTTCGATTAGCAAACAAATCCAGCAAAAAATCGAGCAGAGTTGGGGACTCAGATGTGACACTTTTGTCCTTGTTTTTAATAATGTCTTTTATAAAGAGGTTGTACTTGTTTATAAATTCCTCGCCTTCGTTATATAACGTCGTCCACTTGAAAATGAAATCGTAGTGGTACCAAAATTTATAAAGTCGATAGAGCATAATTTCCGAAAACCTGTGGGAGTGTGGGTGGATGAAGTTAAAACGAAAAGCAATACTTACTTATCTATCCATTTTGCCACTTCTGATTCTCCTTCTTGTGCATTGGTCTGAACACCCAACATGGTTTCTGAAACGACAAATGTAGTATTTGATATCTGACACTAATTTTTGACTGGTACCACAAGTGATATCCAGATTGCATCTCTTAACTATCTGAAATAAATTCACGTCGTGCATGCCGACGTACTTTTCTAAATATTCACCCAAAGCGGTAGACTGTTTTGCAAACACTTCAACAAAGTGGTCAAGGTTTTTTCGATTGAAAATCGGGTTTATCATTTTGCGGTGGCGTTTCCATACAGACACTACAATCCACCATTAATACTAAAAAAAAATAGTCGGTATCATACTTGGAGCTGTCAAAAGTCCATTTCCCACGAAATCACGACCAATTTTTTGTACAGGTGTATTTTGCAATTGGTGTTTGGACTTGTAAGTACTTTTTCTAAATACTCAGATTTGACAATACAGTAGACAAGAATTGGCCCAACCCATGCTTTTGTAATGTGCGTGCACGAATCAAAGTGTGCTGAAGCTTTGTCATAAATTTCTAAAAGTTGATAGTAGAGTAGCGGCAAAAGTGAGTGTGTAGACGAGTGGTACCGTTAGCATCGCCTGTAAAGTCGAAGAGGTTACCAACCACGGGCCAACCTTTTAAACCTGGTACTTTGCTGGCGTGGTGGTAAAGGTGACGTCTCTTCCAGCGGTAATGTAGATACCAAATTAGAAGAATTACTAGGACATGACCTTTTTGTTTAAACTTATTTCTCTACGCTACATATTGTTAAATATATTTACAAAACTTAAATTAGAAACAGTTCTTTTACTGTCGTCGTTAGGTTTTCTTATCAGTTGTATTACCTATTCAAGGCCAAAATAACAACGTTAAAGAATAATTAAGCGGTCTCGAAAACAATACTTCCAAACCAACTAAACATTTACGAAAAAAACGTGGTCTGATTTATTGCATACTAAATTGTTACTTCAACCGCTTACACTTTTTTTTTACTTCTGCACACAGATGGTTTGTAAAACGACAAATGTAATACCTTATTTTTTACGCTAATTTCTAAACCAATACCAGGGGGTTTATTTACAGAATATCCGAAATAATAATATATAGATACTTACACAACGAAGTAAACAACATGTTTTCACCCCGGAAGAAGTTCTGTTACTGTCGTGGTTAGACTTTTTTGTCGGTTTCGTTACCAACTAATTCATGGCCGACGGATTAAATTTGTTATTTAAAACAATTGATAAAGCAACCTTGTTGTTTGCAGTTTTAGAAATTTAACCATTTTAAGTTTTAGCAAAATAACGAATGGATAAACGCTAAGTGAAATAAATTATTTACAGAACGACTTCTACGAATAATTGTTTAATTTTGTGCAGCCAGAGCTAAGAATGTGTTGCAAACAAACATAAATCAATTTACAACGAAGGTTAGCTGTTGCTTGTTGAAAACTAGAAAAACCAAGTTTTGACATGATTTCTTTCATCTCATAGGAATATTTGAAATAAAATACAGCTGCGTCAAGTCATGTACCTCATCGTGTAATGACAGGTTTAGGAGGCAATGGTATATCTGGTAGTGTATCTTTATATATTTGTACTCTTAAAGGAGCCTTAATAAAACCCTTTTTCATATTATTAATTGATTCTTTTATCAATGGAAATTGATTTGGTACTTCTTCCGCTAGAAACATATTTGTTTATTTGGTTCTCTTAGACTTTAGTCTAAGGGCTGAAAATATATTTTAAAAAACTTACTGCTTTGCCGCAAGGTTTCCAAAAAACACCATCTCCACCTAGAACCAACTCCGAATCCATGATGATAGTTTGGAAGACATTTTTTTAATTTTTCGTAATATCACTGCTCTGTCGCCAAGTTCGTAGACGAATGATGAATGAATTTGGTTTTCCATATTTTCCAACTGCTCGTTATTTAAATACATTTCCAGAACTATCCATATTTACAACATCCGACTTATACGTTGTTAAGGGTCCCCAGTCGTCGCCCTCAAAATCGGTTCCAGTGAGAAGAATTATTTTTTGTAACTATGGAACCCAAAGTACCGACTCATCGCAGGTACCGATCCAAAAACACGAGAGATTATGGTCACTGTAGGGAGTCCGTCATAAAATGCAAATCGGTAAACAACACCAGATAAGCTTATTTATTTTCAAATGAAAGGTACAGGGAAATAACCACCGAAATCCATTTGTATGTATTTTGAAAGAAATTGAATTGAAAGTTTAAAATGCTGCTGAAAATAGATTGAGAAACCCACAAGGTTCAGTCTAATACAACTTTTTATTATCTTTATCATGTTTTAAAAATATATAAAATAAACTGTTTATGTTCAAATATAACAGCAAAAAAATTGGTGGAAAGTTGTTTCGACAGAACTTCCCTAGCACCTAAAATACAATGAAACATATCCAGCATTTTCGAGTTAAATTTTTACTTTAGGTACACAATTTTGTAATGAAATCATCAACATTTTGCAAGGACACGTAAATCAATGTGGATTAGACTAAAAATAACAGTATTCCGAAAATTTCTGGGAAAATGAAGTGAGTCGTTCCTGATTTAATCATCAATAGAATAAATTGATTCATTCATTAATTTTTTTAAGCCACCTAGGTATATAAGCAAATCTAAAAAATATGAATGCAATGATAAATTACAAGTAAAAACTTATCATATTTTGCACATTTTTAGTAGAATTTAATATATAATATATATGATCCTGAACTTGTGGTTTATAAATACATTATTGAGATTTTTCGGCTTTTCGGTTTTTCGATTTTTCAACTTTTGATGTTTCAATTTTTCAATATTTCAATTTTTGACATTTTCAATTTTTCCATTCTTCAAATTTTCGATTTCTCCATTTTTTTATTTTTCGATTTCTCAATTGTCCGATGTTTCAATGATACGATCTTGCAATTTTTTAACTTTTCGATATTTTAATTTTTCAATTTTAAAAATTCTAGATTTTTCGATTTCTCGAGTTTTCAGTTCTTCTATGCATATTTCAGTTTTTCAATTTTCGGAATTTATTAAATTTCTGATTTTCCATTTTTACTTCCCGAGCGTAAGCAAAGGAAGTATTGTAATCGAGTCCGGCGGCCGACTCTCTACTTTTACATTTTCTCGATCTTTCATGACCACTAGAAGACTGTCTGTCCGTCTGTCCGTCTGTCTGCCGTCCCGGATTTTTATTAGACAGATAATCTCCTAAAGTACTGGACCGATTGTCGTGAAATTTTGTACTTATATTAGGAATATCATGTAGATGGTAAAACGCTAACCAAAACTTGTCTAGTCATCCCCACCATTAATGCGATGACGTCACTTCAAAATTGTACATAGTAAATGGGTCTTAAATTGTATAAAATAACATAGTCCTACACATGTAGTTTACGACTCCGAATTGAATTTTTACCCGAAACGTCCAGATTTTTGGACAAAAAATTCAAAATTATAAAACAACATTTTGCAATTTAATTTTGAATTTACTAACCCGAATGTTTTGAAATGTTGCAGATGTTTTAAGGCTCTAAAGAGAATCATAAATCTTTAGTCAAAATATATTTGGTTATCCCCTCCAAAAACTTGATGACGTCAGCTCAAAAGTTTGGCGAATAAATCCTTTCTAAAATGTACAAAATGTGATGCGTCTGTACTTGTGATATATCACCACATTCATTTTTTTTTTGCATATACAGGGTGACTCAAAAAATTAATGAATGCGCAAAATTTATTTTACTGATTTACTCAGGAACTACAAAACCGAATGCTTTGAAGTCTTGAAGATGTTTAAAAATTATCATAAGCATGGTAAATTTTTGATCAAAATGTATTTGGTCGCCCCCCCTAAAAAAATTATGACGTCACCACAAAATTTTGCTGAATAAATCCTATCTAAAATGTACAAAATATGGTGAGTCTCTTCTTGTGGTTTATCACTACATTCAAATTTTTTCGATTTGGATATACAGGGTGACTCAAAAAAATTAATGAATGCGTGAATTTATTTTACTGATTTACTCAAGAACTACAAAACCGAATGCTTTGAAATCTTGAAGATGTTCTGAAGTTATCATAAGCATGGTAAGTTTTTGATCAAAATGTATTTGCTCATCCCCCTTAAAAAATGTATGACGTCACCACAATATTTAGCTGAATAAATCCTATCTAAAATGTACCAAATATGATGAGTCTCTTCTTGTGATTTATCATTCCATTCATACTTTTTGGATTTGCACATACAGGGTGACTCAAAAAAATTAACGGATTTGTAAATGTATTTTATTGATTTAAGCAGGAACTACAGAACCGAATGTTTTGAAATCTGGCAGATGTTTTAAGGGTATAAAGAGCATAATAAATTTTTAGTCAAAATATATTTGGTTATCTTCTCCAAAAAACTGACGACGTCAGTTCAAAAGTTTGCCGAATAAAACCTATCTATAGTATACAAAATATGATGGGTCTGTACTTGTAATTTACCATTCCATTCCTATTTTTTGAATTTGCATATACCGGGAACTAATAAATACGTAAATTTATTTTATTGATTTACTCAGGAACTACAAAACCGAATGCTTTGAAATCTACTGCGAAAAAAAAACATAATAGGCATGTAGTCGTCACGTTTCCGACAGCGAGGAAAGTACTGTCTAAACTCTTTAGACCGTTTTTTTTTTTAATTTTTCGATTTTCCAGTTTTTCGATGTTTCGATTTTTCAGTTATACGATAGTTCAATTTTTCGATTTTTAAATTTTAGATTTTCCAATTTTTATTTTTTTGATTTTTTCATGTTTCGACTATTTATTATTCCTAAAAATAAAAGTAAAAAATAACTACCAAAATTGTGATTAAAAATATGTAAAAATTAATAGAAAATAGAACACATTGCTGCTAGACCATAAAAATAACTATACTTTCCCAAAAAAATCTATTGCATGATTACTGTTCCACTAGTATTGCTAACCGTTCTCTTTCAAGGAAGTCACTTATATAGAAATACGGGATATTGTTTCCTCACTTAAAAATAGCAGTAGCTATGACATATTTGGGCTAAACACACCACTAGTAAAAAATATCTTAAATATAATTGTTATTCCCTTAACAAAATTAATAAATCATTCTATTAAAGAAAACATATTCCCTGACACCTTAAAGGAAGCCTTGGTGGTACCAATTTTTAAAAAAGGAAACCCAAACGAAGTATCTAACTATCGGCCCATTGCGCTACTTCCAATCTTTTCAAAAGTAATGGAGAAATGCCTGACGAAACAAATAACAGAATACCTGGAAGAAAATAATATGTTTAGTTCGTCTCAATACGGGTTTCGCAAAACACGAAATACCATAACCGCTATCTCAAGCTTAGTAAACAATATACTAGAGACATTTGAAAATCGGGAATTCATGTGTACCACCTTCTGTGACCTAAGTAAAGCTTTCGATTGTGTCTCGCTGATATTCTGCTTAAGAAAATAAGGAAATATAACTTTTCAGAAAACAGTATTAAACTACTATCTAGCTACTTGACCAATAGACATCAGACGGTTAAAATCGAAAATGAACTATCATCTAGGCGAGAAATAAAAAATGGAGTACCTCAGGGGTCTGTTTTAGGACCTCTACTATTCCTAATCTATGTTAATGATCTCCCTGACATTGCAAATCGTGAAAAATATATATTATTTGCAGACGACACAACTATATATTGTAAAGATATCAATCTTAATGAAGCTAAGCAAGAAATGTGCGAGATACAATCGAAAGCATTAAACTGGTTCACTGCTAATAAACTAATGCTAAATGCTCAGAAGACAGTTAGTACCATATTCTCTTTGAGAGATACAGGGAATTCTGAGAATAATGAAATAAAATTTTTAGGCATGTACTTAGACCCAACTTTAAAATGGGATGCACATATACAATATACATGTGATAAATTGAGAAAAAATATTCATATTTTAAGAAACTTAGCGAACAAAGTATCAAGTAGAGTACTGCGCTGTGCTTATTTTTCACTATGTCAATCTATCTTTTCGTACGGCATCTTATTATGGGGTATGGCTGCAAACAGTCACAGGGTTTTCGGTCTGCAGAGGAAAGCAATCCGAATAATCAGTGGGCTAGGTTACAGGGAAGAGTGTAGAACAGCGTTTCAGCAATATCACATACTTACACTTCCATGCCTTTTTATATTGGAGAGTCTGATGTATGTCAGGGGCAGCTTGAAAGACATCAAAACACATAGCGATATCCACCTCTATAATACACGAAACAAATCTGAGCTATGTACCCCATATTATAGGCTAACAAAGTCCCAAAATAGTCCGAATTACATAGCCTTAAAATTCTATAATAAAATTCCCCAATATGTGAAAGTCCTACCTAATAATAAATTCAAACTAACAGTTAAAAACTATCTGTTAAAAAAAGCGCTTTTCACAACTGACGAATTCTTCATGTGCGACATGATAATGTAAATTATCTTTTTCAACCTGTTTTCCTTACAGTGTGTATTTGTAGACGTGTATGTGTATCTATTGTTCTTATTTATTATTACTATTTTGTTTTTTTTTAAATCTCTAAATTGACGTATGTAAAACACTGTCGTGTTGTTAACATGAATAAAAGAATTGAATTGAATTGAATTAATTTAGGACGTTAGTAGGTATAAAACGCAATGAAAGAATTAATTCTTAGTTAAACAAAAAAATAGTTGCGTGTCAAAATCGAGTGAAACATGTGAGATGTGTGTAAACAAAAGCATCTAAATAATAACTATTTCCCGCAGAATTTCTGGAGGCTTATAGAGTCGACATTGGCCTGAGCGCGCTCCGGTCTGTGGATCATACAAGTTCTCGTGCGACGATGTATCTAAGGAGGCAGTTGAAATACCTGATATGTCACAGCGCAAAAAGTATTTCTCAAAAAACTTTCAAACGTCGATGTCTTTTTAATCGAACAAAACACAATTGGCGAACGCAATAATTCAGAATGGTGCGCAGAAAAATTCTTTAGACTAACCGAACGTTATTTTGGTAAAATTTGCAAAATGAGAGAACAGGTAACACGGCTAATCCTACTGTACTGTGAAAAACATTTTACATCCCTGCAAATCTAATTCAGCATGTACTCTCCCAAAATCTTTGCGTAGAAAATGAAACAAGGGCAACTGAAGCATTTTGCAGTAACACCAAACTGACATTAAGGCAATGCGGTTTGTACATTTTTAGCGGCATCGCCAGACGGCTTCATAAACAAAAACGCTATCGTAGAAATATATAAAATGTCCAATTTAAATAATGCTTAATTCAACGAGATGATAAATTTTGGGAAAATAATATGATAGAGCCCTAGAAAAATTTTATTTATATGCCTTACTTCCGGAGAGAGTAGATTCTCGTTATTAAACAAGTCAACCCATTAGACAAATTGTAAAGAAAAAATTGTATAATTAAAATTTTTTATTTGCATTCGCGTCATGTGTAGTTCATATAAATCTTTTGCCCTTCTAGTATAAACACACACAGGAATAAATAGTAACATTGGAATAGGTTTACTGGAGATACAACGTAAAAAACGTGCCTATAATACTCTACTTCATAGGTGGTGCGGAAAAGAGTATCAAAAAATTAAATTTAAATAAATATGATTGTTCAGGTAAATAAGTGGTTAGTGAAGTGATGGGAATCTAAATCTTGTCAGTTTTGTGTATTGATTAATATATAAAATGACAGATTAATAACAAATATTTGAATATTTTTTTTAAAGAAAATGTTTTAGTAGAATGTATAAAATTATACAAATTTGCATACTTTTAAATCAAATTATGTCAGCAATGAAAGAAGTCGACTTGTAAAAGAGTTTCAACAATGTTGGTCAGCCCAGAGTATTTATGAGTTTTATGACCTAAAGTACCTGAACTGATTACCTGAAAGAGTCGGTCGGCAAGGCTCCCTGCTGTGTAAAACTCAGTCATTTATTGAAACGGGAAACTTTGTAAATAGGGCTGCCTAGTTTCACTTTATTTTCATTATTCAGTATTTTTTTAAAAAGCAAATATTTTGACAAATATAAATTTTAAACAAAAATTACCGGGTCTTCCCCATAGAACTCAATGTTGTCTTTGCACTGATATAAAAGTTGAAGCGAAAAATGCTCTTTCCTCGTCTAAAAATGCAATTTCCTTCGAAGAATGAACGATTAATTAAACACTAAACAATCACTTATTTTAAAAAATATTTTGTCTTCCCCAGAGATTTTGACATGATCTATCAATTGAAATGTTGATCTTTTTTTCAAAGTTGAAATTACGCCCGTACAATGAAATTCTATTTAGCTCATTTTTCGGTCTGCTACTGGTAAAAAATTCCAGTAATACGCCCAATTGGGGGTGCCCATAAATGAAGTCTTGGAAAAACCCGTCCTCATTAATTACAAGAAAGTCGGTACTTATTTATTTATATACTGTATTAAAATTGTATTAAAATTAAGATTTTCACCAATTACCACGAAAAATGCAGCATACATCAAGCTTATTTACACTTCGATTACGATCGATTGTTAAACTGTCTACGCGAAATAATCTTCGCAAATTCAACTAGAGGCCATGTGAATGGTGAATAATTTTTTCTAGCATTCGTTAATTCGTGGCTTTGTAATTGTTAAAAGATCGCTCATACAATGAAACAAAAAATAGGCGGATAAAAAAGCACCCAAATTCCACCTTTAGCTTTAATGTTTTCTCTGAAATAAGAGTGGAACAACTTTAGCTACATAGATATGATTAATAGCAGCTGTAATGAATGTCTGGCGTGGAACACACCCAGTCAACATTACCGGGCTAATATTTTGAATGCTGCTGAACTATGGCCAGCAGTTTCAGCTAACCGTTGTTGAGGGACACTGACCCTGGCCAAATCGCACGTCACCACGGTTGATTTAGTCGAGCGATTTTTTTGGACTTTATTATTTATATCAAGACACAGTTACACTGTATCGTTACTCGTTACCATATTCCACACAAAACCAAAATTGTTACAGAAATGCTGTCGACCAGTGTTATTCGCACACATAAACAACACACGCTATTATTTATCGGAACTTTTGCACGCGCAGACGCTTTTTTTGTAACAAAAAAAATTAATGCGCTTCTCACCTTGGTAGGACAATGGCAATTTTTGCGTAAACACGCGGAATAATTAAGCCGGTATTTCCTAGGTTACCGACTGCGTCAAAATACCCATGATAGTGTGAAAATTTGTGCTTCAGTGGGAAAAAATTAGATGATAGGCACTTAAAATGTTTTGTAACGACACGCTCGACCTTTAAATATTTCCCAAAGAACAAAAAACGGCTGGTTTAGAAAATCGACAATTATGAAGAGCTGCTTAAATAAGTTTTTGCGTTGTTGTTCTGCGAAAATAAAAAAAGTTGTATGTATGGAGGAAAGTCGTTAAATAACAAGTGGATCTCTGCGAATTGATTTAACCGCGGTTTAATTACGAAACGTGCTCAAGGACGATCAAAAAATGTAGGTGTAGTGTACATAAATAAATACATAAATGGGTATGACTATGAACATGATTAGAATCAATAAGAGCAGTAGTAAAATGATCTGTGCTTTTAGACACAGTTTATTTTTTTATTTTTTTGCTCTTGTATTGTTTATTATAGGCGTGAGATTCTTTATTACAATAAAACACATTAAAATTTTTATAACCATAATAAACAAAGCTAAAGACAAGCATTGAACACAATACTTATTAGCATTTTTTCTTTTATAGTCACACATTTTTAATATCCATTTTACATCGTTAGAAATGACTGAATCCAGTAACTCTATTTTTTGAGCTGTGTAATAATTGTTTTGTTGCTAAATCGCTAAATCTAAGTTACCAAGCGATTTTATTAAAGTAGAACAACAGTTTTTTCACTATACGTTCCCGCAACCACCTTAAGTATTCTTCAAAATTTAAATTCCCGTTAATAAAAAAAGTACCAATTACTTGGTAACCAATAATACCGCACCAAACCATAGATTAATATAGATGCGACGTACAGGTTGATTTTGCAAAACCACCCTTATTGACATTGGAGTCCTCAACCGCCAAATTTAAATAGTCGATGACAATAAAAAAACTTGTTTCACTACAACTCGTCGCCTGAGCACTTGTTTGATCTACAGACCAGAGCGCGCTCAGGCCAATGTCGACTCTAAGCGTTCAGAAGCGATTTGGTTGGTTTGGACTATAATTTCTGCGGGAAATAGTTGTTTGGTCGGTTTTTATAACGACTAAGTGAATATTTTTGGTACATATTTAGATGATTTTACATATTTTGTTTAACTAAGAATTAATTCTTTATTTGTGTTTTATACTAGCAAAACGTCTTAAACCAAGAATATTGTTGAAATCGGAATAACCCAATGGATTTTTTTCGGAAAAATGTTTGGAAACATTGTGTTCTATTTTGTATGAATTTTTAAATGTTTTTGTGGTTGTTTTCGATACACTGTATGATATTAACAGTGAGAAAAAAAATGAAAAATTAAAATAATCGAAAATTTTAAAAATCGAGAAATCGTAAAACCGAAACATTGAAAAATCGAAATATCGAAGAACTGAAAATCGAGAAATGAAACATCAGCAAATCGAAAAAATGTAAAATTCAAAAACCTAAAATTTAAAAACCGAATAACGAAAAATCGAGAAATCGAAACTCCCAAATTTAAAAAATCGGATAACTGAAAAATCGAAAAACTGGAAAATCGAAAAACCGAGAAATGGAAAAATCACAAGATCAAGATATCGTGGAGTCGAAAAGTCAGACAGTTGGGAAACCGAAAGAGGCCAAAATCGAAAAATCGAAATGTTAAAAATTGAACAATTTATAAATTGAGAAATTGACAATCAAAATATCGAAAAATCCAAATCTCGATAAATCGAGAAATCCAAAAACCTAAAAATTCGAAAAATTGAAAAATTGATAGACTGAAAGATCAAAAGAACGAGAAATTGAAAAGTGATGTAGTCGAAAAATCGAAAAATAGAGAAATCGACAAACAAAAGTTGAAAAATTGGAAAAGCGGAAAAATCAAAAAACGAAAAAATGGAAAACTGGAAAAACTGAGACACCGAAATAGGCCAAAATAAAAAATTGAAAAACTGATAAATCGAAAACCTGAACAATCAAATCTCGATAAATCGAAAAATTAAAAAATTGAATATGTAAAACCAGGAAGTCGGACAATCGAAAGATTAAGAAATATTGAAAAATTAAAATATCAAAAGATCTAAAATTTAAAAATCCAAAAATTGAAAAATCGAAAAAGTAAAAAGGTAGAAACATTGAAAAATTCAGAAGTCAAAAATAGAAAAGCCAACGAATTGAAATATTGAAAAATTCTAAAACTGAAATATCTAAAAACTGAAAAATCGAAAAATCAAAAAAGTGAAGTCGAAAAATAGAAACCTAAAAAAATCGAAAAATTGAAAAATCAAAAAATGAAAGAATTCAAGAACAGGAAAATCGAAACACTCGAAGGTCAAGAAATTGGAAAATCAAAACATTGATTGATTGAAAATTCGAAAAATTGAGAGTTCATCAAAGTCAAACTTGAAAAATTAAAAAATCGAAAATTTGACAAAATGACAATTGAAAAACAGAAAATCTAAAACCTGGAAGTCGAAAAATCAAAAGATTAAGAAATCGAAACATTTGAAAAATACGAAAACTTGGAAAAAATTGAAATATCCAAAAACTGAAATGAAAAATCGAGAAATTGCAAAATCTAAAATTTAAAAATCGAAAAATTGAAAAATCGAAAAAGTAAAAAAATTCACACATCGAAAAATCCAGGAGTCAAAAATCGAAAAGTTGGAGAATCGAAATATTGAAAAATCCCAAAAAAAATACGGAAAAATGAAAGAAAAATTAAAAATGGGAAACTAAATCGGGAAATCAAAACATTGAAAAATCGAAAAATTTAAAACGACAATTGAAAACACAAAATCTAAAACCGGGAAGTCGAAAAATAGAAAAATTAAGCAATCGAAAAATTGAAAAATCGAAAAAGTAAAAAAATCGACACATCGAAAACTCCAGAAGACAAAAATCGAAAAGTCGAAGAATCGAAATATTGAAAAATCCCAAAACTGAAATATCGAAAAACTGAAAAATGAAGGAAAAATGGAAAACCTGAAAAATCCGAAAACTGAAATATCCAAAAATTGAGAACTTAAAATGTCGCAAAATTGAGCAACCGAAAAATCCAAAAACTGAAGTCGAAAAATCGAAACCTTAAAAAAACTAAAAAATGAAAAATCAAAAACCTGAAAATCGAAAAATTAAAGAATTGAGCAACAGGAGTATCGAAACCCTCGAAAGTCAAGAAATGGGAAAATCAAAACATCGATTAATTGAAAAATCGAAAAATCGAAAAATTGACAGCTTATAAAAATGTTAAATTTGAAAAATCGAGAATTTGAAAAAACGGCAATTGAAAAACAGAAAATCTAAAACCGGGAAGTCGAAAAATCGAAAGATTAAGAAATCGAAACATTTGAAAAATTTAAATATGGAAGAGCTGAAATGAAAGATCGAGAAATCGAAAAATCTAATACAAATTTAAAAATCGAAAAAGTAGAAAGTCGGCACATCGAAAAATCTAGAAGTCAAAAATGGAAAAGTCGAAGAACAGAAATATTGAAAAATCCCAAAACTGAAATATTGAAAAACTGAAAAATGAAAGAAGAACTGCCGAATCGAAAAACTGAAAAATCCCAAAACTGAATTATCCAAAAACTGAGAATCTAAAGAATCGAAAAATTGAGAAATCGAAAAATCAAAAACCTGCAAAATCGTAAGTTCGAAAAATTGTATAATATGTAAACTGAAAAATCCCAAAACTGACATGTCCAAAAACTGAGAAATTAAAAAATTGAAAAATTGAGAAAAAAAAATCAAAAAAGTGAAGTTGAAAAATCGAAACCTGAAAAAATAGAAAAATTGAAAAACCAAAAAACCTGAAAAATGAATTAATTGAAAAATCGAAATTTTTAAAAATCGTAAAATTGAAGAGAAAAAGTGAAAACCGAGAAATTTAAAAATTGAGGAATTGTAAAATCCAAAAATTGAATAATAAATAGGCGTAAACTGAAAAATCCCCAAACTAAAATTTCGAGAACCTGAGAATTCGAAAGTTGAAACAGCAAGAAATTATGGTCGAAACCGGTTAGGATGTGTATCAGATCACGGATCATGGCTTATAAATCAAATCGTTTCTGAACGCTTAGAGTCGACATTGGCGTGAGTGCGCTCTGGTCTGTAGATCAAACAAGTTCTCAGACGACGAACTGTAATTCGTATGACCTGAATTAAAGCGAAAGAAACAGTAAAACGTGTCGTTAAAAATATGACATTTTTCCTAGTTAATTTTATTCCTGGTTAGAATCAAACACTGTTGCCAACATAAGTCGAGGAGTCCTCAACCGTCATTTAATTTAAACTATGACGCTTCTCTATGTTCTTTGACCAAACATTCTCTGGTCGCTGTATGTGGATTTGTTCCATCCAGTATGGATTTATGTCAGTCCAGTACCTGCAGTTGTACCTATATGTTCACATGACCGTTTAAACACAACGTAGATTCTCAGAGAACAAATTCCTGTTGATAAAGTTTCCGTCTCGTTGTATTCTGTTCATAACAATTTCGGTAAATTCAACTCTACGTCCAAATCATCTTCCTTTAGCTCTTGTACCAAGTGGACTTATATTATTCCTTCTTTTCTTAATACACGTAACCATCTGTTTTAATTTTTTGTTGTGAAAAGATGACTACGTACTTTGGACTAATTTGGACCCATTTTCGGCCATTTTTGAAATTTAACTAAATACATTTTCTCGTATATTTCACGCAGCAGAACTCACTTCTGGCCTCATTTCTTTGATAACTCCGATCAAAAAGTTCAAAAAAGTCGAATTTCACAGCGAATATTTCGAAAATAATGCTCCGTGGTTCTAAAATTGAACCCAATTTAACTTTTTTTTTTTTTAATTTTGAAAATTGTGCACTCACTTTCCACGTTTATTTGAATAAATGTCAGGACCGCCAATACGGGTTTCTAATTAGCGGAAGATTATGTACATTTTGACACCAACCTTCGGTGAATTGAATCCATTTTAACCAATTTTTTGAGAAAATTTTGAAAATTGTATACTCTCTTTTCACGTTTATTTAAAAAAATATTCAGACGGCGATTTCGGTTTTGTAATTATCGGAAAATGATCTACAATTTGGCATCAAGTTTCGGTGAATTAAACCCAGTTTAACCCCTTTTTTGGAAAAATTTTGAAAATTGTACACTCGTTTTTGATGTTTATTTGAATAAGTAGATGTTGTCACCGCGATTTCGGATTCCTAATTAGCCAATGATTTACTATTAGTTAAAATTTGGCGCCAATTTTCACCTGATTGAACCCATTTTAACCATTTTCTTAGAAACATTTTGAAAAGTGTAAACTCATTGTCCACGTTGATGCAAATAAATCTTGTGACGACGATTTCTGATTCGTAATTAGCGAAAGATTATGCAGAGTTTGACATCAATTTTCGGTAAATTAAACCCAGTTTAACTAAAATAATGGTGAACCTTTGATCCTTCACTTTTAATTTTGGTGCGATTAATTTTCAAATCTGTGTCTTGCAACCGGCAACGAATGGAAGAACAATTTTGATAAATCTATGCTTCGTCGTGGTACACGAAATCCAAATTTTGACAAGAATGTAAAAGTCGTAAATATGTTTTCAAAAAACTAATTTTTTGGTTTTTTACTTCCCGAGCGTAAGCAAAGTATTGTAATCGACTTTCTACTTTTGCATTTTCTGGATGTATCATGACCCCTAGAGGACGAAGAAATAGGTCTCCCGTTTCCGTCTATCTGTCCGTCTGTTCGTCTGTCTGTCTGCCGCCCCGGATTTTTATTAGGCAGATAATGTCCGAATGTCCTGCGCCGATTGTTGTCAAATTTTGTATTTATATTAGGTATATCATGTAGATCGTAAAACGCTAACCAAAATTTGTCTAATCATTCCCATCACCAATGTGATGACGTCACTTCAAAATTGTACGTAGTAAATGGGTTTTAAATTGTATCAAATAACATATGTAGTTTATGACTCCGAATTGAGATTTCACCCGAAAGATCCAAATTTTTGGAAAAAAAAAATGAGGAAACAATATTTTGACATTTAATTTGGAATCTGCAAAACCGAATACTTTGAAATTTTCCAGATGGTTTACAGTTATGATAGGCCTGATAAGTTTTTATTCAAAATATGTCTACTTGTCCCCTCCAAAAATTTAATGACGTCACCTCAAAAGTTTGCCGAAATGTAGAAAAAAAGTTTATCTAAAATGTAGAAAATATGATGAGTCTGCACTTGTGATTTATCATTCCATTCATATTTTTTGGATTTGCATATACAGGGTGACTCAAAAAAATTAATGAATGCATGAATATATTTTATTTATTTAATCAGGAACTACAAAACCGAATGCTTTGAAATTTTGGAGATATTTTACAGTTATCATAGGCATGGTAAATTTTTACTCAAAATATATTTCCTCATCCCCCCTAAAAAACTGATGACGTAACCTCAAAATTTTGCTGAATAAATCTTAAATGTGCAAAGTATAACGAGACAATAATTATGATTTATCATTCCATTTATATTTTTTGGATTTATACATCATATACAGGGTGACTCAAAAAAAAAATTAATGAATGCGTAAATTCATTTTATTTGTTGAATCAGGAAGTACAAAACCAACTGCTTTGAAATCTTGGAGATATTTTAAATTTATCATAGGCATGGTAAATTCTTGATCAAAGTATATTTGCTTATCCCCCCTAAAAAATTGATCACCACCCCAAAATTTTTCCTAAAAAATAGTATCTTAAATGTGCATTGTGCAAAGTATGATGAGTCTATAATTGTGATTTATCACTGCGAAAATATTTTTTAGATGTGCTTATACGGGGTGTGTGAAAAAAATTAATGACTGAGTCAATTTATTTTATTGATTAAAATAAGAATTGCAAAACTGAATACTTTTAAATCTTGACGTTTTGAAGTTTTCGGGATATGTGAGAATACGCTCGTCTTTATAACAATAAAATAATGATAAGGTAAAAATTATAATAATAAGATTCAGAATATTTTGTTCAATGGAGGCTTATGAATAATTTTAGTCATCTGTTTTGGGGCGATAAACTGATTCAAATCAAACAAATGTCTGCGTGACATTCTTCCGATGTAATGTATTCCCGTTGATAATTTGCATCATTTTTAATAATTTACAGAAATAGTTTAATTTTCAGCGAGACCGACATTTGAAAATTATTAAAAATATTATTATTATTATGTCGTGGATGTGGATTTTAAAATCATCAACTGACGTTCAGTTAACGTTAGTTTTCTTATGATTTTCTCGTCGTCACGTTTCCGACAGCGAGGGAAGTACTGTCTAAACTCTTTAGACCGATTTTTTTCATATAGAAATTTACAACCGTCTACTTCCCTGTGTTTATAACCCATTGACTTAATAATTTTGTAGAATAATGTTTGTTCTCATTTAAAACCAAAATGTTCCTGTGATTATGCTAAACGCGTATCTAAAGTGAAATATTTGCTTGCTAGATGATGATCTTTTCAAATTATCCTCTTATGTTGAGAATACATGCGTCACAGTTGTTTTTCACACGCATGGGAAAAGAAATTAATAAATATCTCACTAGGTATTCTATTACGCCACAGGAAATATGCTGGTGATCCGCATACATTACTAAAGAGCTAAAAATAGGCACAATAGGCCCATAATAGACGATAAAAACGGGAGATTTGATGACAGAGTGATCAGTTTATATTCAGTTTCTGAGTAGCCCCCAAGGTCCCCAGATTTAACCCCTCTGGATTACTTCTTGTTCGGTCATCTAAAAAACACTATTTTTCTCCCATTCACACCATAGAAGAACTGAAAGACAGAATTACCGAAGAGTGTGCTCGCATTACTCCTGGTATGCTACAAAATGTGTTTGATAACATGGAAAAACGTATCAATGTATACAGGAGAATGGATACCATTTCCCACAGTTTCTTTAACATAATTGTTTTCGCTTTTTAAGCAAACTTATTCACAAATCTACAAAAGTTATTTTCTTTCACTAGTTTTTCTAGTTTTCAACAAGCAAGAGCTAACCTTCGTTTGTAAATTTATTTATATCAGTATGCAACCAATATTACACATGTATCTGTTTTTTACATAATCTAAAAAGTATCCGCACAGCATTATTTGGTCGAATAATTAATGAACACACAGTAGGTATTTTATTATTACTCATATTTCATATGTATTATATTAGTAATTATATTTCATCTAATGCGCTAGTTATATTCCTATTGTCAAAAAAGTACGTCTTTGAAGTGCGAGTAAAAATGAGGATGGCCACAAGACGCCGAGGGTGGCGTATCAATAATGTATTCAGCCCCTTGCAACCCCCTCCGTTACACGGAGAGTTTATTTGAGAAGACAAAAGAGGGAATGTAAATAGTGTTTTTGTGATATCTTTTTAACGCGCTCCTTATCCTGGCATTCATTTATTTCTTTGCCGAGAACGTCCGTCTTTTGTTTTAGCCCAAACAAAACACAGCCTTAACTACCTTTTGTCCAAGTGTCACTTTTCTTTTGTTTTCTTCTGCCGTCGTAAAAGTTTAATGTCGAGAACAGTTTTTATCTATTCCTCGTCTTCTTCTCGCCACCCTGACGCTCTTCCGCCCACCTAATTTGCGTCTCGAAAGGCGAAGTTAAGAATTATCCTTATTGGAGATTTTTTGGGGCGGTTTAATTATGTATTGAAAAGTGGGAGCGCGCGGGGCGAGACGGATATCGGAAGCGAGTTTTTTGTTCTCGCCCTTTTCGATGGCTTGCCGAATTCGCCCTCTTAAAGTATTTTAGATTGAGTTTTCCTAATTAAAAGTTTTGGAAAAGTGGGAGAAAAATACGTCATTGTTGAACGACATTGCATTAATAAAACTCACGGTTAAATTGGAATTTTCTTTGGGCGAGTTTTTAATTAAATTTTGACAGAGTGCAGAATTAATGGCCGGGTTTGGGGAAAAAATGTATTGTTAGATTAAGTTCCGAGCGATGAGGGGTGGGCTGAAGTTTTACTTAAGAAAAAATTGGGAAAAAATGGAGGCTTTATCGTTTAATTACGAGCGGTTGCGTTTTTAGCAGAGTTTGAAAAGGCGAAGTAGAAAAACTGGTGGGTAATTTAAAGTCTAGACAGGGAACTGTGTGTAAAAATTAATAGGACGTGTCAATACAAGTTTCAGGACAGTCAAATTTATTTCGTCCTGCAAAAACTTAAAATTAATATTCCTTGACCTTACACGTGTTTATACTAAAGACATTCAGCGTTGTGTGGCCATCACCATTGTTACGACCGTTTGTGACTTTTTCTTGTTAGGCCCTGATTTTTCCCCCTCGGCCGGAGTCATAAAAGTGTATAAATTGGCATAATTGGTCATCTAATTACGAACATCTTGAGACGTTCGTCTTTGTTGGTAGGGGATTAATTGCGAGTGTAGAAAGAGACGGATGGAATGATTAGGGTTGTGTCGACGTTTTATTTCCACTTCAGGAATCAGAAATAATGAATAAAGAAAAGCATCGCATGAAAATGAACAAATTGTTTTTGTTGGGGAGGGATGCAATATTGGATGTTTTTTGTGGACGTGTTGTTATTATTAATTTTTGTGTTGATGAAAATCTGTTTGAAAATTGTGCATATTTTGGCAAATATTTGTGCATATAAATCCGCTCTTTAATTATTATTATTGTTATTAGTGCCACTCTACTAAAATATGCATGCATAGTTTTGGTAAGTATGTCTTGGGTTGGTTGACTGAATGAATTTTACTTACAAGGTCGCATAATTCATGGTCTGTCGTAAATATTTCCACGCGTGTGTAAAAGATATGGAAATTTCACTCGTCTGGGGTTTCAGGATGTCGAACGTACCGCATTTTTGAAGACCGTTGGAGATGAAGATAGTTGGGTTTTACCTTCTATTTTTATAATAAAACGCATATGGTGGACGTGTTCCGATTACAAATAAGTTGTTTGAATAAAGAAAGCAGTTATTTAAATTGTTTTCTGGGTTGCTAAAACAGGTTAAATCATTATCTATTATTAATCGACGGTGAGTCGTTATCTTAGAACATAACTTTGCTACCAGGGCAGATGTTCGAATCAAAGTAACCAGAGAATGAGGACATAGGGAAGTATGGATATTGCGAAGGAAAATTATGTTAAGAAGCTGACGAGAACATCATAAATGAAGAAAAAATTTGTGTTTCGCTTTTGTCTTCACTTATGCAAAATTTATTTTCTCTCTCTTCGTTCCCGTATCTAAATCGGGCTATTTGCTGCTTCTTGTTTTTGGCTAGTTTTTGGTGTTTTACGATTTTCCTTCCTGTTTCTAGTCGCAATTTTTCCCTTTTCGTTTTTCCCCTCACTAAAGCTGTTTTTACCAACTCTGCATCCCAGTTTTTTCCCTTACAATTTCTTTCCTCTTCCTATTTTTGTTAATGTACTTCAACTTCTTCCTCTGATTTCCTACTTCTTTCGATCTTTGCATTTACTTCTATATGTTTTTCTGACTTTGAGCAACTGTTTTCTTGTTATCTTTTGCTTTCTCCATTTTATAACTGTCGTCCTTGTTTCTCTTTTTAAGGCGTAACATCTCTCATTCCACGTGTCATTTTTTCTCCCTTCACTTACACTTACACTAATTTTTACCTTTATTTCTGCATCTTTTATCGGTTGTTCCAGTTTTCTGTGATATTCTTCTATTTTCAACCCCGATTACACTGCTTTTTCTTCCTTATTTTTACTTCAATCTTTGGATCTTTTTCTCCACCATCTTCTGTATTTCGTATTCTTCCTCCATAACGGGTTATTTCAGTTTGTTTGTAAAAAAATATTGTATGATATAAAGTTACTTTCGTTTTTCATTGTTTGATACAACTACAGGAGAATTAGAAAATATACTGACTAAAGTAAAAAATTTGATTTTTCAGTAATTTTAGGAGCACAGGATTTTTCTTGGTCGAGCAAACTAAAGAAGTTTTACGGTTCATTTGACGAATGACATTAATAATGTGATGACGTCACTTCAAAATTGTACATAGTAAATGGGTTTTAAATTGTGTAAAATAACATAGTCCTGCATAGGTAGTTTATGACTCCGTACGTTTCTACTCGGAACGTCCATATTTTTGGAATAAAAATCGAAATTATAAAACATTTTGCAAAGCATAATTAATTTTTTTTAATTAAAGTATATTTGCATATCGCTTCCAAAAAATTGATGACGTCAGCTCAAAATTTTGCCGAATAAATACTATCTAAAATGTACAACATATGATGAGTCTGTACTTGAAGTTTATCATTCCATTCATATTTTTTGGATTTGCATATACAGAATGACTCAAAAAAATTAATGAATGTGTGAATTTATTTTACTGATTTACTCAGGAAGTAAAAAGCATGGTAAATTTTTGATCAAAATGTATTTGCTCATCACTCCTAAAAACTTGATGACGTCATCTCAAAATATTGCTGAATAATCTTATCTTAAATGTGCAAAATATGATGAGTTAATACTTGTGATTTATCATTCCATCCATATTTTTTAGATTTGCTTATACAGGGTGACTCAAGAGAACGAATGCATCAGTCAATTTATTATTGATCAAATTAAGAACGAGCCACCCCATTTTCTCCAAAATGTGAGAATACGCTTGTTTTTATAACAATAAAATAATGAAAAGGTAAAAATTATAATAATCACATTCAAAATATTTTGTTCAATTGAGAATAACGAATAATTTTAGTCATCTGTTTTGAGGCGATAAACTCATTCAAATCAAACAAATGTCTCCGTGACATTCTTCCGATGTATAAACATCAACATTTTAACAATATGCATATTGCTCGGATTTTTTCTCGTCGGTCTCTAAAATTTTTTCCTATTCTTTTGTGTTTTCATATTTTTTCGGATTCTCTCGAAGTCTTTCTTAGATTTATTTGTATTCTCTACAATTTTTTCAGATTCTCTCAAATTCTCTCTAATTTTCCTGCATTTGTTTGTATTCTCTCACACTCTTACATATTTTCTCGGATTCATTACGAATCAATCGAATTCTTTACAATTCTCTCGGATCGAATGTGCACTAAAACGGTCAAACTATCCCCACCCACCTTCAGTTTTGAATTTCATTGGCTTATTTTATTTACCTTGAGATGAAAATTGAAGTCTATTTTGGCAAGTCGTTAAAATTAATAAAAAAAGAAGAACTTCAAAATGTCCCTGCCCAACTACCCCGTCTTCTTTTTGATCGCTCATTTTATTGAATGAAAACTGGAATTTATGTTGGTAAACAGAGGAATCTAGACAAAGAGGGAAAACTAACCCCACCCACCACCATTTCATTGACTATTTTATTTACTGTGAGATGAAAATTGAATCCCATTTTGGCAAACGGTCAAATCAAATTAAAAAAAAACTTTAAAGTGGTAATGTTTTCTTTTTGACAGCTCATTTTATTGGACGAAACTTAGATTTTATGTTGATAAAAAGTCGAATGTGAACAAAAACGGTCAAACTAACCGCACCTACCTTCAATTTTGGATTTCACTGGCTTATTTTATTTACCTTGAGATGAAAATTGAAGTCTATTTTGGCAAGTCGTCAAATCTAATACAAAAAGAAAAACTTCAAAATGTCCCCGGCCAACTACCCCGTTTTCTTTTTGATCGCTCATTTTATTTGATGAAAAATGGATTTTATTTTGGTAAACAGAGGAATCTAAACAAAAAGTGAAAACTAACCCCACCCACCACCGCTTTTGCACTTCATTGACTATTTTATTTACCGTGAGATGAAAATTGAACTCCATTCTGGCAAACGGTCAAATCAAATTAAAAAAAACTTCAAAGTGGCCCCGCCCACCCACCCGGTTTTCATTTTGATCGCTCATTTTGTTGGACGAAAACTGGATTTTACGTTGATACAAAATTGAATATGAACAAAAACGGTCAAACTAACCCCACCTTCAATTTTGAATTTCATTGGTTTATTGTATTTACCTTGAGATGAAAATTGAAGTCTATTTTGGCAAATCGTCAAATCTAATACAAAAAGAAAAACTTCAAAATGTCTCCGCCCAACTAACCCGTTTTCTTCTTGATCGCTCATTTTATTGGATGAAAAATGGATTTTATTTTAGTAAACAGAGGAATCTAGACAAAAAGGGAAAACTAATCCCACCCACCACCGCTTTTGCATTTCATTGACTATTTTATTTACCGTGAGATGAAAATTGAATTCCATTCTGGCAAACGGTCAAATCAAATAAAAAAAAAATTTCAAAGTGGCCCCGCCCACCCACCCGGTTTTCATTTTGATCGCTCATTTTGTTGGACGAAAACTAGATTTTACGTTAATACAAAATCGAATGTGAACAAAAATGGTCAAACTAAGCCCACCTTCAATTTTGAATTTCATTGGCTTATTTTATTTACCTCGAGATACAAAAAAACTTCAAAATGTCCCCGCCCAACGATCCCGTTTTCTTTTTGATCGCTCATTTTATTGTATGAAAAGTGGATTTTATGTTGAAACCCCACCCACCCCAAATTTTGGATTTCATTGGCTTATTTTATTTACTGTGAAATAAGAATTTAATTCTATTTTGTCAAGTGGTCAATCTAATTTAAAAAACTTTCCGTTGATAATGTGCTGTAAATACATTTTACAATATCCGTACTTGTGCAGAGACAGTTTGTACCGATATGACTCTGTTCCTGGAGATTGTGCAAAATGCAAAATTGGTTACTTCCGGGCGTTCCAGTAATTTATAACTTGCACCCAGGCAGCCACCTGCACAAAGAGCTGCCGTCTGAGTTTTCTTTGCAGTATCGTTTCTCATTTTATTTTGTTTTTTTTTATCGTTCAGTGAAGTATACCGAACACTTTGGAAATGATTGCATTCGCATTAATATTTTTTCGAATTGCTTATACAGGGTGATGCAAAAAAAATAACGACTCAATTTATTTTATTGATTAAATCAAGGACTGCAAAACCGAATGCCTTGATTGGGCACTAGTATAATTTTTGAATAAAGTGTCCTATTCCAGGACTATACATATAGAAACGATTTTCTGATTTTCAGTGTTTTTTTTTCCTTTCTTTCGTTCTTTTCGTATCCATATGTTTGGGATCAGAGGCAAATAAATTCTGTTAGAGGTCCCAGGGATGTTGCTCGTATTTTTGTGTAAAGGAAGCTTTATTCGCCCACCTTGGAGCAACGATTCCGTTTAGCAGGTAATTTATGTCCGCCGTTGTGGAATTTTTTCCCGCCTCAGTACCACCGGCAATAATAATTCTAGCTATTTAATTACGATGAAATACTTGTGGCATTCTGAGCGTAAACGCCGCTTTGAAAACGAAATAAAAGTAAAGAAGTAAATATTCATACAGAATACAAAGTAAATTCCCATTTTAAAATATTCCGTTTTAAATTTGTAGCAATAAAGACGGCCATTTCGTTTTAATTTTTCATTTTAATTCAGTTTCGGCTCGGAGGCGTCTCGCTATTGGTAGCGCTCGCTGTTCGAGAACAAAAAAGAAAGCGCGTTTCTCTCTTAAAGAAAAGCGGGGGGTTTTTATCAGGCGAAAGCTCTCGAAAGAATAACGAAAAAAGCAAAGAGACGGCTTTCGAGTCGCACTTACGAGCTTTCGCGATGCGGAGGTGGATTTTTTTCGGGGGGCGGGAGGTGCGGATCCGTAACTCAATCGTCCACTTGTTTTAATTTAAGTTTTTAATGAAAGCTCCTTGTACATTTCTTTAGGGGTGAAAATTCTCTTAAAAAGTTTTAATAGAAACTCCGTTCGTTTCGTTCGCTTTTTCAATGAGTTGAATTTTAATTTTGTATATAATTGGAACTTGTTATTTCTTTGGCGAGACGGAGATAAAAACGAGAGGTTCGAAAGAGACGGCGAATTTCGACGATCGATAGGGGAGCTTTTTACGATTTTCTTATTTCCGATTCGGCCGGCTGAACGATGGCAGGACGTTGGAGGTCTCCACGACAAATATACAAGCAAAGAAATCGTTATCGATAATGTATCATTAACTGCAATGACGCACAAGGGTTAACATAAAAGTTGTTCGACCACTGGTAGCAGGTAATAACCAGTTCCTTAAGAATGACCATCTGTGCAGAACTTTATAATTATTTGCTCACTCGTTCACATAAACCGGAGGAATGAACTCAACAACCCATTACTAATATTTGAAAAATCCTAAAAAAACGAATATGACAAATTTCTATATTTCACACAAACTCCTTTATTACATTCGTAATTTCATAAAGTAGCGAATAACTTGAGAATGTTTAAATTGAAATTCTTAAATCAGTTATTGCTTTACTGTAAAGAGCTTTTTAATTAAACATCGTACCAAATATATTTTTGAACTGTATTAGCATTACAAGTGACCTTTGAGGTTATAAATCAAATTCAAAAGCTTCTTGTTACTGACTGTGAAATTCATTAACATACTATTGGATTATAAATATATCGGGCCAGCAACACAATTTGTAATCGAGTCAGCAGAAATGCGCTGTAGCCTCGTCTTGTTGAAAATAACGCACTTTCGTTTCATTGCCGTGAAGTTTTGGTATAAAATCGAATGTCGCAAGTTTTAGAGGCAGCGTTTAACATATTATTTCAGAAAATAATAATGTAATCACTTTAACCTGATTAGATTTCATTGTGACATTAATTACGATTCTTTGAAACACTTAATTGACATTACCATACAAATTTGAGAAACATAAGTTTATTATTCTTTATTATGTTTGTCTATTATTATTGTACTTATTATTAATTTAGAATAGGAGCACGTCACCGTATTTCTTTTTTTCCTTTTGTTTTTTTTTTATTTTTAATTAATCTTTCTGTTATATTATTTTTCCTGTAATTGGGTGGTTGTCTAACCCGTTGGAAATAAATGCATTATTATTATTATTATTATTATTAAAAAATACATACAAATTCAATTCCAAGAATAACTCGACTACAAATGTTGCTCGCCCGATATATCTATATGGTTGGAAAATTTCGGGAAGATTAAATAATAACTCGACACAGACATTGATAAATTTTCTAATTGTCCCAAGATAATATAAATATTTTTTAATTGACTCAAAATTAAGCAGAACTTTCCTCGCATCTGAAGGCCAAATTTTTAGACAAATTATAAAATTTGGTGGACACTAGCCACGAAAAAGGAGCACTATAAGGTCGTCCTTAGTCTTAAAAACAAACGTGCAATTATTTAGCACCATTAACAATAATAATGTGGTGAAAAAAGTATTCTAATTTGTTTACATACAACTTTTTTATACTTGTGGTTTATGAATTCGCCTTGATTTTTTATCTGTGTAAGATCACTGACGTATGATAAACTCGGTGGTCGTAAAAATGTTCGGTTAACCCATTGGCAACAATTTTTGTCATTAATCAAATCAAGAACGATTCTTCCCATTTTCTAGAAAAACTAAGAATGCAGTAACGTTGCCCCCGCCTATAATTAATAATAATAAAATAAGGATTAGCGTACTAAGAACTACTTATTCAAAATCATATTCAGACCGTTTTGCTTCAATGTAATTTACTACGTGCTTAATCGTTGCATTCTTTCGATGTACAAACACAAACAATGAAAGTTAAATATGATTTTGAATTCCTCTGGTGTCAACGTGTTTACCGTATTTTTCCAGATTGAAGTGGTGGTTTATTTTCGACATGGAATGAATCTCGATGAAGACGAAGTGAAGAATGGATAACACAGCCAAGAAAGGGTAGTTATTGGAAGAGTCCTCGAAGAAAATGAAACAGAATAATGGACTGAAAATCTGGATAGACTTATCGAACAAAGCAGGATGGTGTAAGAAAGACAAATGACTGGGTTTTAAGAAAGACAGGGAATGGATACTTTTCAATAAATTGTTCTCTTTGGCTTCAAATAATTTTTTTGTTAATTAACCAGGATTCCTCGACATATTTTTCAGTAACTACCAAGGATTTCCAACTTCCCCATTTCTCTAAACAAAATTGCCAAGAACCTCCGAAAACCATGACCAGTGTAAAGTTTAGGTGTTCCGGTTATGAAAACTGTAATTTTTCTTAACTTTGTATGTCAAATCAAAGCGTTATCTGTACGTGATAACAAATTTTCTAGATGACTATATACAGGTAAGTCAGTAAGCGCAATAGAATTATTTTTAACATCTGTGTTGCAATATTTTGTGAAGAAATAAATAAAGGTAGGCGTTTGTTCTAATATAACTGAAATGAAATTTTCTTTTGCAGTGTTTATCATTTTTTTTAATTATTATTGTGGTTACACAATCATAGGTTGGTAAGCGAAGAAAGATAAGCAGCTCTGTAGTCTAGTGGTAAAGGCACCTGCCCGGCAAGTGGGAGACGTTTGGTTTGATTCCCACCGGGGCATCAACATTTTTCTTCGCTCACCTACATTACAGTTTTCAAGCATCGATTGCAGCTAATTCTATTTTTTGTTCCCTTTCTTTTTTGTTAAGTTTTATCTATATTTAAGTTTGACGTTGAGGAGACACATCGACGTATTAGGAAATTCAGAATAAGAATAGAGTAAGATACAGTAATAAAATACTATTTGTAAAAACTGAAATATGGATATTAGAAAATTGTAAAACTTTAGAATATTTTATAAACACTCTGTATCTTAAAATTCGACCTCATTGATACTACAACAAAGTGCGTACCTTCATTTGTCCTTTCACAAAATATTGTAAAACATACTTTAAAAATAGTCCTATTGTGAATTTTTTTGTGAACCTTTCCATTACAAAAAAAAAATGTAATAGCGTGAATTTCAAAGATAAACTCCTAGGGGAAGGCTAATAAAATATGTAAAAATATATACAGTGTTTCATTAAAAACAAACTTAGTTGTGTGTTACGCCTTGAAAACAGAACACTCTGTATAGTTAAAAATAATTTTAGAACATAGTCCTCAAAGAACCGTACTACATTGGTTTATGGCTTTTGCATTGTATCGGAATTTTTCACTTTTAAATGAATAAAAATACAACAAAGTTCATTGCGTTAAGTGCCGCTTATATGGTTACGGATTTGCCAAACCATGCTGGGAAATAATAATTTATTTAAATAGTAATAATTTGTGACATTTTGGCAATTATACCTAGAAATATCAACATTTTCATTCGATTTTAAACACGTTGTTAACACAGAAATTGGCGTTGACAATTATTTAAAACATAGATTGTCTGGCGACTGAATAATTTCAAAGAGTTAATTAACAAACTTCTATTTGTTGTATTACAAGGGAGTTTTTCACTATTCAAATAAATTATAACGTTGAATTGTCCTAATTTTATTACATAAAAACAAATAATAAAATTTTTACAAAGTTCACTTTCTTAAGTGCCGCTTATAAGGTTGCAAATTTGCCAAACCAAGCTGGGAATCATTGATTTATGTAAAATAATAATAATTTGTCACAATTTGGCACTTATACCTAGAAGTATCAACATTTTCATTCGATTTTAAACACGTTGTCAACACAGAAATCGGCATTGACAATTATTTAAAACAAAGATTGTCTAGCTGAATAATTTCCAAAAAGTTATGACATTGCTTCGTCCTAATTTTATTATATAAAAGCAAATAATAAAATTTTGACAAAGTTCACTTTCTTAAGTCCCTCTTATACAGTCGCTAATTTGCCAAACCAAGCTGGGAATTTGTGTAAATAATAATAATTTGTGAAATTTTAGCACTTATACCTAGAGGGATCAACATTTTCATACGATTTTAACACGTTGTCAACACAGAAATTGGCGTTGACAATTATTTAAAACAAAGATTGTCTAACGACTGAATAATTTCAAGGAGTTAATTAACGAATTTCCATTTGTTGTATTACAACGGAGTTCTTCACTAATCAAATAAATTATGACGTTGCATTTCCCTAATTTTATTATATAAAATCAAATAATAAAATTTTGACAAAGTTCACTTTCTTAAGTGCCGCTTATACAGTTGCAAATTTGCCAATCTAAGCTGGGAATCAATAATTTATGTAAATAATAATAATGTGCGACAATTTGGCACTTATACCTAGAAATATCAATAAGTATTTTCATTTGATTTTAAACACTTTGTCAACACAGAAATTGGCGTTGACAATTATTTAAAACAAAGATTGTCTAGTGACTGAATAATTTCAAAGAGTTAATTTACGGACATCTATTTATTGTTTTACAAGGGAGTTTTTCATTATTCAAATAAATTATGACGTTGCATTTTCCTAATTTTATTAGATAAAATCAAATAATAAAGTTTTGACAAAGTTCACTTTCTTAAGTGCCGCTTATACAGTTGCAAATTTGCCAAACCAAGCTGGGAATCAATAATAATTTATGTAAATTATAATAACCTATGACATTCTGGCACTTATACCTAGAAATATCAACATTTTATTTGATTTTAAACACGTTGTCAGCACAGAAATTGTCGTTGACAATTATTTAAAACAAAGATTGTCTAGCGACTGAATAATTTCAAACAGTTAATTAAGGAACTTCTATTTGTTGCATTACAAGGGAGATTTTTACTATTCAAATAAATGATGACGTTGCATTGTTCGAATTTTATTATAAACAATCAAATAATTTTTTTTTACAAATTTCACTTTGTTAAGTACCGCTTATACAATTGCATATTGGCCAAACCAAGCTGAAAATCAATAATTTATGTAAATGTAAAAATTAACCAGACACTAAGTTTTTTTAAAAAATATAACAGCATGTAATTAAATATTAAAGTACATATATACCATTATCCAAATCACGTAATATAAAAAGTATTAATTTGAATTTCATAACAATATAAAAAAGATTGTTTTTAAATTAAAATAAATTTTCTATAAATCTATAAAAGACTCTCTTGGAAAAAGTTAAACTTAGCCCCGCCCACCCACTCGTTCTCTCAATTTTTTTTACAATCTCTAGATAAATAAAATACATATCAACAGTTTTCAAGATATTTGTTTTTTCTAGAAAAAATTGTCGTTTAAAAAATAAATTCCGCCATTTTTAAGAATGGAGGATTGCATTTTACACACAATTTTTTAGTCACCTTGCCTTAAAATATTTACGTGTTACAAATTAAACAGGTGTTCTTCAAGTGGAACACCTTTATTTTCTTCGAGAGTATGTTATTTGCCAATATAAGATCTGCCCAAATCAGTCCTATTCAAGTACTAAGCCCACGCACCCACCCACCCTCTTCTCATTCCAACGACACACTTTATTCCTGTACCGTATAAGTTCCACTTTTCATTCAGAGCAGATAAAATTAATCACTAAAATAGACACGGGGTGGGTGGGCGGGGTTAATTATTTTTTCTTCTGTAGAGTGGAAGTAGGAATTAATAGAACTTTTCAAATAAATGATAACGTTGCATTGTTCGAATTTTATTATAAACAATCAATTAATAAAATTTTTACAAAGTTCACTGTGTTAAATACCGCTTATACAGTTGCAAATTCGGCAGACCAAGCTGGAAATCAATAGTTTATGTAAATGTAAAAATTATCCAGACACTAAGTTTTTTTAAAAAACATGACAGCATGTAATTAAATATTAAAGTATATACCATTATGCAAATCACGTAATATAAAAACTATAAATTTGACTTTCCTAACAATATAAAAAAAAATTTTTTAAATTAAAATACATTTTCTATAAACCTATAAAAGTCTCGCGTGGAAAAATTTAAACTTAGCCCCGCCCACCCACCCGTTTTCTCATTTTTTTACAATCTCTAGATAAATAAAACACAGATCAACAATTTTCAAGATATTTGTTTTTTCTAGAAAAATTATCATTTAAAAATTCAGTTCCGCCATTTTTAAAAATGGAGGATTGCATATTACACGCAATTTTTTAGTCACCTTGCCTTAATATATTTTCGTGTAATAAATTAAACAATGCATGTATATAAGGTGTTTTTCAAGCGAAACACTTCTATTTTTTAGAGAGTATGTTATTTGCCAATATAAGATCTGCGAAAATAAGTCCTATCTTAGCAAGTACTAAGCCCACCCACCCACCCTCTTCTCATTCTAACGACAAATTTTATTCCTGTGCAGTAAAAGTTTCACCTTTCATTCAGAGCAGATAAAATTAATCACTAAAATAGAGACGGGGTGGGTGGGCGGGGTTCATTATTTTTTCTTCTTTAGAGTGGAAGTAGGAATTATAGAACTTAGACTATAAAAAAGTAAAAAAAAATTGTAATCGTAACTTTTTTGTTGTACTATTTGCTATAAGATTTATTTCTTATTTCAGAATAAACTATTTTAAACAAAAAATTGTCTAGCGACTGAATAATTTCAAGGAGTTAATTAACGAACTTCTGTTTGTTGTATTACAAGGGAGTTTTTCACTATTCAAGTAAATTATGACGCTGCATTGTCCTAATTTTATTATATAAAATCAAATAATAAAATTTTGGCAAAGTTTACTCTCTTAAGTGCTGCTTACACAGTTGCAAATTAGCCAAACCAAGCTGCGAATTTATGTAAATAATAATAATTTGTAACATTTTGGCACTTATACCCAGAAATATCAACATTTCATTTGATTTTAAACACGTTATCGACACAGAAATTAGCGCTGACAATTATTTAAAACAAATATTATCAAACGATTGAGTAATTTCAAAGAAGTAAAAAGGAGTTTTTCACTATTCAAATAAATTATGACGTTGCATTGTCCGAATTTTATTGCCTAAATTCAAACAATAAATTTCCACAAAGTTCACTCTGTTAAGTGCCGCTTATACAATTGCAAATTTGCCAAACCAGGCTGGGAATCAATAATTTATATAAATGGGATCTTTATATTTTCCGTGTAGTTTAACCAATGATACAAAATAATGATAACGATACTATTTTAAACCCTAAGTAAGACATTCGAAGCTCAGAAACTCAGAATTTACTGATACTTTTGTATGTTTGTTTGACTCTTTTAAAAGTTGGGTCTGACCTCACCGTGCCAGTCCGCAATGAAGTCCCCATCATTCCCAGGTCGTTTTTTCCTCATAATCACCCCTAACTGGTGCACCGAGCCAACATCGCCTAATAAAGCAATATTTAACTGTCTCTGTTTGTACAAAAGACATAACAGTAATTTATGAAATGCTCCTCGATGGCCAGGAGAAAATTAAAAACCGTTTTCCCCGTCGAAGCGCCCGGCCAAAAAAGAAAGGAAATAGGCAACAAGAGAGATCGAGAAACATTAATAGCCCGAGCAAAGGCGATTTTATAAAATGCTGGCGCAAGAAGATAAAACGAGACAAAAATTATTCTTCCCCTTTTTATTTCTTATGCCCGGAGAGAAAACGCTCTGCCCTCCCTCCGCCCCCTCCCGCCCCTTCGGAAATATCGCCCCTCTTTTTCCGTTATACGTACCCGCCGCCCCCGCCGCCCCCGGCCGGCCTCGTCGTCGCGGACAAGAAAATCATTTATCAAGTCTAATTGTCTCTTTCTGTGTCTACTTCAGATCTCCTGTCGGACTGAAAAAATGCGGGAAAAAGGCGGGCGGGGGCGGCGAGGGGCGCTAATTTGTTGCCCCGGAACCCAGACAGAAATTCGGGATGTTTCTATTTTTTTAGTGGTTTTTAGTGGCTGCGCCGTAATTGAACTAATTGCGGCGAGGGCGCTTAAAAATGGGATAATGAGGGTCGGTGGAGCGGAGTTTAGTTTTTCGGGGGGTTTTTGCGAATTATCTGATCGGGGGCGGAGGTGCGAGGGAGGTTGTTCTGTTAAGTGTTGCTAGTTAGGGATTGATAACGGAAAAGAATTGTCTTTTAATTTCGAGGGTGGAGAGATAAGGGAGAAAGTTTCGGGGTGGTTTTGTGGCTTGCTTAGGTGTTGCTTTGATTTTTCTTGGGAGAAACTGGATGGAGGAAATGCCGGCGACGTTTCGAGTTTTACGTGAGGTGTCTTCAGAGAACGAAAATAAAATAGTCCTTTATTGCACGGCACTGTGACAATTGTTTAATTCAAAGGTTGTCTAGCGAATGAGTAATTTTAATGAATTAATTAATGAACTTTTGTGTCTGTTGTATTCAATGCAAAAAATGTGACGTTAAATGAATAAAATTCTACAAAGGTAGCTCCTTTAAGTGCCGGTTATACAGCTGCAAATTTGCCAAGCAAAGGTGAGAAAGAATAGTTTAGGTGGAACTGATTACAAATTTTAACATTTCCTACTACCAACATATGATAAAAAAAAAAATACTAATATATTTCAGAAATTCCATCCCAACATTGGATTACAGAGAAAACACAAACAGGAAACCTACTATATTATTTCTTAAATAAAAACAATATTTTTTATTATATGCAGTTTTATTTGTTTATTCCTTCCTATTCCTTATGATTTAGCTAAAATGTTGTTATTAGTCTGTATAATTCATTTTATTACACATGAGTTAAAAATATTGTTATTCGTATCTCTCCAACAAAAATGCAGTCAAGATTACTATAAAGGTAAGTGTCAAGATTTCCTATCTTTTGTATCACATTATACAATACATATAAACGGTGATTATAAAATTTCGTACATCAAGTTGGCTTTGGACAAATTTGTCACAGCATTTTTAATAATAATTTGCCACTGCCATGGAATAGATGAAAAAAAAAATCTGGACATGGTGCAACCTTGACGGGATTTGTGTGGCCAAAAAATAAAAATTACATTTGGTTGTACGTAGTTTTAAAATTTCGGTTAATAATTTTGTGAATGTCATCCTGCGTAGTTAACACATACTTGAGTTAAATTTAAAAATGTTAATTGTTTGCTATGTTTACGTCGATTTATTTTAAGATAGACCAGGTTAACGGCATACAAGGTATTCCCAGAGCGGAAACTGTAAAAAAAGTCAACAAGGTAATTCCACGACGAAAACAAACAAAAATGAAATGTAAATTTTTAGACAAGAAAATTTAAATAATCGTTTTAAACACTTGATTTGTGGATTTTCTTAAAATTTGCACGAAACACTGATTTTTATTTAAATTCGTATAACGTGTATTAGTCATGCAACTTTTTTATTTTTGTTTATAAACTCTACATACATATTTATATATTATAATAATATATTTTAAAAAATATGATTAGTATATAGCGGAATATTTATCAAGCATTCCGGATATTCTAGGATTCTAGAGATTCTAAAGATTTTGAAGACTTTGACGCTTCCAAAGTTTCTGATAATTCCAAAAAGTCTGAAAACTTTGAAGATTATAAAGGTTCCACAGATTTCAAAGATTCCAAAGGTTGCAGAGATTCTAGGAATTCGAAAGATTCTGAAGATTCTGAATATTTTGAAGGTACAGAAGATTCTAAAGGTTATAAAAATTTCAAAGATTCCAGATTTTCCAGAAATTTCAAAAATTCCGTATTTATTTGAAGCTCTGGAGATTCCAGAAATTCCAAAGATTTCGGTTATTTCAGATTGTAAATTATAAATATTCTGAACAAATGTACTGACATTTCCAAAGATTCTGAAGAATCTACAGATTCCAAAAATTCCGAAGACTGTGAAGATTCCCAAGAAATAAAGATTCCACAACTTTCAGAGGTCCCAGAAATTTCAGAGATTCCCTATATATTTCGAGACTCCAGAAATTCCAAACATTCCGGTTATTCCGAAACACTAGAGATTCCAGAGATTCTAAAAATTTTAAAGATTCTGAAGATTCTGGAGATCCTAAAGATCTTGAATGAAGATTGCAAAAATGATGAAGATTCTGAACAAAGATACTGAAATTCTGAAGATTTAGAAGATTCTGAGTATTTAAAAGGTTGAAGATTCCAAAAATTCTGAAGACTGAAGATTTCGATGATGTAAAGATTCTAGAAGTTCCAGAGATTCTAGAAGTTTCAAAGATTCCGTATATATTTCGAGACTCTAGAAATTCCAGAAATTCCAAAAATTCCGGTTCTTCCGAGGCATTAAAAATTACAGAGATTCCAAAGATTTGAAAGATTTTGAAGATTCTGGAGATTCTGAAAATTTTGAATCAAGATTGGAAATTATGAAGATTCTGAACAAAGATACTGAAATTCTAAAGATTCCAAAAATTCTGAAGACTGAAGATTTCGAAGATATAAAGATTCCCAAAGTTTCAGAGCTTCCAGAAATTGCAAAGGTTCCGAATATATTTCGAGAGTAGAAATTTCAGAATTCCAAAAATTCCGATCATTCCGAGGTACTAGAAATTCCAGATATTCTGAAAATTTGAAAGATTCTGAGGATTCTGGAGATTCTGAAGATTTTGAAGGAAGATGCAAATTATGAAGGTTCTGAACAAAGATACTGAAATTCTGAAGATTTAGAAGATCTAGAGCCTTGAAATAACCGGATTTCAAGGCTCTAGAAATTCCAGAGATTCTAAAAATTTGAAAGATTCTGAAGGTTTTGGAGATTCTGAAGATTTTGAATGAAGATTGCAAATTATGAGGATTCTGAACAAAGATGCTGAAAATTCTGAAGATTTTGAAGATTCTGAGTATTTTAAACGCTGAAGACTGCAAAAATTCTAAAGACTGAAGATTTCGAAGATAAAAAAATTCCCGAAGTTTCCGAGATTCCAGAAATTTCAAATGTTCCGCATATATTTCGAGACTCTAGAAATATCAGAAATTCCAAAAATTCCGATTATTCCGAGGCACTAGAAATTCCAGAGATTCTAAAAATTTGAAAGATTCTGAAAATTTTTAATAAAGATTGCAAATTATGAAGATTCAGAATAAAGATACTGAAATTCTGAAGATTTAGAAGATCTAGGGCCTTGAAATAACCGGATTTCAAGGCTCTAGAGATTCCAGAAATTCTAAAAATTTTAAAGATTTTGAAGATTCTGGAGATTCTGAAGATTTTGAATCAAGATTCCAAATTATGAAGATTTTGAACAAAGATAATGAAATTCTGAAGATTTAGAAGATTCTGAGTATTTCACAAGCTAAAGATTTCAAAAATTCTGAAGACTGAAGATTTCGAAGATATGAAGATTTCCGAAGTTCCAGAGATTCCACAATTTTCACAGATTCCGTATATATTTCGAGACTCTAGAAATTCCAGAAATTCCAAAAATTCCGATTATTCCGAGGGACTAGAAATTCCAGAGATTCTAAAAATTTTAAAGATTCTGAAGATTTTGGAGATTCTGAAGATTTTGAATGAAGAGTGTAAATTATCAAGATTCTGAACAAAGATACTGACATTCTGAAGATTTAGAAGATACTGAGTATTTCACAGGCTAAAGATTCCAAAAATTCTGAAGACAGAAAATTTCGAAGATATAAAGATTACCGAAGTTTCAGAGCTCCCAAAAATTTCAAAGGTTTCGAATATATTCGAGACTCTAGAAATTTCAGAAATTCCAAAAATTCGGATTATTCCGAGGCACTAGAAATCCCAGAGATTCTAAAAATTTGAAAGATTCTGAAGATTCTGGAGATTCTGAAGATTTTGAATGAAGATTGCAAATTATTAATATTCTGAACAAAGATACTGAAATTCTGAAAATTTAGAAGATCTAGAAGCTTGGAATAACCGGATTTCAAGGCTATACAAAATCCAGAAATTCTAAAAATTTGAAAGATTCTGACGATGTTGGAGATTCTGAAGATTTTGAATGAAAATTGTAAATTATGAAGATTCTGAACAAAGATGCTGAAAATTCTGAAGATTCTGAAGATTTGGAAGAATTTACAGTTTCCAAAAATTCCGAAGACTTTGAAGATTCGCAAGAAATAAAGATTCCAGAAGTTTCAGAGGTTCCAGAAATTTCAGAGATTCCGAGTATATTTCGAGACTCTAGAAATTCCAGAAATTTAAAAAATTCCGATTATTCTGAGGCTCTAGAAATTCCAGAGGTTCTAAAAATTTCAAAGATTCTGAAGATTCTGGAGATTCTGAAGATTTTGAATGAAAATTGCAAATTGTGAAGATTCTAAACCAAGATACTGAAAATCTGAAGATTTGGAAGATTGTGAGTATTTCAAAGGCTGAAGATTCCAAAAATTCTAAAGACTGAAGATTCCGATGATATAAAATTTCCAGAAGTTCCAAAGATTCCGTATATATTTCGAGACTCTAGAAATTTTAAAGATTCGAAATATTCTGAAAATTCTAAAGTTTCTGAAGATTCTGAATATTTCGAAAGCTGATAACTCCAAAAAATCTGAAAACTTTGAAGCTCCAAAGGTTCTGAAGAATATGAAGATTCCAAAGGTTTCAGAGATTCTAGGAATTCGAAAATTTCGAAAGATTCTGAAGATTCTGTGTATTTTAGAGGCTGGCGATTCCAAAAGGTTTGAAGATTTTGAAGGTTCCCAAGATTCTAAAGATCATAAAGATTTCAAAAGTTTCAAAGAATCCAGAAGCTTCAAAAATTCTATATCTATTTCGTGGTTCTAGATATTCGACAAATACCATTGATTTTCGTTATTCCAAGATACTAAAGATTCCATAAACTCTAAAATTTGAAGATTCTGAATGAAATTTTCCAGTATTTGCAAGATTGAAAATTATAAAGATTTCAAAAATTCCAGAGATTCCAGAAATTCCAAAGATTCCGGATATTCTGGGGTTCTATAGATTCTAAAGATTCTGAAGAATTTAAAGTTTCCGAAGATTCTGAATATTTGGAAAACTGTGAATTCAAAAATATCTGAAAACTTTGAGGATCCGAAAATTCTAAAGAATATAAAGATTCGAAAGATTTCAAAGGTTCCAGAGATCTAGGATCAATCTAATCTAAAGATACAAAAGATTGTGAAGAATCTGCAGCTTCCAAATTTCTGAAGATTCTGAAAATTCTAAAGACTTTGAAGATTTCGAAGACTCTAAAGAATACAAAGATTCCAGAAATATCAAAGATTCCGGTTATTCTGATAAAGGTAAAATTTCTGAAGATTCTGAATATTTCGAAGACTGGTGACTTCAAAAAATTAATAAGATATCGAGGACAGTGCACGTAGTAAATCACTGTGTATATATTTATTTAGTTAATTTTTTAATAACTATTCAGTTGTATGAAAATCTGTTTCATAATTTACTAAGGTTCATTCCTATTAATTCTAATAATAAATAATAATTTAAACTAAAACTATTTGAAAGTAATCGATTCGGTAGTTTCCAAGCTAATCTGAAATTGTGAGTCTATTATCTATATCATATCTGATTTTTCATACTTCTTTGTATTTTTTACATTTCTTTCTACTAATAAAATAAAAAATATGTTTTTTTATGTGTACGTAGTTTTATTTTTTCTTCACATGAATTAAGAAGTTTGTTATTCTTCTCTTCACCAAAAACGCAATCAAGATCACTATAAAGTTAAGTGTCAAGATTTAACAACAGAAAGTTCTAGAAGTACCACTTTTTACAAAAAAAGATGATTGTATAGTTGGCTTTGGAAAGCTTGTTACTGCATTTTTAATAAGAATTTGCCGCTTCTAAGAAATAACGGACAATCTATTATCCTACCTAAATTATTGGTTGCCTATCTATGAGGCAACAAACACACTGAAAAGTTTAAAAAAGTAAGGTTATGATTGTCATGTGTGAGGAGTAGTCATCACAATGAAGCGGCGAAATTCACGAAATTTGAAAACCAGTTTGATATACAGTATTTTATAATCACCCTATATATTAATATAAGTATAAGAAAAACATCATCCGAGAATCCAGTAATTTGGTAAATGTCACGTCACTTAGTTAAATTTAAATGTCACTTTTTTATGATATTTACGTCTATTTATTTTAAGTCACACCACACTGACCGCAAACCAGATATTCCCAGAACAAAAATTGTGAAGAAAGTCAACTAGGAAATTCCACCACGAAAACAAACAAAACTTTTCGACAAAATTTTAAAAATCATTTTAAACATTTGATTTGTGAATTTTCTTAAAATATACCTGAAACACTGAATTTTGTTTAAATTCTGTAATAAATTAAGACGTCCTTTTTTTTTAGTAGAAAGTTGTTAAAAAGATTGTTATTTTTCTTCCATTAAAAATGCAGTTAAGAACACTACAAAGGTAAGTCCCAAAATTAAACAACAAAAAGTTTTTGAAGTAAAATTCCTATCTGTTGTATCACATTGTACATAAGGTGATTAAAAAAAATCGTACATCCAGTTGGCTTTGGAGCCACTGCAATTTTAATACGAATTTTCCCGTTCCATACAATAAAGACATTAAAAAGCGGAAGAAAGTAAGGTTATGATTAACATTGTGACAATATTTTAGCATCTCGTATCTAAATTTATAGAAACATACCGTATGGTCAAAAAATAAAGAATTATATATTTGGGAGTGTTTTCAAAATTTCAGTTGATAATCAGATGTATTGTCATTCGCTAGTCGAATTTAAATTAGTTTTTTTATATTTACGTCAATTTATTTAAGCTAGGAGACGAGGTCTTCCCGAAGAACAGAAATTGTGAAAAAGTAAATTCTAATAAAAATTTTCGACAAAATTTAAACAATAAGTTTTTTATTAAATTTCGTACAAAGTTCAACTTTGATGTAAAATATATAGGAATATTTTTTGTTACTTAATATTTACGAAACGTCGTGAAAAATAAACATTTTGGACAGATGGACAAAATCGTGACGTTTGCAGAATGCAAATTATATATAAATATTAATACACAGTTGCTTATTTAATACCCATTCCACTGAAAGAAAATTTCTTACGCAATTTATTCATGTTCGTTTTACTAATTTTTTTTTACTTCTACCGTATTTGCCGTTTTATGAGCACAAATTAAAACTCCTGTTATATAACACCGAAGAGAAAGTTTAAGTGTGCAATAACAATTACCTTAACCTACTTGGGAACTTTTCTAGTCCCTTTCCGAACACTCTGCAAAAGTAAATGTAATCTGTCAAATTAATTTAATTTATTCATAGAAGGCAGGATATATTAGCAATTTTAACAAAATGTTATCAAAATTTATATAGTGAATTTTTCTTGTGAACGGTGGTGGCGCCATCTATCATTCACTAGCAAAACTGAAACCAGTATAAATTAACGGGTCCTATTATATCTACGTTGGGTGGTTTGCAGGCGAACTAAAAATCATTACAGAGATATGTTTGGAAGTGTTGTGCTCCACACTATACAACCCTTAAAATTTTTCCAGTGTATTGCTATTTTGTGTTTAATTTGCGTCAGCTTTATATAGCAAAATAATTTTTGTGTTGCAACAACATCATTAAACCTGCATATTTTTTTATCATCAATCATGGCTTAATAAAAAATAAAAGTGTATAAATAATAAATAATAAAAAAATTATATACCTATTATGGTGTAATTTTTGTGTGATCTAAGTGTCTGAATGTCCATGTTCTATTCATCTCCAGGTGTCATTCATTTCCTTCCGCCAATTCAAAGACCACCTGCGAATCGAGCGACTAAACCCACCCTCCCCTGTCATACAATAGCTACAAAACAGCCCTCGCTTATTAAAAATGGCCATCGAACCCTCCGCCCGATCGCCCCTAAGCGCCTTATATCTAAAGTTGAAATTTGTGTGTTTTTCGTGGCTTTCTGTCCGCCTGAAAAAGATAAGTATAAGGGTATTGATATCGTCAAGGCCCGCCTCTCTTCCGTGGTAACCAAGGTAACTGTACTAACCAATGAGATATAAGTATTCCACATCTTACATCTATACTTTTCACGTTCGTCCCGTGTTGTATGACTTAAGAGTCTCTTCGTGTAAGGTTGAATTTGGCTTGAGATAGGTTGAGAGAGAGGGATTTTTAAACGAGGGTAGGAGCGCATCCCGGGAGGGGTTAGGGGAACATAAGGAGTGGTTTTGCAAAGGTATAGGAGGGCAGGGACGGGGGAGGGGTTTTAACTAAAGCAGGGAATTTTAAGGGGAGCCCTTTTCCTTTAGGGTTGTTTCTCTCCGAGATTGAATTTCTAATATGTGTTCTGTTTTTGATTAAATTTATGCTTCTAGTTTTAGGCCGGCGCACGCAAATTGAGAAAGTTTCGCTTTAATAATTAATCACGAGGAAATTATTCTTTATTCGGGGCGATAAGGGGAAAAATTCGGGTTTAATTAAACCAATTAGAACGTGCGGAGTTGCCGGAGGAGATTTTTCTTGGCGAACTCTTGGCACATGACAGATTAAATTACTGAACTTTATAATGAAATTAATTTGAAACTTCCTCATCCTTTGCATATAGCATTTCATATCCTTCAAGTTATCTCCAGCTGAACTGTAAGTTTACCACGCGTTCCACCAATGATCCTAATCTTAATTCGCTCTAATTTGCCCATTTTCATTAACAAACTTCCGCTCCGGCAACCACAATTATATGGGATTCGTTCAAAACTGACTTGGACCATCACAAATTCGTCCATCTATACAGTCGTTGAAAACTATCCGACGTTTCGTTATGAATTTTCGACTAAACTATTTTATTTTACCATATTTTGACTTTATTTCGGAGATAATTGCCGCGGAGATCTGCGGAATTAATTACAGGTCATGGAGTATCATTTTACGAATGTTTTCAGCTTAAATTCTCAGATATTACACAAAAATAATTTTCAGTGATAACACCAAGGAAAACCTCTGAAACATAATCTAAAACAAGAAAATCCTGAGATTATGGATTTCATGCTATGTTTCAATGTTTTGATTTAATGTTCCAAGTTATTAATATTTCGTTCCAGTTTTGTTGTTTGTTGTTTCAAAGTTTGGAATTAATGTCGAGGGCTTCGAAAAGCATTTCGATGTTGAAGTTAAAACCCTAAATATGAATTTCAAATTTTTAAACAGCAGATTAGTTCCTCCTTTTATGTATTTTTTCTCGGGGTTTTTCCGTCCTGAGGTGAAGTTTGAACCTGTTTCAGTTTTGGTTTTTTTGTCCCAAGATCCTAATGATTTCAGAAATGTTGGACGAATTTTTTTTCTAAAAATATATTTTTGTAATGCTGAGATCAAATTTTATCTGTTTCAGTTTAGTTTAATTTTTCAAGAATTAAATACTTCGTCTAAAGAACGGAGAATATACGAATTTTGATAAAAAATTAACCTTCTAATGAGAAAATTGTATCTAACTATATTTATCACAAAACTTTAAGGGTAAATATTAGATTGATCTAAAACTAGAAAGGTTTCACTGCATTTTTTTATCTCCTTAGTAATTTCAGGTTCTAAATTATAGTTCTTCCATTCTCCATGATTTAAAGAAAACATTTAAAAATTCTATGAAAAATGAATATTTCTGTTTTAAAGATTTTAGTACTAATTAATACATGGGATTTCGTATCATCTAAAGTACTAATTTTGATCCAGAGAAAAGAAAACAATTTTTACAAAAAAAAATTTGAATTTAAATTACTTTATTTTACGTAGAATGTGATTGTTCTGTTTTAGTTTAAATTTCAAATATTATTTTTCCATAGATATATTTTGACATTTTGTCTAAATATTTTTATTACTTACGTATGTTCTAATTCTAAAGACTGTTTTACACACGAAGTGAAGAAATGGTTTTTCTACGATCATCGGCTAAACAATAGTGTGAAAATATGAAGTTTCACCTGTTTCAGTATCTACTTTATTATTACAAGTTTTTTGAAATAATCCAAGAGGTATTTCGGAATGAAAAGAGATTATTTAACACTTAAAAATTCCAAACTTTAACGTAAAAATTTAGAACAAAATATTTCTTGTTTTATTCTTACGATTATGTGAAATGCGTTCAAACTTTCTTTTGTTCTTGAATATTAAATTTAATCTCGAGAAAAGAACCAGCTTTCTCAAAAAAATAGATATTAGATTATTTTATTTTTTTGTAGTACCCACTGGAAAAGATCGTAATTATTATTATTTTAACTTAATTATCAATTAGGAGTATTATTTTTCTATAGACGTCGAAATTTTGGAAAAAATTTTTATTGATGCTTGCGGAAATAAATATTTTGAAATGAAAATGCACAGATATATATTATAACTTGTTTTACACACGAAGTGAAGAAATTATTTTTCTATGACCACCGGTAGGTAAACAATACGACAGATTGAAAATATGAGGTTTCCTCTGTTTCAGGCTCCATTTTTATTTCTTAAAATCAGCTCATTTCAAATCGTGAATCCCAAAATTTACTTTCAAGTTTTTTGAAAAAATTCAGAAAGCACTTCAAAATGAAAAGAGATTATTATTTAACACTTAAAAATTCCAAACTTTAATGTCAAAATTTAGAACAAAATATTTTTTGTTTCATTCTTAGGTTTGTGTGAAATCCGTTCAAACTTGCTTTTGTTTCTAAGTAATAAATTTGATCTCGAGAAAAAGCAAATTTAAAAAAAAATAAGTACTAAACCATTTTAATTCTTCCTAGTACCCACTGGAAAAGATCGCAATTATTATTATTTTAACTTAATTATCAAGTAGGATTATTACTTTTCTATATACGTCGAAATTTTGGAAAAATATTTTTATTGATGCTTGCGGAAATAAATATTTTGAAATGAAAATGCACAGGTATATATTATAACTTGTTTTACACACGAAGTGAAGAAATTATTTTTCTGCGACCACCGGTAAACAATACGGCAGATTGAAAATATGAGGTTTCCTCTGTTTCAGGCTCTATTTTTATTTCTTAAAATCAGCTCATTTCAAATCGTGAATTCAAAAATTTACTTTCAAGTTTTAAAAAAAAATCCAGAAAGCTTTTCAAATGAAAATAAATTATTTATCGCTTAAAAATTCCATACATTAGATAACATTAAAATTTAGAAAAAAAAATTTTTATTTCAATCTCAAGATTGTCCATGTGAACTGTTTTCCGACTTTCTTTTGTTTTTAAGAGTTACATTTGATCTCGAGAACAAAAAGCAATTTTCTCAAAAAAAAAACAGATATTAAATTATTTTATTTTTTCCTAGTACATACTGGAAAAGATCGCAATTATTATTTTAAGTTAATTATCAAGTAAAAGTATTATTTATTTATATAGATTGAGATTTTGGAAAAATATTTTTATTGATGATTGCTGAAATATAGATATTTTGAAATGAAAATGCACTAGTATGTAGTGTAACTTGTTTTACACACGAGGTGAAGAAATGATTTTTCTACGACCACTGCCACACAATACGGCAGTTTGAAAATATGAGCTTTCCTCTCTTTCAGAGTCTACTTTGATTGCTCAAAATCGTCTCATTTCATATGGAGAATGCAAACATTTCCATGCAAGTTTTTTGCAAAAATCTAGAAAGCATTTCAGAATGAAAAGAGATTACTTAATACTTAAAATTTAGAACAGAATATATTTTGTTTCATTCTCAGAATTGTGTAAAATGTGTATACACAGGTGGGTATATTCTAAAATTCGTTCTACACACAAAGTGGAGACATATTTTTTCTACGGCCACCTCTAAACAATTCGTCAGTTAGAAAATATGAAGTTTCGTCTGCTTCAGTATCTACTTTTATTTCTGAAAATTGTCTCATTTTATATCGAAAATGCAAAAATTAGATTCAAGGTTTTGACAAAATCTGGAAAGCATTTCAGAATGAAAAGACATTATTTAACACTTAAAAATGTCCAGCATTAATGTTAAAATTTAGGACAAAATATTTTTTATTTCATTTTTAGAATTGCATGAACTGCGTTAAAATTTTCTTTTGTCTCTAAGCATTAAATTTGATCTCGAGGAAAAAAGCTATTTTTTGAAAAAAAAAATTATTCTTTCGCAGAATCAACCTCCTAGGAAAGAACGCCAATAATTATATTATTTTAATTTAATTATCAAGTATTATTATCTTTCTATGTACTTCGATATTTTCTAAAAGCATTTTATTGCTGCTCGCCGAACTAGATATTTTGAATAGAAGATACAAAGATGGGTATATCCTAAAATTTATTTTACACACGAAGTGAGGAAATGGTTTTTCTACTACCACCGCTAAACAATACGATTCCAAAATCATCTTTAATAATAGAAAGTGAAAATTCTCACTCTTGAGGTAGAATATTTATTCTGAAACACGTGCTTCTCAAGTGGCAGAATATTCATTCTATAATTATGAAATAAATAGATTGCCATGAATTTCAAAACTGTCACTCTCAGATTAAATGCGGCGTCCTGGTTGTTTCCAGAGGAAGTTTAGATTTAATTTTTAAAAAATGAGTGAAAACTCGAGTGAATCAGATGAGGAATTTGATAATATTCCGCCTGAAATAAATAAATAAATTTTAATATAATCCCGAATCTCCTGCCGCAAAAATCGAGAAATGAATTTTCGGAAAATGTTTTAATTACATTTTTTGGTGGTTTGTCAAAAAAGTGGAAATTATCGACTCTCTGGAAAATATATTCAATACTAAAAGCAACGATAATTATGAAACACGATATCGATATTTCAAGGTACAAAAAATTAAAATCTTTCTTAAAATGCTCTTCTGATGACTATGTTGCTAAGAAATCGAAGATTTTTACACAAGAAAATATTAACCAATTCTTAAAAAGTGCTCCGGATGAGATATATTTAGCCACAAAGGTAATAAAAATTATAATTTAAATAGCAATTTTAATAAAATGTTTTTCTTTGGTTGTTCTTGTCATTAGTATTTTGGGTGCTTGTCGCAAGAATAAGCTTTACAACATTAAAATTTCCGACATTAAAGATTTACTAATTGCAATTCCTAATACAAAAAATAGAAAACCAAGAGAGTTTACAGTCATGGGAGATTTTTATAATATTGTAAAGAAATACTGGGCACTGAGACGTTGGGATGTTCCTTAGATAATTTTTTTATTAATTTCCAAAAAAATAAATGTACACGACAAGTAATTGGAATTAATAAACTGGGGAATATGCCCAAACATATTGTCATATTTCTGAATTTGGAAAATCCACTCCACAAGAATATACAGGCCACTGTTTCCGCCGCACCTCAGCGACTACGTTGGAAAATTCGGGTGCCGATATTACAATAAAAAAAAAATATATAGCAGATATTTTCAAATGAAAATGCACATGTGGGTATATACTATGCTATATCTTGTTTTACACACGAAGTGAAGAAACGATTTTCCTACGACCACCATTAAACAATACGACAGTTTGAAAATATGAGGTTTCGTAGCTGTTTCAGTCTCTATTTTTTTTAATGTAGAAAGTATTTCAGATTGCAAGGAGACACTTAAAAATTTCCAACATTAATGTTAAAATTTAAAACAAAATAATTCTTAAAATTGTGTGAATTGCGTCCAAACATTATTTTGTTTCTACATAAGCATTAAATTTAATCTCGAGAAAAAAAAAAGAAATTTTTTCAAAAAAAATTATATACCTATTCTTTTTTCTCCGTAGTACCTATTGGGAAGCAACGCAATTATATATTATTTTAATTTAATTAACAAGTATTATTTTTCTATATAGAGATTAGAGATTTTGTACAAATATTGTTACTGATGCTCGCGGAAATAAATGTTTGTAAATGAAAATACACTGGATGTTGAGTATTATATTCTAAAGTTTGTTTTTCACACAATTGAAGAAATAGTTTTTCTACGACCACCGCTAAAATAAAAGGTAGTTTAAAAATATAAGTTTTCGTCTGTATCTGAATCTAATTTTATTCCTCAAAATCGTCTCCTCACATCGAGAATTATTTTCAAGTTTTTTAAAAAGATTTAGAAAGCATTTCGGAATGAAAAGAGATTATTTAAACACTTAAAAATTCCAGACATTAATGTCAAAATTTAGAATAAAATATTTTCTTTTTTTTGGTATTAATTTTGATTTTGAAAAAGAAGAACAATTTTTTGAAAAAAAAATCAGGTCTTGGTTTATTTTATTTATTCGTAGTACCCACTGGAAAAGAACACAATTATTTTATTTTAGTTTACCTACTAACTTATTTATCAATTATTAGTTTGCTATATATTTTGAGAAAATAGGTGTTTTGGATGAAAAAATTGTTTTACAAACAGGAATGACGAAATGGATTTTCTACGACCACTGCTAAATAATGAGGCAATTTAAGAAAGCAGCATTGCTACCTTCAAATTAATTTTTCCAACGTTTCCATAGTTAATTAGTTTTTGAGTTAATTTTGGGACACCAATTTTTTTTTTGAAAAATTTAAGATAATCTTGAGGTTCTAGGTGTTCCTATTTGGAAACAATTTAAAGGTGATTTGGAACCTTTAGTGTTTTCCTTATCATTTATTAAAGTCAATCTTATCTTAGAAGGTGCTGGCCCCGCCCATCCGCCCTCTCTTTTCTTAGAGGGTATCTCATTTGTCAAAATCAGCGTTATCTTAGCAGGTACTAGCCCCACCACCCACCCTCTCTATTTTTAGAGGGTATGTCATTTGCCAAAATCAGCCTTATCTTAGCATGTAGGTACTAGCCCCACCCACCCGCCCTTTCATTTCTTAGAGGATATCTCATTTGCCAAAATCAGTTATATCTTAGCAGATAGTAGCCCCGCCCACCCACCCTCTCTTTTTTTAGAGGGTATGTCATTTGCCAAAATTTTTTCGTTTATTTGTTAATGAAAAGCAATAGCTTGTTTCATTATTATTTATTATTTAACGATTGTTGTTATGGCTATTGTCCTAAAAAATTGGTTGAAAGTTGTTTCGACAGAACTTCCCTCGCTCCTGAAATAAAGTGATATATTTTTTGACTCATCCTGTATACGCAAAAAAAATTAATAGAATGATAAATCACAGGTACAGACTGATCATGTTTTGTACATTTTAGATAGGATTTATTTAGCAAAATTTTGGGGTGACGTCATCAATTTTTTAGGGGGGATGAGCAAATACATTTTGATCAAAAATTTACCATACTTATGATAACTTTAAAACATTTCTCAGATTTCAAAGTATTCGCTTTTGTAGTTCCTGATTAAATTAATAAAATAAATTTACGCAATCATTAATTTTTTTGAGTCACCCTTTATATGCGAATCCAAAAAATATAAATGGAATGATAAATTACAAGTACAGACTCATCATATTTTGTACATTTTAGACAGGATTTATTCGGCAAACTTTTGAGCCGACGTCATCAATTTTTTGGAGGGATAAGCAAATAATTATATTTTGACTAAAAATTTATTATGCACTTTATAACCTTAAAATATATGCAAGATTTCAAAGCATTCGATTTAGCAGATTCAAAATTAAATTGGAAAATGTTGTTTTATAATTTTGATTGTTTTTCCAAAAATCTGGAAGTTTCTGGTAAAAACTCTATTCGAAGTCATAAACTACATGTTTAGGACTATGTTATTTTATACAATTTAAAACCCATTTGCTATGTACAATTTTTGAATTGACGGCATCGCGTCAGTGGTGGGGATGATTAGATAAATTTTGGTTAGCGTTTTACTATCTACATGATATTCCTAACATAAATACAAAATTTCACAACAATCGGTCCCGTACTTTCGGAGACTATCTGTCTAATAAAAATCCGGGACGGCAGACAGATGGACAGACGGACAGACGGACAGACGGACAGACGGGTAGACGGACAGACGGACAGACGGACAGACAGACGGACAGACAGATGGAAACGGGAGACTTATTTCTTCGTCTTCTAGGGGTCACGAAAATCGAGAAAATGTAAAAGTAGAGAGTCGGCCGACGGACTCGATTACAATACTTCCTTTGCTTACGCTCGGGAAGTAAAAATAAAAGGTGGATTTGAGTCACCGTCGTTACTAAGAAATCAGAAACTAAGCCGGAGGTATTTACACATTAGGTGCGTGCAGGGTTGCCAATTTAACTTTTATAAAATTGCGTTTTTCTCTTAATCTACATCATAAAGAATTTCTTTATTATTTTTTTGGGATTCTTGAAACCCCTGTAATTAAAATATTTGGAGTAATACCAAACTTTAACAAAATTTGAGAAGTAAAACTTAATGTTGTTCACATTTAAAAATCCAACAGAAATCATATAGACAAAATCAGTGATTAATATTTTTGTGGATTAATGAATTAGTTTGTACTTCGACAGACAACAAAATAATCAAGATTATAATTCTGCAACGTTATTACCTTTATTTTCATAGTAAACTGCCGTGTTAGTGGATATTTAAGACATGAACAGTTACAAATTTGATTTTAAGTTATTTCGTGTTGTTTTTGTCAAATTTTTATTAAAATTATAGCTCTTAAGAAAGAGACACAGTCTTTTAATATATTACACACTTACATTAAACATGTCTTTCTTCCTCCAAATACTAAGATTTCATGACAAGCTTTGAAATGTTGAATATTTTAATCAAATGTTTAAAAAGTCATTGACTTTTCTAAAATAAAAAAAAAATTGTAGAATGGTTTAAAAATATACAGCACTCTTTATATATTGTATTATTTTTGTTTGCCTTAAAAACACTGAACACAACTCCAAATTCTTCTAAAGTTTTCACACACAACATTTCAGGATCACGGAAAATACGTAACACTTCAACCAAAAACTGCTGAAGATTAATGTCAAACTTCTAAAAGTTTAAAAGACGTTAACCGAATTGACATTATCATCCACCGTTTCTTCCACCCCGAGCCCACCAGCCCGCCCTTCAGCCCCAAATCCTTCCCGCAAAAGCACAAATAACTAGTCCCTCAAGTAACAATTCTCACGAAAGCCTGCTTTCTCGGCAACAATCCAAAATAAAATCAGGATTGTAGAAAGCCGCGTTTCGAACAAAAGGGGCACATAAGGCGTCGCACACACAGACACACAACCCTTTATCCTTTGCCCTGTGGACACTTTAATGCAATTTCATCGAAGTCGCTCCAAGAACAGGTTAACCCATTGAGGGAAAATAACATTACAGATCCCCAACCTTAGGGCTATACAAGTTATGGTCAAGAAATAGGGTCATTAAGTCCGCACACTTGTCCAAGACCTGTTTCGATCTTGTTTCAACATTAGAGGCGTCGGGGTTGCCGTGGAGAGGAAGGAAAGGTGGTTCGAAGGGGTTTTTGTAAGGGTTTGTGGGAGATATCGTGATATCGACGAGAATAAATTGGGGGTTTCCAGTGGAAATATTGTAGAATTTAGAGAAAAAAAAAAACACGGAAAAGTAGCTGTGTTTTTTTATTTTAGTTTATTCCAAGACAGAATTTTACAATGAATTCATAATAGGTACATAATTGATTTCTAGCACAACTTAATTACATAATTTGTATTTTAATTATTTAATTATTGTGTAAATTTATTAGTATTAATCGTGTTAATAGCAAATAAATTAACATTTATAAATCTAGAAAATGCATTTTGTCATACTTAGCTCTTCTCTGTTGATTAAAGCTTAGAATATCTTTCTAAAAAAAATTTTATAAAAAAAAATTCTTGACGAAAATAAAGAAATCCAAACATTATTCCAGAAAAATATTGAAGAAAAAGTTCAAAAACAATAATTTTAATCAAACCTATAAATTAGCACTAGCGAAATTTATTATGACAATGAATTTTTGATTAAAACTCTCCCATTTTTTTACTATTTAAAACCCAAATATAGAAAGAAACTTCTTAAAACATTCTTTCATCTTCACATTTATTGCCTTAATAGTTCATTCAGTACCTAAATGTCAATATATTTTTTGAAAGTAAAAATATTTCTCCACGACAAATAGATTACGAGTAGCACATTTAATTTGAAACATCTAAAATCATAGATAAAATTTTACAAGTTGCGCTTTGAGTAATAAAATATTACCACACTCGTGTGTTTACAGTTCTTGGCCAACAGCTCAATGTAAAAAAAAATGTGGCAATAAAAATAGATAATGTAGAACATCAGGATGATTTCAAGAAGAAACTCGCAAAAATAGATATTTTCAACATTAATTTTATAGATGAATTGAAGAAATTATTTTTCTACGACCAGTTTTTCGTATTTTTTTAAATTCTGAGGACCGAGCCGCAGGCGAGAGTTAATCTAAAAATGAATTATTGTCACTTGGAAATGCATCTAAATATCAACTTATTTTGAAAGAAACTAATATTTATGTTTGTCATCAAGTTTTGCTTCTTTTAAATCTATATTCTGATCAGTACTTCTTTACTTTTCATTAATTTCTTCAAAGCCTTCAAAGCAGTCAGAAAGATTACAAAAACCGTATTACAAACTTCGGAACAATTTTTCGAATTTTTCTAAATCTTGAAAACCGAGCCGCAGACGAGAGTTAATTTAAAAATTAATTTTTGACACTTAAAAATTCATATAGCTAAATAAATATATATTTTCAAAGGGACTAATATATATGTTCGTCATCAAGTCTTGTGTTTTTAGATCAATAATCTAATTAGATTTCCTTTACTTTTTATTAATGTTTTCAAAGTCCTTATAACAAATGCTAGTTCACATTTGATTGTTAATTAATTGTACTAACATTCGGTTGAATTTAACTGCTAAAACCAAAAACAATTAGTATTTAATTTCGCGAAATTATAATTACAATTTGACACAATCAGTAAAAATCCATATCTGTCTTTTAACGGAAGAAAGTAACTAAATATCTGCTGCATTAAGTCTAACTGACTTTCATATTAAACTTAGTTAATTAAAGCAAACAATTAACTAATTCTAAGTACGTTAAATAACATTGTCATTTTCGATGAATATATCACTTACAATTAATTACGATTAATCATACTTACTTGCTAATGAATTAATTTTTCCGTTCAATAAATTACAAGTAATTTAGGTTAAAGAAAATTTAATTTCAGTAAATTGCACGTAAGTATGCTTGATTCTTATCAATCGCATTAGATTGCTCACTAATTGGACTGAAATTCGGTTGAACCGGACTGCTAGAAGCAAACTGGCCGTAGAATTAGTGTTAGTTTAATTCTGTTTAATTTCATATAATTACTAGAAACCTACAACTGCCATTTAGCGAACCAAAGTAACTCAGTAACTATGCATCAGTTGACATTAGTTCTAACTGACTTTAATTACGTTTAATTAATTAGAAGCAACACAATTAACTAACTGTAAGTACGTTAAATAACATTATCATTTTGGATCACTTACAGTTAATTACGACTAACCACAATTCATTTCTAAAAAATGAGCCTTTACGTTCAATAAATTACAAGTAATTTAGGTTAATTATAAAGGTTTTTTGATGACAAGATTCTTTCGTCTACCGAACGAATTTTTGTAGTATCTAAAGTTAATGTAGAAAAAAGATCTAAAATTTTATAAAACTATTGTTCACAAGAAACATTAAATTCAGTAAATTGTACGTAAGTGCTCACTAATTGGACTGAAATTCGGTTGAATCTAACTGCTAAAAACACAATTTTCTAGAAGTTATAATTACTTTCGATTAATTCTATTTAATTTCATATAATTACTAGAAACGTACAACTGGCATTTAAGGAACCAAAGTAACTCAGTAGCTATATATCAGCTGTCGTTAAGTCTAACTGACCTCAATTAAGCTTAAATAATAATTAGAAGCAACACAATTAACTAATTGTAAGTTACGTTAAACAACATATCACTTACAATTAATTATGATTAACCAAAATTAATTTCTAAAAAATGAACCTTTAGGTTCAATAAATTACAAGTAATTTACGTTAATTATAAAGGTTTTTTGATGTCAGAGCGAATTTTTGGAGTATTTAAATTTAATGTAGAGAAAGATCTAAAATTCGACAAAATTATTCTTTACTAGAAAATTTAATTTCAGTAAATTTCACGTAAGTATGCTTAATTGTTATTAATCACATTAGATCGCTCACTAATTGGACTGAAATTCGGTTGAATCGGACCGTTAAAAGCAAACTAGCCGTAGAATTAGTGTTTAGTTTCAAGAGATTATAATTACTTTCGATTAATTTTGTTTAATTTCATATAATTACTAGAAACTTACAACTGGCATTTAGCGAAGCAAGTAACTCAGTAGCTATACATCAGCTGTCATTAAGTTTAACTGACTTCAATTAAGCTTAATTAATTAGAAGCAACGCAATTAACGAATTATAAGTACGTTAAATTACATCATCATTTTGGATCACTTACAGTTAATTACGACTAACCACAATTAATTTCTAAATAATGAGCCTTTACGTTCAATAAATTACAAGTAATTTAGGTTAATTGTAAAAGTTTTTTGATGACAGATTCTTTCGTCTACCAAACGAATTTTTGCAGTATCTAAAATTAATGTAGAAAAAACATCTAAATTTCTATAACACTATTGTTGACAAGAAAATTTAATTTCAATAAATAGCACGTAAGTGCTCACTAATTAGACTGAAATAATGTTGAATCTAACTGTTAGAAGCAGAAACTGAGCGTAGAATTAGTGTTTATTTTCTAGAAATTATAATTACATTCGATCAATTCTATTTAATTTCATATAATTACTAGAAACGTACAACTGCCATTTAGGGAACAAAAGTAACTCAGTAGCTATATATCAGCTGTCGTTAAGTCTAACTGATTTCAATTAAGCTTAATTAATTAGAAGCAAAACAATTAACTAATTGTAAGTTACATTAAACAACATATCACTTACAATTAATTACGATTAATCAAAATTAATATTTAAAAAATGAGCCCTTAGGTTCAATAAATTACAAGTAATTTAGGTTAATTATAAAGGTTTTTTGATGTTAGAGCGAATTTTTGTAGTATTTAAATTTAATATAGAGAAAGATCTAAAATTCGACAAAATTATTATTTACTAGAAAATTTATTTCCAATAAATTGCACGTAAGTGTGCTTAATTGTTTTTAATCACATTAGATTTCTCACTAGTTGGACTGAAATTTGGTTGAATCTGACTGCTAGAAGCTCAAGCTCACCGTTAAATTTTTATCTAATTTCAAGGAATTATGATTACTTTCGATTAATTCTGTTTAATTTCCTACAATTACTTGAAACTTATACCTCCCGTTTATTGAAAGAAAGTAACTCAGTAGTTATAGTTCAACTATCATTAAATATAACTGACTCTAATTAAGCTTAATTAATTAGAGCCAACAATTAAGTAATTGTAAGCACGGTAAGAACAATATCATTTTGGCTAAATATATTAATTGCAGTCAATTACGGATAGTCACAAATAATTTCTAAAGAATTAGCTTTTACGTTCAATGAATTACAAGTATTTTAGGTTAATTATAAATGTTTTTTGTTGTCTACGAAAGAGAATTTTTGTAGTATCTAAAGTTAATGAAGAATAAAGATTTAAAATGCTTCAAAACAATTGTTTAAAAGAAAATTTAATTTTAGTAAATTGCACGTAAGTATGCTCAATTGTTATTAATCACGTTCGATTGGTCATTAATTGGACTGAAATTCGTTAAATCTAACTGCTAGAAGCAAAAACTGATCGTAGAATGAGTGTTTATTTTCTAGAAATTATAATTACTTTCGATTAATTCTATTTAATTTCATATAATTACTAGAAACGTACAACTGCCATCTAGGGAACCAAAGTAACTCAGTAGCTATGTATCAGCTGTTGTTAAGTCTAACTGACTTCAGTTAAGCTTAATTAATTAGAAGCAACACAATTAACTAATTGTAAGTTACGTTAAACAACATATCACTTACAATTAATTACGATTAACCAAAATTAATTTCTAAAAAATGAGCCCTTAGGTTCAATAAATTGCAAGTAATTTAGGTTAATTATAAAAGTTTTTTAATTTCAGAGCGAACTTTTGTAGTATTTAAATTTAATGTAGAGAAAGATCTAAAATTCGACAAAATTATTCTTCACTAGAAAATTTAAGTTTAGTAAATTACACGTAAGTACACTTAATTGTTATTAATCACATTCGATTGGTTGGTCACTAATTGGACTGAGACTTGGCTGAATCTGACTGTTAGAAGCAAAAGCTCCCCATTTAATTATTATTTAATTTCAAGGAATTTTAACTGATTTAGATTAATTCTGTTTAATTTTCTACATTTACTAGAAATCTACATCTGCCATTTAGCGAAAGAAAGTAACTCAGTAGCTATATATCAGCTGTCATTAAGTCTAACTGACTTCAATTAAGCTTAATTAATTAGAAGCAACACAATTAGCTAATTGTAAGTAGGTTAAAAAACATTATCATTTTGGATGACTTAAGTTAATTACGATTAAACACAATTAATTTCTAAAAAATTAGCCTTTACGTTCAATAAATTACAAGTAATTTAGCTTAATTATAATGGTTTTTTGATGTCATATCTTTAGTCTACTGAGCGAATTTTTGTAGTATCCAAAGTTAATGGAAAAAAAGAATCTAAAATTCCACAAAATTATTCATCACAGGAAAATTTTATTTCAATAAGTTGCACATAATTACGTTTAGTTGTTATTAATCAAATTAGAATGCTCACTAATTGGACTGAAATTTGGTTGAATTTGACTACTAGAAGCAAGAGCTCACCGTTAAATTATTATTTAATTTCGAGGAATTATAATTACTTTAGATTAATTTTGTTTAATTTTCTACAATTACTTGAAACTTACGTCTACACTTTAGCGAAAGAAAGAAACTCAGTAGTTATAGTTCAACTATCATTAAATCTAACTGACGCTAATTAACCTTAATTAATTAGAGCCAACAATTAAAAAATGGTAACTAGGTTAAATAACATTATCATTTTGGCTATATATATATATGAATTGCAGTTAATTGCAATTAACCACAAATAATTTCTAAAAAAGTAGCCTGTAGGTTAATTAAAAAGGGTTTTTGATGTCAGATTCTTTCGTCTACCGAGCGAATTTTTGTAGTATCGAAAGTTTATGTAGAAAAAAATCTAAAATTCTACAAAATTATTCTTCACAAGAAAATTTAATTTCAGTACACTGCACGTAAGTACGCTTAATTGTTATTGAACACAATAGGATGTTCACTGATTGGACTGAGATTTGGTTGAATCTGAGTGGTAGAAGTAAAACTTAACCACAAAATTGTGAGGAATAAGGAACTCTAATTGAATGCGATTAATTCTGTTTAGTTTCCTACAATTACTTGAAACCTGCATTTGCAGTTTAGCGCAAGAAAGTAACTCAGTAGTTATAGTTCAACTAAAATTAAATCTAACTGACTCTAATTGAGCTTAATTAATTAGAGCCAACAATTGAGTAATTGTAAGTTGGTTAAATAACAATATCATTTTGGCTAAATATATTAATTGCAGTTAATTGCGATTAACCACAAGTAATGTCTAAATAATTAGCCTTTGCGTTTAATAAATTACAAGTATTTTAGGTTAATTATAAATGTTTTTTGTTGTCTACGAAAGATAATTTTTGTAGTATTTAAAGTTAATGTAGAATAAAGATCTAAAATTCTACAAAACTGTGGTTTAGGAAATTAAATACGCTTAATTATTATTAATCACATTCGATTGGTCATTAATTGGACTGAAATTTGATTGAATCTGAGTGCTAGAAGCATAAGCTCAGTGTTAAATTACTACCTAATTTCAAGGAATTATAATTGATTTCGATGAATTCTGTTTAATTTCTTAGAGTTACTAGAAACCTTCATCTGCCGTTTAGCGAAAGAAAATAACCCAGTAGTATATCAGCTGCCATTAAGTCTAACTAACTCTAATTAAGCTTAATTAATTAGAACTAACAATCATCACTCTTAAAGAATTAGCCTTTATGTTGAATAAATTACAAGTAATTTAGGTTAATTATAATTGTTTTATATGGTACAATTTATTTAAAAATAACTAATATCTATCTTCGTCTTCAAGTCTTGCATCATTTAAATCTATAATTTGAACAGATTTCTCTTTATTTTTATTAATTTAATTAATTTCCTCAAAGTTTCTGTAAAAAGCACTAACTTCTTTTACACACGAAGTATAGAGATAGTTTTTCTATGACCACCGCTAAACAATCAGACAGTTTAAAGAAGGAGCACCACAACCTTCAAGGCCATTTTTCGAATTTTTCTAAATGCTGTAGACCGAGCCGCATTCGAGAATTAAAGTAAAAATGAATTTTTGACACTTGGAAATGCATATAAATTTCAATTTATTTTGAAAGAAACTAATATTTATATTTGCCATCAAGTTTTCAATATTTTAAATCTATAATCTGATCAGAACTCCTTCACTTTTTATTAATTTCTTCAAAGTCCTTACAACAAATGCTAACTTGTTTTACGGTTGAAGTGAAAAAATGGTTTTTCGAATTTTCCCATATGTTGACGAACGAGCTGCAGACGAGATTTAAATTTATAATCTGCTCATATCACCCTTTTGTTTTAATTTATGTCCTCAAAATCTCTACAACATACGCTAATTTGTTTTACAGACACAGTGAAGAAATGGTTTTTCTACGACCATGTTTACAATCAGGTAGTTTAAATAAGTAACATAAAAAACTTCAATGCAATTTTTTGAATTTTTGCAAATGCTGTAGACCGAGCCACAGGCGAGATTTAATATATAAATGAATATTTGACCCTTGATAATATCTGTAATCTCCCTTTGCTTTTAATTAATTTCCTCAAAACATTTTAAAACGAACACTTATTTTTCACAAGTTGAGTGAGTATTAAATAAAAAAAAGTATGTGTATGAGTTTGAAGAACTTGAAAATAGTTATTCAAATTTTTAAATAACATCCTGATATATTTTTTATCTTTTTCATTTTGACAGCATAGGTATATATCATAAAATTTTCACACACACATCAGTTCAAAATTTCCAAGAGTACCAAAAGCAATTAAAAATTTCAAAAACGTCTCTTCGTTTTGTTGTTGTTAATAATGTCTAGAATCTGAAATATTATCCTAGAACTACAAAATCGCAAGGCTCAACACTGGATGCACACAAATAATAACCATATTAAACTTGTTATTTATTGTTAAGTGAACGCTTTATTGAATTATGTAACGATTAAGTCAATTACTGTTTTTGACATTTAAATAAATACGAGTACTCAGAGATGTGGAAAATAATTCACCATCAGCTAGTTCTTCACTTGAGAATTAAGGCATCGATTTTCAGGAAAACGTTCTTAACGCTAATAATGGTCATTTTCAGAAAGGAAAATTGTATTGTATTTGTAATCTGCTTTATATACAATGATTTCAGGAGTGGCACAAGATTCCAACCCAGTTCTGTTATCGTTCCTGATTTTCATAAGTGATGTGCGCGCTGTAATATTATTCAACAGAAAGTGTTTTATATTGAAAATTCCATGGAAATGTAATGATAAATTTCTTAGTTGCTACAACGTCCATAATTTAGGATTATTTATAGAAATTACCGAGACTATTAATAATACTTTTGGCACATCATGGCTGATATGCATAAAATTAAGTATTTACTGAAAAGTAAAAACTTTAAGTAAAAGCAAATGCTCAATAGTAAATACTAAAAGTAGAAGTTCTTACTAAAATTCGTATGCATAAACTTATACTTATACTATTAAGTAAATACTTTAAATTTTCCAGTAAATACTTAGAATAAAAAAAAAATAGGCGGTGTCACTCAATGATGACAAAATCTTCCCGACATTAAAGCCGTGTGTGCGTATTTTGTAAGTGAGACCTACATAAATCCCCCTATTCTATTAAAATGAGTTCTTCTGAATCTGAATCAGAAATTATAGAATCTGCCGAAAAGAGTAATAAGCAAGAACAATTTGTTTCATTGCTTAAAAAGTGGCGGATTTTATTAAGTAAGTCGCAAACTCCAGCGAAAAGAGTACAAAAGAAGGAAGCTTTAAAAGAATTTTCAAATGCTTGCCTAAATAATTGTGGGGAACAACTCACTCACGAAAAAATATTTAAAAAAATTAACAATATGAAGACGGAACTAAAGAAGAAATCAGATATGAATAGGACCGGAAATAAAAAAAACGTGCTTAAATCCTGGGAGGAAACCTTATTGAAATTAATAAATGGCACTAATGAAAAAAATCCCACGATTTATCGAATTCCAGGCATGTTAACGTTTTAATGACGTTATTACTTCGATGATGTGTGCAAAAATTTATAGCAATACTGTTATCAGGTGCTGCAGCTGCCGGAACTTCGAAAGAAGTGGAGGCAGTAGAATTGAATTCCGCCCATATAACTACTTTGCCATTGCCACCCAAAAGAAAGTGTACATCTACAGAACTAGCAGCAGAAACGGATGAAACTAGAGTTCTATCGCTTAGCGAGTTGCAAAGGCTAGTGTTATTGGAACAGTTAAAATTAATAAAAATGCAACAAAAAGAAATTGAAAATAAAAGAGAAAGGGAATAATTTTGTACGTCGTTAGAAGAGTTTTTTCTGTTGTTTCTGTTTTATTAAAATAAATATGTTAGTAAAAAAAATGTTCTTTATCTTTGGGCATACAAAATTTGAGCCAATTCATTTCTGCGTTGAATTCCTTGAATTGGATTGTGGTTTTCGTGTTCTACAATTTCATCATCTTCTTCAAGAAGAATATCAGGAAAGTCGTTTACATCATTTACAAATTTAGAAACGTTATGCAGAACAAAACAAGAAACTATCAATTTTGGTATTCTAGACAAACGAACCCTAATATCATTCATCAAAATTGGAAATCGTTTTTTCACTTGACCGAAACATCTTTCGATAATCACTCTGTTTCTTTTGTGCATGTTATTAAAGTGTATTTCAACCTGGTTTCTTGGGTTTCTGTAGGGAGTTATCAACCAAGGAGCAACGGCATAACCCGAGTCACCTAAGAGGATGGCTTGTCCTTGATATCTCGAAATAATGGGTAATACTGAAGAATTTCTCCAAATTCTACTATCATGCACAGAACCTGGCCACGTGGCATCAACACTTGTAAACCATTCTCTGCTATTACATGTAGCTTGTACGTTTATTGAAGCAAACTGCTTCCTGCATATGTATTCATCTCCATGTTCTAAAGGTTTTTTAATTTTAATCTGAGTGCAATCTAGAGCGCCAATAACAAAAGGAAAATTAAATGCTTCTTGCCATTGGTGTCTAGCTGCGTCGATTTCAGCCTGTTCTGCCGGAAATTGAATCCACTGATTTACCTTTTCGTAGATTTTTTCACTAACAAATTTTACGTTTCTGGAGACTGAACTTTGATGGGTACCACTGTCCTCACCAACACCAACTTGAAAACCAGGATCACCGACATACCTTAAAAATATTTGTATTTTTTGTTTTGGTGTCAAAGCACCTCCCATTCGTTCATTGTTTTCGCCCAAAAACACGTCGGCTAGGTACTCTACGTTGTCTTCTTCAAATCGGTACATAGCTTTATAAGTAGAAGCACCAGCTTGCCTTCTAGCCTTATAAATTTTTCGTCGCCGAATGGGCAGCATGAATTGAGCCATTTTGAACTTTATTCACGTCAATCAATTCACGACTCATGATAATTTGATTTAATTTCTCTTAGAACAAATAAAACAGTAACTGTTAAAATAAGATCGATTTTGGCACATGGCGGGGCTGGTACCTGCTAAGATAAGAGTGATTTTGGCAAATGTGATACCCTCTAAGAAAAGAGAGACAGGGTGGGCGGTACAAATACCTGCTAAAATAAAATTGACTTTACCAAATGAGATACCTTCTAAGAAAAGAGAGGCCGAGTAGGTGGGGCTAGTACCTGTTAAGATAAGATTGCTTTTCACAAATGACGTATTCTCTAAGATATTTAATTAAATTATTATAAGAAAAGACACTAGGGGCTCCAAAGCATTTTCAAATTCTTTCTAAACAGGAATACCTAGAACTTCAAGATTGTTTTAAATTTTTGAAAGAAAAAACAGGCTTCCAAAATTTACTCAAAAACAGGTCAGGTCAGAATTTTCCAAAAATAGAACACCAAAGTCACCCAAAATTGTTTTCAAGCATCTCATATAGCAGCTTGAAAAAAATTAAGTTTTAACTTGTGAAATCAAGTAGATACTATTTATTATGCATATTGATCTGAGTATTTACTGGAAAATTTAGTAAATGCTGGAAAAATTTTAACCTAGCTAGCATGTAGTATATACTTTTTAGTTTAAACTAATTTTTATGCATATAAACACTAGTACATACTTAAAATTTTCAGTATTAAGTATTTACTAATTTTTATGCATATCAGCCCATATTCTAAGTTAAAATATTGTCTTGGTGTCTTCAAATAGGAATTTAATTTACTAGAAACTGTGCAGCGTAAGTTCATGGAAAGGACATTGTATTAAATTCCAGTTTATTAAAAATTCTAAAATTAATGTTTTCAAAGTTAGAAATGATAATAGTTCAGAATTTTTGAGTTTTTGCGTGAAATATTTTTGTTTTTGTCTATATCACCTCTTAACCAAAATAAGTGTGGGAAACAACTTAAAATATTGACGCTGATATTTCTAATATCTAATCATTATTGTCAAATGTCATCGTCTTTAGAAAATTGTACTCAGCACTACTTGCACGTTTAAATTTAACAAACTTGAACATTTGAAAGACACAATTTGGAAATACGTATCTAATATTTCGTTAGACACGAAAATGTGTCAAAATCCTCAACAGCTTGTTCGTGATCAAACACTATAAATCTATTACAGCTGAATGCTGTTATAATGTATGCGAAGCACGATCCAGAAAGACGAGTGAAGGCAGATTGGATTAAATATTTACGTCTCGTACTATAATCATGCTATGTGGATCGAATTTTTACAGCATTCTTCCATGGGCAAGCAGACACGAAGAATTTGTAAAGAGTGCTCTCTACTTCAGACATACCTCGGTTAATGCTTATTTAGAACATTTTTTTGAAATTTGAGTGTATTATAACAAAATCGAGACGCAGTTGCGATGTTTCAATTTTCGAGATTTTTGGTAGGCAAATCAATTTGATAGTTTTGACAAGAACCCAAGACTCAAAAGTATTGTTTTGTTTATACCTGGTTCGTCCCCACAAAGAGAAGATTAACCCAGTGGAGAGTTAACATCTGAAACGAGTTTAGGGTAGAATTTGTTAAGAAACTAGGTAACCATAATCATAAGCTCTTCATCATTTTAAGGGTGAGCTAAAGCATATTCCAACATAGGGAAATACATATAAACTTCTGCTCAAGTTTTTGCCAAAAGTATACGTCCGATTGTAATAAACTTCACACCGTTGAAATGATCGTAAAAACCCCTACCCAGACTGCTTTTCCGTTTTTTAAATTATGTTGTCAAAAAAACTACAATGCGTTAAAATTGTGATGACTGAGATTATCTGGTTTTCGCTATTTATGGATCAATTTTACATTTTCAAATAGATACATTACTAGAAATTGTATTAAAAAATCCATCGCGCTTTACAGAAATAAAATATCTTAAGAAATAATTGAGTAAACAGGGGCAGAATACTTAAAATGTGTGGTCAAACAAACTTTAGCCATTTTTCTGGTCCATTCAAATCTATAACAGGTAACCGATAGAGTCCGTCCTTTTAAACCTCTCATAATCCGACAATAAAATTGTATGAGAGTGTGCAGCCTCTAAGGTATTCTAAATTTAATCTGGAAGCTCCTGACGAAATTTATTTTATGATGAAACTTGCCAGACATTTTTTTTTTTTCAGAAATTCTTTAAATGACCATTTTATTTTATGTTGTATCATTTTAAATTTATTATCGCATAGTTCTGGATCTCAATACATACGTACTTCACAAATTTTTGGATAAAGCATACCATATTTTAATTAGGAAAAAATATATACACAATTGGATTAGTCTTTAATTTTACCTGAGAACGGTTACTTTTGGTATATTATTCAGAAGTAAAGTTTTTCTAAAGATATTTGGAAACAGAGGTAATCACTTTATGAGTGTCATTAATTAATCCCTGGTCAACCTCCAACTGCCTGCAATTGAACTTAATCTCCATAAATGTACCCGAGTAACCTGCTTTTTCGGGGTTGGTTTCCAGAACCGTATTTATACAGGGTGAGTATTATAATAACGGGACCCTGACCAATAGAGAGCGGATTTCTAGGTTTAATGCTTTTTGTGAAAAATGTAAGCACTTCAAAACTTTTTTATATCTGTAACCATCATACAATTTGGAGTCATTTGACACATTTTTTTTTATGCTTATTTGCTTTTTTTTCAATTTTATGCATATTAAAACTTATATGCTTATTTAATGCTTTTTTCGACGAATATGAGTTTTAATGCATATTTTGTTCAAATGCGGGCCTTGTCGGGATGACAAACACTTGTTAGTTAGCCGTATCGTATCGTATGCATTTTACCTGGACTTGACCATTGAAGTACACTTACTCAAGACCCTTTCTGTGAATAGGTTCCGGTCGTTTGGGAAATAAAATTTTATTATAGGATTGGAAAAATACTCCATAGATTTTATGACTTTAAATCCTTACTTCCGTTGATAATTAATTAAAGCTTTTAACCAGATGTTCTTTTTCGGCATTTTGCGTCAAGACCGTTGAAGATTTTCTAGGAAAAAGGATTATTGTACCCAACTACCTACCTTAAAATTTTTCTAATGGAAACTTTTAAGTAAATGAACCGTTTATTTCACAACCAGCAGTCTATCGCATCTGTCGTAGTACAGTGTTATACGTGGTTCTCCCTTGTTACATGTTGAGTTCTTTTTGGTAATATTACTAATATTTTAAAAGAATGCCGAAAGTAAAATCGACGCCGGATGAGTGGATAAGGGATTTTCCAGAATTAAAATTAGAAAACAACAAAATATTCTGGAGAGCTTGTGTGAAAACCGTAAGCCCATTAATTTTTTTTTATCCATTTTCCTGTGTTAATTCTGTATATGTACGTTGTTTTAGATTCAAAGTGATAAAAAATATAACGTGACGCAACATGTCAGAACGACTCTTCATGTAGAAAGGAAGAAAATGTTTCTAAAATCAAACAGCAGACCATACATGAATCTGTTGCATCTACTTCCACAAAAGATGAGCAGTTTCAGTTTAATTTCGATTTATGTAAAATAATGATCCAGTCCAATATACCTTTAAAAAATTGGAGAAAGGCCCTCTTCAAGAATTCCTTGAAAAACACTGCAATCGACATATTCCGGTTGAAAGTACTCTCCGAAAAAATTATGTAGGCCCAGTGTTCCAGCAAGTTTACAACGAAATTAAACATCACGTTGGAGATAATTATTTATGGTTCGCTGTCGATGAAACAACCGATAGTTGTGGAAGATACGTGGCAAGTTTAAGTGTTGGAATCTTAAATGAAAATTTCCCTAGTCGAGGGTATGTAGTAAGTTTGAAAATGTTAGATAAAACAAATGGCAATACGATTACCAGATTTGTAAATGACAGTCTTACGTCACTATTTTTGCCAAATGCCGTACCGGCGAATACAATTTTATTGATGATCTCGGATGCAGCTCGTTATACGTTGAAAGCAGGGAATAATCTAAAAATATTGTACCCCAATTTAATTCACTCTACTTGCATTGCCCACGGTTTAAACAGAGTGGCTGAAGGAATACGTTTGCAGTTTCCTACTGTTAATAAATTAGTGGCAAATGGTAAAAAGATTTTTGTTAAAGCCCCACTAAGAGTGCAACATTTGAAGGAAAAATTTCCAAACATACCATTGCCCCCAGAGCCGATTATAACGAGGTGGGGAACATGGTTACAGGTTACAGGCCACATTTTATTATGACAAATATATCAAGGAATTTGAGGAAGTAGTTACGGAGTTTAGCGAAGATTCTTCTCAATCGATTAAAGATTGCATAAATATTTTGGAAAACAAAGATTTGCGACAAGATCTAGCTTTTCTAAGAAGCAATTATCAATTCGTATGTGAGGTAATAAAAGAGTTAGAAAAACCCAACATGTTGTTGGTAGATGCCATAAACTTAGTGAAAGAATTTAAACAACAAGCAAACGCAGTAAGGGGTGATATTGGTACTAAAGTATGTCAAAAACTTGACGAAGTGTTAAATAAAAATGAAGGTTTCGGTGTTCTTTCCGACGTTGCTCGTGTTTTACAAGGCCAGAAGGTGGAAAATTTGGAGTTAGATTCAACATTAGTTGCAAAATTCAAATTTGCGCCAACAACGAGTGTGGATGTTGAACGCACATTCTCCAATTTTAAACACATTTTAAATGATCGGCGAAAAAATTTTACAGTGGACAACTTGGAACATATTACAATCATAAATTGTTTTAAAGAAAACTGAAATACGTGTGTAAAATATAAAGTCTAGGATTATTGTAATAATATTTTATCCAAAGTTCTAAGAAGTGTTCTTTGATTTGTAATATGATTATGTTTTTAACGCTTTTTTGCTTGAAATAAAACTTTTTTAATGAAAGTGTTATGCTTAATTAATGCTTTTTTGCTTAAAATAAAACTTTTTTATTGAAAATGTTGTGCTTATTTAAGCGCTTATTCTTAATTTTTTTGTGCTTATAAATCCGCCCTCTAATAAGTACTATGGGACAAATACGTCAAAAAGTTTCCGAAGATAAAAACTCCAAGATGTAAAATCTTACATAGGACATGCTTTCAGAAGGACGTCGGTGATTTTGTTGGCAAATACTGGAGTTGAGTTATTTATTCCTTAACAAAAAATCTATTTGCATTTGCATTAAAATTCTTTTGCTTTAAAAACAGCTGATAAAACTGATAAAACCAATGGAAAAATTCCTAAGTTTATTTCCACCGTTACTTAGGCTAAACTCGTGCGGAACTGTGCAAAGTTTTTTTATTTTAATATCTCAATCTTCAGTTTAAAAAATTTTGGGAGCGAATAAGCTCCACCCTTATCGAGTGACATTAGTACAAGATGTAAAAGAAAAAGAATTTCCCAGAAAAATACAATTTTGCAATTTTATACAACATCAACTAGTTGGACAACAATTTTTTATTCGAAGTTTTGTTCAGCGATGAAGCAAGATTTGGCAATAACGGGGTTGTTAATCGACACAACTGTCACTATTACTCCCAAAATAACCCCCACTGGATCAGAACAGCTCATTTTCAAAATGTTTATTCCATAAATGTGTGTGAGACGTTTGCAAATAAGTGGATTGGCAGAGGCAGTGTGAATGCATGCCCCCCTCGTAGTCCCGACTTAACACCTTTAGATTTCTTCCTCTGGCGGGTTGTAAAAGAACAAGTTTACCAAAGTTTTATTCGTAATTGTGAAGATTTAGATATCTGTTGTGTTGCATTGAAAATTGGTCAAGGTCCCGTTATTATAATACTCACCCTGTATATTTCGTTAGAAAGATCAAGTACTTATTGATAAACGTTTATTTAAGAATTTAACTGTGTATGTTGTTCTGAAAATCATTCAAATAACCCTTACTAATCACCCTGAATTTGCAAATAAAAGAACCGTTACTACCTCGGTAGCTTTCAGTTGATAGGAACATTTCGCTGTGATCAGTCACCGGTAGTAAAATTAAATAAACACACCAAAGAATTTAACAGTCAAAAATTTAGTGCCAATGCCATCGACGTAATCAGATATCAAATAAAAACGATTGGTCAAAATGAGTGGTTCAATTGTGCTAAAAAAGTCGTTTCAATAGTTTAAATTTGACGGCGTGTCCAAAATAACAAAATAAAAATTCCACACAATCGGTGAGGAAGAATGGAAGGCTGTCAGCAAAGATGAATTCCGATTTTTCAAAATGTAGAATTTATCACTCCACCCTGTATTTCTTACACAATATATATATTAATGATTAACGAAAAAACTGGTATGCAGAGAAGAGCTTTTTGTATGACAAGTCGTTAATTAATGCGGCAGAATTATTGACTTAACGTTTGATTGTATTTTAGATCTTTTCAGAGTAGATAATAAATGCTAAACAGCACTAAAACCTAACTATATTAACATGCAGGATAAAGTAGGAGATTACTTAGTATTGTCAAAATTACAATACTTTTAATATGATAAAATTATTTGTAAATTTTGGTCATTTTTGTAACACCCTGTGCAGCATTTCTGGTCTTTCACAATCGACTGACACACCTATTTAATAAATTTTACAACTATAAATTTTTAAGACTTATGCTTTACTTAAAATAGATATGTTATTGTCTAATAATTCGTTTTATAATACTGATGATTACTGCTAAATAATTTTACATAATACTTTCCAATTCAGTTCAAAATTCAAAATTCCAAAGTGCCATTTTCGCCGTTTCTACCACCAAAATCAAAATCCTCCTCTTTGTCGCGTTTCTTATCCTTGCAATTAAAAGCCAAAACTTGATAAGACATAAACTGAGCAAAAACCCCTTTCGAAGGTACATAAAGCCCTTGATAGATAAACCTGTGCGGAAAAACTTTCCCCAGAACGATCCCCCCGTCGCTGCGAACTCTTCCAATGTATAAATCCTGGCCCAAAACTTTCCCACCCCCCACCAAATTATGGTCAGTCAACAAGTGCAAATCTTCGCTTTTCGTGCTAACCCATTCGAACGCCTCTTTATCAGAACTACACAAAATCTAAAAACAAAAAAATCAAAAATTACCAAAAAATACAAATTTTCATAAACTCACGTTGATTATAGTGAATGGATCATTCTTGACTTCCCGCGTGATCCCCAGTGACGTAATCCTCGCCGTCCCACTACTCGGCAAAATCATCCCGGCAAAAACCTCGTTGATTAGCTTCAGTTGCACCAACCCCACGTAAAAAATTTCGCCGGAGACGTCTCGGCCGCCGGGGATTGCATCTTCAGGGATCGTTCCGTTGTACAAAGTCCAGTGATAACCTGGAATTGCGACGACTGCCACTAATGGAAAGATTAATGGTCGAACTTACTGCAGTTGCCACTGGTGAATTTCGTGTCCATAAACACGCAGGGTAGGAGTGAAAGGAAGACGAGTGCTCCAGCTGCCATTTTAATTAATGAATGGTTCGATGTTTACATAGTTAATTTATTGTACCAATCCTGAAAATTTGCATCTATTAATAAATACTTGGGGGTTATCTTTGAGGTTAAATAAAATGACCCCGTGACGGGTTTTCCATAATAATAATTAATTAAAGGAGAGGAGGCGTCAGTGTGGCTGAGGTTTGGTGAGACGACTGTGGCGAGGTTTGATTTTTATGGGGGTTTGGGTGGTAGTTTAAGTGGGAGTGGAGAGGAGAGGATATGATACATCTGGGGGTTTAAGACTGAAGCGAGCATTAATAAAAATTGTTTAAAATAAGGGTATGTTAAATACGGTTTGTTCGTAATCTACGATTAGGAGAAAATGGGTTTACTATATAGATGTTTGATGGTTATTTATGACTAGAGTGTATTTTTTAGGTCTAGAATTCTCCTATCGTCGTTATTTTGTGTAAAATCATAAGTAAGTATGATACTGAAATATACAGTGTGTCTATAAATGTATTTTTATTATCTTTTATTGTTTCGTTTTTTGGTGTCTTGGCGTCTATGATAAAAACGAAGCAGCTTAATATTTAAAAAAACTAAACAATGAAAACACTCAAGTCAGCAACAAAGGAAATGGACCAGACAATAAATACGGCAATGACTCTGGTAACAAACAAACAAAGAAAAGAGAAGAAATAAAGAATAGGAGAAGGAAACAAAAACAAAATCTTATACTCATGAAACATGTAACGTAAGGGGTATTTATGAAGAAGGAGCTATTAAAAACCTTATTAAGGAAATTAAAACATATAATATAGGCTTTTCTCCTTTTTATATTTACTTCAGGCATCGCAGCGAAATTTATATATTTAACCGAATTTAAAAAATTCTGTTTATTTAACGCCCATTTATTACTACCTAAAATTTTCAATTTCCTTCTTCATCCAAAGACAATGAGTTATTCTGCAAAGTGTGTGGAAAAGTTGTAAGTAAACATTTAAAATACTGAAGCTTGAATTATGTCCAGATTTTTGTTTCCTAGTTTAAGTGCGAAAAAAAATCACACTTTGAACAACACTGCAGTGGTGATGCACATAAAAATAACGAGAATAAATCCAGTAAATAGACTTTATTAATCATTAGTTCCGACATTGATTTTAGGCAATTTTGCACCGATTTATGTAGGGCGTTTACCGCAGCAAATATTCCATGGAATAAAGTTAGTTCTCCTGAGTTTAAAAATTTTATGCATAAATATACAGGAAGGCATTTACCCTCAGAAACCACTCTGAGAAAAAATCATTTACCAAAAGATTACGCTTTGGTGAGCACCAGAATTTTTATTTAAAAACTTTTTAACATAAATTTTATAATTTACAGGTAATTAAACAAATTAGAAATTCTATTGGCAATAATAATATATGGATTAGCGTCGATGAGACGACGGACAGATTAGGAAAATACATAGCCCATTTAGTAATTGGAAAGTTATCTTCTGAAGAAGCTGGCCGTCCATTTCTACTAGCTTTGAAGCAGCTTGATAAACCTAATAGCAACACAATCTCGAGATTTATAAACGAATCACTGGGAGTGGTATTGATAATTTTAAGCATTGAAATTATTATACGAGTAATTTATTTAATTGTTAATTTGCAGCTTTATTGTGGCCAAAAGGAACTGAATACAATAAGTTAAATGGTTTGTATCAGATGGTGCTTCATACATGATCAAAACTGGTACTAATTTGAAGGTGTTTTATGAAAATATAACACACTTAACATGTATGGCACATGGGTTACATTTAGTGTCTGAAACAATTAGACTGAATTATCCAGATGTCAATGGGATAATTAGCAATGTTAAGAAAATCTTTTTAAAAGCACCAATAAGAGTAGAGTTTTATAAAAACAGTTTACCAAATACACCTCTCCCACCTGAACCTGTATTAACCAGGTGGGGCACTTGGATTCAAGCAGCATTGTTTTATGCAGAACACTTTGATGTTTTAAAACAAGTCAGTAAATATATAATGGTTTTTTACCATCATTCTTATATTGAATATTTTTACGTTGTAATGTCATTTGAAGCCACAGATGCACAAAGCATTAAAAAAGGTCAAGAATTCCTGAATAAAGCAAACGTTAAAAATGAACTCTTGTACATTAAAACTCACCTTAAAATTATTGCTGATGATTAGAAATTATAGGTTTAAAATTAAACCAAAGTATGGAAATTGTGGAAAAAGTGTATGCATCTTTAAAAAACACACCAGGAAAGGTTGGGGGAAATGGCGTTCCAAAAATTATGTTCTCTATTAAAAAAGGATACAGGATACGATTTTATATGTTCAGTAAATAACGTAATTTGCGGTAATGGAAATGCTACCAACAATACATACATAAATGAAAACGTAGATTGTTCAATATTTAATTTTGCACCCATCACTTCTTGTGATGTGGAACGCACGTTTTCAAAACTTAAAAGTGTTTTAAGCGATCAAAGGTGTAAATTTACAACCGAAAATTTCGGGAAATATATAGTTTGCTTTTATAACTCATTTTAAATACCTGAATTAATATTTTACTTTTTGTTAAATGCGACTTGCTTTTGATCGCAATTTTTTTGCGATAACTTAGAATTGGTTTACGTAACTATAGATCGTTTGTTTAATAATAAGGGTAAAAGGGCAAAACCAAAATCTATACATTCTAAATATACATGCACCGACAGAAGAAAAAGAAGATGATGTAAAGGATGCATTCTATGAAGAAGTTGACAGAGTTATGGACAAAATACCAAAAAGAGATATCAGAATTGTAATGGGAGACGCAAATGCAAAAGTAGGGAGAGAAGAAATAGAAGGAAAACACAGTAAGCATAAGAATCGAACAACAATGGTCTAAGATTAATCGAATTGGCTATAGAAAGAAATATGAAGAAGATTAATCACGTACTGATCCAAGAAAATCATTCTAGATTAATACCATCAGTGAAATCGTGTCGACACAGATTTAGACCACTTTTTGGTAATGGCAAAGCTAAGGCAATGGAAAGGGGAAGACAAAGAGCACAGGAGGAATCACGAAGTAAGGTATAATACAGAAGAATTGCAAGCAGAGGAAATCAAAACAAAATATGAAGCATACATAGAAAGAAACCTCGAAAAGGAAGATCTTTCAAAAGAAAAAATACAAATACCAAATGGAACAATATAGAACGAATAGTAACAGAAGCGACAAAAAGACATGTGAGTAAAACAAAAGCAGGAGAAAAAAAAGAATGGTTAGATGAAGAATGCGAAGCAGAAATAAAACATAAAAAGTTACTCAGAATGAAAATGCTGCAGATAAGAAACGAAGAAAATAGAAGGAATTATAACAGTCAAAGAAAGATAGTTAAGCAAATATGTCGCAGGAAAAAAAATATATTTTTTAGAAAGACAAATAAAAACTGCAGAGGAAGTATACCAGAAGAAAGAGATAAGGAACTTTTAAAAAGACATACAAAACGTAAAGTCAACAAAACACGAATCTACGCAGTATATAAAAAATACAGAAGGCAACTTAATAGGCGACGATGAAGGAAAATTAAGAAGATAGAAATAGTACTTTGAACAAATAATAAATAGCGAAATCGGAGATCAGAGAGAAGAGCAAAAACAAGTGCTAAAAAAAGAAGTTTAAATAATGAAAGTATAGCAATACCAACAAGAGAAGGGATAGAGGAGATCATAAATCAGATGAGGAATAACAAAAATCCAGGGAAAAATGGAATTACAAAAGAAAACATAAAATATGGAGGTGACAAACTGAAAGACCATATCCAGCTGGTAATAAAGCAAATTTGGGAAACGGAAGAAATGCCGGATAAAAAGAGATGGCAGAAGAAGCTGCGAAAATTACCGTGGGATTTCGTTATTAGACGTTACGTACAAACTACTGGCATCGATAATAAAAAGAAGACTTGAAGCATATATTGAAGAAGCTCTAGGAGAATATCAAGGGGGCTTTAGAAAAGAAAGAGGGACAATCGATCAAATATTTTTGTTGAAACAAATCATGGTAGGAGACTACGAATATGAACTTCCTACTCTTTTCTTCGTGGACTTCAAAAGAGCTTACGATACGCTGAACAGGACGAAGTTAATAAACATATTGAGAGAACTAGATATTCCCGAAAAACTAATAAATCTAATAAAAATGTCATTGAAAAACACAATAAGTGGAGTAAAAGTAAAAGGAAAAATTAGTGACAGTTTGAATGTTAAACAAGGACTCAGACAAGGTGAACCGTTGTCAACAACTCTATTCAATCTGGTTCTAGAGAATAATACAAGAAAAAGTGATATAAATAGGAAGGGGCTACTATTCAATAGAAGCCATCACTGTCTATCCTACGCAGACGATTTAGTCCTACTAGCTAGGAACAGAAAGGAATTAGAAAGGATAACAACAAAGCTAATGAGACAAGCAGAAGATGTAGGTTTAGAATTTAATATATAAAAAAACAAATATATGGAACTAAAGAATATCTGTGGGAGTAGAAACAAAAACAACCTGCAAATAGGCAGACAAGAAGGAATAAAAGTAAAATTTGAAGGAATAGGAATGTTTATGTACTTTGGGGTGTTGATAACCAACAAATACCAAGAAGACAAAGAAATAGAACTGAGAATTGCTAAAGGTGTCCAAGAGGATTAAGAAAAATTATGAAAAGTGAAGAAATATCAAGGCAAACGAAACTAAGAATATATAAAACCATAGTAAGACCAACTCTCACATACGCGTGCGAGACACAGATTATGACAAATAAAAAGACTGGAAATTTGGGAAAGGAAGATGCAAGAATCTTTGGAGGCAAACGAACAGAACGAGGATGGGAAATAAGAACTAATGAAGAAATATATGATTTATATGAAGACACAGTTGTAAGCAATTTCATAAAAATAATAAGATTGCAATTGTTAGGGCACCTAGAAAGAATGACACAAGAAAGAGAAGTTAAGATGGTGGCGTGGAAAATTCCGGAGGGCAAAAGGAAAAGAGGCAGACTGAAGAAGAAATGGAAAGAAGCGATAGAGGAAGACTTAGCAGAAAAACAAATTCAGGACTGGAGGAAGAACGCAAAAAAACCGAAGGGAATGGAGACGCATCTAAAAGTTATGGTAACCGCGTTGATCGCAAACAACTGATCGCAGCGTCAATTGGTCGTAGCGACAACTGGTCACAACTCATCGCAACACAATTCGTCGCAAGTCCAACTCAAAAATTTCATTATTTCTAAAAAAGTGTCAAAATAAATACATACGAGTTCCATAAAAACAGTAACTATTAGGCTCATTTCCGACTAAACCAAAGTGCAAAAAAGTGAAAATATTGTAAAATAATTTTTTTAATGCTGACACATATTTCGTCGGTATGCTACTGTAATGTTCATTTGGATTATTCGTCTTATTAATTAGACACTCAAATAAGTGATTCATGCTTTTTTTCTCACAAGTTTAAAGTTTGTCAATTAAACGAGTGAAAAAAATGCTTTCAAAACGTGTTACACGTCATTTTTTTTTATAAAAATGGCTTTAAAATTATTACAACTGTAAAATTAAAAATTTATAGATTTATCATAATCAATGAAATCTTGAAAAACTCTGCTACAATTTTAAGTGAAAAAGTATTATTTTCATTACGTTTGATAGTTTAAAAAATTAAATATAGGTATATTTTTTTTAATAAATTTGGTGCAAAGAAATTTGAATTTATATATTAACAATTAATCTTGGAGTTTACTGCATTCTTTGCAGACAATTTTTTGGTAACTACAAATTAGTTCTGGATTATCTTTAATCCATGATAAAACCAAAGATGTGTCTTCATTCAGAACTTTTTTGAACGCTCACACTGTTAATGAGGCGCTTGTAGATACGAAAGAATGAGTAATTTATCTCATTCCCTTTGCTGAGTACCTACAATCCTACATACCAATCTCCACTTTTACGTCATTTGTGTAAACAAGATGTAAAAAGTTTAATTTTGACCATGGAGCAAGGAATATACTCATACTGGAGGAAGTGCCAGACTTAAAATGATGGTTTCGAGCCAAACCGGTAAAGTGTCATAAACAGTACCCATCATTACCTAGATAAGACTGCCGATGACAGTGACGTACAGTTTTTTTTTTTTTGAAGCGGCTCATGGAATAAAAATTGTTGCATAAAACAACGCACATAACAGATTTATATTATCTATTAATTAATATTATTTAAAATATTTAAATCAATCAATACATCACCAGTAACAAGTAATACAAACAGTGAATACCCTTAAAAAGTCGAAACAACCAGGATGACGACGCCACTGAGTAGTGGTTATTCGCAATGGCGTGACTAATTTTTAGCTTGGGAAGTTTGAAAAGTTTATTGAGGGGCATTTCACTCGGAAGGCCGACTATTCACTCAGAATTATTTGTCTAATCTGGCGGATGTAGGTGGGCAGATGTAAACTGCGGCTTTAATCTTCTCCAGCCCATGTTGTAAATGTTTGTAGGATGCTAAGTGCGGAGAATAAAAAAATCAGGTAGCAGCCCGTAGCAGGGTCATTCATGGAAAACTGCGAATCAATTATTTCTTCCTTTTTTTTAGATCAAAGAGCTGTTTTACACGTCACAGAAATATCTATCGTAAAAGGAATTTTTAGAAATAATTTTCTCGTGATTAATCGGTTGCAAAATTATTCTTGACGCTCTAACAAAAGTTTTTGCAATATATATTTACAATACACGTAAACCTTTCTCAAACTCTGTAAAAGATCCGTTGCAATTTACAAGGGATTAAAATAAGTATTATATCCGTCCAGTGGAATTTACATTCGCTGCATATGGATACTCTAGATCAGTGGTTCGCAAACTTTTATTATTGATGGCACCCTAAAATATTAAACAAAATTTGGCGGCACCCTGCCAAGAACAGTTTTAATTGTAACTAATTTATTATCAAAAACACTTTATCACATGATTGTATAATATGTAATGATTGATGTTAAGATTGTTTTTATAAATATTTATTTTCCATAATTTAAGCTTGTCTTTTAAAGCCAAAATTTTTTACTGGAGCTTAAAATATTTTCATTTCTACCTTGTATACTTGAATTTACATATTTTATTTAAGTGTTCAAAAATATTAGTTAAATATGCTAGTTTTGTACACCAAACGTGGTCTTGAAGGAGGTCAAAAAATTGTTCAATACATATTTTCTGATTCAAAAAACGTTTACATCTGTTTTCTTAATTCCCAAAATCGGGAAAGAACACGGCCTTTAAACCATCTCATCATCTTTTAGCCATCTTACTTCAGTATGAAGAAAATTAACATGTTCAAAACACATTTTCCATTACTGAACAGTTGTACCATATTAATAAAATCATATCATCAATTATTATTTTTTAAAGTTGGTTTTGTGCTTATATTTATTAAAATCATTATAAAATTTTCACGGCACCCTCTTGCGGGTTCCGCGGCACCCCAGTGTGCCGCGGCACCCAGTTTGCGAACCACTGCTCTAGATGTACTATTAGTTCATAAATTTTATTGTTTGGTGATATGTATAAAGACAAGAATAGACAATAAAGGCAATTCTCTATCAAAATGTGTTAAAATTTTAAAGGTTGTTAAAAATATGATTTTTTAAATAATTGTATAATCAATCTAGTTAAGAACAATAAACCCTTTTTTATGTTGAGTACTTATTATAATGAAGCTAGTTCCTATAATATAATAGGTAAAATAAGCAACGACATAAATAGTAACAATCTCTTAAAAAAAATTACCAAAATGTCAATTTATTAATAAAAAATCTTATGTAACAAGGTGTTTGCGCTCGTATTTTTAATTTTTAAAGTGCAACTACAAACTTCGTCACTTATCTATATTCAAATTGTTCTTAATTCGATATTTACAGCTTACCTGATTGCTAAGTTTATTGCAAGTTAAAATTGAGAATACAAAATATTTAGGTTTAATAAAAGAAAATACTTCCCGATGAATTTTACCTTGCGATCAATTGACGTTGCGATAAATTTACGTGCGATCAATTGTCGCTGCGATCAGTTGTTTGCGACCAGTTGTCGTAGAATCGACCTAAATGGCCTGCGAGAAGCTTAATATGTCTATTGTAATCTATTATAAATTGTTGCTAAGATATTAATTTGTAAAAAAAACTAATTTTTCTGAAATATTTTACATATATTTCTTGCATATTTTAGCAATTTTTTCATGTAAGGCCTATAATTTCGAGCTTTAATCATTCATGTTACACTCGGCTCTGTACAGCAAGTGTTTTAATTTGGTTCATTTTTAGGATTCTCACATTATTTTGTCTGATTTATGCACCCTCTCTATTCAAATTCGCATAATAATACGCATCCAATATTATCTCCTGTTCAAATTCAGTTCTACTTGCTTATTAACTCTTTTTAGTAAATTAACCAGTTTTTGCTCCTTGTTTAATAAAATGAAGCATCAGCATGTCACTTGGTAATTCCAATACAATTAGCAATTATTACCCCTACATTTTGCTGTATAAGTCAATTATAATAACTACATCATAAAATCCGCGTAGCTAATAATTATCTCAGTAAGTAGCTTACGAGTAGAAATATCGTAGTTTAGTGTCGTCTATGTCGCCTATACTAAAAGAATGCGTGTGCGCGTGCATCTTCCAATAACGATCATCGTTTCTACGTAGGATTAGCGTAATATTCTCTCCGGTTGAGATCTTTCCCTTTTAGCCGTTTGTAAACTGGAACTTTGCCAATTTAAATGATAAAACGATACTATTAACTTAGTAGGGGAGAAATACAATAAATTATACAAGATTTTACCTAAGGTTAAGTTAGTGAATGTAATACGGGACGAAACCTAAACCATTAAATTTACGAACGCCATTATGCCCTTTAAGACTCTGCTATTAATGAAAACGCCCAACGTTGCAAATAAGGTACTAGACGGAATTTAGAGCACACACAGGTTTTATGTGTTTTGGACCTAATTGAAGGGATCCTAGGGAACGGTGTGCTTTCGACACAAAGGAAACTGATTTTATAAGGAGTCTTTGTGTGAGGATATTTATGTGCGCGAAGGCGAAGTTGACGAAAAAAATCGCGTATATGTATACAGGGTATTTTTTAATTTATGAACTTATATTAATGAAATTTTATTTAACTCTTCAGGTAGCATACTTTTAGCAATTACTCATTATTCCGAACGAGAGTTAGATTTCAAATAATTGCTTTTATTTATTGATATCTTATTGCTCTCAATTAAACGCAAGAAGTAAAGCATGCACAAAATGAATTCATTTTATTGTTCAGGCAAAGCAGGCTATTCGTCAAATTATAGACGATAATCTAATTTAAAATTTTGAAAAACAATCAATTAGTAGTTTAATAAAAATTACAGCAAACATGCAAATACTGTGTAAACAATTTATGTATCGAATCTGGAGGCCGACATTTCCAGCAATTGTGAGTACAAAAGGGCACATCATCTGGACGACTTAGTGTGTTTGAGGAGATTGTTGGAAACGTGAAGGAAACAATGGAAGAGGAACTAAGAACGTCCATACAATTGTAAAAAAAAGCTGAATTTATATTTTTATAAAATTACCACAATCCAAGAGCTTTCGCGCCTGAAAACAATTTAAATAGTGGTGGTTTGTTGGACTTGACACTATTTAGCGTTGAAGCGGTTTCAACTAAACAATATCTAAATGCGTTAACTCAGAAAACTATTGAATATGGACTGATGAAAATCTCCATCATTTTCTGGAAACCGCATTACCTTCAATTAAAGTGAAGTAAAGTAATGTAAAGTTTGGAGTGTGGACAGCAGTTTCTCGTAGACTTTTAATTGGTCAGTTTCCTTTTACGAGACCTTTAATGCTGCACAATATGGGGAACAGATTTTACACGTATACAGCGATTGCACGATGCTTGTGCCCCTTTTTTAAATTTACTCTACTGACAAAAATCCAGAAGATCGAAAAAATTATGAGAAACTTTGGTTCCGTCAGTACTGAATTACTGTTTAATAAATAATAATTTATTATTCTTCCTTGATTACGGTAAATTACAAAAATTAGAAATAAATATTTTTGTCCATTAACTTATTCACAGACTCAGGAAGTAAGAACACGTATCGTAAGAAATTGAGAATTTTTCTAATTTGTATGTAAAATTCGTAATTTCTTATTCATCCACACAGCGCGAAAATTATGTTCTGGTAATGTTGTAGTATTTTAATTAAGATTCACTTACTGCGCGACGCATCGCTGAAAAAAACTGTGCAAAAAATGTCTGATATGGTATCACGAGAATTTTTTGTTCATTTTTCGTGTTACGCATGCAAGGGTGTTCTGTCTGTTTAGACTTTGTTGAGAACGTTTGCGGTTGTGAATTAGTTTGTTTAAGTGGTTTATTTTTGTTAAATATAATTTGTTTCGGGTTTAAAGTGAAAGGTGAGTGTTGTGATGTGTCCATGAGGAAGGAGTCTGCAAGTTTCGACGCGGAAGGAAAGTAAATCAGGATTTAAAGGGTAGATGTTGTTTTATGTATTGTGCCTTATTTCTTCAGTTCTTTTATTCTAAATTGATATAAAAATACGGATGTTAATATTTCGTCAGATATTTATTCTTTAAACTGGCCTTTTCGGCTGAAATAATTTGGAATATTTAATACTTAATATTATTCATTGCTATTAGGGTTATTATTTTGTGAAACATTTAAATTTCAGAATTGTTTTGAAAACAGTGGTCTTCACTGTTTGAGTTTATTGGCAAGTGTTTATTGAAGTTTCGGTAAAATTAACTTTAGAATGTTTTTCATTTCCAAAGGTAGTGTAGCAGGGTTATTTTTATCAAACTTTCATTTCTTGTTTTCTGGACATTCCCCAGTTTATGGAGTGAAAATATCGATTTTCCGTTTCCGCTTATCTGTTTGTTTTAGACAAATATTCGCCGACACTCTTTGTTTTTGTATGTATTTTCAGTCTATTATATAGATTTTTTCTGTTCAACTTCATCAAGAATCGTGGGATGTAAATGTAAAATTTTGGTTAGAATTTATATTATGATTTTAAAACTTTTTCTGATTAATATTTTTTAAATCTTATCCACTTATTAAACTTGTGTATATTGTTGAATTGAACCGTATTTAAAAATTAGTATGTACCTAAGTATAAAGTTGATGTTAATTTTTATGGCATTTTTTTTGTGTACACAAAAATTTCACGTGTTTTTTGTTGCAGTGGGTTCGTAAATGAAGATGAGGGAATTCGCTAAATTGTAGCAGAAGAAGAAGCCTAAAGGTTAGAATTTTGCATTAATTTTAAATTGGGTTTTATTTTTTTAACATTTTTTTTATCTTTTATGAAGGCTATTTTGCTCGGAAATTTTGTCTTATTTTTGTTTTACCAAACATTTTTTTTTGACGTCTAGTTACATAAATATTATATTTTATTTTTTATGCATTCTTTTCCTTATGTGGGTATCTTCAGACCATTTTTTCCTTCCGATTTTTCGTGCAGGAGAAAAAAAAATAAGTATAAATTATAAATTTTTTTATTTAGTGTTTGATTCCGATACACTAAATATTATCCAATTCTTTTTATTTTACTTCGTCTACTGCTTCTTTTACACACTTTTTTCTTTTATTTATATAAACACCAACCTGTTATACTGTGTTAGGATAAATCCGTTCTTAATTTATCCCATTTTTATTTCCACATTAAGGCTCCGCCACACAGTCATTAAAAGATGCCAAAATAAGGCAAAACGCCAACCCATTTTGCGCCTTTATTTTAACAGTTGAAGAGCAGGGCGATACATGTGCGTGCTCATGACATAAAAATCTTTAAGGAAGCGTCTTGTACTTTTTAAAAAACGTAGCAGTTTTTAAAATAAAAAATAAAGTGCGTAAAACCCCAGCGGATTTTTAGCGAAAACTATAACTCGGTGTGCTTTTAAAAAATATCGAGGTGATAGAGAATTTTTTTCTACTTTAGGCGCCACTCTTCGTTTTCTGTTAAAATTTTACTTCTTTTAGTTATTGTAAAAAAACTGCAAAGCATTTTGGGCAAATTTTGGTAAGTTAGGCAACCCAAAATATTAGCTGAAGCGGTAAGCTGTAATTTATGGCCCACACAATAGAGCACCTTTTAAATACCTTAAGCTTATTTGACCACCCTTTGAAGTACCTGACAATAGCATTAAGAAGGATATATATATATCTTTTAGTTATATGCACTGGACCCTGTTATACCTGATACATACCTATAGTTGTGGTTCGGGTTCAAACTAGGTAATTGTAATAACTGCATTTATTGAACAATAAATTAATGATTTTATTTTTAATAGCTCTTTAATATTTTTACTGCAAGCCGCATATGAACATTTAATCTCTGCAATTGAATTAGAATTTATTAACCCATCTGGAGAAGCTCCTAAATTTTTTTTTCAAATTTGTTAGAGCTTCAAATTTTTCTTTGGCCTTTTCTTCATTGTCAATAGCAAATTCTATAGACTTGGGCAATTTTTTCATAAAGTTTTATCGGAATGCACAATACTTTTAACGGTATTTGCGATGTTAATTCCGTCTCTCATTTTGTCCTTTCTTTACTCCATTCCCTACACATTCGCTGACCACAAGTACCTTTTTCAATAGCATTTACGTTACTCTGTGACAGCTTTATTAATAAATCCGATTTTTTTCTTTCATACACTTCGTTTTCGTTTGTTCATCGTTGACGATATTATTTTTACCGGAATCCAGAATTCGGATACGCAATTTTTTAATAGAGGTTTTAGTTTTATTAATCGTTTTTGTTTTTTTCAATTTTTGTTCCACAAACGCCTTCGTATACTAACATTGGCCTCCCCAATTTTTTTTTTTTTTTGAATAACGGAATTAGGAACGTACCCTTATTATTATAACTTATTGCCGCAGCAAAGCATCGCCCTTGATACGATCCTCGTGCAGAAAAACTTATTCTTTTTCCTCCCACAAATTTATTAACGACAGAATTGTAGCATTCCGCAGCATTGTTCTCAATATTAAAAAGTAAACTAGACGACAAAGTTGCAACTCTATTTAAAACTTGTTTGTAAGGTTCGTATAAAACACCATTTGCGAAAGTAGAAAATAAAATATCATTTGACTGTCCACTTTTATAACAAAAATAACTTGCACATTGTTCGTGATTGCCAAATATATGCTGGAAAAAAAGGAAGAGGCTTATTTTTGCTAAATTTAATAGCACTTATAATAGCTGTTCTAAATTTTAGAATACTATTTTTTATAAACATTTTTAATAGTGATATCTTCTTTCGTTGTTTTAACTATTTCTCTAATTTTGGAACAATAATTACGAAGTATGTGATTTCTACATTCAATTTTGTCTATAAAATAATATGCACCATATGGTTTTGCAGCCCGAACTTTTTTTAATACGCTACTATCCTCGTCGCCTATAATTCTCCTATAAAGTATCTAAAGTAAATCCCTCTAAGATAATTGAAGCTTCCATGGACATAGATGTTTGCTCCCAGTTTTTAAAACAGTTATGAGTTGGAATTTTTTTTTCTGTTTCATACAGATTTTACAGAAACTACAAAGTTTGTTTTTGACTCCAACATAAAGTATTTTTTAGTTCTGGCACCAATTTTGCGTCCTACCCCAGCCAGTGCATTGTAATTGGATTTGTAAGAGCATTTGTTCCAAGCTCCATCGACAATAACGGTAATATATGGGACGCAATCATTATCTACCTCCCTCGCCTTCACAGCTAATCGGTACTCTTCTTTACCTGCGTTTTGGTTTGTTCTTCGAAAAGTGCTTCGATGCTCTTTAGAACTCTAACTTCGGCTTTACGATATGTCGCCTGGGGTATTTGAGGGATATCTAGAGCTGAACAAAATTTTGATATTTGAGAATAACCCACGCCCGTTGATCTAACTCCACAAATAGCTGCATAATTGACCTTGTATAAAAGTATAAAATGTCGCTCAAAACTTTTGAAACTAATATTACAAAATGGCAATTTTTATATACCAGTAGACGTGTTTTTGCGTTTTTACTCTCGAACGTAAGCTAAGAAATATTGTTTGTTTTCTTTCATAGTAGATAAATATTTTAGTTCCTTACTCTGCTCTACCTGCAAGCCGGGATACACTTCCCCCGCTGACAATAGCAGTAATAAAACTAGTTATTGTAAACGAAGGTGAACGATTTTAACCCTTAGAGATGAGTGGCAGCTGTCATAACGAGGTAGCATGGGTGTTTTACAAGTTGCATATCTTTTAAAATAGAAATTTTCTTGAGGTGTGGTAGAGCCTTAATACCTACTCTGGGGTTCAAATTTTAACATATTTTTCTGTCTTTAATTAACAGCAGATTAGAGGTTGGAAATCCAGCACATTTGCAGAGGAATATATTGAGGAATCCCATTTCAGCAATGAAATTATTGCCAAGAAAATATTGCTATCTGATAAACCCATCTTCTGATGTCACAAGCATTTCAGATCAAAATACTGCGACTTGTTCTAATGGTACTGAAATTTTTTGTTCTCTATAAAATGTAAATGTTTCCTCTGATACTTCTGTCGGTAATTTAAAATTGTACATTTAATATTAATATGGATAAATAATTTCAGATTTCATTCTCTATCCTTCTGATAAAAATTTACTATTTTTAATCCTAGCAGAAAATGTAGCCAAATTTTTTCCTAGTAACGGGAACGCCAACCTTACAGACGGCTGAGAGTTAAACAGTGTCATACTTTTGTGATGGTTGGAAAAAAAATTCATATTTCACAAAATAAGATAAATAAGATATACCTAATAAAAGATAATACTTTTTTTGTTAATAGTTAACTGAAGGAATTTTATTATATATTTTTTTCGTCTCTCTTATTTTATCCGCTCGCCCCACTACTTATAAAATTTGATCTTGCGAATTTTATTTTTTTTATAAGAACCCCCATAAGTTCAAATAAAGATATCTATGCAGTGATAAAGTAACTGTAAAAAAAAGTGCTACGTATATTATGTTTTAAGTGAGTTTTTCCATTACAAAAGTTTGTAATGCTGTCATCAATATTTTTGCAAGCACACATTAATTTGGATGGATGCAGTGCAATACTAATAATAACAGTACTTTATTCCCACAATTTCGAGAAAATGGAGTGACTCGTTCTTGATTTAATCAATAAAATAAATTGTCTTATTTAGTTTGACACCAAAAAAATTTAGAACAGGATGATTCCAATTGGAAAATGAAGCTTTTAATGTTAGAAAACGCTTTATCGCGATTTTCGGAAAACTATCTAAACTAAGTCCTATCGAAAAAAGTTCAATCGCAAAGTTCTAGGTAATAAAAATATTTACAACTTTTGTATTTGCACTCTTTTCACATAACCTCAAAATTTATGCGAAAAATACAAATAACCGAGCTTTTGGTTTTTTATTTTTATCTCCCACAATTTTTTTTTCCACGAAATTTGGTGAAAACTTACCCTTTTATCTCTCAAACTCACTGTAATTTTTTTGATTCAAAATATTTATATTTTCCCCTTATTTTGATTTAATATCGAAACGGCACCCTAATTTCCAATCGAAAATTCCCACGTCAAAATATCTGCTTATTAAAAAAATCGGTGTACTTTTTCTTCGTTGAAATCTCTACTTTCTGATGGTGTAAAAAAATAAACATTACTGTAGCAAATTTTCACACGAAATATAAAAAAACGAAAAAGCTCGAATTCGAAAAATTTGTTTTTGATCATCGTATAAAATTTGGAGCTATTTATTAAAATTTACGCTTTATTTATCCGAAAAAAGTAAGATTCCATGTGTCATGTATGGGACCTGTGTGAACAATAAATTATTAAAAAATTCTAATTCACAGTTTTAATTACTAACTAATAAACACAGAACACACCATAACGACTAAACTTAATATAACAATAACACACAAACAAATTACAACAAATTACATGATTCGTTAGTATTTTTTAAATGTTTGTAAAGTCTCGAACATTTTTTATAAATTTCAGCGGTTTGGTTCCGTATGCAGTAACGTGATGTAATTCCTGCCAAATATTTCGACATAGGTCAATTTATTTATGTGAGATTTTTTATCTATTTTTTGCTCTCTCTCTCATTATTATTTCCTCGCCCCTGAAGTACAATAGAACATAACTAGCTTTTTCGAAAAGCTATAAATTTTGATTTTGTGATTTTTTTTAAAGAACACCTATAAGTTAAAAAATAGATATGTATGCAGTGATAAAGTAACCGTAAAATATTGGTCGAAAGTTATTTGACAGAACTTCCCTCGCTTCTGAAGAGCAGTCCAACAAAGAGTGCTTCTCTGAAAAATTATAAAATTTGATTTTGCAGAATTTTACCTTTTTCTGGTAATCTCTATGGAGTAAAAACAATATAAAAGGTACTAGTTACAGTGTAATAGAGAAAATGAAGGTTTCACTTTCTTAACAAAACAGTTGGGAGCCCCGAGAAGATTTCGCCTTCTTTAAAAAAGGGCAGTTGGGCCCTCGAGAAGGTTTCACATTCTTAAAAAAAGATAGTTGGTACCCCCGAGAAGGTTTTATATTCTTAAAAAAAGATATTTGGCGCCCTTGAGAAGGTTTCACATTAAAGAAAATACATTTGGGGCTCCCGAGAAGGTTTTACATTTTTAAAAAAGACAATTGGGAGCCCCGAGAAGGTTTCACATTCTTAAAAAATAAAGTTTTTCATTTACAAAAATTTGTGATGATGTCGTCAACATTTTTGCAATTTGGATAGATGCAGTGCAATACTAATAATAACAATACTATATTCCCAAAATTTCGAGAAAATGGATTGACTCCTTGTTGATTTAATCAATAAAATAAATTGCTTTATTTAGTTAAGAATATTGTGCCACCCAAAATTTAATTTTTAATTGTAAAATCTAAGACTGGAGAAAGAAACAATTAATTAATTATATTTATCCTAGCGTCTTTTCTAAACATTTCTTGATAATTTCATTCCAGTGTCAATACACTCATTAGGAATGTCAAATTTGTGAGTTTTTAGTCGAATAAAAACGAAGATACATTTTTTTGCGCATAAAAGTTGAAATTTCTTTCCCTTGAAACAAGTTTCCATGGCAATTTTTCAATCACAGTTTGAATGCCATTAAAATAAGATTCAGTCGTTTTGGCAATATTTCCCATGAAAATATTATAGAAAAATTAATTAGTACCATTTCAAAAAACACAAGATCTACGAAGAGCACTACCTGGAGGAATTTGAGGCGTTCTGCAAGGAAAGAAATTATGAACTTGCTCAATCTACGTCCGTCACTCAGTTAGCAATCATCCTTGAGAAATTGGTGGTTCAATATGAAAAAATTTAACAGCGAAGAGTATAAAGCGTATGTCATCAAAACCATGTGCAACTCTTGTTTCATTAAAAAAAATGTGTTGAATTTTATATTTTTCACCTGTGTTGTCATAAAATTATCTACTGAATTACACTCGACCTTTTCATTTCTAGCCTGATAAATTTTTAGTTTACAAACTCAATTAATTTACCTTTTGCCAGTAACTCGTCACCTTGAAACTTTAATCTGTACTTTCATCAGGTGCTAAGATTGGTGCTCAAATGCACCCTTTAACGTTAATGTATGTACCGTGCGTTCATTTATTATTGAGATCAGGGAGGCTGTGGACGTTAAATTGACAAATTCTGATTGTCTTTGATACATTCAGCCGCATTGGTCTTTGAAACGCCAATTTTTTGAAAATAAAAGTGGAAAAAGGGTTTGTCTGTGGAACATAAAACATTCATGATTGAGTCCTAATTCCGAAATAGAGTTGCCAAGAGTTGAAAGAATAGTGGTGCTGTTTTACAAGAATTCCAACAAAAATTTCCAAACTTTAATTTTATCGTTGCTGATTTTGACAACGTTGTTAGAACCACTGCGCGAGTATTTTGTGAAATAGGTAATGTTCACCACAAAAAAGGTGCCGAACGACTAACATTGTGTACTGATGAAGTCATAGGAAGTGTTGAAAAACGGATGGAAGTTAATCCATCAACTTCATTGAGGTATCTGTCGCAAGAAGTCGTTCTAGCACAAACCTAGTTAGAATATTGCTAAGACATTGGAAAACAAAAGTCAACTTGACGTCATATACTTGGATTTCGTTAAAGCATTTGATAAGGTGGACCATCAAACATAAATCAATAAGCTTTCGAACATTGGTTTGTGTAACTCATTATTGAATTTCTTTATCTCATATTTTATCTTCGCGAAAAAATTATGTTTTTCATAATGGTTACAAATCAAATTGCTATATTGCATTGTCAGGTAGGTATTCCACAAAGATCTACCTTAGGACTCTTATTATTTTCATTATATGTTAACTGTATTTGAACATTCTCAGGTTCTTAGGTTTGTAGATGACATAAAAATATTTCCCAAAATGGTAGGTTTTTCTGCCTGTTACCCCAAGAGGATGTCAATAACTTTATCAATTGGTGTAGAAATAATTACCTTTCAATTAATATTGACAAATGCAAGATTGCTACGTATAGTTTATGTAAACAAAATTTAGGAGTGTTATTTGAGAAACTGTCGAAGTTTATGTGATATTCTATCACTTACTGCTCTTTTATTTTTTGGTACGTTCTAGCCTAGAATATTGCAACAACAAACAAATTATATTAAGTACTTGAAAGTGTGCAACGGAAATTTTTAAAACATTTGTATTACAAAGATGTTGCAACCTAGCCAAAGAGAAGATATCCTTACACATTTTTGCTGCAAAAATTTAACTTTGATTCTTTCAATAATCGCAGAATATTAGCAGTTTTAACTTTATTCTAGACTAGGTAACCCCGTGAACTTCGTTTCACCTACAAATTAATTTTGAATCTGCAAAACCGAATGCTTTGAAATCTTGTAGATGTTTTAAACATATGATAAGCATAAACAATTTTTATTCAAAATATATTTACTTATCTCCTCCAAAAAATTGATGACGTCAGCCCAAAATTTTGCCAAATGAATCCTATCTAAAATGTCCAAAATAGGATGAGACTATAGTTGTGATTTATCATTCCATTCATATTTTTTAGCTTGGCTTATATATAGCGGGTGTCTCAAAAAAATTAATCACTGAGTCAATTTATTTTATTGATTGAATCAATAATTGCAAAACTGAATTTTGAAATATTGCAGACGTTTTGAAGTTACTGTTTGACATGGTAGGGTTTTAATCAAAATATATCTCTTTATCAAGCCCAAAAACTTGATGACGTCATCTCAAAATTTTGCCTAAATAAATGTGCAAAATATCATCAGTATATATTCGTTATTTATCATTGCATTCATATTTTTTAGATTTGCTTTTACAGTGACTCAAAAAAATGTATGGATCAGTTAATTTATTCTAATGAATAACACAAGAGTTACAGAAATGAATACTTTGAGATCTTGCAGACGTTTTAAAGTTATTGTAAGTATGGTAAATTGTTAAGAATATTTATTTATTCGCCCCAAAAAATTGATGGAACGGCTCACTCGATTTTCACAGATAATTTTGGGAATACAATACAGTTATTTTTAGTATTACACTGCACCAATCCAAGGTGGTATACGTGTTGATCGTAAATGTTGATTAGATCATCAGAAAATTGTGTGAAGAAAAGACTCAACTCGAAAATGCTGAATATGTTTCATTATACTTTTGGTGCGAAGAAAGTTCTGTCGAAACAACGTTCGATCAATTTTTTGACAATGGTTGATATATAGAGAGCGGATTTCTAGGTTTAATGCTTTTTGTGAAAAATGTAAGCACTTCAAAACTTTTTTATACATGTAACTATGATACAATTTGGAGTCATTTGACACATTTTTTCTATGCTTATTTTTTTTTTTTTTCAGTTATATGCATATTAAAACTTATATGCTTATTTAATGCTTTTTTCCACGAATATGAGTTTTAATGCATATTTTGTTCAAATGCCGGCCTTGTCGGGATGACAAATACTTGTTAGTTAGGCGTATCGTATCGTATGCATTTTACCTGGACTTGACCATTGAAGTACACTTACTCAAGACTCTTTCTGTGAATAGGTTCCGGTCGTTTGGGTAATAAAATTTTATCATAGGACTGGAAAAATACTCCATAGATTTTATGACTTTAAATCCTTACTTCCGTTGCTAATGAATTAAAGCTTTTAACCAGATGTTCTTTTTCGGCATTTTGCGGCAAGACCGTTGAAGATTTTCTAGAAAAAAGGATTATTGTACCCAACTACCTACCTTAAAATTTTTCTAATGGAAACTTTTAAGTAAATGAACCGTTTATTTCACAACCATCAGTCTATCGCATCTGTCGTAGTACAGTGTTATACGTGGTTCTCCCTTGTTACATGTTGAGTTCTTTTTGGTAATATTACTAATATTTAAAAAAAATGCCGAAAGTAAAATCGATGAGTGGATAAGGGATTTTCCAAAATTAAAATTAGAAAACAACAAAATATTCTGCAGAGCTTGTGTGAAAACCGTAAGCCCACTAATTTTTTTTTATCTATTTTCCTTTGTTAATCCTGTATATGTACGTTGTTTTAGATTCAAAGTGATAAAAAATATAACGTGACGCAACATGTCAGAACGACTCTTCATGTAGAAAGGAAGAAAATGTTTGAAGTTTCTAAAATTAAACAGCAGACCATACATGAATCTGTTGCATCTACTTCCACAAAAGATGAGCAGTTTCAGTTTAATTTCGATTTATGTAAAATGATGATTCAGTCCAATATACCTTTAAAAAAATTGGAGAAAGGCCCTCTTCAAGAATTCCTTCAAAAACACTGCAATCGACATATTCCGGTTGAAAGTACTCTCCGAAAAAATTATGTAGGCCCAGTGTATCAGCAAGTTTACAACGAAATTAAACATCGCACTGGAGATAATTATTTATGGTTCGCTGTCGATGAAACAACCGACAGTTGTGGAAGATACGTGGCAAGTTTAATTGTTGGAATCTTAAATGAAAATTTCCCTAGTCGAGGGTATGTAGTAAGTTTGAAAATGTTAGATAAAACAAATGACAATACGATTACCAGATTTGTAAATGACAGTCTTACGTCACTATTTTTGCCAAATGCCGTACCGGCGAATAAAATTTGATTGATGATCTCGGATGCAGTTCGTTATATGTTGAAAGCAGGGAATAATCTAAAAATATTGTACCCCAATTTAATTCACTCTAGTTGCATTGCCCACGGTTTAAACAGAGTGGCAGTTTCCTACTGTTAATAAATTAGTGGCAAATGGTAAAAAGATTTTTGTTAAAGCCCCACTAAGAGTGCAACATTTTAAGGAAAAATTTCCAAACATACCATTGCCCCCAGAGCCGATTATAACGAGGTGGGGAACATAGTTAAAGACCACATTTTATTATGACAAATATATCAAAGAATTTGAGGAAGTTGTTACGGAGTTTAGCGAAGATTTTTCTCAATCGATTAAAGATTGCATAAATATTTTGGAAAACAAAGATTTGCGACAAGATTTAGCTTTTCTAAGAAGCCATTATCAATTCGTATGTGAGGTAATAGAAAAGTTAGAAAAACCCAACATGTTGTTGGTAGATGCCATAAACTTAGTGAAAGAATTTAAACAACAAGCAAACGCAGTAAGGGGTGATATTGGTACTAGAGTATCTCAAAAACTTGACGAAGTGTTAAATAAAAATGCAGTTTCGGTGTTCTTTCCGACGTTGCTCGTGTTTTACAAGGCCAAAAGATGGAAAATTTGGAGTTAGATTCAACATTAGTTGCAAAATTCAAATTTGCGCCAACAACGAGTGTGGATGTTGAACGCACATTCTTCAATTTTAAACACATTTTAAATGATCGGCGAAAAAATTTTACAGTGGACAACTTGGAACATATTACAATCATAAATTGTTTTAAAGAAAACTGAAATACGTGTGTAAAATATAAAGTCTGGGATTATTGTAATATGTAATATTTTATCCAAAGTTCTAAGAAGTGTTCTTTGATTTGTAATATGATTATGTTTTTAATGCTTTTTTGCTTAAAATAAAACTTTTTTATTGAAAATGTTGTGCTTATTTAAGCGCTTATTCTTAATTTTTGTGCTTATAAATCCGCTCTCTACTAATAATACAACTGTGTACTAAGTGCATCCGACTTCGAGCATTAAGCCCGCAGCCACCCTTTTTCGGACCAAGCCAGCGATAACCATCGTTTTATCATTCACCCCCGTACCTCGCCGAGGGTCGTTGCGTCTTTTTCTTTATCAACAAACTCCCAAAATGGCGCCGTCCGTAACCTTATCAGTTGCTTAGTTGTAGCGTGGCGGAGAGATAAAGTGTGTATAGGAGAGTGCGGCATAATTAATCATAATATTCAGAATTTCTCCATGACAGGCGCGTCAGAGTCGCTTACTTAAGGTTTATGTAATTTCCTTACAGCGAACCTGAGCTCCCGATGCGAAAACCCCCGGAATAAAGCCGAGCCGCCCCCCCAAAAACGGGATATATTATGGAGGGAAATATCTGGCCGTCTCTTTCTTACCTACTCCTACCCGAGACCAGCCACCCCTCGCCCCCGTCGACGCAGCACACTTCCACTGAGCTTTCAAAATGGCTTCCATGCAAATTACATAGAAAACTTAAGACAACGCGGATATTGAGTTAACACTTTGCCTAGGAACGACGGCGGGAGAGCCGCGCTGGGTTTTATCAAGGGGCGGAATAGGGGCGAGAGTCGGACGCGCCGGGAGATCGCTGGAATGTCTGGAATTAATGGGAATTTAATAAGGAGGGGTTTTTATTTGCGGCAGATCGATGAGGGTGGGCTTAAGAAAATCCGGGCAGCAGAAGGAAAAACAGCGGCGGAATTTCGAGCTCGTCGGAGGCGGGTTAGGGATGTTCGAATTAGACGTTTTAGTTGTGTATAAGTCTGTAGCATATTACAACGTCGCAGTTTTGTTTATTTTCTTTTAGAAAGAGTGGTATGAAAAGTTTGCGTATTTTATCAGGAAAATTTTTTCGTGAAGACTTTTTTTGGCCACAACACCAGTCGAATGAATAAGTATAAAATAAATTCACGACCGATAAATCATTGAATTCAGATTTAATATTCACGTGATATTACAAAAATGAATTACGTCATCGTTTTTTTTTTATATTTTGTAACAAACATTTATTTAATAGATAGTTTTGACTTCCTGAACAGACAAATAATTTCCAAAACTACCAGACCGATTGTTGTCAGACTTTGTATGTATCATCCCCACTATTTAGAAAAGTAAATTTGTTTTTAAATTTATAAAATAATAATGAATCCGTATTGAGTTTTCACCCTAAACGTCTATATTTTTGGGAAAAAAAATCAAATTTGTATCACATTTTGCAATTTAACTTTGAAAATACAAAACCGAACCCTCTGATATCGTGTCAACGTTTTAAGGGGATCGTAATTATGGTAAATGTTTAATCAAAATTTATTCCCTCCCAAAAAATTGATGACTCTATGTATAACTGTGGTTCATTAATTCACTCATAGATTTTAAAACTACTTGTAGAGAATGAATTAAACACATTGGTGAATGAGGGAGTTTAGTGTATTGATTAAATCAAGAACGATTTACTTCATTTTCCCCAGTACTGTTATTATTAGTATTATACTGCAAAAAACGTTTAGCATGCTTTTTTAAATTTACTTTAACATTACATACATGTCTCTATTTTAATTTATAGGGGTTATCATAAAAAAATAAAATTCGCAAAATCAGATCTTATAATTTTTCGAAAAATCTGAATTTAACTTCGGCCAACTCACAGTTTTTCGTTTTTTCATACCCTTTATTTTTTTAATTTTTCCATTTTTTTCTGTTTCATGCTTTTTCGTTCTTCCTACTTTAATTTTTTCAATTTTTCAAGCTCTTGATTTTTATTTTTCTTTTCTCGATTTTATATCACAATTTTTCGTTTTTTATTCCCTTTATTTCTATACGTTTCTTTCGATTTTATAACTTTTCGTTTATTCAATTCTTCAAAATTTCAATTTTTGATTTTTCAGTTCCTCGATTTTTAAAGTGTTTAATTTTTCAATTTCGCAGTTTTTGGATTTCTCAATTATCCAACTTTACGATTTTTTCCATTTTCAGTATTTCGATTTTACTATATTTCGTTTTTTCTATTTTGCACTTTTTCGAATTTTAAGTTTCTCAATTTTTAATCTTTCGATTTTACAATTTTTTGTTTCTTCGATATTTCAAGTTTTTGATTTCCAATTCTCAAATTTTTTAAATTTTTTATTTTATACTCGATTTTTTACTTTATTTTATAATGTTTCTTTTGATTTCATAATTTTTCGTTTATTTTATTTTTGTACTTTCCATTTCTACAATATTTCAAGTTTTTGATTTCCAATGTTCAGATTTTTCGAAGTTTTCATTTTGTATTCGATTTTTTAATTTTCGTATTCTTGATATTATTTCATAATTTTTCATTTTTTCATTTCTTCAATTTTTTTAAATGTTTTTTTGATTTTATAATTTTACGTTTATTCAGATTTTAAATTTTCAGTTTTTGATTTCTCAACTTCTGAATTTTCTAATTTTAATATTTTTCAATTTTGCAATTTTTGTATTTCCCATTATTCGATTTTCCGGTTTCTTTAATTTCCAGTGCTTCGATTTTTAAATTTCGCAAATTTTAATCTTTCGATTTTTCAATATTTCAAGTTTTTGATTTCCAGTTTTCAGATTTCTCGAAGTTTTCATTTGATACTCGATTTTTTAATTTTTGTTTTCTCTCTTTTGTATCACAATTTTTCGTTATTTTTCATTTGCTTTATTTTGTCGATGTTTCATTCAATTTTATAATTTTTCGTCTATTCAATTTAACAAAAGTTTCAATTTTTGATTTTTCAAATCCTGGGTTTTCCAATTTTGCAATTTTTGGATTACCAGTTAACCATTTTTCCGATTTCTTTAATTTTCAATATTTCGCTTTTTAAGTTCCCCAATTTTTTTACTGTGGATTTTTCGTATCTTTAATATTTCAAGTTTTTGATTTCCAATTTTTAGATTTTTCAAAGTTTTCATTTTATATTCGATTTTTTAATTTTTTCGTTTTGTCATTTCCTTATATTTTTAATGGTTCTTTTGAACTTACAATTTCACAATTATTTAGATTTTTAAATTTTCAATTTTTGATTTTTATTCGTCAATTTTCTAATTTTGCAATTTTTGTATTTCTAATTATTCGATTTTCCAATTTCTTTAATTTCCAATACCTCGATTTTTAAATTTCGCAATTTTAAATCTTTGGATTTTTTAATATTTCAAGTTTTTGATTTCCAATTTATAGATTTTGTAAAATTTCCATTCTATACCCACTCGATTTTTAAATTTTCATTTTCTCGATTTTATATCACAATTTTTCGTTATTTTTCTTTTACTTTATTTTTTCAATGTTTTTTTATTTCGTAACTTTTCGGTTATTCAATTTTTCAAATTTTCAATTTTTGATTTTTCAATTCCTGGATTTTCCAATTTTAAAATTTTTTGATTTTACAATTTTTTTATTTCCAATTATTCGATTTCCCGATTTCTATAATTTTCAATATCCAGATTTTTAAATTTCGCAATTTTTAATCTTTCGATTTTTAAATATTTCAAGTTTTTAATTTCAAATTTTTAGATTTTTTTTTAATTTTCATTTTATACTGGATTTTTTAATTATTATTTTTCATTTCTTTTATTTTTTACGCTTTTTTCTAATTTATAATTTTTCCTTTATTCAATTTTTAAAATTTTCAGTTTTTGATTTTTCGATTTTTCAATTCCCCGATTTTTCAGTTTTGAAATTTTTGATTTTACAATTTTTGGATTTCAAATTAACCGATTTTCCGATTTTTTCAATTTATACATCGATTTTTCAATTTTTTAATTCTTAATCTTTCTGCAATATTTCAAGTTTTTCAAAATTTTCATTTTATACTTGATTTTTTAATTTTTATTCTCTTCATTATATATCACAATTTTTCTTTTCCTTTATTTTTCAATGTATCTTTCGATTTTACAATTTTTTAAACTTTCAATTTTTGATTTTTCAAGTCCTCAATTTTTCAATCTTAAAATTTTTTAGTTTTGGAATTTTTGGATTTCCAATTTTTTAAATTTTCAATACTTTGATTTTTAAGTTTCTCATTTTTTTATTACGATTTTTCAGTTTTTCGTTTCTTCAATATTTCAAGTTGTTGATTTTCAATTTTAAGATTTTTTTAAATTTTCATTTTCTACTCGAATTTTTAATTTTTATTTTCTCGATTTTATATCACAAGTTTTTGTTTTTCTGTTTCCTTTATTTATTCAATGTTTTTTTTAATTTTATAAGTTTTCGTTTATTCAGTTTTTCAAATTTTCAGTTTTTTATTTTTATAATTCCTCAATTTCAAATTTTAAAATTTTTCAATTTTGCATTTTTCGGTTTTCTAGTAATCTGATTTTCGATTTTTTTTGATTTTAAACAATTCGATTTTTGGGTTCCTCCTTTTTTAATCTTCCGATTGTTCAATTTTTCGTTTCTTCAATATTTCATGTTTTTAATCTCCATTTTTTTTATTCTTAAAGTTAAAAAGCCTAAAAATTCAAAAATCGAAAAGTGCAAAATCTAAAAAGTGGAAAATAAAAAAATTGTAAACCGAAGATTGAATGAAATGAAAAATCGAAACAATGAAAAACAAATCGAGTAACTTAAAAATAGAAAAACATTAAAAATAGAAAAATTGAAAAATCGAATAAATGAAAAATTAAATACTTTTTAAAATAGTAATTAATATTACATACATATTTAAAACGAAAACTAGAAAAATGGCAGATCAAAAAATGAAGAAACGAAAAATTGAAAAATCGAGAAACTGAAATATCTAGGATTAAAAAACAAACAATTTAAAAATTTCAAAGCTGAAAATTCCAAAAAAGGCAAACACAAACATTGAAAAATTTCACGTTGAAAAAATAAAGAAAATGAAAAACCGAAACGAAAAATTGCGAATCGAAAAATTGAAGAAATGGAAAATTGCAAAATCAGAAATTGACAACTCGTGAAATTGCAAACCGAAAAATTGTAAAACCTAAAAACTAGGATATCCAAGAGTTGGAAGACTGAAAAATTTGAAAAATTGAAACTGAAAATACAAAAAATTATAAAATCGGAACATGAAAAAAAACCGAAACCAAACTGAAAACTAGAAGAAATGAGACAATAAAGAAACGAAAAATTGAAGACACGAGGCATTTTAAGTCGGAAAATTGAAATGGAAAATTGAAAAATTAAAAATTAAAAACTCGTGAAACCGCAATTCGAAAAATTGCAAAATCTAAAAGTTGAAATAACCAAAAGTTGGAAAATCAGAAAACAGAATAACTTAAAATGAAAACACGAAGAAATCGGTATCATAAAATTGAAAAAACAAAGAAATATACTTCAAAAATTGCATATTTAAAAATTGAAAAAACAAAAAATTGTAAAATCGGAACATTGAAGAATCTAAAAATTGTAAAAATAAAGAAACTAAAAAATCTACACCAGAAATTGCAAATCGAAAATTTGAAAAAATGAGAAATTAAGCAAACGACAAATTGGAAAACTCGAGAAATTTTAAATCTAAATATTGCAAAATCGGAAAACTGAAGAAACGAAAAATTAAAAAAATTCTGTTGAAAAATCAAAAAATTAAAAAATCGAATAATTGGAAAAATAAAGAAAATAAAACACCGACACGAAAAATTCCAAACCGAAAAACTGAAGAATCAAAAAAAATGAAAAAGTTAAGAATTGAAAAATTCAAGTAAAAATTCTGCAGTGTTTTTACGCAAACGAATGTCGAATGTCGAACCAATTTTTGTCAAATTAAGTCATACAATTTCCGGACGGGATCAATAGTAAATTTGAACCATTGTCCCCTATTCAAGATATCAAACTTAATGTTCGTAACGTCGCACCAAGGTGTCAGAAGGACCCTACGACAAATTTAATAGTAATATTACCGTACCGTTGTACGCATTATTTTTTCTACGACACCTGCATGTGTCCGACTCGAATAATGAGACCCTGTTTATCAAATTAGCAAGTGCCAACCCTTTATGATTATGATTAACACACTTTATCTCTCCTCCACGCTACAACTAAGCAACTGATAAGGTTATGGACGGCGCCATTTTGGAAGTTTGTTGATAAAGAAAAAGACGCAACGACCCTTATTGAGGTACAGAACGGGCGAATGATAAAACGATTGTTATCTCCGGATGCTGGAGGCTGGATGTAATTAATCTGGACGCGGATCAAAGTGTTTGCTAGGGTTATTAATTAAGGGAGGGTTTTTTGAGGGAAATTTCGTTTTTAGACGGAAGGTGGAGCTACTTAGGAGGGTTACTTGATGCGAACTTTATAAGCTCTTATAGTTGTGAAGTTTCACGATTAATTTTGCGCGTTGAGGTACAGGATGTGATCGATTGTGTATTGTGTATTGTAAGACGCGGGCATGGGTCGATGACGTCATGGCAAAATTTTGCTAAGTAAAAAGTAAAACGTGCAAAAAAAAATAATTTTGTTGTTTATGTATAATTAATTTTAAGCCATTTTTGTGGAGAAAGAATAAAAAATATAAAATTAAAAAAATCGTTCTAATAAAGTACACAAAATATCTAATTTCAAACAAATTCAAGCTTAATTACTACAACAGAAATGTCGAATACTTGAAGAAACTTTACATGTTGGATTTAATGTTTCGGTCGTTTTTGTTAGCTTGTAAATATTTTTTGTACTTGTAAAAAGTCAATAACAGAAAACACGGTATTTTAGAAAATGCTTTCACATTTAAACAAACAAAAAATTTTAATGCGAACAAAATTTTCTTAATTTTTTAACCTTTGTTTCTAATTGAAACTAAAATAAGCTTCAAATTAGTTCAAAAATATGTATTGGGTGAATATGAAACACTATAGTTAACCAACAAATTTTTTCTCGTTTTAATAATAGGGTTTTTAACTAAAAATCACTTACCAATTTCTCACTCACTCGAAAACTGAATCCTTTTTCCACAATTCCGAAAAAATCGCCACAATCAACACCGCTCTCGAAACCCATTCATCAAAAGCTGCAAAAGAGTGAATGCATTAAAAAAAGAAAAAAGCTCCATCAAGTGAGATCCCCGTTTTTATTCTTTCACACATGCGCTTTTCGCCGTATGGATTCTTTCATTTTTGCCCGTTTTATTATTGCCTCCTGTCTCTATTCATCGAGCGAAATCCCAAACGGTGCAACAGGGACGGACATAGTCTAGATTTATGGCCTCACTCCGGGCTCCGGTGAATGAAAACACACTGGAAAACAGGAATGTTGTTTGCGGTAATCGGCCCGGATTTTTACACCGGCTTTACAAACAATTAATTAATCGGCCGATGTAAATAGGGGGAGGAAACGAGCGGTTTTAATTAACTTGTTTGTCGGGCTTTTTTAACGGTTTTTTTAATCCGGGGCTTTTTCCGGATTTGCTGAATAAATCAGGCGACGAGACCGCAATCGGTCGGTTGGAGTCGAACGATCGTTCGCGTTAAAGATTGATTTTGTTGAGGTGTGTAATGGGAAAGGTAAATAATCGATTAGGTGTGAGATCATTTGGTCATTTGTGAAGAGAGGATGGGGTTGTTTTTTTATTTTCGTTTCTGGTTTTATTGTATTGTGTAACGAGATCAAATGTAACCCGAAATACATTTTGAGAAATTTGGTAGATTTATTTTTTGGTTTATCAAAAATATTGACATATTGTCCATTCACAATCCTACTTAATTCAAAACTTAATCTGACAAACAATCCAAACTTGCTTAGTTTTAGATTCTCTTGAATTTTTCGTGTACTGTTTATTTTTCCGTATTATCTCAATTTTTCCAGATTCTCTTGAATATTCCCGAATTCTCTCCGGTTCTCTTGATTTTTGTGTCTTTTTTTCAATTTTTTCGAATTGTATATGACCCTCGGATTTTTTCGGTTTTATCCCGGTTCTGTTAGATTCTTCCGAATTTTCTTCCATTCTCTTGGATTTTTTAGTATTCTGTAATACCCTTCTGCATTCATTCGGATTTTGTAGGATTTCTTTGGATTTTATAGAAATTTTCTAGGAGTCTCTCGGATTCTTTTAGATTGTTCTAAATTGTCTCCAATTTTCTTCGATTTTTCCGTATTCTTTCCCATTCTCTTACACTCACTCGGATTCTCCGGTATTTTTGCATCTTCTTTCGAATTTTTTCAGATTCGATACGACTAATTCGGATTCTGTTAGATTTTCTCGAATTCTTTCCGATTCTTTTGGATTTTTCGTATTCTTTCCGATTCTTTTGGATTTTTCGTATTCACTGATATTTTTCCGTATTTTCTTGTATTCTCTCAGATTCTTTCGAATTCCTTCGGACTGTCTTGAATTCTTTCCGATTTTCTTGGACTTTTCGTATTCTCCATTATTTTTCTGGATCTTTTGAGATTTTGTGGTCTTCTTTTAAGCTTTTTTGGATTGTATTGGATATATCGGAGTCTCTCCGACTGTTGGATTCTCTCGAATTTTCCCTGATTCTCCTAAATTTTTTCATATCTCTAGCACCTACTCTTTCGTATTTTTTCAGATTTTCTCGGAGTTTACGCATTCTCTCATATTCTTCCTTATTCTCAAGTATTTTTTTGTATACTTTAGGATCCTTCCGGATTTTCTAGGATTTTGTCGACTTCTCTAGGAGTCCTTTGGAATTCTTGTATTTATTCGTATTCTCGGATTCTTTTAGGTTAGTCGTATTTTCTCATATGTTTCCCCGTTCTCTCGTACTCGTCCGTATTCTTTCGAATTCTCTCGGATTTTCCTAAGTTATACCCCATTTTCTTGGATTTTTCGTGTTCTTTCAGTTCTCTTGGATTCATTCGGATTCTTTGGGATTCTCTCTGATTATTGCTTCTTTTTTCGAAATTTTCGGATTTTATCGGATTCATCTGGATTCTGTTGGAGTTGTGGAATTCCTTCCTATTCTCTTGGATTGTTGGTATTCTGTAGTATTCTTCCGGATCTTCTCGGATTTTTGCGTTTTCTTTCAAGTTTTACCGATTTTGTCGGATTCCATTGGAGCCCCTCAGATTCTTTTGGATTCAACCGGATTCTGTTGGATTCTCTCGAATTTTCTCCGATTCTGTTGGATTTCTTCATATCTCTAGTACCTACTTTCTGGTATGATTTCTGATTGTTTCGGGTTTTTACGTATTTTCTCATATTCTTCCGTATTCTTTTGTATCCTTTAAGATCCCTCTGGATTTTGCCGAATTCTCTGGGATTGTTTTGGAATTTTGACGTATTCTTTCGAAGTTTTCGGATTTTATGGAATTCAGTATGAGTTTCTCGAATTCTTTCGGTTTCACTTGGATTACTTTAGATTCTCTCCAATTCTCTCCGATTTTTTTCGATCTACGACAGAAGCGGACGTAATCGGCTATTTGAAACCGATGTTCAAAGAAGTGCTGTGTGAGACCTTACCATCAAAACATCCTCTACAGTATTCGTCTTTTAAGGTTTCTTTGTATAGTTATAATTTTTCTAAGGCTATGGACTCTACCATATGGCCGAAAGGGGCATGCATTGATAAGTTTTTTCAGTGGAAGAAGAAGAATCAGCCTACTCAGAAGTAATTTTTGCTCCAGAAGTCATGTTATTAAATGTTCAAAGTCTGAATCCTAACAAGAGCCGACTTTTGGAGGTTGAACTTTCTAAATGCAGGAGTGTAAAAATTCTTTGTCTGACGGAAACATGGTCAAATTCGGCCTCGATAAACAGTAATAGTATCGATGAATTTAAATTGGTAAGTCACTATAATCGCCTCTCTTCGAGGGGTGGAGGTGTCGCTATTTGGTTAAAGATGGACATGTGTTGGGAAAAAATTTCGTTGAATGCGTTCTGCGTAGATAAACACATCGAACTATGTGCTGTCAAACTCTTACAAAATAACACTTCAGTTATTGTAATAACTTGTTATAGATCTCCAGATGGAGATCTTAAGACATTTATGGACAATCTAAACGATGCGCTAAATTCAATTTTCAAACCTTACAATAAAATCATTTTGTGCGGTGATTTTAATATAAATTCGTTTATAGAATGTAATGATTACGACATCTTATGTAGTTTATTAAAATCGTATGGGTTAGCTGATAAAGTCTGGTGGCCAACTCGTGTTACTCAATCAACTGTTTCTATTATTGATCATGCTTTCACTAACATTGAGAACGGAACATGTTATGTTTTCGACAATATTGTTTCAGATCACAGGACAGTCTATTATGAAACTGATATTTTTAAAATTACCCCTAAAACAAATAATAAGGTCTATGAGTTAAAGAGAATTTTTAGAAATGCTGATATTCAAAAATTCCTCTGTCGGTTGGTAAATCAAGATTGGGATGGTTTGTACTGTTTGAATGATTTAAATGATGCATTTGCTTACTTTTATGGAAGCGTACAACTAAGACAGATACGTATAGTAGGAGGTGGATAAACTCAGAAATTTTAACATCAAGTATTAAGCTAAAAGATCTGTACATTATGAAAAGTAACTACCCTCAGCTATCCTGCATTTATAAACAAGCTAAACTTATTCATTTAAAATTGGTTAGAAATAGTAAAAGGAGATTTTTTCAAAACAAAATTTTTACATCCGATAACCCTAACAAAACTTTATGGAAAATTATTTCAGAATTAACACACAACGAACCAGAGATCTCTAATAACATCGAAATTTCAGTAAAAGATACTCTTTTAAATGATCCATCTTTAGTTGCAGATAGCTTGAACGAGTTCTTCAAGCAAGCCCCTAAAGATCTCATAAAAAATATTTCAGTGAGGAATAATACACCAGCCGATAGTCATAATATTGATGGTGTTAATCAAACTTTATTTCTTCATCCGTATGTGGAGGAAGAGTTGCTTTCTCTTGTGAAAAATAAAATAAAACCTAAATGGTCGGCCGGACCAGACGATATTCCGCCAGCCATAATCAAAAAAGTACTCTCTGCAATTATAACTCCTCTAACGTACCTTATAAATTTGTCGTTTGAAAAGGGTCAGTTCCCGGAATTACTAAAAACATCAAAAATTATTCCCATACATAAGAAAAAAGATAAGGCTTGCATGGAGAACTACCGTCCTGTTGCAATTAGCTCTAGTTTTTCAAAAATTTTTGAACAAGCATTTTTGTGTCGCTTACAAAAATTTTTAGACAATCATAATGTACTTAGTAAATACCAGCATGGTTTTCGTAATAATCTTTCCACAAATACTGCCATGATTGATTTGTATAACAATGTTGTTTCAAAAATAGAGGCGGGAGAGTGTCCTGTTGGGATCTTTTGTGATCTCAGCAGGGCATTCGACTGCGTAAATCATAATCTGTTGATAACCAAATTATTCTCTTATGGATGTAGAGGTAATAGCTTGGATTGGGTAGTATCCTACCTCGAGAACAGGCATCAGTACGTTGTAATTCCGAATACCAATAAAGAAAATTTTAAAAATCAAATCAGTTCTAACATAATTGACATAGATGTAGGTGTACCCCAGGGATCAGTTCTGGGACCCATTCTCTTCCTTCTTTACGTAAACGACATTGAAAGCATCTTTAAAAATGTATCACCTGTTTTATATGCTGATGACACGTCGATTATAATTTCAGATCGCAATGAAGTTCAATTAGAAAGAGAGGTTAATATTTTAATGACGAATCTCCAATCCTGGTTTTCCACCAACAACATTTATATAAACTCTGAAAAAACACAAGTTATAAGATTTCGTAATCGCCAAAACACCTGTAAGTATATAGATCTCAAATGTTCAAATCTACAGCATAACACTGTCGACACCATAAAATTTCTAGGTCTTATGGTAGATACAAACCTCAACTTTAAGTCACATGCCAAAATACTGGTTCCAATATTAAACTCACTGTGTTATCTTCTAAGAAATTTAAAGATAATTTTAAATATTGATCAATTGGTTAATATATACCATGCTCATGTGGAATCCAGAATTAGGTATGGTATTTGTTTATGGGGTGGGTCACCAAGCGCAGCCAATGTGTTTATTAGTCAAAAACGTGCCATCAGAACAATTGCCGGTGCAAGTAAACATACAAGCTGCAAAAGCCTTTTTAAAAAATTAAATATATTGACTCTTCCGTCATTATACATATTTGAAATGAGTGTTCACATTTATAAAAACCGACATAATCTAACGTATGTCCATAACGTACATAAAGTAAATACCCGACAAAAACATCAGATTCATGTTCCGTTTAAACGTTGTAATGTTGGTGTGTTAGCAACTGATTGTATGGGAGTTAGAATTTTCAATTACTTGCCAGTGAATATTCAAAATTGTCAGTTAATATCATCATTTAGGAAAAATTTAAAAGTATTTTTAACAGATAAATGTTATTATTCCCTAGGTGAATTTTTTCAAGGTTGATGGCATGTTGACAATATCATTTTGTCTTTTTGTTATTTTGCTTGTTAAATGTTTAGTTTTTAATTTTTAGTTTTAGTGTTTCTTTGTTTGTATTTTTTTTTTCTTTTTGACTTGTCTTATATACTGTTATACATATATGTATCTGTGGAGACCAAATATATATATTATTATTATTATTATTATTCTCTAATACCCTTTCTTATTCTTTCGGATTATCTTAGATTTTCCTAAGTTCTCCCCGAGTTTCTTGGAGTTCATATTCTTTCAATTCTATTGGATTCATTCGGATTTTTGCTCCTTGTTTTGACATTTTCGGATTTTTTTGGATACCTACATTCGCATTCTGTTAGAATTCCCGAATTCTATCCGATTCTTTTAGATTGTTTGTATTTTCTAGTATTCTTCCAGATCTTCTCGGATTTTTGTGTCTTCTTTCAAGTTTTACCGATTTCTTTATATTTCTAGTACCTACTTTCTGGTATTGTTTCTGATTCTTTCTGATTTTTACGTATTTTCTCATATTCCTTTTGTATTCTTTGAGATCCTTCCGGATTCTGTCGAATTCTCTAAGATTCGTCCAGATTTTTCCGTGTTCTCTCATTATGTCCCGTATTCTTTTCGTATATTGTTGGATTACCTTGATATCTCTCTGATTTTCTTGATTTTCTTCGTATTTCTTAATGCCCTTCGGTTTTCTTTCGGATTCTGTCGGATTCTTTTGGATTCTGTAGGACTTTCCAGAAGTCTCTCGCATTCTTCTAGATTCTTTCGTATTTTCTCATGTTTTCCCGCATTCTCTCGTACTCAGCAGTATTCTTTCGGATTCTCCCGGATTTTCCTAAGTTCTCTTCGTTTCTTTTGGATTTGTTCGTATTCTTCCGCATTCCAAAGATACTCGGATTCTTTGGGATTCTCTCGGATTTCTGTGCCTTCTTTCGATTTTATTTCGGGTTTTATCGGATTAATTCGGATTTTGTTAGAGTTTCTTAAATTCTTTCTGATTTTCTTGGACTTTTCGTATTCTCTAGTATCTATTCTTTCTATTATTCCGAATTCTCTCGGACTTTTACGTATTCTCTCATATTAATCAGCATTCTGTCGTATTCTTCGGATTTTGGCGAATTCGCTACCATTCTTTTGGAATTTTTCGTATTCTCTCGCTTTTTCTCGGATTCACTCGGATTCTTTTGGATTTTCTTGGATTTTTGCGTTTTCTTTCGAAGTTTCCGGAATTTATGGAATTCTATATGAGTCTTTTAGATTCTTTCGGTTTCATTTGAATTATTTTAGAATCTTTCGAATTCTCTCCGATTCTTTCGGATTTTTTTCGTATTCTCTTCGTATTCTCTCATTATGTCCCGTATTCTCTCCGAGTTTTCTTGGATTTTTCCAGATTTTCTTGGATTATCTTGAATTTTCTCCAATTTTCTTGATTTTTTTCGTATTCTCTAATACCCGTCTGTATTATTATGTCGGATTTTTTTGGATTTTCTAGAAGTTTTTTGGATTCTTTTAGATAATTTCGTATTTTCTCATATTTTTCCACATTCTCTCGTACTTGTCGGATTTGCCTAAGTTCTCCCCGACTCTCTTGGATTTTTTCGTATTTTTTCATATTCTCTTGGATTCATTCGGATTCTGTAGAATTTCTCGAATTGTTTTTGATTTTCATGGATTTTTCGTATTCTCTGTTATTTTTACGTATTCGCTCGTATTCTTTTTAGATTTTTTTGAATTCTCTCGGATTCTCTAGAATTCTTTCCGATTCTCTTGGATTTTTCATTTCTCTATAACCTACTCTCCCGTTTTATTTCGGATTCTCTCGTATTTTTACGTATTCTCTCATGTTCTTGCGTATTCTCTATTTTTTTTTTGTATTCTTTAGGATCCTTCTGGATTCTCAGGGATTTTGCCGAATTCTCTACGATTCTTTTGGAATTTTTCGTATTCTCTCACATTTTCTGGGATTCACTCGGATTGTTGCTTCTTGTTTCAAAGTTTTCGGATTTTAAGAAATTCAATATGATTGTTTCCGATTTTTCCGTATTCTCTGAATATGTTCTGTATTCTCTCCGATTTTCTTGGATATTTTTCGTATTTTCTAGTATTCTACCACATTTTTTCGAATTCTCTCGAATTCTCTTAGATTCTCTAGGATTTTTTGTATTTTCTTGTATTCTTCCGTCTTCTTTCGAATTCTCACATATCCTCTCGGATTCTTCAGGATTCTCTTGAATTTTTCCGGAATTCTCTGCGATTTTTTTGGATTTTTTTCATATTTCCTCGTATTTTCTCGGATTCGCTCGGATTCTTTAGGATCCTCTCGGATTTCCGCGTTTTCTTACGATTTTTTCGGATTTTATAGGAATCTCTGGAATTCTTTCGGATTTTCTCGGATTCTTTTGGTTTCTCTCGAGTTTCTTCAGATTCTCTTAAATTTTTTGTATTGTCTCATGTTCTTCTGTATTCTCTTGCATTCTTTTGTATTCTATCGGATTCTTCTGGATTCTAGCGGATTTTTCAGAATTCTCACCGATTCTCGTGGGTTCTTTCGAAGCCACTCGGATTTTAACGGGTTCTCTCCGGTTTCGGCACTTTCCGTCGTCCTTCGTCCTTTTCGTCCTTCGTTGTTTTCGTCCTTCGTCCTTTTCGTTCTTCGTCCTTTTAGTCCTTCGTTCTTTTCGTCCGTCGTCATTTCCTTCCTTCGTCCTTTTCGTCTTTCGTCCTTTTCGTCCTTCGTCCTTTTCGTCTTTCGTCCTTTTCGTCTTTCGTCCTTTTCGTTCTTCGTCCTTTTCGTCGTTCGTCCTTTTGGTTCTTCGTGCTTTTAGTCCTTCGTCCTTTTCGTCCTTTGTGCTTTTAGTTCTTCGTCCTTTTCGACCTTAGTCTTTTTCGTCCTTCGTTCTTTTCTTCCTTCGTCCCTTAAGTCTTTCATCCTTCTCGTCCTTTTCGTCCTTCATCCTTTTCGTCCGTTTCGTCCTTTTAGTCCTTTTAGTCCTTTTCATCCTTTTAGATCTTTTCGTCCTTTTCGTCCTTTTCGTCTTTGGTTCTTTTCGTCCTTTTAGTCCTTCTAGTTTCTTTAGTCCTTTTAGTCCTTTTAGTTCTTTTTGTCCTTTTCGTGTTTTGCGTCCTTAGCACCCTTTTCGTCCTTTTCGACCTTTCAATTCCTTCAATCAAAGAACTAAAAGGATCAAAAGGATGAAAAGGACTGAAAGTTTTTCATCCTTTAAATCCCTTTAGTTTTTTTAGTCCTTTTAGTCCTTTTAGTTCTTTTAGTCCCTTTAGTCTTTTCAGTCCTTTTCGTCCTTTTAGTCCTTTTAGTCCTTTTCCTCCATTTCGTCCTTTTCGTCCTTTGGGTTCTTTGCGTCCTTTGCGTCCTTTTCGTCCTTTTCGTCCTTTTAGTTCTTTCAGTCCTTCCAGTCTTTTTCGTTCTTTTAGTCCTTTTCGTCCTTTTAGTCCTTTTAGTCCTTTTAGTTCTTTTAGTCCTTTCAGTCCTTTTCTACCTTTTAGTCCTTTTCGTCCGTGCAGTCCTTTTCCTCCGTGCAGTCCTTTTCGTCCTTTTAGTCCCTTTCGTTCTTGTCGTCCTTCGTCCTTTTCGTCTTTCGAATTTGGTCGGATTTTCTAAGAGTGTTTCGGATTCTTTCAGATTCTTCCGGATTCTGTTGAGTTCTTTCTGATCCTATTCGATATGTTTTCGTATTTTCCCGATTGTTCCGTATTTTTTCGGATTTCCCCTCGATCCTCCCCGAGTCCCTCATTCTTTTGAATTTAGTCGGATTCTCTAGGACTCCCTCGGTTTTTCCAATTCTTTCAGATTTTCTCGAATGCTTCAGATTATCTTGAATTTTTTCACTCATATTCTTCTGTATTCTCCGATTCTCTTAGGTATGTTTTCATATTTTCTCGTATTGTTATGTATTCTTTCGGATTCTCTCGCCTTTTTGTTTTTTGGATTCTATCAGATTCTCTGTAAGTTCCTGGACTTTTCCAAATTCTCTTGTATTCTCTCGAATCCTTTCAGATTGTTTTGTTCTTTTTTGTATTCTCTCGGATTCATTCGGATCCTTTTAGATTTTCTCGAATTTAATACGTTTTTTTTTAGATTCTTTCGAGTTCTTCCGCAGTCTCTCAGATTTGCTTCCATCTTTTCGTATTTTCTCGTTCTCCGCATTCTGTCGGATCTTTCGAACTGTCTTGAATACTCCAGAATTCCCTCTGATTCTTCTGAATTTTTCGTAGTCTGTCGTATTTTCTTGGATTTACTCCAATTCTTCCGGATTCACTCGGATTTTTGCGATTTTATATGAGTCTTTCGGATTCATCCGGTTTCTGTTACATTATCTAAAATTCTCTCAGATTCACTTGCATTGTTCCGTATTTTCTTGTATTCTTCCTTTCCGCATTCTGTCAGATTCTTCAGGATTCTATTGAATTTTCCCGAATTCTCTGCAATTCTTTTGGATTTTTTCGGATTCACTTGGATTCTTTCGGATTTTCTTGCGTGTTCTTTCGATTTTTACGATTTTATATGAGTCTTTCAGATTAGTTCGGTTTCTGTTGGATTCTCTTAAATTATCCCCGATTCTCATGAATTTTTTGTATTTCCCGTATTGCTCCGAATTCCCCTGGATTCGCTCGAATTTTTTCCGATTCTCTTCGATTTTTGCGCTTTTTTCTGAATTGTTTCGTATTTTGTCTAATTCTCTAGAAGTCTTCCGGATTCTTCCGGATTTTATTGTATTCTCTTCGATTTTCTTCGTTTTTTTCTCATTTCCTCCTGTTATTCCCTATTCTTTCGGATTATATCTGAGTCTCTCAAATTCTTTCGAGTTCTCCTCAATTCTCCCTTATTCTGGAAGATTTTTTAGGTCCCCCTCGATTTTTTCAAATTATCTTGGATTCTCCTGAATTTTTTCAAATTCTCTTGATTTTTTTTTGTATTCTCTTGCATTTTCAGGGATTCACTCGGATTTTTTTAGATTCTCTCGAATTCTCTCAAATTCTCTTCGATCTTTTCAGATTTTCTTCTGTTCTCCCGTCTTCTCTCGTATTCTTCCGTATTCTGTCGGATCTTCCAGACTCTCTTGAATCTTTCCGAATTCTCTCTCGATTGCTTCGATTTCTGTCGTATTTTCTCGGATTCACTCAATTCTTTCCCGATTCACTCGGATTTTTGCGTCTACTTTCGATTTTTACGATTTTATATGCGTGTTTCGGATTCGTCCGGTTTTTGTTGGATTCTCTTTCCAATTCTGTTGGATTTTTTCGTACTGGCTGGCATTTTCTCAGATTTTTGCATCTTTTTTCGAATTTTACGATTTTTTTTTTGGGATTCGTATTTTTTCGTATTCTCCCATGTTCTTCCCTATTTTCTCGTATATATTTGTATTCTCTCGGATTCTTCCAGATTGTCCTGAATTTTCCCGGATTGTCTCCGATTCTCTTGGATTCTTTAAAAGTTTCTCAGATTTTGTTGAATTCTCTTCGATATTCTTGGATTTTTTCGTATTTTCCCTTATTGTTTCGTATTCTTTTGGATTTTCCCAGATCCTCTCCGAATCTCCTTGATATTTTCGAATTCTTCTGGATTCTTCCTAATTCTCTCCAATACTCTTGGATTTTTTTCCTATTCTCTAGTATTCTTCCGTAATTTTACAATTTTGTTTTTTAAATTTAGTTCAGCTCATACAGCATAAACGACGTTAAATTTTTAAGGAAATTGTAAGATGACCGTTTGAGTAATTACCACACTGACCACATCTACCCACCTCGATCTCCAGATTTGACCACTCTTGAATTATTTCGTGTTCCTGACTTGAAAAAGAGACAACTTCTACATACCATTTACGACGATTTAAAAATCCAACTTTAAGAATAGTGTGAACGAATTACTCCAGAAATTCTTATCCACGTGTTCCAAAATATGGAACGAAAAGTCAATTTGTGTCTAGAGCTTGTAAGTCAACACGTTTTATTGCTGACATAAGCAGTAAATTTTGGCTGATAGAAAAAACATAGGGAAAATTTACCCTTCGAAAATATTCCTCCTTTTACTATTTCACTAGGAGAATGGGGATGGAAACTAGTGAACTAAAAATATCTGCAAGTAAAAGTTCAAGTAAAGTGGTAATCTTGTGACACGTACTTAACGGTTCGTCAGTTTTCAGAGATAATTTTAGCAGAGATGTTTGTGGGGTTTTCTCGAGTTGTTGTCTCAAATGATCTACAATGTCATCTGAAACTGGAGCCCATCCCACTGATTTACCTTTCCTTACGATACTAGTTCCCACAGATCTATTAATAACAACGTAGTCGTCAATTTTACTCGAAAATGAAAATAATTTAAAAAATATTAAACAATATCTGTTAACTTTACAATTGAAAAGAGTTGATGATGAAATTTTTTTAAATTTTAGCAAGATATTAACATAGATTTTGCGACTAAAAAAATATAAATAATTGTTTGAGATGTTGGTTAGTAATACAGTTTTATTTATAAGAACTGAAACATCCAAACACTAGTTGCCGGATTAAATTTATGAATTGTGGTAACACGATGCGCGTTCAGCGATACACAACCGACTCCCAAAGTGCTGTTAATCGAATACCCATTACGTTTCATTTATTTCGCAATATAGAGTGCAAAATTCGATTGATCATTTTTAAATTCACCCATTAATTCCGTTTACTGGAAACTTGGTCTGACGAGCATTATATACTTTTTTTGGATAATGGATATTGTTATACACAGAATTAGAATGTACGTCAGCATCATAGAGGCTGTTTTTATCAAAGATCCAAGACATGTTGGATTACATTAGTAATATAACAATAGGAACATGTAAATGGCAGCAAAAAGTGACAGTAGCATCAGAATACGTAGATTTGCTTTCTTGGTTTTTACTTATATTATAGAACTAAAATTGACTATTTGGCCAAAAAAGAATATCTAACATGCCACTGGAAATTCCCTTGAAATGAAATACTCATGTGTGCTTGCTACCCACCTCTAAAACCATGATTAACTAACAGATATATCATACATGCTATGTGGCCGACAACTAACATTGTTGTATGCTTGTTGCATGTATACGTACAGGATTTACGCATTTCGAATTTATTTGAAAATTTTCATCACACATTTTTTTTTAATCAACTTAGAAAAATCCCCAAAATTGCGTTAACTCCGCACGCAAAAATGTATACAAGGAAATGGCGAAGTTCACCAAACTTCACCTTGCCCTTAAACAATACCGTAGAACAACACAATAACTGTAACAAAATTCCAATTCTCATCGAAACCGGAACAACGCGGCCCTCCGAGGAAAATTTACCTTCCCATTATTCACGATATTGTGTAACGAACTCTTATCGCGAAAAGGTCAGAAATTCACGTTTGTTTCCTATTGCATCGAACAAGTTCCAGAGCTGCGTACCTGTCACAATAAGATTTTATAAAATGAGATTCCCAGGGTGCGCTATTGTAATACGAGTCGGACCAGTTTCGCCGTTCTTACAAAGAAATTTTCACACGAAACTTCCAACTTTGTATCGATCGAGAATACTGTGTCAAGTCTGACCACTGGTCAACTTGTTTAGAAACGTAAAAAGGGTCGCTCCACCACCTTAGGTCGATTCGGACCCGTTCTGCGGCGATATTATTCCATTTGGGTCGTAGGGGATGGGTTTCTCAAGATTCGTATCTGTATATTGTATCTAGAGGCTTGTTATTTGTGAGGAGTATTATATGGTTTGAAAAGGTAAGCAGCAGTGCTTTCAGTTGAATATTTTTTCATTTGTAAGTTCATACCTGTTTTTAAAGACATTCGTAAAGAGCGGATTTATGGACACAAATATATAGGGTGACTTCGAAATATTTGCAATAATTGTAATCGCGGCATCACGTACTGTAGTAATTTGGAAAAATAGACACAACAATCGATTTTTCATCAAGAATCAACATTTTTCATTCTATTGATATTGTCGGTGCAAGAGTGATTATTGATAATTGCCATATTTTATTTATTATTGTTTTATATATTCCACTTCACACTTCATTCTAGCAATTCAATTTATATTTTGACTCATTTAGTTCCCTTGAGATTTTTTCGAATAGCAATCACTTTTTAGTGAAAGGTGATTTCAATACTCCTAATTATGCAATCAATTATTAATTGTAACAATCATCTTCTGGACTTGGTTTTTTCCAATCTTAATTATTGTTCGGTTGATAAAGCCACCTCTTCATTAATTAAGGAAGATCTACATTATCCTCCTCTGTCTATAAATTTGAACAAAACCTCTTTTCGCGCCTCATAAGCTTTTCAAATGAACAGCTTGAACAATACCTTCGACTTTAAAAAAGCGAATTATCAACTTTGGCTATTTATTGGGGTTTCATAAATAATATTGATAATTTGGAAGAAGCATGTTCCAAATTTTATGACACTCTGTACAGTGTATTCGACTCAACCGTGCCCAAATATTCTCCCTCAAATCTCCATCGCCATTATTACCCGCCTTGGTTTACTAGTGATATCATTTATTCTTTTCAATTAAAAAATTGTGCTTTTAAAAAATACAAAATGCGTGGATCTTCACAATCTTATGACTCATTTAAACGTCTTCCTTCCAAGTCTAAAACACTTATTAATATTACTTACAAAAAATAATTATCCGACTTAGAACAATACATATCTGTTGATTCCAAAAAGTTCTGGAGCTTTATTCAAAGCAAAAAAGGAACATCTAGAATTCCAGGCCTTATGATCTATAAAAGTATTGAATTATCTGATCCATCTGAAATTGTTGACGCTTTTTCAGACTTTTTCGATAGTGTGTTTATTGCTTATAAACCTATGGAGTATTCTCAGCTCATTTTTAGCACAAATTCTAATATTTCTTCGCGCCAAATTACTGTTGAAGACATCCTGATAAATTTTTAAAAATCCAAGGATTCTTTCAAAATGGGTATCCATGGAATTCCCTCTTTCTTACTTAAAGACTGTGCGCAGATTCTTGCTGAGCCACTTTGTATTATACTTAATTAATAATAAAGAAATCCATCTTTCCTTCACTTTGGAAGAAGAATTATATTTGTCTCATTTTTAAGAAAGAACAGCAGAATCAGGTGACAAATTATAGAAGTATTTGGATATTTTGCAACTTTGCTAAGGTTTTCGAACCAATTTTGTATTATCACATCGACTCATCGACGAAGCTATTGATTTCATCTAGTCAGCATGGTTTTGTGCAGAAAAATTCGGCCATTAAAAATTTAGCTGAATTTTCCCAATATATATCGGAAGGAATTGATGGTAATGGACAATGTGATGTCATATATACTGATTTCGAAAAGGCTTTCGATAAAATAAATCATTGTTTATTACTGCAAAAGCTCTGTGATTTTGGCTTCACAAATCCGTTATTGAAACTTTTAATCTCTACTTTGAATGGTAGAACCTTATTTGTGAAATACAGAAATTTTAGCTCTAAACCATTTACTCCATCTTCTGGGGTCCCACAGGGATCGAACTTAGGACCCTTGTTGTTTTTGCTCTTTATTAACGATCTTCCTGATTGGAAATTAATTCTATTAGTGATTGTTACTATCTTCAGTTTTGTTTAATTTTGCTTTACCACTGGTGTATTCGAACTAGATTAATGTTGAATATCTCTAAATGTAAAGTTGTTTCTTATACAAGAAAACTTATCACCATTGTTTTTGACAATAATTTAAACGGAGTCGTATTGGAAAAACTCGACTGCCTTAAAGACTTAGGTATCAGTTTTGATAGCAAATTTTATTTCACAAATCATTATTAAGACATTGCTAAGGCTTACAATATGTATGGTTTTATTTATGGCAATTGTAGAGAATTTATGAATGACCGAACTTTAATTATATTATTTATATTAGACTGAGGCTGTACAAAGAAAATTTTTAAAATTCTTAGCTTTTTAACAAGACCGTGTTTACCCCCCACGTGGTGTACATCATTTAAATCTTTTGAAGAGATTTAATTTTGCATTACTGCATACTCGGCGAAATATGCTCTTGATTCGCTTCTTATATAATCTTCTTTAGAATAGAACTGACTGTTTTGTGCTCTTGGGTAAAATTAATTTTCTTGTACCACGACTAGGTACTCTCCAACATATTTCTTTTTATATTAACTCTGCTAGAACTAATGCTGTAGATCGATCTCCAATTAATTTAATGTTAGGTTTATTTAATTGTATTTTTAATAACTCTGATATTCATAATGATTCAAATTTTGATCTGTGCTAACTTGGTAGATATTGTGGAATAGTAATATATAAAATCTAAGTGTTCATTTATAACAGCACATAATTGTCCACTTTTAGTGTGTATTATATAATCATAATTATTAACTCTAAAACTTCAACTTTAATTTTTTGTTAAATTTGCCCATCAAGATTTGTAGGTAAAATAAATTATTATTCAGTACACTTGGTTTAATTCCCTTAAACGACTTTCATCTAAGAATTTCAGGATAATGTTGTAACAACAATTTTCGTTGCTCCTGTTGTAAACATAAATCCGATTTTACTTCCCAAGCGATGGTTTAGTTTATCTTTGTTGTGTTCCGGGCGTTTCATAAATCGTAAAATACGGAATGCTGGTTCTCGAATTGTGTAGGCTGCATTATGCTGAAAATTTATTAAAGCCCTTGAAACTACTGAACCGATTACTTCAATTTTAGATGTATACATGTACTTTAATAGTTATTTATGCAACTAGTGAGTAACTTTACTCACGAGTTGCGTACAAAACTTTTTTCACGTTCGTAACAGAACTTGAAAAAAGTAACGTGAAAAACGTAAAAGTTCTTGAATCCTTCTTCCTGAGTAAGGTTGTTATTTTCATTGGTGATTTCAATTTAACCCACTTCAGAAGTGATGTACCTCTGCCTCCCTCAAATATTTTACAAAATTTTCAGAATTTTTGTCGATCACTTCATTTTGAACAATTTAATAATATACTTAATGTCAACAATGGGTTGTTAGATCTCGTCTTATTTAAATAATATAAAACTCGACATTGAAGTTGAGAGAAATAATATTCCTTTTGTACCTGAGGCTCGTCATCACCCTGGGCTTTTTATTGTTTGAACGTAAATACCCATCAAAACATCGACAGTTTCCGACAGCAAACAGTTGGAGATATAACTTTAAAAAAAGCTAGTTATGATCAGTTATATTATGGTATATTCAATGCTGATTGGTCTGAAATTGGACTAGTTAAAGATGTTAATACTGCATTAGACATATTTTATAACGTTCTTCACAAAATTCTGGACTTGTCTGTGCCTAAATATTCTCCAAAAATGTCACATTTTCCTCCTTGGTTTTCTCGCAGCATTATTTCTAATCTAAAATTGAAGGAGTCATATAGAAAAAAGTGGAAGAAATACCAATTTTATTTTGAGGAATTTAAGAGACTTCGTGTGTTATGCAAACAAATGATTAACGCTGCTCATGCATCTTATTTGAAAACGATTGAGCATGAACTGTATATTTCTCCTAGAGATTTCTGGAAGTATATTCAATCAAAAAAAGGTACATACATCTAGAATTCCTGGCAAAATGACCTATGAAGGAAAAAATTTTGAAAATCCACAACAGATTGTTGACATTTTTGCTGATCATTTTGCAAATATTTTCGTCGACAAAACTATTTTTACTAACACCGACGTCGCATCGGACAAAATTAGCTTCAACATGAGACACGTTACGGAAGATTTGCTTGTCTTATTAAGGCGATGTTATCGGTTTAGTTTTCAGTGAATTTACAGTAGATTTTGTATCCGCTGTTTTTATACACTTACATAAAGTGTAAGTCAATGTTACTAATAGAAATGTTATTATTGTTACTTTATATAATCACCAATCCTATTGCTTCTCGGCTTTTTGTCAAAGATCAAAGTGTATTACCTGAAAGAATTTTATTTTGTTGAATAAAAGATTACCATAAACCTTATAATTAGCCGGATAACCATTCAGTATACACAGGTAGTTTCTATACCTCTTTAGTTTAAACTTAGCCGATACTAACCAGCTAGGGAACCAGTTATAATTGAAATATGTAAACCAAATAATTGAAGTACTTAGTTTTAAGTAAAACAATTGGCTACATTTATAAATACGCATAAATAAAAACGAAACAAATTATTGGTCTCGAGTTTATTTTATAATTTGCATTACATCACGACATATAGGTAGGTACGTACTGATGCAGAAATTGGTGATTTTCTCGTTGCATTTCAGTATAGGGACACCCTCAGTAGAACCATTTGGACACTTAAAATTGATTTTGTTTTACTTGCCACAAATCTTTTTAAGTGTTGTGAAAGTGTTTTTTGTCCGAAAAATAACTGCATTTATAATTATTCGGCTGAGTGCTTTTTTTGTTGTAAATCAATCAGTTTTCCAATTAGATTATAATTGCTTGGACTTACTATTTGTTGTCTTAATTTTTCGAAGTTAATTTTTGTACACATTCAGATTTTTATTTCTTATTAATTTCTTGTGGTCATTTTTATAAATTCGTATATGAAAATTGAACTGTTGACGAACGAAAATCGAACAATAATACACGACAAGCGGGTGCCGAACTGTTACCAGAGATTATGGGTGTCATAAATTACACCCCAGCTTTTCTGAGTTTCAACCAGCTTACCACTACTTCTCGTCTTTATTTTTCTACACGCAAACTTCTTGTGAAGACAATAACACGGCAAAATTAAAAATCCGATAGTTTTCTTTTAGCAAACATCCCCTTAAACACGGTTGATTCCAAAAATGATACTATATAATTCGACGCAAACTGAATTATGGAATTTTTAATTTTTAACACACTGTAATATTCGCAGAGCAGTACACTTTTAAACTTACTGAACGAACAGAAAAGAATGAGAGAGTGAAAACAAAACGTTTTGTAAAACACTGCACCCATCTGCACCGGGAACTCTTTATGGTATCCCAGATGTAGATGGCTGCCATAAATGAACGGAAAGGACGAAAGTGACCAGATTTGCAAACGGTCAGCCGAAGACCAAATTGTATTTTTGTAAGAACCAAATTAGAAACAAATTTTATTTTTTTTTACATTTGAGCCCCTTACCTTCGAGGGCCTCATCCTCCATCATCACAAGCATCCCTATAGATCTGCCTCTGCGAGTGGCAAACGTGCGACGTAAGCAATGTCCGGTATATTCATTGGGATTTTCCAATTTTAAAAATTTAGCTACTTCTCGTGGAACATCCCTAATCTTGTGAATCCCAACTACTTGTCGCTGGCACTTTCCATTTAGGCATTTAACGAAAAATCGAAGTGCATGAAAATTTTTTGATCGAAGAGCTATATATTTCTGGTATATATTAGAATATTTTTCCCCCATAACGGTAAATGATCTTGGCTTTTTGGTTTTCGTATGAGTAATCGTTACAAGTAAACCTGATTTAAAATTTTCAGTGTTGTCTATTCTGAATTCCACCAATTCCTGACAACGGCATGCGTCACTCACTCGGAAGATTACAACGATCTGAAGGACAACTTATAAAGTGCAATCATTTCATTAATTTAAGTTGCAAACTTACTTTCGTAAATAAATATTTTTCATCTGGAGCATGGTTTAAAAAATCTTCTATTTGGTCATTTGTTAAAACTAGAGAGCGTATTTATAAGCACAAAAAAATCAAGAATAAGCGCTTAAATAAGCACAACATTTTCAATAAAAAAGTTTTATTTTAAGCAAAAAAGCATTAAATAAGCATAACACTTTCATTAAGAAAGTTTTATTTTAAGCAAAAAAGCATTAAAAACCTAATCATATTACAAATCAAAGAACACTTCTTAGAACTTTGGATAAAATATTATTACAATAATCCTAGACTTTATATTTTACACACGTATTTCAGTTTTCTTTAAAACAAATTATGATTGTAATATGTTCCAAGTTGTCCACTGTAAAATTTTTTCGCCGATCATTTAAAATGTGTTTAAAATTGGAGAATGTTCGTTCAACATCCACACTCGTTGTTGACGCAAATTTGTATTTTGCAACTAATGTTGAATCTAACTCCAAATTTTCCACCTTCTGGCCTTGTAAAACACGAGCAACGTCGGAAAGAACACCGAAACCTGCATTTTTATTTAACACTTCGTCAAGTTTTTGATATACTCTAGTACCAATATCACCCCTTACTGCGTTTGCTTGTTGTTTAAATTCTTTCACTAAGTTTATGGCATCTACCAACAACATGTTGGGTTTTTCTAACTTTTCTATTACCTCACATACGAATTGATAATTGCTTCTTAGAAAAACTAGATCTTGTCGCAAATCTTTGTTTTCCAAAATATTTATGCAATCTTTAATCGATTGAGAAGAATCTTCGCTAAACTCCGTAACTACTTCCTCAAATTCTTTGATATATTTGTCATAATAAAATGTGGCCTGTAACCATGTGCCCCACCTCATTATAATCGGCTCTGGAGGCAATGGTATGTTTGGAAATTTTTCCTTAAAATGTTGCACTCTTAGTGGGGCTTTAACAAAAATCTTTTTACCATTTGCCACTAATTTATTAACAGTAGGAAACTGCAAACGTATTCCTTCAGCCACTCTGTTTAAACCGTGGGCAATGCAAGTAGAGTGAATTAAATTGGGGTACAATATTTTTAGATTACTCCCTGCTTTCAACATATAACGAGCTGCATCCGAGATCATCAATAAAATTTTATTCGCCGGTACGGCATTTGGCAAAAATAGTGACGTAAGACTGTCATTTACAAATCTGGTAATCGTATTGCCATTTGTTTTATCTAACATTTTCAAACTTACTACATACCCTCGACTAGGGAAATTTTCATTTAAGATTCCAACAATTAAACTTGCCACGTATCTTCCACAACTATCGGTTGTTTCATCGACAGCGAACCATAAATAATTATCTCCAATGCGATGTTTAATTTCGTTTTAAACTTGCTGAAACACTGGGCCTACATATTTTTTTCGGAGAGTACTTTCAACCGGAATATGTCGATTGCAGTGTTTTTCAAGGAATTCTTGAAGAGGGCCTTTATCCAATTTTTTTAAAGGTATATTGGACTGGATCATCATTTTACATAAATCGAAATTAAACTGAAACTGCTCATCTTTTGTGGAAGTAGATGCAACAGATTCATGTATGGTCTGCTGTTTAATTTTAGAAACTTCAAACATTTTCTTCCTTTCTACATGAAGAGTCGTTCTGACATGTTGCGTCACGTTATATTTTTTATCACTTTGAATCTAAAACAACGTACATATACAGGATTAACAAAGGAAAATAGACAAAAAAAAATTAGTGGGCTTACGATTTTCACACAAGTTCTGCAGAATATTTTGTTGTTTTCTAATTTTAATTCTGGAAAATCCCTTATCCACTCATCCGGCGTGGATTTTACTTTCGGCATTCTTTTAAAATATTAGTAATATTACCAAAAAGAACTCAACATGTAACAAGGGAGAACCACGTATAACACTGTACTACGACAGATGCGATAGACTGATGGTTGTGAAATAAACGGTTCATTTACTTAAAAGTTTCCATTAGAAAAATTTTAAGGTAGGTAGTTGGGTACAATAATCCTCTTTTTTAGAAAATCTTCAACGGTCTTGCCGCAAAATGCCGAAAAAGAACATCTGGTTAAAAGCTTTAATTCGTTATCAATGGAAGTAGGGTAAATGTGTACAAGAGTACGCATCACTTAGTGTAAAACTGTCAATAACTTTAATTTTTTTGGATCGACAAATTTTATGATATGCGTTCGTTGTATACATGTTTAGAGATCAGATATATTTAATTGTACGTCTCAAGACCACTATATTTTAAGAGTAATTTCAATTTTTGTCAAGATGTGTAAATGCGCACTCTTAGACAGTTCATTGCACAAGAGTGCGCATTTGAACGCTTATGAGTGCGCATTACATTTTATGAAAAAATATTTGTTTCTAAGGTGAAAATAAATGGGAATAAGTGACTACAGACTACACATAAAACGAAAGACCTATTTCTTCGTACTCTAGGGGTTTTGAAAAGTCTAGAAAACGTAAAAATAGAGAGTCGGTGGACGGACTCGATTACAACACGCTCAGGAAGTAAAAATAAAAAAAAGATCACAATAACCACCACCGCACAACTTGAGAAGCAGTACAAAGTAGTACAGTTAAATAATTCATTATCGTATGATATGTATCTCCAAGACTATTAGACTACGTATCGCAAGCAATGCGCACTCTTATACAATACCTCGATGCGCACTCTTGTACATTTGTACATAACCTAATGTTTTCAAAGTTAAAAGCTTTTGATGGATAGAAAGTATAAAACTGTTAGTGTATAACGAGATCTTAAACGTTACAACTAATGAAAATTATTACTGTAAAATAAAAGAACTGGTACGTACATTACAAAAAACTAAAACTATGAGCGGTTAAAATTACATCCACACAACGTGTGCACATAAAATCGTCAGTACGACCAAACTATAAACTATATTCAGGTCACTTTTGCACCTTTATCTCAGGTTTAGCATTAAATTCTGAATGGTATAACTTCATCTTACCCAGATGGCACTAATAAGCAGAAATCATTAGTGCGTACTCTTATACATATTCGCACTCTTGTACACATTTACCCTAAGGATTTAAAGTCTTAAAATCTATGGAGTATTTTTCCAATCCTATAATAAAATTTTATTACCCAAACGACCGGAACCTATTCACAGAAAAGGTCTTGAGTAAGTGTACTTCAATGGTCAAGTCCAGGTAAAATGCATACGATACGATACGGCTAACTAACAAGTATTTGTCATCCCGACAAGGCCGGCATTTGAACAAAATATGCATAAAAACTCATATTCGTTGAAAAAAGCATTGTAAGTATAAGCATATAAGTTTTAATATGCATAAAATTGAAAAAAAGGCAAATAAGCATAAAAAAATGTGTCAAATGACTCCAGATTGTATCATAGTTACTGATATAAAAAAGTTTTGAAGTGCTTACATTTTTCACAAAAAGCATTAATCCTAGAACTCCGCTCTCTAGTTAAAACTCTTGATTTCTTTGACTTGTAACCTTCTGCTTGTTTCTTCAAAAACGCTCTTAGTTTTAAAAATGTTTCTATATCTATGCCATTTTTTATATTTAAACTCGCCTTTACCATCAAATATTGCGACCATAGTGTGGATGATTTCATTGTTTTTGCCAAATCGGCAAAATACACCAGCAAAACGTTCTCGGAAGAGGTTTCAATATTTTTTCCTTACACCGTCTCATGAAGCGCTTGTAGGCAAACTCATAGATTTCACGCGATTTGGTCGGAACTATGTCTGCAATCACTATTTGTGCCTTTTCGGCCACATGTGGAGGCAAATCTTCTTCAACATTCATTATTGACGAAAAATGAATCAATTTTTGATACTTTTCGAAGCAACAATGACACAACGTAAATAAAAAATAGATAATCATAACTACGTAGATACCAGACAACTGTTTCCATTTTCATTACATTTTTTTTTTTAATTTAATTATTTCTAATTGTTGTGTTACATTCATGGCTGGAAAAAAATTAATGTGTTTTATACGGATTTTTTGTTTTTAATTACAATAGAGTTGACTCTTTCCTTGAAAACAAGTGCATGATGCATCAATAACAAAATCTGCATCTCCCTTACTGCGCCTCTACGTCTTTTTTCCAAATCCCGAAGATCCCACATCCAGCGCCGTGTTTATCGAGCATCTCTCCGCGCTTTCCACCCCCGCAGCCATGCAGCCCCTAAAAATCTCGCCCGAGGGCGTAGCTAGAAAATGGCGGTACTTCCTCCTTATATCTAATATTTCCTTGTCTCATGCATATTTAACAGGTACCAGCTTCCTTCTCTATTCGACGCTTCTGCAAGCTGACATCTCACTCCGTCTTAAAGACCTTCCCGTCCTTTTCCAGCTCACACGCGCCACACAACCCACCCTCAAAATTTCTACATCTCAGGGCTATCGCCCTCTCGCTCCCGCCAACGCGCTAGATCTCTTTCTCTCTTAAAGGTGGAGGAGTTTTCTTTGTCTGCAGAACTGAGATTCGCCCATTTTATATTATATTGATTTAAGATGGCGGTGGAGCGGTTTCGCGCTCGTTCTCGCGACACGGTCGCCTACTTTCGTCTTCGTTCGACGCGCAATGAACGAAAGGTGCGAGCGAGAGGGGGAGTGCTGGCCCCGGCGAAAAGTGCAAGGAGTTCAGGGGTAGATTATTCAACCACGTTAAAGTTTTAGAATATATTAAAGCAGTAATCTCGAGTCACAGGAGTTGAATTTCCATGCTAAGTTAGATTAATACCTCAGAGAATTTACAATTTACGTGCCTATGTCATTATTTATGCCTGAAAGCTTCTTGAGATGTGTAATTTCAACTTAACTGAACTAAGATTAACATCTGTGCGTGTGCTGGGGTGAAACCGCGCTGCCTCACCTTTCACATGCTAATTAAATCCACCATCTAGATCTGGATGCGGAGAGCGCCGGAGGGTGAAGAACTTTTAATTAATCTTAGACGGCCTTTTTTTCGCCTCGGGCCGGTTTCCTATATTAAATATCGATTAAGTCGAGCGGTTTCGCTTAGAAATTCCATAATAATAAAGCAAGACGTGTTGGAACAAGCCAATGTAAATTTCGGAGGGGATTTCGAGCGATTTTCGACCTTATGGTCGGAAGGACCAAAGTCGAGAATTGCAACAGGACGAGGGAAATATGTTCCAAGTCTAAGATGTGTTGTCTTAACGAAAATGCACGGCCAACTTAATATAAGATATTTGCATTTATATTGAGTTATGGTAGACTGTGTTCTATGCTACCAAGTAATAAGGCTAATATTAGTTTATCTGTGGCCGGTTTACTTTGGCCATGTATATTGCCCCAAGTTAGAGGCAATATTGTTTGTTTATTATTAGGAACTTGCATGAAGACGGACTGATAAGAAGCGTGTGGGGAAGGTGCGAATTAGGATGTTTGGGCTTATTTAAAGGCGACTAAAAAAAGGTTTTGATGTGGGGCAGTAAAAACATATTTAAAAAAGTCAACTCAAACTTTCTAGTTCAACAAAAAGTAAATATTGTGATTTTTAAATTTCGCTTTATAAATATCCTGCTACTCGTATTATTAAATTACTAATCGAAATCACCATTTCCCGCGGACGGGTTTTTCCAAGACTTCATTTATGAGCACCCCCGATATAGATATTTCTGCAAATGTATTTAACGAAGGGTTGGAAGAGATGGAAAACCTAGAATGGATTTGTAAGTATTTCATTCTTCAATTTCCAAATTCATTCATGATTCGTCTACGAACTTGGCGACAGAGCAGTGATATTACAAATAATTAAAAAAATGTCTTCCAATCTAATGTCTCTAAAGTCCAAGAGAACCAAATAAAAAAATATGTTTTGGGTGTTATTCAATGTCAGTAGTAGGTATCTCTTACATAAATAATTACTCCTATTTGTTTTCAATTTTTTTTATAGATTTCGAGCACAGAGAAACATCTTATAGAGCAATAATGCAGAACGCCTCTTCACAAAAGAAACTGTGAAAAAAGAAACTCTCCCAGTGTAGCTCAAACATCAATACGGAGAAATTTTATCTTTATACAGCCAAAAATGAAGAGGAAACATTCAAGTTCGATTTATGCCAGGCCATGCTTGCATTAAATAAGTTAAGTAATCCTATATTTAAGCTATGTTAAAGTAAAATTGATTTTGGAAAATGACATACCCTGCAAGAAAAGAGAGTGGGCGGGGTTTGTATCTGCTAAAATAAGACCGATTTTGGCAAATAACATACCTTCCAAGGAAAGAGAGGGTGGGTGGGCGGGGCTAGTACCTGTTAAAAAACATTGATTTTGGCAAATCACATACTTTCCAAGAAAAGAGAGGGTGGGTGGGTGGGGCTAGTATCTGCTAAGATAAGACTGATTTTAGCAGATGAGGTATCCTGTAAGAAATATAATTAAACTGTTATAAGAAAAGAGACTAGAGGCTCCAAAGCACTTTCAAATTCTTTCCAAACAGGAATGCCTAGAACCTCAAGATTGTTTGAAATTAAAAAAAAACTGGGTCCCAAAATTAACTCAAAAAGAGATCAGGTCAGAATTTTCCAAAAATAGAACACCAAAGTCCCCCAAAATTGTTTAACTAACTTACAAAAAAAAATCTCCATGAGCTTCCAAAATAATACACAATGGGTACCCAAATAATGCGAGATTTTTTCAGATACGTAAAAAGTAAAACACTTAAAGCTGAAAAGATTTTTTCAAGTTCATTCAGCAACAAAAGACCTTTCCTTCATTTAAATTTATCCGAAAATAAAATACCAGGGGAGTTTAAAACTAAGAAAGAAGAAAGTTTAACCAACATATTGTTACCCAGTGCTAATACTAATAATTTAATAAAATCGTATTAATGCTTTGTGATGCTGCGTCATATATGGTCAAAGCTGTAACCTACTTAAAAGTATTTTATCCAAATGTGATTCATTGCACTTGTCTCGGTCACGCCACGGTGTAAACAGAATAGCGGAAGAAGTACGAAATCGTCTATCTGTCGTCTGTCTGTTTGTCGTCTGTCTGTTTGTCTGTCCGTCTGTCGTCTGTCATCTGTTTTTTTTTTAATTTTTGGAAACCTTAGGACTGTTAAAAATGCTAAAATTCGTATAAATTATCATCCAATTTTAAATTAACGACCTTGTTATATTTTTATTATCAGCACAATAACAAATCATGAGTACAACTCTGTATATTTTTTTCTGTATTTGTACATTCAAATAATTTGTAGAAAATACACACATGTCACTTCAATATTTTAGGGTAATAATTGTGTAACGGAAATTTTAGAAACATTTATCTTAGGCTGTAGAAGATGGTAATAAAAATGTTGTATAAAACTGGCTAATTTTTTTATCCTAATTCATAATATCAGTCGAAGAAACTAGCAAATTTTGCGATTTATGAAACTGTTGCAATTTTTTTCCTAAATGGATACTAAATTTATCTCTTTACATGTACCTACAATTTTGGTGATATAAAGAACTCATTGTTCAACTAAATACAATCATCTAATTTAAACAATATATTTTTTTTTAGAATTTTGAGATAGATATATTTTTTTAAGTTTTATAATTTTCGTTTTCATTTCGAATTTGGAGAAGCAAGACTTACAAAAGTAAAAGATTTGAAGTCAATTAGTACTTAAAACCTGTGAAAACTTGTCTATACCAGTGGCATTCAGAAAGCTACTAAAACTTTGATAAGACCCTCTACGCTAAAATCACAACTACTAGAAATTTAATTGTTAAAATAACTTTAAATCAGTTTCAAGTTTATTTTTATGAACTAAAATGAAAACTTGAGGTGTTTATCTCGATACAATAAAAATGCCATAATTCACGTCTTCTATATAAGGTAGGTATAGTGCACCAGGGAGAACAGTGCTTTTACAATTTTGACTCCACCACCATCCTTGATAATGAACAATGGAGCTTTTTAGACAAAAAATTATTACACCATATTTAGATAGCATTCTTTGTTGTGTGACTGAAACGCTTCTCCTCAACAGGACCAGCTTACCTTTAGCGGTATTAGTTGAGAATGCTCTTTGTTTTCAAACGAGAAGCTCGAAAAAGTCAAATCTCCAAAAGCAGAATTTTCTTTGGAGCACTATAGAAGATCTTCAGAATGGATAGAAACATGGAAATTCTGTAAACGCTCTTATTTTTAGCTTGAAGGAAAAACTTAATTTAGTACATTTGCAAATATAACGCAATTACGTCAACGTCGCAATACCAACACATTTTTTTTTTATTTACAACATATACCGGGTGTCTGGAAAATAGCGGATTAATTCTCTGCTACGCACTTAACACTAAACTGGTGAGTCGGGAAAAAAATGTAAAAAAAAATCCTTCTTTTGCTACGTTTAACAATTAAATACATTCATTATCACAATAGCTATAGTAATAAAACTTTTAGTTAATATTTCTCTACTAAAACTTTGATAAGACCATCTTACGCTAAAATCGCAACTACTAGAAATTTAAAAATTGCTAAAATAAATTTAAATCAGTTTCAAGTTTATTTTTATGAACTAAAATGAAAACTTGAGGTGTTGTTTTAATCATGAGTATGATACAGAATTAATAAATATTTCTGGAACTCGTAAAAAAAAATAAAAATTACACCTGACTATTGTACGGTTATGATATCGTTGGTTAAAAAACGGGAAATATCTGAAAAAGTTCTTTCATATTTTATTAATTTTTCATAGTTTGAAACAGCTTCCTGAAATTTAAATTAAAAAATTGACATTTAGGTACGTGTCAGAAATGTCAGTTATAAAACATAATGTTGTGGTCAAATAGATAAGAATTAACATAAATTGGCAAATTAAATTGTCATTTCAGATTAGATAAAATTTCAGTTTCAGTTTTTTTCGGAATCCAGCCGTGGCATAGCGAAAATTTAGAAAAATCCATGTTTGGGTCTAAGAAATAATAGCGAAAATCTTGTAGAAAATTAGTTTTGTTGTTCTCGTTCCCTGAAGAATAAACAGAAGTCAATAAAACTCGCAAAACATAGTTTTGTGTTTTCTCAAACGTTTTGAAATATGGAGAAATGGATGTTTAACAAAAGATGAAAATCATATTTAAAGTACTAGTTTTTTTTTCTGGAATTTTCAAATAGTCGTATTTTATAAATTTTGTATATTTATTCATATTCATCCCCAATTTTACAAAAATAGAAGATCTGAAATTGATTAATACTTGAAAATTGTGAAAACTAAAACTATGACCCTAAAATCAAAATTTTAAAAATGTTAAAATTCGCATAAAGTAATTTCGAGTTCACTATAAACTAAAGTGAAAACCTGTTCCATTGGTAAACGAATTAATTAATAATATGAAAGAGGTTTTTGTTAGGGCTTCTTTAAGAGTACAAGTACTCTGAAATCAACGAAGCTAAAAAGATTTTAAATAGTCCTAAATTAAATTAGAACTTAAATTTCATAAATAACAACTACGATGCATTGGTGTAACATTAACAAAATTAGAGAAACAAAAAGTAAACCCGTGCAACTAGTAGAACTTTAAAAAAATATTTCAATATAGCACAAGGTTCTATTGCTCAAATAGTCTCAAAAAAGCTAGACGAAGTGCTTAGTAAAAATGGGGGTTTTGCTAGAGGTAAATATAGACCCTCAAATTGTGTCGTGTCTTAAATATGCCCCAATAACATCTATCGATGTACATGGTAGTTTTTCAGTGTAGGTATAAATATATTTTATCCAACACATGCATATAAATCTATAATAATTGTGTTCACTTTAGACAAGTAAAGTGATAAATAACCTACTAGTACTTAAGTTATAAGTCTAAGATATTAATATAACTCACGCTCAAATTACAAGAAAAAAATTTCGTTGGTTACCACGTCAATGTTTTTCTAAATGGAATGTGTCTTTGGAGTTGATTTAGAGAATCAAATTATTGTCACTATTACAAAGTGTTTTTGTACATGTGTTCGATAAAATTTTATATTACACTCTTGTGTTTATGGCTTGTAATCACTTGAGAAAATTAGGCACTCGCTCCTTCGTCACTCGTGACTAAACTTTTTCTCGCGTGATTTATACGCTACATAACACACTTGTATATAAATAACTATTATTTTATACTTATAGTTATTTTTCACTTTTACCGACAATTTTTGTGATGGTAAAGTGTAATTTTTACACACTCTTATGTCATTTTTACCCACAGTTCAGTCATTTTTTATAACTATGGAAATCGAAGTGGAAGTAAAAATTACTAATCTAATATTCGCTGGTTTAGTTATTAAATTTCAAATTAATAAAACTTGGTGGAAAGTAAACTGGATGTTGCTTTTGAAGTTTCCAATGCTACGTCTTGTGCTACAACTGCCGTATTCATTGTGAATGAAGACGCCTTCTCATAAAAAGTATAGCGTGGAAAATAATAAACAATGGTTGCTAGGTAAAATCCACAGCCAAATACTGCATTGAAAGGTTGTGGAATTTTGTTATTTTTGAATATTAGAAAAAAAAAAACGAGAACAGTATAAAATAAAATTTTGTATTCCACTCAAAGGTTACCCACATATGAAATTTACTCAACTCGCTCGCTACGCTCGCTCAAACTTTTCATTCGTGGGTAAATTTTTTTTTTACCTTCTTGTAGAATATATAACTATTAAGTAGAGACCGGATTTCTAGGTTTAATGCTTTTTGTGAAAAATGTAAGCACTTTAAAAACTTTTTTATATCTGTAACTATGATACAATTTGGAGTCATTTGACACATTTTTTTATGCTTATTAATTAAAACTTATATCCTTATTTAATGCTTTTTTCGACGAATATGAGTTTTAATGCATATTTTGTTCAAATGCCGGCCTTGTCGGGATGACAAATACTTGTTAGTTAGTTACGCATCGTATGCATTTTACCTGGACTTGACCATTGAAGTACACTTACTCAAGACCCTTTCTGTGAATAGGTTCCGGTCGTTTGGGTAATAAAATTTTATTATTATTATAGGTTTGGAAAAATACTCCATAGATTTTATGACTTTAAATCCTTACTTCCGTTGATAATGAATTAAAGCTTTTAACCAGATGTTCTTTTTCGGCATTTTGCGGCAAGACCGTTGAAGATTTTCTAGAAAAAAGGATTATTGTACCCAACTACCTACCTTAAAATTTTTCTAATAGAAACTTTTAAGTAAATGAACCGTTTATTTCACAACCATCAGTCTATCGCATCTGTCGTAGTACAGTGTTATACGTGGTTCTCCCTTGTTACATGTTGAGTTCTTTTTGGTAATATTACTAATATTTTAAAAGAATGTCGAAACTAAAATCGACGCCGGATGAGTGGATAAGGGATTTTCCAGAATTAAAATTAGAAAACAACAAAATATTCTGCAGAGCTTGTGTGAAAACCGTAAGCCCACTAATTTTTTTGTATCTATTTTGCTTTGTTAATCCTGTATATGTACGTTGTTTTAGATTCAAAGTGATAAAAAATATAACGTGACGCAACATGTCAGAACGACTCTTCATGTAGAAAGGAAAAAAATGTTTGAAGTTTCTAAAATTAAACAGCAGACCATACATGAATCTGTTGCATCTACTTCCACAAAAGATTAGCAGTTTCAGTTTAATTTCGATTTATGTAAAATGATGATCCAGTCCAATATACCTTTAAAAAAATTGGAGAAAGCCCTCTCATATTCCGGTTGAAAGTACTCTCCGAAAAAATTATGTGGGCCCAGTGTTTCAGCAAGTTTACAACGAAATTAAACATCGCATTGGAGATAATTATTTATGGTTCGCTGTCGATGAAACAACCGATAGTTGTGGAAAATACGTGGCAAGTTTAATTGTTGGAATCTTAAATGAAAATTTCCCTAGTCGAGGGTATGTAGTAAGTTTGAAAATGTTAGATAAAACAAATGGCAATACGATTACCAAATTTGTAAATGACAGTCTTACGTCACTATTTTTGCCAAATGCCTTACCGGCGAATAAAATTTTATTGATGATTTCGGATGCAGCGCGTTATATGTTATTATAATCTAAAAATATTGTACCCCAATTTAATTCACTCTACTTGCATTGCCCACGGTTTAAACAGAGTGGCTGAAGGAATACGTTTGCAGTTTCCTACTGTTAATAAATTAGTGGCAAATGGTAAAAATATTTTTGTTAAAGCCCCACTATGAGTGCAACATTATAAGGAAAAATTTCCAAACATACCATTGCCCCCAGAGCCCATTATAACGAGGTGGGGAACATGGTTCAGGCCACATTTTATTATGACAAATATATCAAAGAACATTAGGAATTAGTTACGGAGTTTAGCGAAGATTCTTCTCAATCGATTAAAGATTGCATAAATATTTTGGAAAACAAAGATTTGCGACAAGATCTAGCTTTTCTAAGAAGCAATTATCAATTCGTATGTGAAGTAATAGAAAAGTCAGAAAAACCCAACATGTTGTTGGTAGATGCCATAAACTTAGTGAAAGAATTTAAACAACAAGCAAACGCAGTAAGGGGTGATATTGGTACTAGAGTATCTAAAAAACTTGACGAAGTGTTAAATAAAAATGCAGGTTTCGGTGTTCTTTCCGACGTTGCTCGTGTTTTACAAGGCCAGAAGGTGGAAAATTTGGAGTTAGATTCAACATTAGTTGCAAAATTCAAATTTGCGCCAACAACGAGTGTGGATGTTAAACGCACATTCTCCAATTTTAAACACATTTTAAATGATCGGTGAAAAAATTTTACAGTGGACAACTTGGAACATATTACAATCATAAATTGTTTTAAAGAAAACTGAAATACGTGTGTAAAATATAAAGTCTAAGATTATTGTAATAATATTTTATCCAAAGTTCAAAGAAGTGTTCTTTGATCTGTAATATGATTATGTTTTTAATGCTTTTTTGCTTAAAATAAATCTTTTTTAGTGAAAGTGTTATGCTTATTTAATGCTTTTTTGCTTAAAATGAAACTTTTTTATTGAAAATGTTGTGCTTATTTAAGCGCTTATTCTTAATTTTTTTGTGCTTATAAATCCGCTCTCTATTGATATTGCATAAAATTGCAAAATTGTATTCTTCTGGGAAAGTCTTCTTTTAGATCCTGTACTAATGTCACATGGTAAGGGTGGAACTTATTCGCTCTCAAAATTTTTGAAACGGAACATTGAGATATTCCTACCTGTCGTGCTATAAATCTTTGTCTCACATTCGGGTCACAGTCTACAGCTTCAATTACACGAATTTCATTTTCGACACCAGTAGCGGTAAGTCCTCTATTTCTTCTTTCGGCCAATTTTCTCTTAACGTTTTTTCTAAACATCTAAAGATTTGGTCGGATGGATATCGTCTATTGGGATCTCTTCTTTCGTAGAAATTTGGGCTGCAACGACATTTTTTCCGCATTCTCCAAAAAACGAGATCACATTAACCTTTTCATAAACTAAACTAAAAACTTATCGGAGCCCAAAATTGACAAATCGATATATAATTCCGAACTTTAGACCTCATACATAAAAAAAATCAAATTTTTATCTAAATTTTTGTGTCTCAAGTTCTCCTTGCCACTTTTTTATTTCATTTGAAACGTATTCATATCTACTCCGATATCAATAACACATTACATAAATCGCCCTCCCTTATTTATAACCCCTTGGCTAGAACGACCGACAATAAACGAGAAAATCAAGATTCTCCAGCCGTCCCAAAAGTCTCGCCTGACTTTTTATTTCCACCTGATTTTCTCATACGGACAACTTCACCTTCTCAAATTAAACAGTTACTCAAACTTGTGAATAAATCAGGTCGAACTGGTCCGAAAGAGGGACACAGTGATTTATTCCGCGCTCAAGACCTTACCATTAAATGGAACTGACCGGTGGTCAGTGTATTAAAATTCCAGATTTCTTGTCCGTGTGAACTCACACTAGTTAAACTAGTTACTGGGAATTTTATTACAATAGTTTGATACCATTGCACCCTTTTGGGTGACAAGCCGCGGAATGAAAATTAGGGGAAAGGAATAGCATCAGAGATACTTAATTTGTAACAACTAATTGATTCATGTGGACGTTATGTCGCAAATTTGTTGGTTGTGACTTTGACCAGTGAAAAATGTGGCACTTCATAACTTAAATCGTTGTTTTCAGAATCTGAACTGAACTGAATAGGTGTTGTTACTCGTACTCACGCCCTTATTATTGTATTTTTCTGTCAGCGGTGTGGGGACAACCACCCGCCATGAAATAGTGAGGTAGATAAAGCAATGGCAGATGCGTGGGGGTAATTCATGACCACCCTAATCGTAAATGGCTTCCGTCCATCGATTTTTCGCGATGCCATTTTGATTTTTTCGTATCATTTAAATTTCCTCCTTACCGCGTCGTGCGTCCACCCAAATTTTTTCAGTGCCATCTTCTCGGAAAATAATAGTGTTCCGGAACCGTTTTAGCGCAGGAAACACCCTGTTTACCCGTGAAATATGTGTGTCATGGTTTCGCGGGGTAGCCATCCGCCATTAATAGTAACAGATGGTCTAAGGCTAATAATGCAACCACCCCTAATTGAAATAATGGCGTCGTTATGCTATTGATTTTTTAAATAAATGCGCCATTTTAAGGGCGAAGAACTGTGTTTAACCGCAGTAATGATCAATAACACCAATAGATGGACTTGCAGGTACTTTGTTATTGTTGCGAGCATAGTTTAATGTAACTTTGCATCTTTGCCGGTCCGTACTGTTTGTTAATCAATATACTACGCTGAGTATCCATTTGCATAAAATCAACAAATATGCCTTCTCAAAATTCTAAATATAGGCTGTTTGTTTGTTCAGAAAACAGGGTTAATCTAATTAGTGGTAATTAGGTCGAGATAATTTCTGTAAAGCTGATTGAATTTAAAAGGTATTTTTGTGTGTGTGTTTGTGTATAATTTGATGTTACAATCAGGGCAACGGTGGATGGCAGATGACGCTGGCAGTGGTTGAAACTAAGGAAGCCTCTAATTAAGTGGCGTCATTTCTTATTGATTTTTCTTTGGAATGAATGTTGGTTAAAAATTAAACTGGGGTTTCGGGGGTTTAAAGTCGGCTCGGTTGTAAATAACACGCGACTATAGACACGTATTTATTAGACTATTATTTTTAATTCATTTGGTGATTAATAACTTGCTTACACAAAGTAGGACATCACTAAGGCTCGTGTTTGTATTTTAGCTATAATTTTTAATAAACCAGTTTATTATTAAATGTTTTTCAAATTTTTCGTTAGAAATAAATTGCGCTTGTCACACAACACACGTTTTAACACAGAAAACGATCCTTCACATTAACAAATTCTCCTTCCAAAATTTTACTCGCAAGCGACAAGGTATTAAAACCTACATTGTAGCTATGTAGCTAAGAAATCGAAGATTTTTACATAAGAAAATCTTAAACAATTCTTAAAAAATGCTCCGGATGAGATACATTTAGCCACAAAGTTAATAAAAATTATAATTTAAATAGCAATTTTAATAAAATGTTTTTTAGGTCGTTCTTGTGATTCGTATTTTTTCCTAATTACAACATTAAAATTTCCGACATTAAAGATTTAGGATCCGGACTACTAATTGCAATTCCTAATACAAAAAATAGAAAACCAAGAGAGTTTACAATCACGGCGGATTTTTATAATATAGTAAAGAAATACTGGGCTCTGAGACCTTGTGATGTTCCTTCTCATAATTTTTTTATTAATTTCCAAAAAAATAAATGGACACTCGACCAGTAATTGGAATTAAAAAAACTGGGGAATATGCCCAAACAAATTGCCACTTTACTGAATTTAGAATATCCACAAGAGTATACAGATCACTGTTTCCGCCGTATCTCAGCGACTACGTTGGTAATTCAGGTGCGGATATTACAACATTAAAAAAGCGCGCAGGCAATCTTTTAGCAGAAGCCTACATATAAAATTCTTTGCAAAATCGATATACATTCATAATAAATCTCATTTTTAAAAAATTGTTTAATCGAAATGATGAATAAAATGTTTACAGCAACACTTTATTCACACTATTATTGACAACATAAATAAAGAAATAAATTAAAATTCGTATCTACTCTTTTTGAAATTTTCGTTGCTACGGATTGCTAGTTTATAAAATATGTAATACCTTACGCAAATTTTTTAATTTACCGACTTAGAGACTGGAAGTGAGCTTATTTAAAATGCAAATAACCAGGAGGAAAGCATAACACATTTCTTCGTGGATAAAATTCTTCTTTATTCACTTATTCCATAAATAGTCATATTATTTTATACTCGGTTTAATACACTGATTATATAATATTATGAACACGAATGTCGCTTTCAATAATTTGGCGACATTTTTTTAAATAGTATAAGTTGTGTTGTGTCAAACTGATCTTACACGGAAAGCTTCACTTACGATTCAACGCACTGAATTGCGATTTAAAATAGGTCCAACGACAAAACTGGCGAAAGGCTAATTTAAATTGAATAAACCGTTGTTTTAAACTATTGACTAAAATTGTGTTTTTAGATTATTTAGCAAAATAATTTGTTTAAAAATTTTCTCGTCGTGTAAACCTACATTGTAAACACTAATATGGTTATTAAAATTTTTTCAACGCTAAATGCAGAAAACAACTTTGTTTTACAATTCTTTTCACAACATGAAATTTAAAACATGTTTAAAATGGAAAATTTGTATAAGAAAATATCCATTTTGCAATTAGAAAAAATTGGTTGAAAGTTATTTCGACAGAACTTTCCTTGCCCCTAAAGTACAGTCGAACAAATACAACTTCGAAAAATTATTATCAACTTTAACTTTGAGAATTTTTTTTTCATCTTTGTAGTCAGTTTTTCCATTTAAATTTTTTTAATGACGTCATTAATACTAATTTAGTACTAATAGACTAGAGTTTGGCATCCTTGGAATCCTCGAAATCTTTAAAATTTAGAGAAGACTTGAACTTCCACAGTATTTAGAATATTTTTGCAAATTCAGTAAAATGTTTAGAATTTCTAGAATTGAGTAAATTTTTGAAATTTCCAGAAGTTCGGATATGCCAAAATTCAATATTTTTCTCAATTTTCAAGATTTATAGGTCCTCCAGATTTTTCAAACTTTCTAGATATTTCTAGATTTTCAAGAGTTTTAAAACTTTTGAAATTTTTGGAATCTCTGGAATCTTTAGAATCTCTGAGATGTATAAGATAATAATTAAGACCCCTAATATTTGCAGGATTTATAAAAATTGAACGAAGCATTCTTCAGATTTTTAGGATTTTTAGATTTTTAGGATTTTTAGATTTTTAGGATTTTTAGATTTTTAGGATTTTTGTTTGGTTTAGAGTCTTTGAAAGATTTTATTTTTTTTATTTAAATGAAAGTTACAGAGTGAAAGTAACGGAATTGATTTCTTTTTGAAGAGAATTTTAAAAACCTTTTGAACGTTTGAGTCCTTAGAGTATTTAGAATCTTTATAGTTTTCGGAGTTCTTAGAGTTTTAACAATCTTTGGAAATTCGGAATTACTAGAAATCTTATAAAGTTTAAAACTTTTATAATTTATAGGAACATTTTTTTGTTGGATGTTTTTTCTATTTGGAACCTAAAACTTTAGTTTATTTAGCATCTTTGGTGTCTTTACAATTCGCAAATTCTTGTGTATGAAAACTTTAAGATTTGAGAATGTGTCGAGTCTAGAATTTTTGAAAGGATTCAAATATTTGGAAACTTTGGAATTTTTAGTATATCTACAATCTTAGATTGTGCAAACTTTTAAAATTTGGAGATTTCATTTTTTTTTTAATTTTTGGAAATTTTCGTTATTTGCGAAATTTTCAAAATTTCCAGGATGATTAGCTTGTCCAGATAGCCCAATTTTTCAGATTTTCCGAAGTGCATAAAATGAGAATTTCCACATGTTCCAAAATTTCTAAAATTATCTGGTTCCAGTTATACCAGAATTTTAAAATTCAACCTTTTCCAATATTTTCTACCACATTTTTCCCACACTTTCTACATTTTTTCAGATTTTCTAAAACATGTAGATCTCAATAGTCTAAATCTTGGGAATTTTTGGAATCTCTGGAATCTTTACAATCTCCAAAATCTATAGGATTTATAAAAATTAAAGAAAGCATTTTTCCGATCTTTACGATTTTTAGGTCTTTAAGATTTTTGTTTTTCTTTAATTTTTTGGAAATTTTAAAATCGTTGCCATCTTAAGAGTTCACACGATTTTTACAAGTTTTAAAGTGCTTAACCCTCTAGAGCCTTTAAAATGTTTAGCCTTTAGAGTTTAGTCTTTGGACTCTTTAGAGTCTTTCCAATCTATGGAAATTTTGAACACTTTGGGAATTACTAGGTGTTTTATAAAGCCTAAAATTTCTGCAATTTGAAGGTTCAGTAGTACCCCCGGAAGTTCTTTAAACTTTTTAAGATTTTATTGGATCTTTTTTATATTTAGAACATTCGAACTTTAGTTTATTCAGAATCTTAAGTGTCTTTACAATTCGCAATTTCTACTGTACGTAATCCGTGAAAGCTTTTACACTTTTTGAATCTTTCAAACCACTGGAACTTTGGAATCTTTAAAATCTCTAGAATCTAGAATCACTAAAATTTCTATAATCTTTAAAGCTTACAGATTTTCATTATTTTTATCTAGAATTTTAAATATTTTTAGATCTTTAGGATTTTTAAATTGCCGGCTTCTCCAGCTTTTTTTAATTTTTTGAAATTCCTAAAATCCTTGTAGTCGTTAGTGTTTTCGGCTCCCTTGAAAGCCTTAAAACCTGTGAAAGGGTTGGAATAATTGGGACTTCCACAACATTTGGAATCTTTCCACAAATTTGGTCAGAATTTTAAAATTTCTGTAATTTCTAAAATTAACATTGTGCATATTTTACATTTATTCGGCAAAATTGTAAGATGGCTTCATCGATTTTTATCAGACAAATTTTGGTTAGAGTTTTACCATCTACACGATATTCCTAATATACATACAAAATTGACACAAATGACAGATCTCGTCAATTTTCGTGAAAACGGACTGAGCCGTTTCCGATTTAATCAATAAATTAACTTGACTCATTCATTAATTATTATGAGTCACCCTGTATAAGAAATTTGAAAACTTTTAAAGCAATGATAAACCACAAGTACAGACTCTTTTTTCCAAAAATTCTAATGTCTAGGATAAAAATTCTTATTTTGTTAAATTTAAAAATACTTTTTATTATAAATTTTGCAGATGACGTAATCCCATTGGTGGTGGGGATGATTAGCCAAATTTTAGTTAACATTTAACCATCTACATGGTATTCCTAATATACATACAAAATATGACAAAAATCGGTCCAGTAGTTTCAGAGACCAGACAGATAGACAGACAGACAGACAGATGGCAACCGGACACCACTTTTTTCGTACTCTAGAGGTCATGACACGTCGAAAAAATATGAAAGTGGCAATTCGACCGATGGATTCGATTATTATACTTCCTTAGCTTACGCTCAGGAAGTAAAAATGTACCATTTTAACCATCTTTTAAGTTTTTTGTTGTGAAAAGATGGCTATTTATAATAAAAAAAAGTAAAATATTACAAATAATTTTTATTATTGCGTGTTCGTCTTAAACACTCAATAGAATAATATGAGTTGTTGATTGGAGCAATTAATATCTACTTTAAACTTAAAATCATGTGATGAAGAAGATTTCGACATATTTTAGCCTGCTTTTTTTATCAAATTGAACTCTATTTTGTATAAAAATTCGAAATTTTGAAAGTTTATTGCTACAATTTTTAAAAAATTTTTTTAATAATTTAAAAATTTATAGTAACTATTTAACAATTTATTATAGTTTAAAAATATAGTAACATTTAACGATTTAAAATAATTTTTTGACGTAGCGTTTCTATGTAAAGTATAGTGCATCAGCGAGAACAGTGTTTTTACAATTTTGACCACTCCACCGTCCTGGCCAATGAATAATATAGCTTCCTAGATAAAAATTTATAACTCCATAATTAAATAACTATTCTTTGTTGTATTTGACTGACACGCTTCTCCTGAACAGAACCAGCTTATATTTAGCGGTATTGGTTTAAGATGGTCTTCGTTTTCAAAGGAGGAGCTCAGAAAAGTCAAATTCCTAAAAGCAGAATTTTCTTTGGAGTACTCTATAATATCTCCACAACGGATGAAGACATGGAAATTGTGTAAACGTCAGCATTGTTAGCTTGATGGAAAAACTTAATTTAATACATTTGCAAATATAACGCCCTAACGTATCAAAAATTGTCAAACATTTACCCACGCTTAAAATGTTCGCAGTTATTTTTAGGTCCTCTGGTGTTTTATTTTCGGATAAATTTAAAGGAATCTGATGTTTTATTGCTGGATGAACTGGAAAAAATCTTTTCAGGTCTTTGTGTTTTATTTTTTATGAATTTGACAACGTCTTGAGTGCCGCAGTGTTTTTTTTTTTTTAATAATTTATGACAATTTTGGGGGACTTTGGTGTTCTATTTTAGGAAAATTCTAACTTGACAATTTTGGGATCACGTTTTTTTTTGAAAAATTTAAAACAATATTAAGGTTCTAGGTATTCCTGTTTCGAAAGAAATTGAAAGTGCTTTGGAGCCTCTAATATCTTAATTACATTTCTTAGAGGATACGTCATTTGCCAAAATCAATTTTATCTTAAGCAGGTACTAGTAACAGCTGCCCGCCCTCTATTTTGTTAGAGTGTATGTCATTTGCCAAAATCAGTCTTATCTTAGCAGGTACTAACCCCGTCCACCCACCCTCTCTTTTCTTAAGGGGTAAGTAATTTGCCAAAATCAGTTTTATCTGAGCAGGTGCTAACCCCGCCCACCCACCCTCTCTTTCTTTACAAGGTATGTGTTTTGCCAAAATCAGTTTTGTCTTAGCAAGTACCGATGACTAACTTTTCCAAAAAATGTTCAAAATTTGGAAACATTACGAGCTTACTTATATGTAGTGTTTAGTTGGTTATGCTTTACTGGATTTTTCTTTTGTTGATTTTGTTTTTGTTTATATTTTATAAATGTCTTATTAAATTTTTTTTGGTTTATTTATTAATGAAAAATAACAGTTTATTTTATTAATGATAATGCACAGGGATCGGTAATAAAGGCCATACTCGATGGACAACGCATATATACATAAAAGATTTTACATATTTACAACTCTTGCCTGATTTATAGAAAATTAAAGAAACCAAATTGAGATGTCTGAGCCTTTTTAACGTTTGATACGTTATTAATCAGGAAATGATAACAAGCTTTATTCTCACAGTTCGAATATATATTGTAATTATTGTTTTGGTAACAGATTTTACAAATTTTTTATAAAATCAACTGGTACTACTTCAACTTCAGTTTTCTTGTATTTATAACTTGTATTTTTTTCTCGACTGAAAATTAAATAAACATCAAAATCTATTGAAAGACATTGCAATTTAAATATAAAACAAATTAATTATACACCTGTGAGTTTTGAATCTGCCTCAGTTTTTACTTTAAATCCAAATTCTTGAAAAAAATCAACATACTATAACAACAGTTTATTTATCCTCTACAAAAATTTGATGACGTCATCTCAGAATCGTGCTGAATAAATCCTGCGTATTTTATTGGTTTAATGAAAACCGGCCTGCCTCTATCCGTCTATCCAAATATGTGTCCTCGTTAAAGTTGGTGACGTCATCACAAATCGTATTTTTATTCCATAAGAACTTCAGACTAATAAACTTTCTTGTACATTGTAAACACTAATATGGTTATTAAAATTTTTTCAACGCTAAATGCAGAAAAATAGTAGTTCAACTTTGTTTTTACAATTCTTTTCACAACATGAAATTTAAAACATGTTTAAAATGGAAAATTTGTATAAGGAAATATCTATTTTGCAATTAGAAAAAATTGGTTGAAAGTTATTTCGACAGAACTTTCCTAAAGTACAGTCGAACAAATACAACTTTGAAAAATTATTATCAACTTTAACTTTGAGAATTCTTTTTTTTTCATTTATGTAGTCAGTTTTTCCATTTAAATTCTTTTTAATGACGTCATTAATACTAATTTAGTATTAATAGACTAGAGTTTAACATCCTTGGAATCCACGAAGTCTTTAAAATTTAGAGAAGACTTTGAACTTCCAAAGTATTTAAAATATTTTCACCATTTCAGTCAAATGTTTAAAATTTCTAGAGTTGAGTAAATTTTTGAAATTTCCAGAAGTTCGGATATGCCAAAAGTCAATATTTTACTCAATTTTCAAGATTTTTCAAGCTTTTTAGATATTTCTAGATTTTCAACAGTTTTTAAACCTTTGAAATTTTTGGAATCTCTGGAATCTTTAGAATCTCAGATGTATAAGATAATAATTAAGACCCCTAATATTTATAGGGTTTATAAAAATTGAACGAAGCGTTCTTCAGATTTTTAGGATTTTTGTTTGGTTTCGAGTCTTTGGAATTTGTAAAATTTTTGTCTTGTTAAGAGTTCATGCGGTTCTTACAAATTATAGAATCTTTGAAAGATTTTTTTTTTTATTTAAATGAAAGTTACAGAGTGAAAGTAACGGAATTGATTTCTTTTTTGAAGAGAACTTTAAAAACCTTTTCAACGTTTGAGTCCTTAGAGTATTTAGGATTTTTATAGTTTTCGGAGTTCTTAGAGTTTTAACAATCTTCATTTGATACTTCAGAATTACTAGAAATCTTATAAAGTTTAAAATTTTTATAATTTATAGAAACCTTTTGAAGATTTTGTTGGATGTTTCTTCTATTTGGAACCTAAAACTTTAGTTTATTTAGCATCTTTGGTGTCTTTACAATTCGCGAATTCTAGTATATGAAAACTTTAAGATTTGAGAATGTGTCGAGTCTAGAATTTTTGAAAGGGTTCAAATATTTGGAAACTTTAGAATTTTGAGACTTATTTTTTTTTATTTTCTTTTAATTTTTAGAAATTTTCGTTATTTGCGAAATTTTCAAAATTTCGAGGATGATCAGATTGTCCAGACTAGCCCAATTTTTCAGATTTTCCCAAGTGCATAAAATGACTAGAAGTTGCACATTTTCCAAAATTTTTAAAATCAGCTGGCTCCAGTTATACCAGAAATTTAAAATTCAGCCTTTTCCAATACTTTCAAGATTTCTAGGTCTGCCACATTTTTCCCACACTTTCTACATTTTTTCAGATTTTCTACAATATGTAGGTCTCAAGAGTCTAAATCTTTGGAATTTTTGGAATCTCTGGAATCTTTACAATCTCCAAGATCTATAAGATAATAAATAATTAGGGTGTTCAAGCCCTTAAATGCTTTTGGGATATAAAAATTAAAGAAAGCATTTTTCCGATCTTTACGATTTTTAGTTCTTTAAGATTTTTGTTTCTCTTTAATTCTTTGGAATTTTATCGTTGCCATTTTAAGAGTTCACACGATTTTTACAAATTTTAAAGTGCTTAACCCTTTAGAGCCTTTAAAATGTTTAGCATTTAGAGTATTTAGTCTTTGGACTCTTTAGAGTCTTTCCAATCTATGGAAATTTTGAACACTTTGGGAATTACTAGGTGTTTTATAAAGCCTAAAATTTCTGCAATTTGAAGGTTCAGTAGTAGGTACCCCCGGAAGTTCTTTAAAATTTTTAAGATTTTATTGGATCTTTTTTATATTTAGAACATTCGAACTTTAGTTTATTCAGAATCTTAAGTGTCTTTACAATTCGCAATTTCTACTGTACGTAATCCGTGAAAGCTTTTACACTTTTTGAATCTTTCAAACCACTGGAACTTTGGAATCTTTAAAATCTCTAGAATCTAGAATCACTAAAATTTCTATAATCTTTAAAGCTTACAGATTTTCATTATTTTTATCTAGAATTTTAAATATTTTTAGATCTTTAGGATTTTTAAATTGCCGGGTTCTCCAGCTTTTTTTATTTTTTGGAATTCCTAAAATCCTTGTACTCCTTAGTGTTTTCGGCATCCTTGGAAGCCTTAAAACCTTTGAAAGGGTTAGAATAATTGGGACTTCCACAACATTTGGAATCTTTCCACAGAATTTTAGAATTTCTGTAATTTCTAGAATTAACATTGTGCATATTTTACATTTATTCGGCAAAATTGTAAGATGGCGTCATCGATTTTTATCAGACAAATTTTGGTTAGAGTTTTACCATGTACACGATATTCCTAATATACATACAAAAATTGACACAAATGACAGATCTGTGTTTTCGTATTCTAAGAGTCATAAAACGTCAATTTTGGTGAAAACGGACTGAGCCGTTCCCGATTTAATCAATGAATTAACTTGACTCATTCATTAATTTTTATGAGTCACCCTGTATAAGAAATTTGAAAACTTTTAATGCAATGATAAATCACAAGTACAGACTCTTTTTTCCAAAAATTCTGTATGTCGAGGTTAAAAATTCAAGACGGATTCACACACCACAAATGCAGGTGCATCTTATTTTGTTAAATTTAAAAAAACTTTTTATTATAAATTTTGCAGATGACGTAATCCCATTGGTGGTGGGGATGATTAGCCAAATTTTAGTCAGCATTTAACCATCTACATGGTATTCCTAATATACGTACAAAATATGACAACAATCGGTCCAGTAGTTTCAGAGATTATTTGTCCAGTAAAAATGGATACAGACAGACAGACAGCCAGACAGACGGACAGACAGATGGAAACGGGAGACCACTTTTTTCGTACTCTAAAGGTCATGACACGTCGAGAAAATATGAAAGTGGCAATTCCACCGATGAATTCGATTATTATACTTCCTTAGCTTACGCTCAGGAAGTAAAAACCATCTTTTAAGTGTTTTGTTGTGAAAAGATGGCTATTTATAATAAAAAAAAGTAAAATATTACAAATAATTTATTATTGTGTGTTCCTCTTAAACACTCAATAGAATAATATGAGTTGTTGACTGGAGCAATTAATATCTACTTTAAACTTAAAATCATGTGATGAAGGAGATTTCGACACATTTTAGCCTGCTTTTTTGATCAAATCGAACTCTATTTTGTATAAAAATTCGAAATTTTGAAAGTTTATCGCTAAAATTTTTGAATGTTTTCTTTAATAATTTAGAAATTTATAGTAACTATTTAACAATTTATTATAGTTTAAAAATATAGTAACATTTAACGAATTAAAATAATTTTTTGGCGTAGCTCCGTCATATATTTAGGAATATTATTTATTTATAAAAATGTCTTAATGGACGTCTTCTATGTAAAGTATAGTGCATCAGCGAGAACAGTGTTTTTACAATTTTGACTCCTCCACCGTCCTGGCCAATGAATATATCCTATATAAAATATATCCTAGATAAAAATTTATAACTCCATAATTAAATAACCATTCTGTGCTTATATTTAGCTGTATTAGTTTAGGATGCTCTTCGTTTTCAAAGGAGGAGCTCAGAAAAGTCAAATCCTTAAAAGCAGAATTTTCTTTGGAGTACTCTATAATATCTCCACAACAGATGGAGACATGGAAATTCTGTAAACGCCAGCATTGTTAGCTTGATGGAAAAACTTAATTTAATACATTTGCAAATATGACGCCCTAACGTATCAAAAATTGTCAAACATTTACCTATACTTAAAATATTCGCAGTTAATTTTAGGTCCCCTTGTGTTTTATTTTCGGATAAATTTAAAAGAATCTGATGTTTTATTGCTGGATGAACTGGAAAAAATCTTTTGAGCTTTTAGTGCTTTATTTGTTATGAATTTGAAAACGTCTTGAGTGCCGCAGTGTTTTTTTTTTTAATAATTTATGACAATTGGTGGACTTTGGTGTTCTATTTTAGGAAAATTCTAACTTGACAATTTTGGGATCACGTTTTTTTTTTGAAAAATTTAAAACAATATTAAGGTTCTAGGTATTCCTGTTTCGAAAGAAATTGAAAGTGCTTTGGAGCCTCTAATATCTTAATTACATTTCTTAGAGGATACGTCATTTGCCAAAATCAGTTTTATCTGAACAGGTACTAACCCCGCCCACCCACCCTCTCTTTTTTTAGAAGGTATGTGATTTGCCAAAATCAGTTTTGTCTTAGCAAGTACTGATGACTAACTTTTCCAAAAAATGATGAAAAGTTGGTTATGTTTTAATGGATTTTTCTTTTGTTGATTTTGTTTTTGTTTATATTTTATAAATGTCTTATTAAATTTGTTTTTGGTTTATTTATTAATGAAAAATAACAGTTTGTTTTATTAATAATAATGCACAGGGATTAATGGATCGGTAATAAAGGCCATACTCGATGGACAACGCGTATATACATAAAAGATTTTACATATTTACAACTCTTGCCTGATCTACAGAGAATTAAAGAAACTAAATTGGGGTGTCTGAGCCTTTTTAACGTTTGATACGTTACTAATCAGGAACTGATAACAAGCTTTATTCTCACAGTTCGAATATATGTTGCAATTATTGTTTTGGCAACAGATTTTACAATTTTTTTATAAAATCAACTTTAGTTTTCTTATATTTATAACTTTAATTTTTTCTCGACTGAAAATTAAATAAACATCAAAATCTGTTGAAAAACATTGCAATTTAAAGAGAAAGCCATATACTTATACACCTGTGAGTTATGAATCTGCCTCACTTTTTACTTTAAATCCAAATTCTTGGAAAAAATCCACATACTATAACAACAGTTTATTTATCCTCTACAAAAATTTGATGACGTCATCTGAGCATCGTGCTGAATAAATTCTGCGTATTTTATTGATTTAATGAGAACCGGCTTACCTCTATCCATCTCTCCAAATATGTGTCCTCGCTAAAGTTGGTGACGTCATCACAAACCGTATTTTTAGTCCATAAGAACTTCAGACTAACTTTCTTGTATTTGTTGAAACCGTCAAACAATCCATAACCCATATCCCACTGGATTATTCTGGTTCATTTAATATTCACCTGATCCTCAAAGGCACCACACTTAACAAAACTTAGAAAATTAATTATCACCAGTCAACACTAACTAATAATTGGGACAGTCATCAATTATGAAATATTTACGCCGACATTCAAAGCGACCGGTTTAGCTGGCGTTCACTAAAACAATATGGTCGTCTTAATAAAACCGAAAAATTACAACTACCGGTAATTAACAAGCGAGTCTAATTACAAAGTAGGAAAAGGTCCCGGCCTATCATTTAAAGTAGCTAAGTAAATAATTCTTTTAACGAATCGACATTATCCCCGTCCGACGAAGGGGCGAAATTTTCCGTCTCTTCCCCATACCGGTCCGGACTATCCTCGACTTTGAGTTTCATCTTACAGTCGAGAGAATTGCAAATTTCTATCATGCAAGATTTAACTCGAGTGGAACCCTCTTATAACATCCAAGATGGCGTTTGGCTGACAGCCGATGCAAAGCAGTACGTCAGTGTAATTTTCCTTAGACAAAGTCTTCCTGATTCCTCGTCCCGACAAAGACATTCTATCCAATATATACAGCCTGGATTCTTGCATGTGTAAGGATCTTTATGCTCCCTCCTTTTCTTCGGCGCCTTTTGGACGGCACGGGCGAAAGAGAGACGGGGAATAGGTATAATATTCCGGGTCCCGGCCGACATCTGCATCATTCATGACACACTTACTAATTACACGTTTTCAATTATCGGACGAAATTAAGTCGAACATTATCATTATATTTCTGTGACGCTTTAAAGAAGATAGCAGAAAAAATTATCTTGATGATGATACACGGGTGGCGGTATGTAATTTGCAGGAGCGAGAAAGCAAATTGCATGCTGTTATTAGTACCTTAACATTGTCATTACGGCCATGATTAATGTATTAAGTATAAGTAATTACGAGTTGTTAATTGCGAGGGCGGAATCATCACGAATGTTTTCAATTTAACGAATCTGGGAGAAAGTTTAGGGAATTTATGGAAAAACCGTTGGTGGTAAGAAAGTCGCCTGCTTGCATTTTTTACGGGTGTCTTATTAGAAAAAAATCTGACTCTATTGTGCGTTCCAGTAAGCGCACCGAAAGTTTTATCATTCCGCTTCTAACCGTGCTAAAATTTTATGTGTATAATAGCTGACCCCGTCAACTTCGTTTCACCTACAATTTAATTTTGAATCTGCAAAACCGAATGCTTTGAAATCTTGCAGACGTTTTAAACATATGATGAGCATAGTAAATTTTTATTCAAAATATATTTACTTATCCCTTCAAAAAATTCATGATGTCAGCCCAAAATTTTGCCAAATGAATCTTATCTAAAATGTTCAAAATAGGATGAAACATACTTGTGATTTATCATTCCATTCATATTTTTTAGTTTTGCTTATAGGGGGTGTCTCAAAAAAATTAATCACTGAGTCAATTTATTTTATTGATTGAATCAAGAATTGCAAAACTGAATTTTGAAATATTGCAGACGTTTTGAAGTTACTGTTTGACATGGTAGATTTTTAATCAAAATATATCTGTTTGTCAAGCCCAAAAACTTGATGACGTCATCTCAAGATTTTGCCGAATAAATCCTATCTAAAATGTGCAAAATATCATCAGTATATTTTCGTAATTTATCATTGCATTCGTATTTTTTGGATTTGCTTTTACAGTGACTCAAAAAAATATTTGGATCAGTCAATTTATTTTAGTGAATAACACAAGAGCTGCAGAAATGAATACTTTGAGATCTTGCAGACGTTTTAGACTTATTGTAAGCATGGTAAATTGTTAAGAATATTTATTTATTCCCCCCAAAAAATTGATGGAACGGCTCACTTGATTTTCGCAGATAATTTAAGAATACAATACAGTTATTTTTAGTATTACACTGCACCAATCCAAGGTGGTATACGTGTTGATCGTAAATGTTGATTAGGTCATCACAAAATTGTGTGAAGAAAAGACTCAACTCGAAAATACTCAATATGTTTCATTATACTTTTGGTGCGAAGGAAGTTCTGTCGAAACAACGTTCGATCAATTGTTTGATAATGGTTGATATAAATAAAAGTAGATGGTTATACTCGAAATACGAAGTATCTACTCGAATATCATATCAAAATATTTCTAGTTTTTCTAGATGATGCTAATACTTCAGTAGGTAACAGTTGATGCTCAAGTAGCATCTAGATACAACAAAAAAGGAAAACACTGACAGTGTTCAACTATCAAGGCAAACATCGAGTAACCAAAATATAAGTTAGTATGGGGTTGATCTCTACCTTGAGATGGGAATCTCTATGGCCAGTGTTAGAAAAAACGCACTGCACAGTTTATGCATAAATAAAAGTTAATTACCTGAAAAGTTTTCGATATTCCCGCTCCTAATGTGTTTTACAAACTGAATGCACCTTTTGACGACGTTCCACGTTCATGAAAGTCGCCATGTTTAGTTAAAATTCACTCTTACAACGATCCTACTCGTTTTCTAAACTGCTTTACAGACAGCTCAATTATTTGCCACGCCGATGCTCATTTTTAGATTAAATGCTCACAAAACGCGTAGAAGTTCAATTTGTGTCCGGGGAGATACAATGAGTGATATGCATAAAGTTTAGTAAATACTAAATACTGAAATTTACAAGTAAATAAATACTGATTTTCGTATGAATAATAATAAGTATAAGCTTATAAGTATTTACTTAGGTATTACTTGGTCTTGAAAAATTTTCTAGTTTTTACTTAATTTTCCAGTAAATACTTCAAGTTGCATGCATAATAACAAGTACTTACTTGTACTTGCAAGTAAGTACTTAAAATTTTTCAAGCTACTTTTTAGTAGACTAGTGATTATACTAAATTGAATTCAGTCAACGTGCAGTGTGTCTTAAAAAGGTGATTGACATTTAAAGCTTAGAACAGTTTAGAATGGCGCTATTTGTTCTTCCTTTTCGTCAACAGAAATTATATAACCCCCGGGGACAAGCCTATCCGAATACGTACAAGGCAATGTACAGATTCGAGGAAGAAAACGTACAGTATTTAAATAGATAGATCCAAAATTTAATCATTCCTTGAGGGCAATATTTTGGTGAAAAAAACTAGTCCCCCTTTTTCTTTGTAATTATTGTTCGGTTTATGAGGACTTTCCCTTTATTACTTGAGGAAGATCTACATCATTCTTCACTGTTTATAAATTTGAACAAAATCTCTTTTTGCGCCTCATAAGCTTTTCAAATGAACAGATTGAACAAGAACTTCAACTTTAACAAAGCGAATTTCCATCAACTTTACCAAAAACTCCTATATTAAGAAAATCAAGACAAAATGCATAGATTCTCCATAATCTATGGCATATTGGCTTGCGAGCTTACTTAGAGCAGCCTTTTTTTCTCTCGGCTGTTTGGTGTTTACGATTTGGTTAATAATATCGGCCATTTCTTTAAAATGGAAATAAATCTTTCCTGCTTGTTGTTTATTTGAGTAGTTTCAACACTTGCACCAGTTTCGGAGTCTGAGGAACTCATGTTGCAACCAAATTCGTACGTATGACACAAATCACAAAATTATTTTTATGACAGTTACGTTAATCAGTTTTTAAGTATTTACTGGAAAATTGCAAGTATTTACTTATAAGTATAAGTAAAAGGTTATGCATATGAATTTCAGTAAATACTTTTACTTGTAGTAACTACTAATAAGTAGATGCTTTTACTAAAAGTTTTTACTTTTAGTAAATACTTGTTTTTATGCATATCAGCCAATGTTTCCAAGTAGGTACTCAGTACATTGAGTAGATGCTCAGGTATATAAGAGTAATAATGAAGTAGGTATATACTTTGTACTTCGAATATGAGTACCTATCTACTCAGTTTTATTCATACCACCCAATGGCCGATGCATAAAAATAAGTATTTACGAAAAGCATATACTGAAATTCATATGCATAACCTTTTACTTATACTTATAAGTAAATACTTGCAATTTTCCAGTATATGCTTAAAAACTGATTAACGTAACTGTCATAAAAATAATTTTGTGATTTGTGTCATACGTACGAATTTGGTTGCAACATGAGTTCCTCAGACTCCGTAACCGGTGAAGAAAGTGTTGAAACTACTGAAATAAACAACAAGCAGGAAAGGTTTATTTCGATTTAAAGAAATGGCCGATATTATTAACCAAATCGCAAACACCAAACAGCCGAGTGAAAAAAAAGGCTGCTCTAAGTAAATTCGCAAGCCAATACGCCATAGATTATGGAGAATCTATGACGGAACCAAAAGTATTAAAAAATATCAACAACATGAAAACAGAAATTAAAAAAAAGACCGACTTGAAAAAAACAGGAAATAAACAAATTAAATTAAAACGATGGTAGGAAGATTTCATAATATTATTGAATAATGGTGATCGCAATCCCATTATCCACCATGTACCAGGTAAGTTCATGACTACCTAATTAGCCTTTAACTAAATTTGGTAAATACGCATTATTATTTTTGTCAGATGCAGCAGCTGTCGGAGGATCCCAAAAACATTATGGAGCGCGAAATACCCCAAGAAAAACGTTTATTTTTTATGCTTATTTGCTTTTTTTTTTCAATTTTATGCATATTAAAACTTATATGCTTATTTAATGCTTTTTTCGACGAATATGAGTTTTAATGCATATTTTGTTCAAATACCGGCCTTGTCGGGATGACAAATACTTGTTAGTTAGGCGTAGCGTATCGTATGCATTTTACCTGGACTTGAAGCACACTTACTCAAGACCCTTTCTGTGAATATGTTCCGGTCGTTTGGGTAATAAAATTTTATTATAGGATTGGAAAAATACTCCATAGATTTTATGACTTTAAATCCTTACTTACGTTGATAATGAATTAAAGCTTTTAACCAGATGTTCTTTTTCGGCATTTTGCGGCAAGACCGTTGAAGATTTTCGAGGAAAAAGGATTATTGTACCCAACTACCTACCTTAAAATTTTTCTAATGGGAACTTTAAAGTAAATGAACCGTTTATTTCACAACCATCAGTCTATCGCATCTGTCGTAGTACAGTGTTATACGTGGTTCTCCCTTGTTACATGTTGAGTTCTTTTTGATAATATTACTAATATTTTAAAAGAATGCCGAAAGTAAGTAAAATCGACGCCGGATGAGTGGATAAGGGATTTTCCAGAATTAAAATTAGAAAACAACAAAATATTCTGCAGAGCTTGTGTGAAAACCGTAAGCCCACTATTTTTTTTTAACTATTTTCCTTTGTTAATCCTGTATATGTACGTTGTTTTAGATTCAAAGTGATAAAAAATATAACGTGACGCAACATGTCAGAACGACTCTTCATGTAGAAAGGTAGAAAATGTTTGAAGTTTCTAAAATTAAACAGCAGACCATACATGAATCTGTTGCATCTACTTCCACAAAAGATGAGCAGTTTCAGTTTAATTTCGATTTATGTAAAATGATGATCCAGTCCAATATACTTTAAAAAAAAATTGGAGAAAGGCCCTTTTCAAGAATTCCTTGAAAAACACTGCAATCGACATATTCCGGTTGAAAGTACTCTCCGAAAAAATTACGTAGGCCCAGTGTTTCAGCAAGTTCACAACGAAATTAAACATCGCATTGGAGATAATTATTTATGGTTCGCTGTCGATGAAACAACCGCTAGTTGTGGAAGATACGTGGCAAGCTTAATTGTTGGAATCTTAAATGAAAATTTCCCTAGTCGAGGGTATGTAGTAAGTTTGAAAATGTTAGATAAAACAAATGGCAATACGATTACCAGATTTGTAAATGACAGTCTTACGTCACTATTTTTGCCAAATGCCGTACCGGCGAATAAAATTTTATTGATGCTCTCGGATGCAGCTCGTTATATGTTGAAAGTAGGGAATAATCTAAAAATATTGTACCCCAATTTAATTCACTCTACTTGCATTGCCCACGGTTTAAACAGAGTGGCTGAAGGAATACGTTTACAGTTTCCTACTGTTAATAAATTAGTGGCAAATGGTAAAATGACTTTTGTTAAAGCCCCACTAAGTGTGCAACATTTTAAGGAAAAATTTCCAAACATACCTACCATTGCCCCCAGAGCCGATTATAACGAGGTGGGGAACATGGTTACAGGCCACATTTTAATATGACAAATATATCAAAAAATTTGAGGAAGTAGTTACGGAGTTTAGCGAAGATTCTTCTCAATCGATTAAAGATTGCATAAATATTTTGGAAAACAAAGATTTAAGACAAGATCTAGCTTTTCTAAGAAGCAATTATCAATTCGTATGTGAGGTAATAGAGAAGTTAGAAAAACCCAACATGTTGTGGGTAGATGCCATAAACTTAGTGAAAGAATTTAAACAACAAGCAAACGCAGTAAGGGGTGATATTGGTACTAGAGTATCTCAAAAACTTGACAAAGTGTTAAATAAAAATGCAGGTTTCGGTGTTCTTTCCGACGTTGCTGGTGTTTTACAAGGCCAGAAGGTGGAAAATTTGGAGTTAGATTCAACATTAGTTGCAAAATTCAAATTTGCGCCAACAACGAGTGTGGATGTTGAACGCACATTCTCCAATTTTAAACACATTTTAAATGAACGGCGAAAAATTTTTACAGTGGACAACTTGGAACATATTACAATCATAAATTGTTTTAAAGAAAACTGAAATACGTGTGTAAAATATAAAGTCTAGGATTATTGTAATAATATTTTATCCAAAGTTCTAATAAGTGTTCTTTGATTTGTAATATGATTATGTTTTTAATACTTTTTTGCTTAAAGTAAAACTTTTTTATTGAAAATGTTGTGCGTATTTAAGCGGTTATTCTTAATTTTTTTGTGCTTATAAATCTGCTTTCTACTTATTATTAATGATTCTTGATGATTGCGCAATGATTCTTCTCGAAATTTCGATTTTATTATTCACAAGATCCTTTATGTATCGTTTCACAACACTATTCGCACGCTAGCCACCGTGTCCCTTTACAGCTGTTACATCTGGCCCAGAGTTCCACTCGAAGGCCTGAAACTATGACTCGTATATTCTTCTGGATTTTGAATGCCTAGAAATTGTGCAATTTTTCTGGGAATTACCGAAAAAGGGTTCACTCCCACAGGTTGAACCGTGAATTTTTTGTTCTTGTAACTGATGAACAACCGATTGTGTGAAATCTTTTCTGGCCGTAATATTCTGTATTTCCGAAAAACGTCAATAGCAGGTTCAGAATTACTTCCATTTACGATGGTAAATGTTGTGGGAGTCTTCGTGTCCGGAATTTGGACTACAAGTACAGAAACTCCCACGATAAAAATTACTTTTTTGAGAAATATTCATCATCAGAAAAATTATCTAAGAATCTCTACATTTCTTCGAGTGTGAACACCTTGGATTTATTTACCCTATAGACTGTTGTTTTATGAAAGCTGACACTTGATGAAATCTATAACAATGAATAGTTTAAACCTCATAAATAATCACTGCGATGCCACAAACCTGCTTATATTAATATTTTTCCTCACAGATACCATTTTCTTCAGTTGGAAATACTACTATACCATAGTGACAAAGATTTAGCATTTTTAGACCGTTCCGAAATATAAAACACAATTATTATTTCGTTTACTCCTTTTGCACACTTTTGCTTCCCACATTCACAAAAAATCGTATACCTACCCTTTTTCATATGAATGCTTGGATTTTACTGGCACCACTTTATTTACAGCTGCCAAAGCTTCATCCAGGACTCCTGAGAATACAAAAACTTTGTTTTCGTTTTTATCTTCCAAAAAAAAAAAAGGTCAGCGTACCTCTGATCCAACACCCCAACGGAACTCTGTGCAACAATAACCTGGAAGTAGCCGAGTTATTAGCTGAGAGTTTTTGCAAGTCTTTCATACCAGAGCCAAACGATCCACTGACAGCAGTACTCTCTACTCCCAGTTGTGAGAACTTTCTAAGTAACATCAATTTCACTCTATCGATAATAAGACAAAAAATAAAAAATCTTAAGTCCAACTCTGCCCCTGGACCTGACAACATTGATGTGCATCTACTGAAACACTGTATCAGCTCCCTAAGCTCACCCCTGGCCATAATAATGACAAACTCTTTTAAAACATCCATCGTGCCAGACGTCTGGCGTTGTGCTTACGTCACACCTATTTTTAAAAAGGCAACAAGCTCTCTCCAGATAACTACAGGCCGATTAGCTTAGTGTCAGTGGTGTCCAAAATTATGGAATCTATCATAGTCGATTCATTATCTCAATTTCTTGTTGAAAATGAAATCATTCCTAACGTTCAGCATGGCTTCCTTAAAGGCCGGTCAATCGTCACCAACTTATTATCATGCTTAAACGAGTGGTCTGACTCACTTGACAAACATAAGCCTACAGACGTCATTTACTTAGACTTTTCCCGAGCGTTTGACCGTGTGCCTCATCAGCGATTGATGCACAAACTCCATCATCAAGGCGTCCGTGGAGACCTCTTAACGTGGATTTCATCGTTTCTTAATAACCGTTCGTTCAAAGTCCGGGTGGACAAGGAGTATTCCAATCCCAGAAGTGTTTTAAGTGGTGTACCATAAGGATCCGTCCTGGCGCCACTTCTCTTCTTGGCTTACACATCCGATCTCGTCGCTGGCATCAGTTCAAAATGCGCCCTTTATGCTGACGACGCAAAAATTTTTGCTGACCCAACATCTAACTGGGACACTCTCCAAAGTGATCTGCACAAAATCGCCATTTGGTCTTCAGCTTGGCTTCTACCACTAAACGAAGACAAATGCGTCGTTCTTCACATCGGGCCAAACAACCCTCTTAACACTTACTCCATCAATGGAAAACTCTTGCGTTCTGTAAAATCTGTTAACGATTTGGGTGTCATCATTAATGACCGTTTGACTTGGACACAACACATTGATAAAATATGCAAGAAAGCTAACTCAATGATATATATCTGTAACAAAATTTTCTCAAAGCCGTCGTATGAAACAACTCGGAAACTTTACATCATGTATATCAGACCCCACCTGGAATATGCCAGCGCTATATGGTACCCAATACTTTGTCGAGACAGAAATCTATTAGAACAAACACAACGAAGAGCCACCCGCCTTGGTCTTGGAATTCGAAGACCATCATATGCCGAACGCCTCTCACAAATGCGTCTTGAACCAATTACAACGAGACTGAGAAAACTCGATCTTATAACCACCTACAACATCCTAACATCCAAGTTCAGCGTGGACCTCTCGCACATTTACAAACCACAAAATGACAACAGGTTACGAGGCCACCCTCGACAACTAAAACACCAGACATACTCGACGAAGAGCCGTCAATGTTTTTTACCCAATCGCGTTTTCAAGGTGTGGAATTCTTTACAACCTACCCTAGTCGCCGCACCCACTACAAGCATTTTCAAAAAGGGAATCAACTCTGTTACCTTCAACAGTTAACTTTAAAATTTAGTTTAATTTGTATAGAGTACCCATAGGATTTTTTTTTCCTCTACTCTGTAATTTCTCTGTTAAATAAATAAATAAAATAAATAAATAAAAAATTCCACACATTTTTGTTTCGCAAAAACACAAATACTGCAAGTGTCAACAAGTTTAGCAAAATGTGAACAACTGATTGTTAAGGTTGTTGTCGTCAAGATTAGTTTCGTACTCTACACGATTTCTCCATTGGGATTATTATGATTCGAAATCGTCAAAAGGGAATAAAAACATATGTATATGTCAAACAAATTAGCAAATGAAATATTCAAATTTGAAAAATCTAAAAACTAAAAAAAATGAAAACTGGAATTGCGAATTCGTTTTGTTTTTATGTTTTTCAATTTTTCGATATTTAAGTTTTCGATTTTCTGATTATACAGTTGTACAATTTTCCGATTTCTCATTTATCCGATTATTCAATTTGTCATTTTTATTTTTAAATTTTTTTATTGTTAGAAAGTGCTAACCCCACCCACCCAACCTTTATTTTCTTAGAAGAATAAGTCATCTGCCAAAATCAGTCTTGTTTTAACAAGTACTAGCCCCGCCCACCCGCCCTTATTTTCTTAGAGGATAAGTCATTTGCCAAAATCAGTCTCATCTTGACAAGTACTAGCCCCGCCCACCCACCCTTTATTTTCTTAGAAGAGTGGGTCATCTGCCAAAAGCAGTCTTATTTTAACAAGTAGTAGATTTTTGATTTTTTATCATCGAGTTTTTGGAAGGAATTAAAAAGTAATTTTGATCAGCGATTTGCCATCAAAACATCTGAAAATTTTGCTTCTAATTTTCAATTTTTCAAAATTTCGCTTCGAATAAATTTGTTCTTTTAGTTAAAAAATCGAAAAATGACAAACCGTGAAAAGGAAAAATTTTAACTTGAAAAATTAAGAAACAAAAGATTCAAAAATCGTAAAGTTAAAACTTGAAAAATCAAAAGATTGGAATTAAAAACTGCAAAATTGTCAAACAAATTAGCAAATGAAATATTCAAAAGTTGAAAAATCTAAAACCTAAAAAAATGAAAACCGGAATTTCGAATTCGATTTTATAAGATTTGTTTTTTTTTTTCAATTTTTCGATATTTCAGTTTTTGATTTTCCGATTATACAGTTGTACAATTTTCCGATTTCTCATTTATCCGATTATTCAATTTGTCATTTTTTTATTTTTAAATAAATCGTAAAAATATGGCTTTTATGTATCCACCCATGCTTGCAGACTTCTGTTGGTGTCTTCAGAGGGATACTGCGAGATCTGGCTACAATAGGAATGCCAAAGATCTTTTTTAATGAAAACTGAAGTTTTGTTTTATTAATTTTGTATGATTTCAAAAAATTCAATAAACACTTTTCATTTTGAAACCTGATGTGATACGATTCTTTTAAGCATAATCCTCAATTGAGTTTGAGGTAAGAAATTTTAACTACATAGTGTACATTCTGTGAATTTTATTTTTTTTTAATTTGTTGCATAGTGTAATTTGATCAGCTGGAACTTTTTCCAAAATGCTTCTAAGCAATGCATCAAAAATGGGTCATATACTCTCACAAACCCATGACTAAAATTCCAGCTTGCCTACCAATTTTTATAAATTTTCTAGTTTAATGCAGCTGTTAGACTTGGATTTTCAAAGAACTCATTAAAAATAAACTTCGCCTTCTTGGGTTCAAGTAGAACCTAGGTATTAAACAGCTTAAAATATCCGTTCCCTTTTGTAGGTTTTTGGATTTTCTATGTTACTTTAATTTTTTCGTTTTTCACAAAATCACAACCACATCACGAAGAGACCTCAATCGGAAAAAGAAGAACTACGCCGTGGTTTGATAGTTAGTGGTGAAAACTAGTCGTAGCTCGCTTCGAAATCTAAGGTGATGACAGACCCTGAACTCCCAGAAGTTCCCCTAGTAAAGAAATAAAACAACACACAAAATTTTAAACTCCATTGTTAATGAAGTATTACCTTGCATTGTACTTAGAAGCAGGTTTGCTCAAGCCCTGAACCGTTACATTGCTCCATATCTGATACAAACCTTCAGAAGCATTCCCTATCTCCAACTTCAGAGTTTCAAGTTTCCATGGATCTATGCTGGGTACACCCAGTTCAGTATTTGGTTCTTCCAACTGCGTGAGGGCCTCCTGGATGGTGTCGCTTAAACATTTTTCAAAATCGGGCTGCTTGATGTTGCATTTTTCGAAACTGGGTGCTTAAAAATTTACAATTCACGTGAAAAAATAATAATTAAAATTATATATTTAGTCGGTTGTGCACAATAAGGTCAACTCAAAACTGTCAAATACAGGTAGACACAATTCTGGTCTTCATGTTCAGGAAGAGTGGTTTGAAACTACCTCTGTTCTGAGGTACCCGAGATGAACACTTCGAGCAGCTGGTCTTCCTCAAAACCCCATCGGCAGCATTGTGACATGTCCTGGGAGCCCGTCAAGCTAGGAATGTACTCGCGGTTCCTCACTCAGTAATCACTGAACGACTCAAATTGAATTATTTTATCCAATATGACGATTATTACAGGTCAATTTAGACAGAATAAATGCACAAACTGCACAAAATATTTTCTTAGGTTACGTTGCTGGTGCTGATCGAGTCTTACTAAAGTCTCATAAAAATGCTAAGTTCTATTGCGATTAGATGTAAAAGTCAGGGCCCGCTTTTTTTATTGTGTGATGATAAGATTTATCATCAAAACAGCTGGCGCTTTTAAAAAGAACCTTTTAATGAACCATTTAGATAACTACAAATAACAAAACTTAACAATTGTTGGTGAATGAAATAATGAAATATTGTACGAATCTGGAGAAGTGTTGCACTATTTTCAAGAATTGCTCAAAAAGATTGATCTCAGCAGCTGTACAGTAAGTAAGCCGATCTTCAAAACTCCTACGCGTGTTGATTAGCATTTGAGTTGAAATCTGAAGACAATATTGCTGGATTGCTTGTTTCAGGGCGTGTGTGTTTGTATAGCTGGTATTGTACGAATACAGGTGGTCCTGAAGAAATCTCCAAAGAAAAAATTCCCAGAGGTTTAGATCCGGCAAATGCACAGGCCAAACTTTCCATTCCAACATTGCGGGAAAATACTGGTTCAAATAAACAACATTTATGCGAGCTGTATGGCTGGAGATTTGGTCCTGGATGTAAAGGACCTGCTGCAGATGCCGCACCTTTCGAGTCCCAGGAAGTATTTCCTGAGCTAGCATATTGTCCTACTTCTGAGCATTCAATCCAGATTCGATGAAAAAAGGTGCAATGACATGATGTCCTAGAAGCCCGAGTCACACACTAACAGTTGAACGCCATTGATAACGATGGTCATGGACCACGTGAGGGTTGTGTATTGCTCAAATTTGATCGTCCTGACGATTATAACTTCCCTTAAGACCAAATGAACATTCGTCAATAAAACAAATGTTCCTCAAAAACCCTCCATCAGCCTAGATTCTTTCAAGCGTTTCTTCGTAAAACTCCATACGTAAGAAGGAGTCCTCAGGCTTCAATTTTTTGTCATGATGCTTTTTGAAACTCTTCTATCCCATCTGTTTAAGATCCCTAGAAAAGGTTTTATTTACTTTTTATCACCTTTGAAAATAAATGTAACTTTGTTTTGTGAAATATTATTTTTATTTTTGTTGTTGTTAACACAATAAACAAATAAAACAGTAATACAAAAGTTTCTGAATCCCAAAACACATTCAGAATAGAAAAAATAGTTTAAAATATTGATGAGTCAATGTTCTACATTGCTCTCTAAAAAATTTCTTGTAACGAACATGCTTCCAGGCGGCAAAAATTCCATCCCTGCTTAACGAGTGTAAAATCAATTGACTTCCAATCTTTAGTGATTCGAAAAAAAAGTGAAATTTACCCAAATTACCTACTAATTAAATTAACCGTTAAAGAATAAGCAAGCCCTGGCTTTTTCATCTAATCGCATTAGAACATAGCATAACCTAATAAAATATGTTGTGCAGTTTGTGCATTTCTGAGAATAATTTCTAATTTCACTTTGACATTTAGATTTTGCATGATTAATCCAAAGACGCGATCGCCGAACTTCGACAGTGCTACGGAACATTTCGCGACAAATGGGATCGGGCGCGAATTTCAAAATACGATTTTTAAAACCTTTTTACAGCAAATGAGCGCGATGCAACGATTTGAAAAAAATACTGGCCGATAGCCCTCTTCGACCTCCACAAAGGCATCACTCAATAATCTATTAATTTTCAATTATGTATAAAAAAAACAAATGTATAATATATAGTTTTATAAAACTAAAAGTTGCGACAATGTATGGTATACACCGCATCAATGCTCGTCACTCTCTGTATTTGTTCCTGTTTCAGATCGATGCAGCATAGTTTGGTAGAATTAATTAAATTAATTAAATTAATACACTATTATATGTTCACATAGGGGTTGCAGGATACGTTTCTGTTTCGCTGGGATACTTAACAACCCCGGAAGATTTATATAGGGTTTATCTTCAAGGTTTGTCCAATATGCTCGTAACGCATTCAGTACATACGAATACATAGCAAACGTACTCTTTAAATCACTAACACATAGACATCGTGGCGGTTATTACCGATTGTGGTCTCCTCAAGTTCACAAAATTTCAGTGAAGATTTGTTGTTTGGTTTGATTTGATTTATAATAGATTTTCTCAAAATTAGCTTCCCATAATCTTAGTTATCTTAATTTTTATAAAATCTATCTAATTATGTTGAATTATTTAAGAGATGGTAACACTATGACCAGAGAGCGTTATTCTACATTATTCTAGTTCGTTTACCGGACAGATGGAGTGATCACGTGAGCTTCATTTATCTACAAAGTGATCATCCAAGCTCACACAATAACACCAAAATTGAACGCATTATTAAGTCAAAAATGAAAGGACATTTCAACCTATCAAAAAATTGAGGTTCAAGACGCTTCGTTTTTAAACATTTTTAATGGAAAATTTTGAAAAACATTTAATAATTAATTTTTTGTATTTGATAAAAAATTTGTTTGAATTTTGTATTTTCACACTGTTGCCATGAAATTATCCCATTGAATTACACTCCAGCGATTCATTTCTTATTTTGCAAGCTCAGTCAATTTGATTCGAAAAACTACTAAAATCACTGGACCCCAAACAAAGCAAAACGGCTCTTAAAAGTTTCCATCGAATTTTAACCTTCTAGCCTCCAGGGAGTATAACGCCAAATTGGCATTAGCGCAGTGACCGAACCCCGTATCACTAAATACTGTTTTCAAACCATGTCCATCCCTTTACACCAGTAATATATCGTATTCGTGCAAAAAACTCCCCCTCCCCCATTTTTCCCCACACACCGCCATAAATCCGCTTCGTTCCTCCATCCATATCCAAGATTGCCTCCTCAGTCTTAATTTATCCAAATCCCAGCCCTGTTTAGTCGTCATTGTTTGTCTGAGCTCTCGCGCAAGCAACCATTAGCTGTCACATTTGACAGAAGATGTTGAGTTTGTGTGTTGTTTCGGTAAAATTGTGCGAGGGAGACGGCGGATAGAAATGTGTAGCTCATTAATTCAGGCCCGTCTCCTTGAGTCTTACAGTTATTAACGACAGCCAATGAGGGCACACTGTCTATTTACCGCGGATCCTTTGTTTCACTTCCTGTACTGTATAGCATGTGCCTCCTTCATACTCGGCGTCTTCGCCACCTTCTCCACTCGAACCCCCGAGCTGACGACTAATTTCTTAGAAGCTGCTGCCTGATGTATGGATGCGGGTGGGCGGCGCAGCCGGCTCGAGACGCGTTCATATTCGGATGATGAAATTCGGTACTTTGATAACTTCGAGATGTCTATGTCTACTATACCTATTAACTATCGATTGCAGCCGTAATTTTGTTAACTGTTGCACTCTGTGATCGAAGTGTAAAGTCCAACGGAGCGGAAGTTTGGCTGCGCTGGATGGAGTTATTAAGTTATTAATAGGAAGGCAATACACGTTTTTCTGAAAATAATTTTTCCAACATATTCGTCGATTATAGAGTAATTGAGTGAAAAAGTAACTTTGTGCTCGTGCTGATACAAGATAATTTCTTTCAATGACAGAACCATAATTCATACATAGAACCCTGCTAGGTAGATTATTTCAATAACATGATCAGACTGTTCGACAAACTTACGAAACAATGTATTGAAGTTTGATAATTTAATTGAAAATAACCTTTTTCTATTTCATCGTCGTGATGAATGAGGCCATCAAATTGCCACTGATTTTTCTTTTTTGGAAAGTCCCTGGGTTGAAAAATACAGGAGATGACTTTTGGGAGTATGCAGTGAATTTTGATATTGTAGGTTTAGTAGAAATATGCGTAGAAGTAAAAAGCTGAGAAGAGACGAAAGAGAAACTGCCAAAGAAATTTAATTGGATAGCCAGAGACAGAAAGAGAAAAAAGAAAGCAAAAGCTGAAGGGGGAATAAAAATAAAAATAATAATGATAATAATATTTATTGATTTAAACAGGAACAAATCCTAATTACAGAAACAAAATAAACTAGAAATAAACTCCTACAAAAAATAACTAGAAAACTGCCAAAAAAATTTAGTAAACTTAAACATAATAAGAGCACATCTTAAACAGATAATAGTATTCTACAATGTTTAGCAAGTTAGCTGAGAACAAAATTAATGAATCATTAAGAATATAAGAGTTATTAGAAATACAATTAAATAAACCCCATATTAAATTAATTGGAGATCTATCTAGAGTTCTAGTAGAGTTATATAAAAACAAATACCTACGTTGTACAGTATTTAGTCGTGACAAAAGAAAATTAATTTTACCCAAGAGCACAGAACAGTCAGTTCTATTATGAAGAAGACTATATACAGTGTTGGGCAGTTTCTAGATACTTGTATCTAAATAAAGTATCTAGATACATTTTTGGGTATCTGGTATCTGTATCTAGATAAAATAGAATTTAAGCACAAAATATCTGTATCTAGATACAAAATTAATGGTGCAGATACAGATACATTTTTTTATTTCACATTTTTTTCAGTAGTTATTAGTTGAGTTATACTAGTAGTAATTCTTGATACTTCATGTTGGTGATTTTGGTCATATAAACAAGAATAGAGGTAAGAGGTCCACTAATAGTGTTCTGTCACGGAAATTTTCATATTTTAAATACATCATTTCCTACATTGTAGCCTTCAGTACTTATACATCCTTAATTATAATCCTGAGGGCTAATAAACCTAAGCCATGGTAAGATGGTATTTTAAAAACCATAAACCACAATTCACTATTCACTGCGTTTGATGCTTATCGGGGCAATGCATTTTATCTGTGTATCTGAGCAACCCGGGTCCGGTAGACCCGCTGGTTGTACCTATTTGTGTTATTAAATAAGAGTAATTTTAGGGTAAATGTGTACAAGAGTGCGAATATGTATAAGAGTACGCATTGATGATTTCTGCTTATTAGTGCCATCTGGGTCAGATGAAGTTATACCATTCAGAATGTAATGCTAAACCTGAGATAAAGGTGCAAAAGTGACCTGTATATAGTTTATAGTTTGGTCGTACTGACGATTTTATGTTCACACGTTGTGTGGATGTAATTTTTACCGCTCATAGTTTTAGTTTTTTGTAAGGTACGTACCAGTTCTTTTATTTTACAGTAATAATTTTCATTAGTTGTAACTTTTAAGGTCTCGTTATACACTAACAGTTTTATACTTTCTATCCATCAAAAGCTTTTAACTTTGAAAACATTAGGTTATGTACAAATGTACAAGAGTGCGCAGCGACGTATTGTATAAGAGTGCGCATTGCTTGAGATACGTAGTCTAATAGTCTTGTAGATACATGTCATACGATAATGAATTATTTAACTCTAGTACTTTGTACTGCTTCTTTTTTTTTAATATGTACTTCCTGAGCGTGTTGTAATCGAGTCCGTCGACCGACTCTCTACTTTTACGTTATCTCGACTTTTCAAGACCCCTAGAGTACGAAGAAATAGGTCTCCCGTTTTATGTGTAGTCTGTAGTCACTTATTCTCATTTATTTTCACCTTAGAAACAAAGATTTTTTTCCTAAAATGTAATGCGCACTTATAAGCGTTCAAATACGCACTCTTGTGCAATGAACTGTTTAAGAGTGCGCATTTACACATCTTGACAAAAATTGAAATTACTCTTAAAATATAGTGGTCTTGGGACGTATAATTAAATATATCTGATCTCTAAACATGTATATGACGAACCCATATCATAAAATTTGTCTATCCAAAAAAATTAAAAAGTTGTTGACAGTTTTACACTAAGTGCGTACTCTTGTACACATTTACCCTAATAGTAAAAATATTTGTTTTAGGTATGTTATTATTTTTAGAAAATAATAATTGCGTGTTACATAATGATTAATTTTTTCAATTAGCACAAATTAGTTCTATAATCGACTAATCGAATGTTCAATACATACATTTCTCTCGGATAAATCGCATATTTGTTACTGTTTTATACCTTTATTTTTCAGACAAATGTAGCATCTTTTCCTGTTGCCACATGTGTCATTTCATCACTTTTTCATTGTTGGACCTAACGCAAGGCGGGCTTGGTAGGTCCGTTTTGCCCTAGAATGTGCCGATTATGTTTAAGTGTAAATCTTGGGCAATAAAATTAATATTTTTACAACCCTCGCTAGAATAATTTATCGTGATATATTCTCAGAAATCGTGAAACGAAATTAAAATAAATGAGTTTTAACAAAAATCTGAAAATTTAAAGTTGCACTCTGGTGATTCCGGCCTGCCAGGCAGCCTTTGATCCTATAAGGGGTTTAAATACCTTTCTAAGAAATTGTACTTATTTTGCCTTAAACGGAACAAGCAATTCTTCCTAAAATGTATATACCTGCCGCACCGGGATAGACGATTACCGGATATGGTCATAAAAACATCGTAAGCCGATATTGAAGAATAATAATTTATGACAGGTTGCCGACAACAGACCTTCAGCACAGAATAATTATTTCCGGTATTCTTTTGAAATATTAATTTTAATGCTGGAGATAATTATTAGATATACTCAAACACAATCTAGATACTGTAGTATGGGAATAAAAACAAAAAAAATATACTTTTTAAGCGTACATAATAAATATTGCACAATTTGCGACACATCCAAGAGCGAAGCGATGGCCTATTTGCAGGAAAAAAGAAAAGATTTTTCAGTCTTGAATAACTATGCTACAGTAAAATGTTTATTTTTTAAATTTAATACCACAATCCCTTCTTCTGCACCTGTGGAACGGGTGTTTAGTAGTGGAAACCAAATTCTGACACCAAGAAGAAACAACTTTGCATTTAGAGATATTCAACATTAATCTATTTCGAATACACCAATGGTAAAGCAAAATTAAACAAAACTGGAGATACTAACAATCATTAATATAATTAATTTCCATGTATAATTTGAGATCATCAGCTACCATAAGTTATTGCAAAGAATAGCATCAGGAAGATTGTTAATAAAAAGCAAAAACAATAAGCGTCCTAAGTGCGATCCCTGTGGGACCCCAGAAGATGGAGTAAATGCTTTAGAGCTAAAATTTCTGTATTTTACAAAGTAGATTCAGATCAGATAAGAGATTAAAAGTTTCATTAACGGATTTGTGAAACCAATATTACAGAGCTTTTGCAGCAATAAACAGTGATCTATTTTATCGAAAGCCTTTTCGAAATCAGCATATATGACATCACATTGTCCATTACCATCAATTAATTCGGACATAATTGGGAAAACACAGCTAAAATTGTAATGGTCTATTTTTTCTTAACAAAACCATGCTGACTAGATGAGTAAATGTGAAAATACAAAATTAATTCGTAAACCTTAGCAAAGTTGCAAAGTATGGAAATACCTCTATAATTTATCACCTGATTCTGCTGTCCTTTCTTAAGAATGGTGCAAATATAACTCTTCTTCCAAAGTGAAGGAAAGGCGGATTTCTTTATTATTAAATTAAATATAATACAAATTGGCTCCGCAAGAATCTGCGTACAGTCTTTAAATAAGAAAGAGGGAATTCTATCAATATCCATTGTGAAAGAATGCTTGGATTTTTTAAAATTTCTCAAACATCTTCAACAGTAATTTGGCACAGTGGAGTAGAAATATTAGAATTAGTGTTAAAAATGACTTGAAAGTACTCTATAGGTTTAGAAGCAATAAACCCTCGATCGAAGAAGTCTGCAAAAGCGTCAACAATTTCAGATGGATCAGATAACTCATTACCTTTATAGATCATAAGGCCTGGAATTCTAAATGTTCCTTTTTTGCTTTGAATAAAACTGCAGAACTTTTTGGAATCAACAGAAATAGATTGTTCTAAGTCGGATAAGTATTTTTTGTAAGCTATATTAATAAGTGTTTTAGACGTGGAACGAAGACGTTTATAAGAGTCATAAGATTGTGAAGATCCACTTTTTATAGATAATCATAAAATTTGCAACATGCTTCTTCCACATTATCAATATTTTTTAGGAAACCCCAATCAATAGCCAAAAATTGTTAGTAAAGTTGATGAAAATTCGCTTTTTTAAAATCGAAGTTATTGTTAAGCTGTTCATTTGAAAAGCTTGTGAGGAGCGAAAAGAGATTTTCATCAACTAATAAAGAGAAGGCTTTATCAACGGAGCAATAATTAAGATTGGAAAAAACTAAGTCCAGAAGATGGTTGTTACAATTAATAATTGAATTGCATTGGAATAATCCATGAAATATTTTAAAAATATTTAATGTCTCACAAAATCAATCACTATAGCTGCTTGCACAATTCGACGTATTTAAATCACCTATCACTAAAAAGTGATTATTATTCGAAAAAATTTCAAGGGAACTAAATGAGTCAAAAAATAAATCGAATTGCTGGAATGAAGTGTGAGGTGGAATATATAAAACAATAATAAATTAAGTATGACAATTATCAATAATCACTCTTACACCGAAAATATCAATAGAAGGGAAAATAATTTCGGAGGTTTTCACGGTCGGAATCAACCATACCAGAAACGAAATTTTTTTTTTCCAGAAGATGCCACTTACAAAAGTGTGCAAAATGTTGAGCCCAAAAACTCAATTAACACGGTTCCAACCTAGAAAACGATCATGTATAGAAGGAAAAATGTTGGTTATTGATGAAAATTCGATCTCGATGTAAAAGTATGTAGTAGTTTTTAAAGGCAAAAAGAATACCGCCATCTCTAGACAATCCTGTATATAGAACGGTCTTTACGAAAAACGGTATAATTGGTGGGAAATAGTTCACTACAATGAATATCTGAGACATTATTGTAAAATTCACCATATTTAGAACGCAACCCGCGTACATTTTGATAGAAAAACTGTACAGAGTTACTAGAATAAAATACTAACAATGGGAGTAAAACAAAAAAAGAAAATAATTAGAGATGCACTGTAGTGAACAGGATATAATGAGAATATGACAACAATGAAAGAAAAAATTAAAAGACAAAATAGAAATAAATGATGACGACTAGACGACTACGTAATGTAGGCGGAGATTTTAATGCAAAAATACAAGAAAAAGAGAAAGAATTTACATTACAGAAGATGATGGAACAAGAAGATTCAAAGATAAGACTGAAAGTAAGGAAGTAAGCAACTGTTGTACTTATTTAGTCGAAGAAAGAAGATGAAAGATCTTGGCGAATTAACCTATGTAGGACCGAGAGGACAATCGAAAATGCATGGAAAGAAATTTCGCAGTTCAATCTGGGAGAAAGGATAGATTCCAAATACATATATGCCAATGGAGCTTGACGTAAAAGAATATGACAGGAAAGCAGAAAAGGAGAAAGAGCAAGCAGGTAAATAAGTATATGAGATTAATATGGAATGAGAGGGCCAGTGGAGCATACGAAGAGAACACCGCTGATAAACCGATAAAAGATGCAAAAATGAAGATAGAAATTAGTGTAAGAAGAAGTGGCGGAACAAAAAATTACTGATTGAATAAGGAATGTTTATATATTATCAACAACCTTTCTACCTATTTGGTGTAAGGTGCGTTACATTACGTATGTATATTAACGTTACGTACGTATATCACGTACAAATTTGGTCCATTCTTTCTTGTTTTTGGCTTTGTTTTTTGCTTCGTGCCATTTTGTTTTCTTGCTGTTGAGGGTTTCTGCTACTACGTCGTTCTACAATTTATTTTATTGTATCTTACTTGAAGACTTTTACTCTCTTTTGCGTTGCTTTTATCACGTCGTCCATTATTACTAAACAAAGTAGGGCTCAGAACACCTCCATATTTCAATCCTTCTTTTATTTCGAACATCTTTGACTTTGCGCCTTCTTTTCGGATTTAACATTGGCTCTGCCCGTATAGACTTTTTATTGTTTTTTGTAACTTTGGTTTTATTTTTCTTTGTTTCATGCTTCTCCAAACTTCTTCTTGTGACACTCGGTCAAACGCTTTTTCAAGATCTAGAAAAGCAATATATAATTCCTGGTTTTTTATTCAGTTTTTTTTTTCTCTATGAGCTGCTTTATAAAGGGTGTTTCAAAATAATTTTCATCTAGTTAGCTTTGAAATCGCTTCAATTCCTATCTTTCCCTTGATGAAAATTTGCAATCATAACCGACTAGATGAAAATCATTTTGAAACACGTTGTAGTAAATACGTGATCTTGAATGCTTCTGCCTTCTGAGATTCAGCTAGTGTGTTTTTGACTATAGTTATTAGCTTTTTGTTCAGTATATATTTATATGCTTTGGAGACAATACTTAACAGTGTGATACCTCGGTCGTTTGAACAATCTCTTTTCTCTCCTTTCTTGAATATTGGCAGGATAATACCAATTTTCCATTCTTCTGGCAGTTCTGGTATTCTCCCTAAATTCCAAGCTTGGTTGAAAATTTCTTTTATTAGTTGTAAGCCTCTCGGCCCTAGATTTTTCAGCATCTCTGGTGTTATTTTGTCGTGGCCCGCTGATTTTCCTTTTTTAATTTGTGCCATAGATTCAATCACATCGTTTATACCGATTTCACTGTTTTCTTCTGGGTTCACGGAAGCTGTTGTCTCGTCTTCGAAACTTCCGTTGTTTCCGTTATCTGTGTTTAGTAGTTCTTCAAAGAGTATTTGCCATTCATATTGCCTGTTCATAATTTCCTGTTCTTTGATCAATATTTTATTATTTTTGTCTTTTATCTGTCGTGTATCGAGTCGTTTATTTTTGCGCAAATTTTTCAGTATTCTATAAAATAACTTTTGGTTCCCTTTACTATTTTCTTCGAGTGTAGTTCCAAATTTTTCCATGACTTTTGCTTGGCCTGGATTACTATATCTTTAACTCTTTTGCGTTGTTCTTTGTATCGTTGGTAATAATTATTATCTTTGTCTTTATTAATATACCTACCTACTGATTTTAAATTGCTGGCACAACTCTTCTAACTCCATATAATTCCAATTCCGCTTTCCTTCGTCCACCTTAATTTCCACGCATTCCTTAAATTTTTTTGAGACTTCTTTTTCTTGCAGCTTATAGGATTTGATTGTTTCACTGTAAATTTTCTAATTTTCACTTTCCTTCTCCTCGTTTAATTTGCTGTTGCTAATTGTCCATTTTGCTTCTACCAGTTAGTGGTCGCTGTCAATTTCTGTTCCTCTTTTAACTCGTACGTCTTGCATTTCGTTTCTGTTCCCTCTGTTAATAAGTATATACTCGTAGTCTAAGATCGGTTTCCCATTTTGGGTTTTTACTTCTCTTGTATATTTATGCACTAATATGTACATGAAGAAGGTGCTGGTTACAATCATATTGTTTTCGTCTTAAGAAAAGAAACAAGAAAGGCCTTAAAAAAATTGAATCGGAGAAAGAAGTATGGAAGCACATAAATAAAAATAGGAAGATAGACAAAAGGTGTGGAAATATTTGAAAAAGAAAGAGATAAATGAACATCTAATAAACAGCACTAAAAAAACAACAAACAATGTAAGAGTGATTGGGAAATAAAGTGAAAATTTTGAAAGGATAAAGGGGATAAGACAGGGGTGCTTACTAAACCCATATCTTTTTGCTGCTGACATGGGAGATCTTCAAGAAATGTTTAGCAAACTGCAAGCAGAAAGAATAGCGATTGAAAGAAAGAATGTTTTGGTGTTGGCCTAGGCGGATGTCATTGTGGTAATAGCTAAGTCAGGACAAGAAATGAATGAAATGATTACGAATCTTGAAATGTAGGTATATGAGAAGGAAAAGATCTGAAGTAAATGTAGACAAGACAAAAAATAATGGTGCTTAGGACAAGAAGTGGAAGAATGAAAGAGAGAGAAGTGGGAAGATAGAGAAATGGAGCAGGTGAAGGAATTTAGTCAACTCAATATATATTCAGGGTGTTTTGGAAAAAAATTGACAGTTCTTCGAAGTCGAACACGACTCAAAAATATATTCCGTATTATCAAAATTGTAAGAGAAAAATTAAATAAATAGATACCGTGCGGTTCATTAATTATTTATATCAGTGGAAGCTGTGGACGTTAAATTGATAGATTCTGTTTGTCTAGAGTGATAAGTTTACATTCAGTTCCTGGGTACCCCTCAAGGTCACCAGATTTAACCCCTCTGGATTACTTCTTGTTCGGTCATCTAAAAAACACTATTTTTAAAAACTTCCATTCACACCACAGAAGAACTGAAAGACAGAAATACCGAAGAGTGTGCTCGCATTACTCCTGCTACACTACAAAATGTGTTGGATAACATGAAAAGTTGTGTCAATTTATGTATACAAAAGATTGGATACCATTTCTAACAGTTTCTTTAACTTTGTTTTCGTCTTTTAAGTAAACTTATTCACAAATCTGCAGAAGTTATTTTTTTTCACTAGTTTTTCTAGTCTTCAACTAGCAAGAGCTAACCTTCGTTTATAGATTGATTTATGTCGGTATGCAACCAATATTGCACATGTTTGTTTAACTGCATAATCAGCATAAACCGAGAAGACATCAGCCCCGTAGCTACGGGGGGAGGGGGGGGCAAGATGAGGCTGAGCCCCCCCTAGCAGTTGTGGTTGCCCCCCCTGGAAGACTTACACATTATAAATTTTAAATTAGTAATAAAATTTCAATATAAAGCCGATTGCGAAGCATATTTGCTAGCCCCACCCGCCCACCCTTTATTTTCTTACAGGGTATGTTATTTGGCAATAGGGGCTATTCTGTAAGACATCCGATAAAAATAACGCACGGTTAAAATTTTAAGGGTACGGTAAAACTACAAACCTATTCTGTATCTGGTAGGTGCGTTAAAATTTAACGTTAGGTGGGTTAAAATAAGCGTTTAAGAGAGAATTTTTATCGGCTAGGCCAAAGCAACCGTTAAAATTTAAAGCAGGGTTTTGATATAACCTATAGTTGTTTTCTGTGTTTTTTTAACTTGTATTAACAATTCATTCAATTTAAAAGCTTTGGTGGTAACAATTAATCTTTAATTAAGTATGGCATTAGATAGGTTAATTATTAATTTGGCACTTATGGAAGAAAGACGTGAACGTGTGCAAAGGTAAAAAATATAGATTTTTTTCTGATCAGGATTAAATTAAGCATTTTTTTGGGCACGGAAATTACCAGGTGGGAACTGGACATGGTTTTTCATTCGCATTAAGTCAACCAAGTGTGAGTCGTTGCATTGCAGAAGTGTCCAATTGCGTTGTGGCTCATTTACTAAATCAGTGGATAAAATTTCCGAACTCTCCACAAACCAGGCAGAATAATGAACGAAACTTTAGTGCAATAGAGCCACGTTTTTCTGATTTGATTGGAGTTATTGATTGCACTCAAATAAGAATAGTACTGTTTAGTACCACAGAGAGACAGAGAGGTCCGATATATTGCCCTGCCGTTATGTTTTCGGAATCTTTTGAGGCCAGTTAGCAATATAGTACTATTAGATATATGATTATAACAAATCAATATTCAAAACGACCCAATTCATTTTCCCGAAAATTTGGGAATACAATAATTTTATTCTTAGTATTACACTACATCTATCCCAACTGACATACGTGTCCTTGCAAAAATGTTGATGACGTCATCGCAATTTTTTTTTAAATTCCCAATACAAATATGTAATGAGAAAAAAAAAACACAATAGGCATGCAGTCGTCAAGTTTCCGACAGCGAGGGAAGTACTGTCTAAACTCTTTAGACCAATTTTTTAAACATTTAACATTCATTAATGTTAAATATTTCAAATAATTTCAGTTAAGACCACATTTTTTTAATATAACATGCGAATTTCGTATGATGTTTAACTTAACCTCACACACTCATATGCTTAACTGTCAAAGTTTCTGCGTAAACATGTGCATCCAGTCTACGATGAGGACACACTGCCTACAGATGTGGGTGGTTCACAATGCATTTAACGGACGTGCTTTAAAAGTTGGATTTTTGTCGGCGTCCGTTATTTTCGTGTTACAGAATAGCATCTTTAAATCGTACATTTAACACCCCGGTAAAATAGACAATTTTAAAGCACCCTTAAATTTAACGGATGCGTTACAGAATAGCCACTAATATCATTGTAACGTTGATGTTGACCGTATAAAAAAATGAACTGTCATAGTCACATTTTCTTCCATAGCCTACTACTAAACATGCAAAAAAATAAACTTAAACAAATTGGTTGTTACCTAGTGATTGGTCACTGTACAAATTTTTGGATGCAGTACAGCTGTTTGTGAATTTACATTCTCTGTTTTAACGCCTTCAATGACACATCAAAGATTGGCAAACTTGGTTTTTCTGGCTTTTTAAAAGTACCGTATCAAATCTTTGGACTTCAACAGGTTTTTACGAAAATTTAATAGAGTAAAAGATCGATGTTTACAATTATTTTAATGATCTTTCAAATGTAAAAACTGATAAAAAATAAGGTAGTTATCTGAGTGTGTTATTAAAATATATATTCATATTTACATGAAGCCCCCTCTGTCAACAAACTTGCCCCCCCTGAATAAGTTTTCTAGCTACGGGGCTGGAAGACATACCTACGTTCAAAATCTCACAGCATTCTTTGATCTAAATAATGAATGAAACACGGTATTTTAGTAAATCCTAGAAACAACCAAAGCCTTTAACAGTTCTAGAGAACAAAATTGACAATTTAGAGAACAATTTTTTTGTGAAATGTCTCTTGCCATTAATCATGTCAAATTAACTGCCGACTTCTCGAAGGCATTTGATCGTGTCGATCATCAAATACTGTTAAATAAACTTAATGCTATTGGTTTCTCATTTGATTACGTAAAATTTATTGCTTCATTCAATAATCGATTTCAGTTTGTGCAGTGTCGAGGTTTTAAATCTTTTAAATTCATCCAGCAGTTTGGGGTTCCTCAGGGATCTGTGTTAGGGCCATTGTTCTTTATTATTTACATTAATGCAATCTCTTCTCGGTCCTCAGTTATGACATCTAATAAACATTTACGCTTCATCTATGCCTTGAGTACTTCTTAACAACAAACAGCATCTTAATTACTTTCTAAAAAGGAACCATTAGTAGTCCTTCTAGCTACTTGGAACGATTAAGAGTCTTCTTCTTATGTTGGCTTATAATTGGACTTAGGTCTGTTAGCCAACCTATCCACAATAATAATAATAATAATAATAATAATAAATAAAAAAAAATCTGGGTGGAAGAATGGGGCAGATTAGTAGAATACTAAGACTAATACTATACTACATAGTCAAGTATTGAAGACCTGTCTCTTTTATTAACACACTGTATAAAGGAAGTATGCAAAAGAGCCAACAAGGTGATGGGACAGTATGGGGAATTGCAGAAAGAAAGTCTGGTGATGATTGGAATGGATATATCATGGTGTTTGATAGTTTGATTAAAAATGTTCTAATGTCAGGAGTAGAGATGTGGCAGAAGCTTTGTAGATAGATTTTGATAGAGAGAACCAGGAGGGAAGAGGAGAGATAAGAAATTTTGGGTTCAAGGACAGAATTTAAAGATCATAGGGGAAGAAGAACCACAGTACCTAACAACCAAAAATAAGAAAGGGGCGAGTAATCATGGTCCAATTTAGCTGTGGGAATGGAGAGAGAGAAAATATGTAAAGTTTGAACAGCTTGTTATCAAAAACATTGGGCAAGAGTAAACCATCGGATGAAGGCGAAATTTCATACATAATCCTTTCCTTTTCCTCCACGGAATTTCCGAAACGATTGTTAGATGTTTCAACGGAGTTTGATGGTAAAATCTGAGAGGCAGTCCTATTTCTACCTTCCACGGAATCTTCGAGATAGCCTTCTGCCACGGCAGATGACTTCCATCCGCCGTGGCGTTTAACAGTCGTCAAATTGGCCCCTGAATCAGCTAATAATGATGCGGATGATCTTCTAAAACAATGTCTAGAAAATTGTTTCGAATTTGGCAGTTTCAAGAACTCGGCAATATCAGAAGGCATCTTTCCGAACGTATTAATACCAACCGGCTGAACAGAGCATTTATTGTTTGAATACTTGAAAACAAAACTATAATGACCTAATAGATCAATATTTTTTTATTCTAAACTTGAGAAACTTTGACGGTGACTGATAGTAGAAAGTCAGTTTGTTTGAAAATTTAAATATATAATTTGTCTTGAATTTCGAATAGACGGTATAAATAAATGTGCACTGTTAATTATTACTTGCGAGTAGCATGCCACACACTTTTCAGTTCATCGTTAAATAGTTACGGTCGTGTGATACTAGAACATTAGGGTGCAATATATGAATAATATATATCCACTTTTGATAAAAATAATGAACACTGCCAATTACGCCCGATAATAAATAATTTCCAATTACATGATTCATTGTCGTTTAGGTACGTGTCCACATACATTCTTACTGTGTTTGTTCAACACAACAATTATCTCCTTTTCACGTTATTACCCCATTGTTCTACTTAATTTTTGCGCGCGAATTGTTTTTAATTTTTCTTTTCGCATTACACAATATACAGACGTGCTTTTATAAAAATTGAAAGCCAAACATTTACATTGCAAATCTATTAACAATGGTGAAGTCAACTTTTTAGAGAACTAACTGTAAGTGAATTATAGTTTAAACCATTAGCATAGAAGGGTTAGGTATAATTAGAATGTTGTGAAGGAGATAAGGTTAAACTGGACAAATGTTAAAGTTTACGAACACAAAGTATCTATTATTAATGTACCGTTTGTATATTGAAATTATTTGCAACAGTTAGCAAAATGATAACAAATAATAACACTTTGATAATTATATACAGTGTGCGCGGAAAATCACGAAACGGCTAATTATTTTTAACTGAAATATTAGCAACAACAAAGCTCATTTTTCTTGTGTATTGCGACTAATAATCCTATTGTCATAAAATTCAGTAGCAGTAGCACCATCCTGCTGAACGTAACCATAAACTGACTCATCATCATCCAGTTGATTTAAAAATGAATCCAACATTTCGTTGGAGCACTTGTTTTCCGGATGCGTTATAGCAACACAGCAATTTAAAAAAATAATATAGTACAGTGGAAACGAAACCTGGATATTTCTTTCAGTTTAAAATACTGATATTCATCACGGCGTCGAACCCCAACCCTTTCACAATACAGACCCCGACTTTCCCTCCACAAACCCGCCGCCAACCTCTCGCCCAACTTCGCCTCGTTTCGCACAGATGGCGCCCACTGCCAAAAAACAAACTTTACCATGTAGCAACCCCAATTAAAACAACCCTTCAAACATGAACATATCCCATAAACTACCTTTTTGCCAACGACGTTATAAACACGCTTACAATAAGACAGACGACCCCAAAAATCTGCGCTTTTTCTCTCATCTTATCCAAACTCTTTGCATAACTCTCTTCGACGATATCACACCTATTAGTTGCTTACTGAATCGATTAAAGACGAACACAAGTTCGTCATTATGTTTCTCTCTCGTTCTTACATTTTTCTTAGGCTTTGGAGAAAGAGACGGAGTAAGTTCGAGGGGCGCAAATTTTGCTATAAATTAAATCAAATTCCTTATAAAGGACGATAAAATTATTCGTTCGAGCGTTTGAATTCCTTGGATGTTTTCCGACCGTTCGATCGATTAACAAATTTTAGGAAGCGGGGTGCCGGCTGCTGGGGTTTTTCTGTCTGAGACGGTTTCACTGGTCACAGGAAAGAAGCAAAGGTTTGTGTTTTTTTAACATAAGTTTTTAACTATTGCAAAAAGTAAGAGAACGCTAGCGAAAGAGAATAATATTGCATGTCAGGACACATTTTTCAAGAATGTTTTTTTTTTTTGAAGTCGCTGATTTTATGGTAGATAATATTTTTACATATGTATACATTATTATGGAAATAACAAGCTTTCATGTGAACAAAATTTCAAAGAACTTGGAGGAGAGATTGCAACGGTAATTAAATTACCATAACCAGTTGCCACCGGTATTTTTCTGATTGTGAAAATTTCAAAAAACTGAAGCTCCTTTACTGGTAGACAACTGGAAGAAAAATTATTGTTATAAAATTTGGATTACAACTTTTTACTTTGTTAAGAAAATTTGTATGTAAGTATGTATGTGTATGCACATATTCTTTCACATCTAAACAAAAATTAAGCTTCATTTGTTGAAATTTTAAATATATTTTTTTAAATATGTGTGGTTCACGAGTAATAAAGAGCCTGGATAAATTTGAAACGCAACCCAAAATACATTTTCACCACTATCTTGGATATTATTATGATCACAATTGGAGCATTAAACATAGTTACCGTAACAATTGTCAAAAGTTTTAACAAAAACATCAAATTGAAATCGCTTTCGTTTTTTGTGTGAAGTAGCACACATTATTTTTCTGCGAGGCGGCACAATTATGAAACTGTTTTGTAGATCACTTTTATAGATAGCGGCCTCTTTAGACTTCTGCAATTATGTTTCGTATTAAGAGGCATAGCTACATTTAGCTCTTTGTCGTTACCTATTAATATATTTTTAAAAAGTAGGTAATATCTATATTATTAACAAACTTACTATTACGAAATTTTAAATATAACCTCTCCACAATTTTCATCACACAATGCGAAGGCAGTTTTTATCAAAACAGTTGATCTTTATTTTTTGATTTGTTGAAATTTTTGCACCACAATTTTTCAGCAAACTCAAGAGAACCGACAAAAAACGACAATAAATGAGCAAAAAAGTCGATAAAAAATATTAGAGGGGTGACAAAAAGTTTAACAAAAAAAAATGTGAAAAAAACGAGAAAAAGTGACGCAAGAGAGACAACTTAAAAAAATTGGCCAAAAATGCATAAAAAAGAGGGAAAAAGAGCGAAATAAAAGTTGTTGAAAAAATGTAACAAAAAGAAGGAGTAAAGAGACAAAAAAGGTCCCTAAAATTCCAACAGAAAAGTGCCAAAGAAATGTTTAAAAAATCAGGAAAATTAACAAAAAGACCGCAAAGAAGTAGAAAAAGGCGGTAAAGCAGTCACTCAAAAATTAGACTGAAAAAAGGCCACAAAAAAGTTTAAAACGGACAAAAAACAAAATCTAAGAAAGCGTCAGAAAAGCAACAAAAAAGGCGGCAGAATGGGGCTTTAAAAAGACTAGTTAACAGAAGAAGAAGGAAAATTCAAGGCAACAAAAAAAAACAGTCAAAAAAAGCGACAAAATAGACTAGAGAAGAAAGGCAATAAAAAAACGCTATTAAAGAAACGAAAAAGGGGAAACAAATTAAGTGATAAAAGAAGTAGTTAACAAAAAAGACCTAGGAAATGGGGAGAAATAAGGCTACAAAAATGCGTCCAAAACAGGCGACAGAAAAATATGGCAACAATAAAGTCAAAAACCAAAGGGAGAAAATAAAGATGACAAAAAATAGACCACAAAAATGCGAAAAAAAGAGACAAAAAGTGCTAAAAATGCAAAAAATGGCGTCAAAAAGTAGATGACAACAAAAGGGGAATTTCTTTGAAATGAAAATATTTTTAATTGCGACTTTTTATCAGTTGTAGCACATTTAAATAAGTATTCATACGTTCAATTTTAATATTACTCAAAAAAATTGGTTTAAATTATTTAGACTGAACTTCCTTCGCATCCGAATTAATTTAATTTAATTTTGGGAATTTTATTTTTTTTTATGAACATCCCTATAAGTAAAAAAAGATAGGTGTGAACTGTTAAATTGCAGCTAAATAAGCCTACTATGCTTTATTTCAAGTGAGTTTTTCCACAACAAAATTTAATCAATAAAATAAGTGTCCCTATTCATTAATTGTTTTGAGTCACCTTGTATACGTAATTCTAAAAAATTGGTCGAAGATTATTTCGACGCAAATTGCAAGGGGTTGTGCAAATTCTGTAAGTACGGATAATGTAAAATGAATTTAAAGTAGATAACAAACTGGAGAAAATGGTATCTCAGCAATAATAACAAGCTGTAACTTCAAGTGATTGTTGATACATCGGAAGAGTGTAGAAATTTGTTTTATTTGAAAGAGTTCGTCGCCTCAAACGGAGGATAAAAATTATTAATTAAACCGCAGTCGAACAAATTGTTCTGAATATTATTATTATCATCATTATTCCTATTTAATAAATATAGGCGGGTTCTCGCATTTTAGAGAAAATTGAGTGATTTATTTTTAATTTGAACAATACAAAAATTGGTATGATGTTATAAACATAGATAGAAAAAATTCGTATAAACTGTTATTACGCTTTGCTAATTTTTTTGTGTACATTTGGCTGTTTAGGAAAAACTCAAGGCAGATTCGTACACCACAAGTATAGGAGTGTATTGTTGTATAACATTTGAAATGACGTTATCAATTCGTTGACTAACCAAATTTTGATTATCTTCTTACCTTCTACATGATATTCCTAAAGTACATACAAAATTTGACAACAATCGGTCCAGTACTTTCGGGGTTTTTGTGCTTAATAAAAATTGACACAGTCGTCAGATAGACAGACAGACAGACGGAAACGGTAAACAACCATATGTACAAACTGATAATATTTTGTATATTTCAGACAGCAGATATTCGGCAAACTTTTGAGACAACGTCATCAATTTATTTGGAGGGGATAAACGGATTTAATGATTCGCAAGGTCTACGGTGACGCTAAAACGTTAGCAACATATCAAAACATTCGGTTTTGTAGTTTCAAAGTTAAATTGGAAAACTTTGTTATATAATTTTTTTTTTTCAAAAATCTGGTAGTTTAGGGTAAAAACTCAACACGGATTCATAAACGACAAGTGCAGGAGTATAATAAAATTTAAATAACATTTACTATTTTAAATTTTCTAGATGACGTCATCCTATTGGTGGTGGGGATGATCATTTTAATTATTCCTAACATACATGTAAAATTTGGCAAAAGTCGGTCTAGTAGTTTGGAGCATTACCTATCTAATAAAAATTGACCAAGACGACAGACAGACGGAAACGCAATACCTACTTTTTCGTATTCTAGGTTTCATGAAACGTCGAGAAAACATTAAAGTAGTATTCTAGGTTAAGATTAGGAAGTAAAAAAATCGTTTTGCAGTCTTACCCACCTTACAAAGCCATTTTCCCTAAAATTGGTGGATATAATATGAAATTTCATTTTTACTTCCCGAGCGTAAGCAAGGGAAGTATTGTAATCGAGTCCGTCGGCCGACTCTCTACTTTTACATTTTCTCGATCTTTCATGACCCCTAGAAGACGAAGAAATAGGTCTCCAGTTTCCGTCTGTCTGTCCGTGTGTCCGTCTGTCTGTCCGTCTGTCCGTCTGTCCGTCTGTCCGTCTGTCCGTCTGTCCGTCTGTCCGTCTGTCTGCCGTCCCGGATTTTTATTAGACAGATATTCTCCGAAAGTACTAGACCGATTGTTGCGAAATTTTGTATTTATATTAGGAATATCATGTAGATGGTAACACGCTAACCAAAATTTATTTAATCATCCCCACCACTGAGGCGATGACGTCACTTCAAAATTGTACATAGCAAATGGGTTTTAAATTGTATAAAATAACATAGTCCTAAAGATGTAGTTTACGCCCTCGAATAGAGTTTTTACCCGAAACGTCCAGATTTTTGGAAAAAAAAATCAAAGTTATAAAACAACATTTTCCAATTTAATTTTGAATTTGCTAAACCGAATGCTTTGAAATCTTGCAGATGTTTTAAGGTTATAAAGTGCATAATAAATTTTTAGTCAAAATTTATTTGCTTATCCCCTCCAAAAAATTGATGACGTCAGCTCAAAAGTTTGTCGAAGAAATCCAATCTAAAATGTACAAAATATGATGAGTCTGTACTTGTAATTTATCATTCCATTGATATTTGTGGATTTGCATATACAGGATGACTCAAAAAAATTAATGAATGGATGAATTTATTTAATTGATTTAATCAGGAACTACAAAACCGAATGCTTTGAAATCTTGGAGATGTTTTACAGTTATCATAGGCATGGTAAATTTTTAGTCAAAGTATATTTCCTCATCCCCCCCCTAAAAAATTGATGACGTCACCCCAAAATTTTGCTGAATAAATACTGTCTAAAATGTACAAAATATGATGAGTTTGTACTTGTGATTTATCAATCCATTAATATTTTTTGGATTTGCGTATACAGGGTGACTCAAAAAAAATATCATTGTATTTCAGGAGCGAGGGAACTTTCGACCAACTTTTTGTTTGTAAAGTAAACGCTCATGAAATACGTTGACGGAAAGTAGATATTATTTAAAACTCCATCTATTACTCCCTAGGGAAAGGTACTAGTCGAGTCCATCGGGTGACTTGCTAGTTTCATGTTTTCTCGACGTCCCTCGTGATCTTCCGTTTCCGTCTGTCTGTCTGTCTGTCTGTCTGTGTCGATTATTATTAGACAGATAATCTCCGAAACTACTAGATCAGTTGTTCTCAAATTTTATATATATTGGGAATATCCTGTAGATAGTAAAACGCTAACCAAAATTTGGTTCATCATCAGTACGCGAGATTCTATCTCACCAGTGCAATCCCCCAGTTGAAGTACGGTGTGTTTTACGGCGAGTAGCGGGGACGCTTTGATCTGGTCCACAAGGTCGTAGCCAGTGCGTCGCTAGGAGTGTTTTGCAGTTAGTAAAAAAACTACTTCTATATTACTATATTACTTCAAATAATAATACTCGATGCCCTTTTTAATTTTTCAACCACAGGACCACAGATTTGTGATCTTGAAATGTTATATTATGTTGATATAATCCAAAAGAAAAATATATTTGTAATCAAACTATCGCCGCGACAGCACTGGATCTAGCGTATGAGATACAATTCCGCGCGTTGTTCATCATCCCCAAAAAATAATTTCATGACGTCTTCTTAAAGAATTCTAAATTAAAATGATTTTAGACAAAAACATACTCCTATACTTGTGGTGTATAAATCCGCTTTGAGTTCTTTCAATATAATTTTCGCAAAAATATTAACGCAGTACAACAACATTTTACCACTAACATAGGATGTAAACCACGCTGGAGTTATTTTTTTTCTTGTACGGTGACTAGTATTTTCTAGTTGATGACGTCATTACAAAATTTTGTTATGAAAGAACTCATTTCAAACATACGCATAGCGTGCTCCTTTTGTGGACATTTGTGTTCAATTGTGGCTTAATTAACGTAATTTGTCCTCTACTCTCTATCGACGAGATAAAAAAAATATATCTCTTTCATTTTCTTTTAACGCAGATGCTTGTCATTTAAACGCACTAATAAAGAATTCTTTCGAAGTACAAACACCATAAACTATCGAAATAAAAACAGGTCAGATTCAATAATCTACTCAGTTGCTCTAAGTACGATTATATTTTCTTTTGTAGAGTGGCAATGGGAACTAGTAGAACGTAGGCTAGTAAAAAAAGAAAAAGAAAGCGCCAATCGTATTTTTTTTTGTTGCACTATTTGCTACAAAATTTTTTTTTTATTTTAGAGGACCAAAAATGAGAAAACGGGTGGGTGGGTGAGGCTAATATTAACTTTATGTTAGAAAGTCGCTTCATTTCAGTGATTACTCTTAATATTGTTCAGCCATTTACCAAAATCAGTCTTATCTTAATAAAAACTAGCCCCGCCCACCCACCCTCTCTTTCCTTAAAGTGTATGTAATTTTTCCACAGTCAGTCTTATCTTAGCAAGTACTAGCTTCCTGTTCAGTATAAGGCACCTTTCATTCTGTCTAGATAAAATGAATCACTGAAATAAAGGCGGGGTGGGTGGGCGGGGTTAATTATAGGTTCTTTTGTAAAGTGGCAATGAGAACTAATACTTGAAAAACATTAAATAAATCTGTGGGTACTTACCTTTTTTTACAACACTGATAATCCTTCAAATTTGTCCTAGATATCTTACCGAAAAATAGTTTTCATGAATTCTGCAGAAATTTTCGTCAACAATGTAATAAATTAATTTGTTTTTTTTTTATTATCTCAAATTGTCAATTTTCCCATAACACTTTCATGAATTTTGGAGAAATTGTCTTGAATATATTTCTTGAAAAAAAAAGAAAATTCAATTATTATGTGCTTTTTAAAACTACCATGAATCAAAATTTGTCTGCATACCACCTTCAAAAAATTGATGACGTCATGACAGTGTTGCTAAATACTAGTAATTGTAGAACAGTTAAAAAATGTAAGTAATAAATCTACCCTGAAAAAATATCTTTTGTGTTTGTAATTGAAATTTTAGAAACGAAATCGGTAGAAATTGTGTATTTATCCTCACCACAAGGCTGATGACGTCATTTCAGAAATTATCAGTAAATCTTAGCTGCTTTACTTGTGCTTTAAAATTCACAACAGTATTTTATTGACATAACGTGTCTTACTCGGTGAAGTACGTTAATTTCGGTTTAGATAATAACGACTTTTGTTCATTTTGTTAGTTGCTGTTGCGTTAAATCGGTAAAAAATGTCTTTGCTCTTCGCCTCCCAGTAATCAAATCGTGCCTCTTTTGACGCCCCTGCGATTCACCCTTCTTATTCGACTTAATGTGATAATTAAGGAAGTGACGTTTAAGTGATGAGTGACATTAGAGTTCAGTTAACGCTAACTATTATATTTAATCTTCAGTTAAAGTTAGTCTCTCGCTTAATGATTCGTTAACTCAAATTACGAAGGAATCTGCATCTATTCCGGCTGCTTTTCTTATACCTCATTTGTTGCTAAGATTGCTGCGAATACCTAAAGATAGATAGATAGATACACAGGGGTGGAATGATCGAGGGGTTGCCAAACTTTTCTTTATTCAATAAAAAGACAAACACGATACAAACATAATGACAATAAGTAACATTAGTAAACAAACTTAAACGCTATGCCCATAAAATTTAGTTAAAGTAGAGAACTAATAATAGAATAAAGCAGTTGTATGTGTATTACAATTTGTTTTTGCTTAAAACTACAATAAACGCCCTAAAAGTAAACGTAACTACGACATGAAGGGGAAAGTTCCAGAAAAACATCGGGAGTCTTGCGATTTGTATTGTTGAGGAGAACATTTTTCGACACAAAAGTACTTAAATAGAGTTAGCTTTTTTACCCCGTCCGAAATCCGTTAACGCGGCAATTAATCCGGCAATCCTCGAAGGGTCGAAAGCAACTTGTTGCTTTAAAAAATCGCTTTTAAACGAGACCCTTTCACGGAATGGCGCGTTTTTTCTCTCTTTTTTAACCGCTCAATTAGGGCCCGCTCTGGATTTTTCCTGTTTGCGTGGGGTTAATCCGAATCGAGCCGATGAAGGGTCGTTAGCGGTTTTTTGGTCCAAATTAAATTCGACGTGTGAATTTTCACGTTAGTTTTAGTACGTCTAGAGCTCCGAGGGTGGAAATTTAAGATTCATAGAATTAAAGATGAGAAGATGTATTATTCATCTCGTGTGCCTTGGAAAAGCTAAGATAAATGAACGTACACTATGTAAACAAAAGAGGTGCATGCAAAGGCACACATACTGTGACTCGACATGCTGAGAATATTTTAATAATGACTTTTCGCGATTATCATTTCATGCATATTTCACTCATGCGGGTCTTTCAGGATCAAGGCGAATCTAAATCGAGGCAGGCCGTGTTGACGAGAACGGCTGAAATTGCTGCCTGACGAAATTTAGCTAAATAATGCCAAATATGGCCGAAAGAGCTATTTTCGTAAGACATTAATTACGTCACTAGTTTCGTTTCGTCCGACAATTCATTCTTCACGTTATCAACATGGTTGTGATTATTTCATTTATTATTATATTATATTGCAGATACAGTTGGTCGTCTATTAATTAACGCTATACGCTCAAGCAAAAATTCATACATTCAAACAATACGATAACACAGCTGATAAGTACTTTGAGGTAATTAATTGTGAGTTCTAAAGACATATCATTCTATTATTATTATTATTAGTTGAGAAGTTGTTGATTTTAACTCACGCAAAACTGTTTTTTTTAATTTTGCAAAAAGTGCCAATTAAATAAGTTGCGTTTTTAAAAGATAATCGTGTCATGATTTTGTTCTAAATCGTTTTTTTGATGTTTTACAAGCACTTTAGTTCCTTGTTATTTAACGCTATACATTGGAGCTGAAATGTTTACTTATACTATGCATATTTAACGTTTCGGTAACACAGCTGATACGCTCATTTTGTTACATGTATGTAAAGAGATGCTCGATTGAATTTATTTTATTAATATTATTATTACCCAGAAGTGTCAAAATTTTGAAAAAAAATCAATTTCGTCGTAATCAAGTGCGTTTAATTTTTGCTTAGATTTGTTTGGAATGGATAACTTCAGTCTTGCTGATTGTTAAATTTTTCACAGGCTGTTCCAAAACTTAGTTCCGACTTCCTTGGCCCGACAATTGTCACGTGGTCAAAACTATTTCCACTTGTTTCAAAAAAACAATGAATAAAATTTTAACGAAAGGAACTCCGAACTAAGTTTTGCAACAGCCTGTATCTAATTTTGTTTTGATTATCAGTTCATCTTCACACTTATTTTTGTTTTCAGACATTTATAAAACTTTTATTTTATTATTACAAGCTGTCCCAAAATTTAATTCCGAGTTCCTTGGCCAGAAACTATTTATATAATTTTATCACTTGGTGAAAACGACTCCTGTTTTTTTTTTTGTAAGAGTTTATATTTTAACGCAAGGAAGTCCGAACTGAGTTCTAAAACAACCTGTATCTAATTTGGGGTTAAATTTGGTTTGTTTTTTTAATTTTGGCTAAAATTTGAACGGTAATCAAGAATTTTAAATTATTTTCGAAAAAATTAAATTTTACTACTTAAAAAACTGAGGTAAATGTAGTAGCGTCTTTTGAAATAAATATACATATTTTTCTGAGATCATTTATTAAGTTAAAACTTAAAACTACATTTAGGCAAATGTTATAGATTTTATAATAAATAATATTATTATTATTATTTTGTTTTAGGCTGAAAAGTATATAAATGGCAAATTTTGAATGTTTGACTAAAGTTTAAAACATAAATGTGGATTTACAACTTGAGGCCTATTATTGTAAAACAAAAGAAAAGTGTAAATGCAACATTTCCAAATTTTGTAAAATGTGGATTATTTAATAGAAAGTATAACTCCTCATTGTAAAATTTTCTACTGTAAAATACACTGACAAGACAGAATTTAATATAAGAAAATATTTTGAAATTTAGGCGAAGAAAAGCTTTTAATGGAAAATATGCATTTTCAAATTTTGTAAAATAGGCTAATTCTGTCATCATCAAGTTAGGGACAATGTTTGAAGCAAGATAATAAATTTGTAATTTATGAGTTAACAAATATAATATAAATTTTCAGTATTTGTAAAATAGGCGAATTTTATTAATATAATAATAAACGCTACTGTTTTAAAATAACTGTCTAATGGTGGTAATCTAAGTAAAATAAAGACGTTATTTTGTAGAAAAGATGGATTAGTGATGATGACTATTTATTTTTTTGATAAACCCTGCTGTGTAAAATATAAATTATATCGAACAAGTATAATTATTGTACTAGTTAGTACGTCATTTGATTAAAACAGAAAAATGTCAATTTAGTAGTGCAAAAAATGATTTTGTAAAATAGGCAACACCGCTAAAATATGTGTATATATTTGTTTATTTTTTGGATCAATTGTTTTAACTGGAATAATAGTATCGATTTATCCAACTGAAACATTTTCAAATTTTGTAAAATAGGCAAATTTTATTAATACCAGTCAAAATTAAATGATTTTGAGGAAGTATAAGCAATCTGTTATTTAATTGAAAAAATTATTCGGATAGAAGAAAAATAAAATTTGTAAAATAGGCAATTAGCGAAGCCAAAAATAACAAAAATAAATTTCGGTGCTATGAAAAACCGGATTTTGCAAAATAGACAACACACTATTAAAAACAAGATTGCCAATTTATAAAAAGAGCAGATAATAAAATAGGCTAGCAGCGATGTTAATTTGGAAAGTTTACACTTTGTAAAATAAGAGAATTTCTTTTAAAAGGATTTAGTTAACAGCGAAAAATGCTTAAAATAGCCGAACCGAATATATTTTTGTAGAATAGGCTAAAATTTGTAAAAATGAATAAATGCACGTTTTAGGGAGATTTTGGTAAAAAGTTTTGTAAAATGGTCTTGTAGAAAATAAAATATAAAAACTTGAATTTATAAAATCGTAAAGAATTCACTGAAGCATTAGCAAACTTTGTAAAATAGGCCAATTTTATTAATATCAGTCCAACTGAAATGATTTTAGGGAAGTATAAGTAACCTGTCGTTTAATTAAAAAAAAATACTATTTTGGACCGAATAAAAACAATATTTTTGTAAAATAGGCAATTGACGAGACCAAAATTTAAAAAAATGCGATTTCGATGAGATCAAAAAACAGATTTTGCAAAATAGGCAACACATTTTTAAAAACAAGATTGCTAATTGCTAAATAGGCTACCAGCGATGTCAAATTTGAAACGTTGACGCTTCGTAAAATAGGAAATTTTTTTAGAAATTTAATTACCGTCGAAAAACGATAATTTAAACAGGAACCGAATATATTTTGGTAAAATAGGCAAAACTTTGTAAAAATGAAGAAATGCACCTTTTAGAGAAATTTTGGTAGAAAGCTTTGTAAAATGGCCAGATTTTATATAATTTTATAGAAAATAAAATATAAAAAATGCAATTTGTAAAATTGTAAAGAATTCACTGACATAGTAGTTGAAGCATTAGCAAATTTTGAAAAAATAGGTCAATTTTATTAATATCAGTCAAAATTAAATGATTTTAGGGACGAAAAAATGCTAATTCGAACAGAATAAAAATAATATTTTGTAAAATAGGCAATTGGCGAAAGCAAAAAGAAAAAAATTGTGATTTCGGTGGGATCAAAAACCGGGTTTTGCAAAATAGGCAACACATAATTAAAAACAAGATTGCTAATTGCTAAATAGGCTACCAGCGATGTCAAATTTGAAACGTTTACACGTCGTAAAATAATAATTTTTTTTAGGAATTTAATTACCGGCGAAAAACGATAATTTAAACAGGAACCGAATATATTTTGGTAAAATAGGCTAAACTTTGTAAAAATGAAGAAATGCACCTTTTAGAGAATAATATTTTGTAAAGTAGGCAATTGGCGAAAACCGGATTTTGCAAAATAGGCAACACATAATTAAAAACAAGATTGCTAATTTGTAAAAAGCGCAGATAAAATGATAATTTAAACAAAAACAGAATAGTTTTGTAAAATAGGCTAAAATTTGTAAAAATGCACCTTTTGAAGAGATTTTGGTAGCGAAAAACAGGCTGCCAACATTATAAAATTTGAAAGTGTTTCAAGCTTTGTAAAATTGCCTAATTTCAAAAAAAAAAATATATGAGAACTCCAATTTATAACATTGTAAAAAATTCACTGAGATATTAGTTAAAACATCAACAAATTTTGTAAAATAGGCAAATTTGGTCAACATCAGACAAAATTAAATGATTTTGAGTATGTATAAGTAATCTGTAAGTATTTTTGGAAAAAATAGAAACGTTATTTTGTAAAATAGGCAGTAGGCGAGACCCAAAAAAACTATTAATTTGGGTGGGATCAAAACACAATTTTGTGAAATAAGAACACGCTTGGTAATTTGTAAAAAGGGCAAATAATACAAAACATATATTTACTTTCTTCACAAATCCTTATACTGTAAAATGAATGAATGTAAAACATTTACATTTTGAAAAGAAAAAAATGTTAATTTAAAAAGGACCCGAACGTAATTTTGTAAAATAGGCAAATATTTGTAGAAAATGGAAATGTTTATTTGTAAAGTGAATAAATGGGTTGCCAACAATATAAAATTTGAAAGTGTTTCAAAATTTGTAAAATAGGCCAATTTTGATAAAAAGAGAAAATTTCAATTTAAATGGAGTAAGCCAAATTTCGTAGGAAATGAGTAAAATATTTTAAATACAAGTTATATTTTGAACTAAACAATATATCGTAAAATAGGCAGGTTTTGTTTAGGTAATAGAAACTGTGATTATTTTAAAAGAGCATAAAGAGTGTGTCAACAATTTAATTAACACAGAAAAATGGCGATTTTGACAGAATAATTTGTAAAATGTGCAAAATATACACAAACATTTAAAAAACTAACGGCAACTTCAAATCAATTTTTCAAAATTTTGTTAAACAGGAAAGATACCTCTTTGTGACCAGTTGAAGTTTTATATTTTTATAGAAAGTTTGTGAATAAATTTAAAATCGGATTTTTATTATTTCGGAAACACAAATTAATTTTAGTATACACAAAATAGACGAAGACCAGGTTTTGCTGCAATTTTAATGGAATTTAAAAAACACAATTGTTTCGATAAACGTTTCAGCATAAATATTCAGTTACCAAACAGCATTTAATTTTGCATAAATTGTTCTAGAATAACCAAATATTGATTAATTTGCAGCGCAACAAGCTTTAAAAATTCAGCTAAAATGAGACCGGTTTATTCATTGTTTCGGGAAAATATTTGCCGCAAAATAGACATAACTCACAGAATTAAATTTTGTAATTTTGTTAAACAATCAGCTTCACACTTAGATAAGTCAGTCGCCATCGATTTTGGAAAAAGAACAAAAATTCTTTTACTAGTCGGCTATGTTACCTCACAGAACTTAATTTTTCTCTAAAATCCTGATAGTTAAGTTAAAACGTGTATAATTTTTATTTCTTTGGTTTAAAGCTTTCTCAATTTTTTTTCTCGCAATAAAAGGAATACATAAATTTTTTTTTTAATTTTTTGGAATTATTTTTCCGGTTTTTAGAAACTCTGACTATTAATCACTAATCAGCTGTGTTTTTTTTTTGTAATTTGTTTTACGACTTATATTTTTGTCCATCGCGGACTATATTATAGGGATTTTTTTAGAATTTCTCTTTCACTCTATCTCTCTCTCTCACACTCATACATTTCGTCCAGGAATGCAATCAAAACATAGTGTTAATAATGTAAATCCGGTTTTGAAAATTTCAGTCTTAATCGAATTTGTTTGTTTACTCATTCACCTATGCACAACCCAAGCAAAGCTCTTCTTTTCGCGACATCCCTTGATTTCCGCCGCAAAACATGAATTAATCAAGACGAAACTAAGTATTCGTTTTAATGCCTTCATCACTTTAATGCCTCATTTTACTACAGCGCCCGAAAATGTGTTCCATGATGAAAATTTCGCCCCGTCCCGCCCTCCCCGCGCCAAATTTGGGATTTTTCTCCAAAATCTCCATCCCAGTCGAATTCCTGAGCATTGATACGCCGTCAAACATAATTAAATTTCGCGAAACATTCTAACGTAATTTATAAGTCTCGCCAGCCATAAATTGCAAGGTAGAGCGTATTCTTAATGTTCGCGTTAGAAATCAGTGCAGAAATTAATGGGGTATTTTAGCAATTTAAGTTATGAATTATGCGAGGGGCTTCTTAGCCCATTACGGCGCTCCGGCGAAAAATGGAAAAAAGGAAGGGAGAGAAAGGGGTTTTTTGCCCCCTGCCCCTCGCCCGTTTCCAGGAGCGATGCCGTTATTAGAAAGCCAGTATTCTTCTTACAGGGGTAGCGAATCATTGATTTCTTACATTAAGCCACACCTCCTTATTCCCCCCCTTTTCATCCCCTCTGAGTCCAAGGAGCGTCCTAGGCTTCCCCTATTTCCAGGATATTCCGGCATCCCTCCCGCTTTTTCCCTCTTTCCTCCGCGATTCCTTGAAAAAGCTCCAAGAAAAAACGCCCATTCTATGCAAACGTGCGATGGTATCTTGGGTCGGCCGACCTGTGAAACGAAATCTGTCAGAATTCAAAGTCCCAACTCGTCACGCGTCAACACCAAACAATACTTTGAATTCTTCAGTAAGGTAATTTTTATTCGGTTTTCCATGGTCGGCGGCCGGACTTTTGTTTTTGTTTTAAAAGGGTTGTAGGAACTGGGCCGGCCGCTGAAATAATACGGAGAATTTCGGCTTTCGGGGCTTAACGAGCTTCCTGAAAAAGTGCGATGTAGACAATTTGCATAAATAAATAATAAACACCTGAGTTTTGCTGAAATAACATGCGGTTTTTTGGGAAGATGGCCGCCGAAAAGGCCTATTTCGCACTGAAATTAGCCTGAAAATTTTTGTATCTTTGTTGATACGATAGCTGTATTTTTCAAACTTGAATTTATTTTACCGGGTTTAGCATGAGGTGCTGAAATATCACAGTTGTTGACAGAGCTTTAACAAACTGAACCTATGCACTTGCCTGAATACCGTACTGACGATGATTTTGCTCAATTATAAATTTTCAGTTACCTGGTAGTGAAATTTTTTCAGTGACTGACGTTTCGTGTAATTTTTCTCCAAAAAAAACGCCAGTTTTTGGTTTGTTTATGTGCACATGTTCCTGATTTTTCGAAAATTTGTTTCTACATTCGCCACTTTACTGACATCAAAACGAAAAATACGCTCGAAATTCAATTTTGGGTAATTTTTGAAAATAAATTTGGAATTTAAAAACGGTCAGAGTGGCCAAAATGCAGACTCGTTAGGTTTGTTTTGGAGTTTTTAATATAAACTGAAATCTGGTCTGAGTCTTCTTTATTCTTTCGATTTGTTTTTAGGTTTTTAGTGAAAGTCAAAATTTCGGACTTCTATCATATCTGTGTCTGTGTTTTGGTTGATTTTTGGTGCGATTAGTGGTTGAGAAAGTTCCAGAAAGTGTAAATTGTCTTTTGAAGGAGCGTCTTGAAAGTCAAAATTTTTGGAAAAATAGTTTTTGGGTGATTTTTGGATTAAAGGCTTTGCGACGGCACATCTTTTTTAAATCTGTTTTTTGACTCAAAGTCCTGTGCAGTGACACTGGTTGAAAGTTCCGGGGATTTAGTTCAAAGAAATTAAATTTGGACTGTTTTTGAGGATTTTTGATCAGAACGCTGTGCATGGCGAGATTTTCGGTGTGACAGATATCGTGAACCGAGGACCTTTTTGTGTTGATTTTACTCTGAGGGTGTCTGGAAATTAAACATGTTTTTTTAATTTTGTGTCTGTTTTGAAAATACTGTTTTGAGTTCGCTGATTCAGTTCTAGAACAGTTTTTGTTTATTTGTGGACGAAAATAACTTTTGCAACAACACACATTTTGGACTGCCGGTATTCACTCACATCCAGAAGTTCTTAACATTTTTGGAAGTCACAGAGTTTTGGAATTAGTTTTCGTTGGAAAGTGCTTGTGTTTGTACTGTTTTGGAACCGCTGATACATTTTTGCCTCATGTGTTAATAATAAATCCAGTGGTTATTCAACTGTTTCTGGTCGGTTTCAGTATTTTTGGAATTTCGCCGTCTAAGTTTTGCTTTCCGTTGGTTCTCAACATTTTTCGAATGACTCAGTAGTAGTTCTAAAGTTTGCCACAATTGTAAATTTCTTGTTTCGATTTTTCAGGATGAAATTTCAGGGGTTTTGTGCGTGTTTTGAACGTGTTGTTTTAAAAGTCAATTTTTGACAGCCAATTTACAAAAAATAAATCCTGAGTGCCGTACGTCCTCGGTTCAACCACTTTTTGCGATACTTTTGACAATTAAAACAGTTTTGGGAGTGCTGACAATGGAAATTCGGTGGTTTCATTATGTTTCGGGTGCAACTAAATAAAAATTTCAGAGGTCCTAAACCAATTTTTCGTGCTACTTATGAAGGTGTTTTTGACGGGCCCGGCAACTCAATTTTGGTCGTTCCATCTGAAATTGTCGCATTCCTGAATTTATAAGTGCTCGGAAAACGAAAATTCGCTATTTTGACTTGTGTTTGAAATTTTGGTTGGTTTTAATTTTGTCATAGTCGAGTTTGTTTTTTCGGTTTTGTGTCACGCAAGAACTTTAAATTTGTTTAGATATTGCAGCAGTGCGTGCTTTTAGAATTTTAACCTGGACTTATAGATGAACGGAATATTTTTGAATTGTTTTCGAAAAGACAAATTTTGGAATTTTGCTGGTTTGCGTGAGATCATATTTCTGCTTTTTTTAATTTGGTGTATACTGGAACAAGTGAGTAAAAGTATTTCAGTGTTTAAAATTTGCTCCCCGGTGTCGTTTTTTGTGTTAAAATGACATTTTGAGTTCTGAATTTTGTGTTCAATATTTTTGAATATTCTTCTAAAACTCGTTTCTGCAGTGAGAAATTCAGCTCAGAAGAACTTGAAAAGGGATTTTGTATTTGTACGAATTATAGCACCACACAGTTTTTCACAATTTTTCAAAGGTTAACACCCACGCTGCAATTTCAAAGTGATAAAACTTATCCAGAAATCTTTAAAATATTGTCGGAAATAGTTACACTTGGTTACATGTATTCCATTCAAAATTCAGACCCTATTTGACGTTTCTTGGCAGTTAAAGACTAAAATCCGTTTTCTGTAAGTACCTGCAACTGAAAACCTGTGCGCTTTGTTTAAAAATTTTCTTCCCAGAGTGCGTAATTTTGAAAAATCACAATTTGGTGTAATTCGCCTGCTTTGTAAATTTCCAAAAACTTCGGAAGCCCGTCGCCCCTAGAAACAGCTGGGTTATTTGCGAAGAAACGTACACCTCCGTGTATTCGCTCATTTGTCGAATTTTGACCATTTTTGACAGTCGTATTTATCGTCCAAGTGAAAAGTTTCTAAATTGGTAAATTTGGATCCGTTTTTGACAGTCTTATCCATCGTGTGACTACTTTCCCAATGAAACATTCTTGTTTTGTGGATTTGTTAAATTTGGAACCCTTTTTTGACTATTTTCCGAATGAAAATTTTGCACCCATTTTTGACAGTCTTAGTGAAAGTGTGAATGAAAATTTATTGCAACTTCCAAAAAACGTACACCTCCTCGTACGCTGCGTTTCTCGTCCGGAATTTGTTGAAATTGGAATCCGTTTAATGAGTTGTGTTGATTTGCCGTGACTATGTTCCACTGCCGCCAACCATGGAAAACCGAATTGAAAAACCACCTTACCTTGGTTTGAGGTGCATGGCCGAAGTGAAAATGTTGTTACGAGGGTGAGTTTATCGCTGGAGGGTGGTCAATCTTGCCTTCCGACGGGTGAGTCCGATCCCCATCGTGGCGAGACGAACGCTTCCTTTTACATCCTGAAAAGAAAAAAACGCTCATTTAATTTTTGTTTTTATCCCCTCTGCAAAATTAATGACGTCGTCGCAAAAATTATTAAATAAGTATTGTAGAGTTTTGTGTTTTTTTTTCTGAAAATCGTCGATCGATTCGCCCCAAGGAAACGATTCAATTAAACAAAACAAACATCATCCAGAATAAGCGTTCGCGCCCCTTCCGTTCCCCTCTTTCCGAAGCCGACAAAAGATGAATAGAGCTTAGGCGAAGAAGGAAGAGGGGGCGGAAGAGGAACGGCAAAGATGTCAAAAACTTTGGCATTATGGATACCGTTTACGACATGATTTCGGCAAATGGCGTCGAGCAGCAAGCTCGTTATTTTCTTATCTTTTAATTTCCGTTTTAATATTACCAAAGTTTGTTGAACATCAACTTAAACTCGGCTCAAAACTAATTAAAATTTGAGTATCACGAGTCGAGTTTCTAAGTTTTACGCGAGTTTTACTTATTCATATCATAAATGATGGATGTTGTTCCGCAGACTCATCTCCCGCACATCCACCGCCCCTTTCCTTTCTCTCTTATTTCGGAGTCGGGCTCTTTGCGGAGATTTTATTGTGAACGGGGCGGTTTGCGAAGAAGTGATCGATTGGGGGCCGAGAGGCCGAAGAGGCGGCCGGAAAAAATGGGCACGTTTACACGGTGCGTCGAAGGGATGGGCGATAATGACGTCGTAAAACGACGACGGTGCCTTAAATCATCCCGGGTTATGAATGGCGGTCACGTTTGCTACTTTGTAGCGAGTGCACGGGGGCGGCATTGGAAGAAATCGGTGTGGGTGGGGGACGTGGACACATAGTCACTGAATTTGAAAAAATAATGCAGCCGAATAAGAGGAGGTAACGGAATAAATCCGGGCCTGAGTTTCATAGTCCTGGGGGACTTTGAGTCAATTTTAATTTATACAATAGTTTTCTCGTAATGCGGATGGATTTTTCCAAGACTTCATCTATAGACTGTACCAATTAGGCATATTTTTGGAGTTTAGTTGAGTTTAAATATAAAAAGTGCATAGAGATAGAAAAATGTTCAAAACTAAGAGCGTTTTTGAAGAAACTAGACCCAGTGACTATTGTTAACAAATTTAATAGAAATCTTGATATTGATATTTTATCGTCGAAACGTTGTAAAGGAAGTGAAGTGAATGATAAAAAACAGAAATTAAGGCAAATCTTTGCCGAAATTCTTGACACTATAAATAATAATTAAATACATTTTCTGTCACAGAAAATTTACACATTTTTGACTTGCTTAAGGGTGCCCAGTAGCAGACCGAAAAATGAGCTAAATAGAATTTCATTTTACGGGCGTAATTTCAACAAAAAGATCGACATTTCAATTGATAGATTATGTCTAAATCTCAGGGGAAGACACAATATTTTTTAAAATAAGTGATTGTTTAGTGTTTAATTAATCGTTCATTCTTCGAAGGAAATTGCATTTTTAGACGAGGAGAGAGCATTTTTCGCTTCAACTTTTATATCAGTGCAAAGACAACATTGAGCACTATGGGGAAGACCCCGTCATTTTTGTTTAAAATTTATATTTATCAAAATATTTACTTTTTAAAAAAATACTGAATAATGAAAATAAAGTGAAACTAGGCAACCCTATTTACAAAGATCCGTTTCAATAAATGGCTGAGTTTTACACAGCAGGGAGCCTTGCCGACCCACCCTTTCAGGTAATCAGTTCAGGTATTTTAGGTCATAAAACTCATAAATACTCTTAGCTGACCAATATTGTTGAAACTCTTTTACAAGTTGACTTCTTTCATTGCTGACATAATTTGATTTAAAAGTATGGAAATTTTTATAATTTTATACATTCTACTAAAATATTTTCTTTCAAAAAATTATTCAAATATTTTTTATTAATCTGTCATTTTATATATTCATCAATACACAAAACTGACAAGATTTAGATTCTCATCACTTCACTAACCACTTATTTACCCGAACAATCATATTTATCTAAATTTAATTTTTTGATACTCTTTTCCGCACCACTATGAAGTAGAGTATTATAGGCACATTTTTTACGTGATATCTCCAGTAAATCTATTCCAATATTGCTATTTATTCCTGTGTGTGTTTATACTAGAAGAGCAAAAGATTTATATGAACTATCCATGACGCGAATGCAAATAAAAATTTTTAATTGTACAATTTTTTCTTTACAATTTGTCTAATGGGTTGACTTGTTTAATAACGAGAATCTACTCTCTCCGGAAGTAAGGCATATAAAAAAATTTTTCTAGGGCTCTATCATATTATTTTCCCAAAATTTATCATCTCGTTGAATTAAGCATTATTTAAATTGGACATTTTATATATTTCTACCATAGCGTTTGTGTTTATTAAGCCGTCTGGCGATGCCGCTAAAAATGTACAAACCGCATTGTCTTATTGTCAGTTTGGTGTTACTGCAAAATGCTTCAGTTGCCCTTGCTTCATTTTCTATGCAAAGATTTTGGGAGAGTACATGCTGAACTAGATTTGCAGGGATGTAAAATGTTTTTCACAGTACAGTCGGATTAGCCGTGTTACTTGTTCTCTCATTTTGCAAATTTTACCAAAATTATGTTCCTTTAGTCTAGAGGATTTTTCTGCACACCATTTTGGATTATTGCGTTTGCCAATTGTGTTTTGTTCGATTAAAAAGACATCAACGTTTGAAAGTTTTTTGAGAAATACTTTTTGCGCTGTGACATATCAGGTATTTCAACTGCCTCGTTAGATACATCGTCGCCCGAGAACTTGTATGATCCACAGACCGGAGCGTGCTCAGGCCAATGTCGACTCTATAAGCCTCCAGAAATTCTGCGGGAAATAGTTATTATTTAGATGCTTTTGTTTACACACATCTCACATGTTTCACTCGATTTTGACACCCAACTATTTTTTTGTTTAACTAAGAATTAATACTTTCATTGCGTTTGATACTAACGTCCTAAATTAGCAATACGAGTGGAACAGTAATCATGCAATAGATTTTTTTGGGAAAGTACAGTTATTTTTATGTTTTAGCAGCAATGCGTTCTACTTTCTATTAATTTTCACATATTTTTAGTCACAATTTTGGTAGATATTTTTTACTTTTATTTTTAGCAATAATAAATAGTCCAAACATGAAAAAATAAAAAATTAAAATTGGAAAATCTAAAATTTAGAAATCGAGAAATTGAAGAATCGTATAATTGAAAAATCTAAACATCGAAAAACTTGAAAATCGAAAAATTAAAAAAAAAAATGGAAAATCAGAAATTTAATGAATTCCGAAAATTGAAAAACTGAAATATGCATAGAAGAACTGAAAACTCGACAAATCGAAAAATGTAGAATTTTAAAAATTGAAAAATTAAAATATCGAAAAGTTGAAAAATTGCGAAATCGTGTCATTGAAACATCGGACAATTGAGAAATCGAAAAATAAAAAAATGGAGAAATCGAAAATTTGAAGAATGGAAAAATTGAGAATGTCAAAAATTGAAATACTAAAAAATTGAAACATCAAAAGTTGAAAAACGAAAAACCGAAAAGCCGAAAAATCTCGATAATGTATTTACAAACCACAAGTCCAAGGTTATGCTACTAAAAAATTGATAACGTCATCTCAAAATTTTGCCGAATAAATTGTACTTAAATGTGCAAAATGTGATGAGTTTTTACTTGTAATTTATCATTGCATTCATATTTTTTAGATTAGCTTTTATACCTAGGTGGCTCAAAAAAATTAATGAATGAGTCAGTTTAGTCTATTGATTAAATCAGGAACGACTCACTCCATTTTCCCAGGAATTTTGGGAATACTGTTATTTTTAGTCTAATCCACATTGATTTAGGTGTCCTTGCAAAATATTGATGATATCATCACAAAATTGTGTACCTAAAGTAAAAATTTAACTCGAAAATGCTGGATATGTTTCATTGTAATTTAGGTGCGAGGGAAGTTCTGTCGAAACAACTTTCCACCAATTTTTTTGCTGTTATATCTGAACATAAACAGTTTATTTTATATATTTTTAAAACATTATAAAGAAAATAAAAAGTTGTGTTAGTCTGAACCTTGTGGGTTTCTCAATCTATTTTCCGCAACATTTTAAACTTTCAACTCAATTTCTTTCAAAATACATACAAATGGATTTCGATGGTTATTTCGTTCTTTGCTTTGTCTCGTCAACTTCATTTATAATTTTTTTTACTTGAAAAATAACTTTCGGTTTAAACATCGCAAACACAGAACAAAAATGCTTAGTTCTGAAAATATATAAGTTTTTAACAAAGCTTATAGTATGTTTTCACGTAATTAGAGTACCTCTTCAAGAGGTGAGAATATATAAAACAACATTTTTTTATGATTTTTGGAAATTGGGTCATTAAATATTAGGCACATTTCTGTCTGCTAAAGAGTGGTAATTAATAAGTCAAGTGTTAAATTCGGCACAACGGGATTGAGACAGGTTTATTAGAAACAGATACGACTAAATTTCCGGCCGCTTAGATTTATTCAGTGAATTTACTTAATTACTTATTTATTTAGTTACGTTAAGGGCTAATTTTGTATTAAATTTTAAAGTTCCTTTGGCCTTAAGACTGTTGCAACACTGAGACGAACGAGAAATAACCTCCTTTAATTCCTCGTAAGGATCAACCGTAAAAGGACAGCTTGTAGTGATTACGCAAAATCTTGCTGCTTTATTTTTCATTATTTGTATGTGTATAAATGTGTATAGGTATCTGAGAGCCTTATTTATTTTTTCGACCTATTTTATGTTTTAAAATTATTAAAGCACCCACTTACAGACCTCGACACAAGTTGTCTCCTGCTTTTTTAGGAAGAGCTTTAATGTGTTAAATACACCAAGCCCTCCTACAACTTTCTTTTTGAGTTCTCTTCCTGTATCAGTTAGTTCGTGTTGGGTTTTCGTAAAGTGAAGTTCAAAAGTGCAAAAGTGTTTTAAAAATTGTTTATCATCTAGTATTTTGTGCCATTTTTAAAAATGTCCAAAGTCAAATCATCTTTAAAGGACGAAAAATAAAGACGTCTTGCAAATAGAAAACGGTGAATTGTTCTGCAGCTGAAGTTGTGCGGAATCAATATGAAGATGTCAATGGTTTAATTTCCAAAGTAAATAAAATATTTCTTAAAGCTCATTTGAGGATCAAAGCTTTCCGGGAAGCTTTACCAGATTGTCCATTACCTCCAGAACCTGTTCTGACAAGATAGGGCTCATGGATTGAAGAGGAAATATATATTAATACTAAATTAAATGAAACATTTTAGGTTATTATGGAATTTGACTCCACAGTGTCGAAATGCATCGCCGATGCTCAATATTATTTACAGCAAAAGCATCTCAAATATAATTTAGCTTATTTATATAACAACCTATTTTACCATCTTAAAAACAAGTGTAACTAGTTTAGAGACCACTGGGTTGACTTTAAGTCAGTCTATGGATATTGTCTAACAATTGTGCAAATTATTGGAAGAAACTCCAGGGAGAGTAGGTGAAACGACATTTAAAAACCTACAAGATACTTTCTAAAATTTCTCCCAAACCTTTTTACCCAAAATTCAACTGTTACCTTGATCCCGCAATTCGAGTAGAATGCTGCTGGTTGTGTAAACCATAAATTTATCAGCTCCCACAGGGTTTTTTATAAGGAAGCGATAGCTTTACAACTTCCGTCTGAGAGCCAATAAAATGAGTGATCAAAACGGAATACGGGTGGGTGGGCGGTACCACTTCTGACTTTGTTTTAAATCTTAGATTCTACCGTTTTTCAAAACAGAATTCATAAAATAAGTCAGTGAAATGGAGAAAAGAGATGGGGGGGTGGGTTATGTTTAGTTTTTTCTACACCCCCTTCTTCGTCCTCGTACTACTCTTAATATTGTTCAGTCTTATCTTAGCAAATGCTAGCCCTGCCCACCCGCCCTCTATTTTCTAAAGGGTATATTATCTGCCAAAATCAGCCTTATCTTAACAAGTACTAACCCCACCCACCCAACCGTTATTTTCTTAAAGGATATATCATTTGCCAAAATCAGCCTTATCTTTACAAGATAGATTTGAAGTTATATTCGTTTTTCTAAAAATTGTTACAGCAAGCCCCTCGCTCCCCTACTACTTCTTTAGTTTACAACTTCCGTCCCAGAGCTTGTAAAATGAGTGATCAAAACGGAATAGGGGTGGGTGGGCGGGGCCACTTCTGACTTTGTTTAAAATCTTAGATTCTACCATTTTTCAAAATAGAATTCATAACATAAATCAGTGAATTAGAGAAAATAGATGGCGGGGGAGGCTGGGTTTACTTTTTCTACACCCCCTTCTTCATTCTAGTACTACTCTTGCTATTGTTTAGTCTTATCTTAGCAAATGCTAGCCCCGCCCACCCACCCTCTATTTTCCTAAAGCGTATATCATCTGCCAAAATCAGCCTTACCTTAACAAGTACTAGCCCCACCCACCCAACCGTTATTTTCTTAAAGGATATATCATTTGCCAAAATCAGCCTTATCTTTACAAGATAGATTTAAAGTTATATTCGTTTTTCTAAAAATTGTTACAGCAAGCCCCTCGCTCCCCTACTACTTCTTTAGTTTACAACTTCCGTCTCAGAGCTTGTAAAATGAGTGATAAAAACGGAATAGGGGTGGGTGGGCGGGGCCACTTCTGACTTTGTTTAAAATCTTAGATTCTACCATTTTTCAAAATAGAATTCATAACATAAATCAGTGAATTAGAGAAAATAGATGGCGGGGGAGGCTGGGTTTACTTTTTCTACACCCCCTTCTTCATTCTAGTACTACTCTTGCTATTGTTTAGTCTTATCTTAGCAAATGCTAGCCCCGCCCACCCACCCTCTATTTTCCTAAAGCGTATATCATCTGCCAAAATCAGCCTTACCTTAACAAGTACTAGCCCCACCCACCCACCCTTTATTTTCTTACAGGATATATCATTTGCCAAAATCAGTCTTATCTTTATAAGATTCATATAAAGTTATATTCGTTTTTCTAAAATTTGTTACAACAAACTCCTCGCTCCCGTACTACTTCTTTAGTTTACAACTTCCATCTCAGAGCCAATAGAATGAGTGATCAAAATAGAATAGGGGTGGGTGGGCGGGGCCACTTCTGCCTTTGTTTTAAATCTTAGATTCTACCGTTTTTCAAAATAGAATTCCTCAAATAAATCAGTGAAATGTAGAAAAAAGATGGGGGAAGGGGGGAGGTTTAGTTTTTTCTACACTATTAGATTCCCTCAAAAGAAATATTAAGGTCATAAAACAATCATTTCTGCACTTCGTTTGTAAAACAAATTACCATTTGTTACAAGGACTTTGAAGAAATTATTAAAAAGTAAAGTTCTGATCACATTATAGATTTAAAAGATCCAAAATTTGATGACAAATATAAATACTTATTAGTTTCTTTCAAAATAAATTAATACTTATATGCATTTCCAAGTGTCAAAAATTCATTTTTACTTTGACTCTCGCCTGCGGCTCGGTCTACAGCATTTGAAAAAATTCGAAAAATTGCTTTGAAGTTCTTCCTCTATAAAACAAATTACCGTTTGTTATAAACTCTTTGAGGAAATTAAATAAATTAATAAAAACAAACAGAGATCTATTCAAATTATAGATTTAAATGTTGCAAAACTTGAAGACAAAGGTAGATATTAGTTTGTTTTTTTTTTTTTCAAAATAATATCAATAGTATTATCAAGCCCTAATCCCACAAAATAAAACAATTATAATTAATCTAAATTAGTCGTAATTTATTCAATATAAAGGTTAATTCTTTAGGAATTAAGTGTGATTAATCGCAATTAGCTGTAAGTGACATATTCATCCAAAATGATTATTGTTAGTACTAATTAACTAAGCTTAATTAGAGTCAATTAGACTTAATGGCAGCTGGTATATAACTACTGAGTTACTTTCTTTCGCTAACTGGCAGATGTAGGTTTCTAGTAATTGCAAGAAATTAAACATAATTATCGAAATCAGTTATAATTTCTTAAAACTAAATAACAATTTGACGGTGAGTTTTTGCTTCTAACAGTCAGATTCAACCAATTTTCAGTCCAATCGAATATGATTATTACTAATTAAGCTTACTTACGTGCAATTTTTTATTATACTTAATGTAATAAATTAAATTTTCTTGTGAACAACAGTTTTGAAGAACTTTAGATCTTTATTCTACATTAACTTTAGATACTACAAAAATTCTCTTTCGTAGACAACAAAAAACATTTATAATTAACCCAAAATACTTGTAATTTTTTTAACGTGAAAGCTAATTATTTAGAAATTACTTGTGGTTAATCGCAATTAACTGCAATTAATATATTTAGCCAAAATGATAATATTAAATAAGATTAATTATGTGCAACTTATTGAAATTAAATTTTCCTATGATAAATAATTTTGCAGAATTTTGATCTTTTTTATACATCAACTTTAGATACTACAAAAAATCGCTCAGTAGACGAAAGATCTGACATCAAAAAAACGATTATAATTAACCTAAATGACTTAATAATTTATTGAATGTAAACGCTAATTTTTTAGAAATTAATTGTGGTTAATCGTAACTAACTGTAAGTGATCCAAAATGATAATGTTATTTGACGTACTTACAATTACTTAATTGTTGGCTCTAATTTATTACGGTTAATTAGAGTCAGTTAGATTTAATGATAGTTGATGTATATCTACTGAGTTACTTTGGTTGAAGGTTTCTAGTAATTATATGAAATTAATCAGAATTAATAGAAAGTAATTATAATTTCTTGAAATTAAACAACACCAATTCTACGACCAGGTTCAGTCCAATTATTGACGAATCTAATGTGATTAGTAACAATTAAGTATACTTACGTGCAATTTACTGAAATTATTATTTACTTTTATCTACATTAACTTTAGCTACTATAAAAATTCATTTGGTAGGTGAATGAATTTCACAGCAAAAAGCATTTATAATTAACCTAAATTACGTGTAATTTGTTGAACGTAAAACTTAATTCATTAGCAAGTAAGTATTGTTAATCGTAATTAATTGTAAGTCATATATTCATCCAAAACGACAATGTTATTTAACGTACTTAGAATTAGTTAATTGTTTGCTCTAATTAACTAAGTTTAATGAAAGTCAGCAAGACTTAATAACAGCCAATATTTAAGTTGGTTACTTTCTTCCCCTAAGAGGTAGATGTAGATTTTTAGTGATTGTATCAAATTAAAGAGAATTAATCGAAAGTAATTATAATTTCTTGAAATTAAAAACTAAGATTCAATCGAATGTCAAAATAATTAGTAATTAGCAATTAAATATCATTTGCCAAAATCAGTCTTATCTTAACAAGTACCGGAAATATTAAATGTGACTTTCCCAAGAAATATGAGGAAATTCAGATTTTAGAACATGGTAGGCAGAAAAAGTAAAATATTTATGTCGAAAAAATGCAAAAAGGTACTCATAATCAAAAATAGGCAAATAGGAGAGTTTAAACTTGCCAGGAAAGTATTACAAGGCGAAAATGTAGAAAAAATGTTGATTAACTATTTACCATAAATACCATAACCTTAAAACATTTGCGAAATTTCAGACTTAAATTGCAAAATGTTGTTACACAGTTTTGATTTTTTTCAATTTTCAAGCCCCACCCACCCGCCCTTATCTCAGTCGTGATGAATTTTTCATTCATTGTTAGATCGAGAGGTGGAGCTTAATATTGCAAAGTCCATGTTTTCAAAAAAATATAATATAATGACTGCACATATTTAAAAAAAAGACACAATATAAAAAATGAAACCCATTGAAATTTCTAATTTTAAAAATTCTCTTCTAGCATTGTGTGATGTTGAGAGATCCTTCTCTAGCTGTAAAAATGTCCTAACCGACAAAAGGAAAATGATTTCTGCCAAAAATTTAGAAAAACATCTAATGTGTTATGCAAATTTTAATGAAAATTAGGATCGATATGTTACTACAGCAAGTAAAAATTTTCAAACCAGTCGTCAAATTCCCGTTTTTTGACTTTACAGTATAATTTTTCTATTTTGGCTCCCGTTTTTGTTTCGTCGCTTATGATAATATCCTCGTTATCGTTCGATCTGCATTTGCATGTATATTCCTGGTGGCGGTACCAGCACCTTCCGTCCCTTAAATATGTCCCAATAAAGGGAATTAATTCCCGAGGTTACGAGTCGATAAATTTACGAATGCGCGCCCTTTGGCCGCGATCGTTCGTAAGCGCGATACTATCGCAGAATCGTCACCTAAAAACAATGCTACCAATAACCGGTTAAACATCGTCTTAACTAAAGTCCCTAAGAGACTAATAGGAACACTTGACGTTATCGGGTTGGTAGAAATGCGAGCGCACGTCTTCCTATTTAAATACCTCGGGGAATGTACGCCCGATAAGGCGCTACAAACTGCACGAATATGAGCGAATAAAATATATTATTACCTGAATAGTTTCAGAATAGGAATTTCTACTTCGGATAGTTGGAGCATAGTTCGTTGTTACTTCGCGACACACTCTAATATCAGAAAATTCTCATCTTCGAACTTCGATGCGGGATCTGAAAATAATGAGAAAACTTTAGACACGCCATGGTTAGCAATATTGGGAAATCGCGTTGGGTGCAGATGGGGCCGGCGAAGTCGGTTTTTTTATATTAAAATAGATTGAGAAAATAAAAACGTAAGCAAGATATTGTCTCGTTTCCACAGCTTTCCCAGACAAAGATAATTATTACACAATCAGAAATACCCTCCTTGCGGCATTTCCTAGCATTAATTCGTCATTATTTCCACAAAGCCAGTTACGCCGCCCCCGGGTAAAAACCCTCACGTAAGAAAACGCAAAAAAACACAAGGGTTGGTGGGGCGCGAGCGTTCCTTAATTCCCTCTTGAAGTTTGCTCCCTCATTTCTAACTTTAACCGAGCCCGGGGTTTAAAATCACCCTCTTTATACGTTTTAATTCGGTCCAGGGTAAAGTGGAGCTTACGAGGGGTTGATTTAAGGACGTTTGTTCGTTGGCAGAGCTCTAAAGCTCAACACAAATATCCCTCTAGAAAACTCAACCCTCATCCTAAGTATATGCCTTAGATTTTATTTAAGATATTCGCCCTTATTTGTGTGATGGTATAAGGTCGACTTTTCCCTGATTTTTGCATCAAAATGGCGCAGTATTTAATGTAGGGAAAGTAATTCTAATTTGAATTTCTCAGTGTGGATTTCAGATTTCAGTCGTGTTTAAGTTTAAGGAGGATTTTATGGCTGAAATTATTACACTCAGGAATGGTGGAGGTGCGATGCACGGCGGGGTGGAACGTTCCGGGGGTGGTTTTTAATCACGGTGGCGGTTTTTTATTGATAGAAAAACAGTTTTCGGGGGTTTGCGAGAGCTTTTTTTCATTAAGCTTTCAAAGTGAACGCTTCACGTGAACTGGAAGGCACAAAAGGAGCTTAAATAATGTCTATGAACTTTTAGTTGCTCTTTCAAAGCAGATTTAGTTCCTTTGGGTTTAAATTCTACTTCAAGGGAGGTTTCGGTGATTGTCTCACAAAGCTTCGGGAAAGTGTAAGGGTTGAAAATTCCTGTGACATTTCTAGGGTTTATCAAATTTAACTATTGTAGGAATGTGTGTTTCTGCTAAAACGGTTTTTCAAGGTAAACATTTAGTAATAATTATAATTAGTTTTGCGGCGGAAACGACTTAAACAAATTTATGCAGAAAATTACTCGAAAAAATAAAAGGAAGTTGACTTAGGTATTAGAAGTGAAGTCAAAAAATAGTGAATGAGAATACTTCGTCCAGGCTTATATCGAAGAAGTTAGCAATGTCAAGAACAAGATGGTGCTACAGCTCATAAAACTATTTTGATGAACATAAAAAATAACAAGATTATGTATAGGTACGTGGATAAAAATTTAGAAGGCGGATTATACAGGGTGTCAAAAAAGTATGGATGCAGTCGCTAGAATGGTGTTGAATTTTTTTGAAATTAGGGAATACTCGAGTGGCGTACGACACTTTATTCAAAAATTAAACTAGTGTTCAATAATTGTAAAACTTTTTTCTGTCTATTTTGTTTTAAAATTTGATTTTCCTGTACCCTTAAGCAAATCTTTCTTGTCACATTTATTATTTCCGGTCCTATATAGTAAGTCCTTGCTAGGATAAGATTTTGGAAAATGATGTACCTTCCATGAAAATAGAGGGTGGGTGGGCGGGGCTAGTATTTGTTAAGATAAGAGTGATTTTGGAATATGATATACCCCTATGAAAATAGAGGGTGGGTGGGCGGGTTAGTACTTGCTAAGATAAGACTCTATTGAGTGGATCAGAAAAATGGCTAAAGTTTGTTTGACCACAAATTTTAAATATTCTGCCCCTGTTTACTCAATTATTTATTAAGATATTTTATTTCTGTAAAGCGCAATGGATTTTTTTGGGTATTTGGGTTAAAAGTACTTGCTAAAAGTAAGTAATTCAGGCATTTTGACAATTACAAAAAAATAAATTTCTCCTGTCAAGGACCACAGACGGAATGATAATATAAATGAGTTAAATTTGTTGGTACTTCTAGCCGGATATAATCGTATACATATACAATGCGTTAAGTGCATTTCCCCCCTCCCCTGACAGACGTCGCGCAGCCCTTGAGGGTGCATCTAGCAACCACAGAAATGATATCTGGACGACAACCTCGCCATTACAAGCATCCCAATAGACGAGTGCATCCGACGTCCCTCAGGCTCCCACAGCGCCGCGAACAGACAAGTCTTAAATTTAATTTGAAGACACAAGGCGGCTGTGAAGTCAGAGAGAAGACAGTCGGAGTTACCTCTCCCCGGCCTCCTTGATTTAATTAAACAATTTGTAAAAGCGTGCCTCGAATATATTGACAATTGAAGTCGGCGTAAATAGCACCGGGGCGGTGTTTTCTCTCCTCGTCGCGCCGGATTTTTTGGCGGCGCGTGTCGTGTCTCGGGGGCGGCGGGGACGGGGCGGCACCTTGAAAGGTCCTCGCCGTTGAAAACAAAGACGAATGGATACATTACTAAATTAATCTTTGAAACAAAGCACTTTCCTTGAGCCTTATTCATCAAAGCCGACTCATTTATTTAGTTACTTCCCTTTCAGTCGATTCTAGTCGTTAGTTCGCGTCTTTCTGCTCGGCAAACATAATTTATAAAGGAATAATACGCGAACACAATGACTACGGGTACAGTCTCAAATTTCGACGCAATTATTATTTCAGGGAGTCGGGCGGAGACGATTTTTCAGGAAAAGCGGGGAAAGCGCGAGCTGAAACTTGAAATGTGGTACATATTGCATACGGCTCATGGAAAATGAAAGGTGGGTTGCTGGGTGGAGCGAGAGCAAGAAATTGCCTACAGAGAACACCAATAAAGGGGGATGTTTTATTCAAAGTGCGAATATTTATTGGGCATTTTTATGAGGAAAATTTCGAAGAAATATGTACAATTTTTGATAAATATGCACAATTTTAATACAGTTGATTACTGGCATTTATGAGCACAGGGAAATAACCATCGAAATCCATTTGTATGTATTTTGAAAGAAATTGAGTTGAAAGTTTAAAATGCTGCGGAAAATAGATTGAGAAACCCACAAGGTTCAGTCTAACACAACTTTTTATTTTCTTTATAATGTTTTAAAAATATATAAAATAAACTGTTTATGTTCAAATATAACAGCAAAACAAATTGGTGGAAAGTTGTTTCGACAGAACTTCCCTCGCACCTAAAATACAATGAAACATATCCAGCATTTTCGAGTTAAATTTTTACTTTAGGTACACAATTTTGTGATGAAATTATCAACATTTTGCAAGGACACGTAAATCAATGTGGATTAGACTAAAAATAACATTATTCCCAAAATTTCTGGGAAAATGGAGTGAGTCGTTCTTAATTTAATCAATAGAATAAATTGACTCATTCATTAAATTTTTGAGCCACCTAGGTATATAAGCAAATCTAAAAAATATGAATGCAATGATAAATTACAAGTAAAAACTCATCATATTTTGCACATTTTTAGTAGAATTTATTCGGTAAAATTTTGAGATGACGTTATCAATTTTTTAGTAGCATAATCCTGAACTTGTGGTTTATAAATATATTACTGAGATTTTTCGGCTTTTCGGTCTTTCGATTCTTCAACTTTTGATGTTTCAATTTTTCAGTATTTTAATTTTTGACATTTTCAATTTTTCCATTCTTCAAATTTTCGATTTCTCCATTTTTTTATTTTTCGATTTCTCAATTGTCCGATGTTTCAATGATACGATTTCGCAATTTATCAACTTTTCGATATTTTAATATTTCAATTTTTAAAATTCTAGATTTTTCGATTTCTCGAGTTTTCAGTTCTTCTATGCATATTTCAGTTTTTCAATTTTCGGAATTCATTAAATTTCTGATTTTCCATTTATTTTAATTTTTCGATTTTCCCGTTTCTCGATGTTTCGATTTTTCAATTATACGATTATTCAATTTCTCGATTTCTAAATTTTAGATTTTCCAATTTTAATTTTTTTTATTTTTTCATGTTTGGACTATTTATTATTGCTAAAAATAAAAGTAAAAAATAACTACCAAAATTGTGATTAAAAATATGTAAAAATTAATAGAAAATAGAACACATTGCTGCTAAAACATAAAAATAACTGTACTTTCCCAAAAAAATCTATTGCATGATTACCGTTCCACTAGTATTGCTAATTTAGGACGTTAGTATCAAACGCAATGAAAGTATTAATTCTTAGTTAAACAAAAAAATAGTTGAGTGTCAAAATCGAGTGAAACATGTGAGATGTGTGTAAACAAAAGCATCTAAATAATAACTATTTCCCGCAGAATTTCTGGAGGCTTATAGAGTCGACATTGGCCTGAGCGCGATCCGGTCTGTGGATCATACAAGTTCTCGGGCGACGATGTATCTAAGGAGGCAGTTGAAATACCTGATATGTCACAGCGCAAACAGTATTTCTCAAAAAACTTTCTAACGTTGATGTCTTTTTAATCGAACAAAACACAATTGGCGAACGCAATAATCCAGAATGGTGCGCAGAAAAATCCTTTAGACTAGCCAAACGTTATTTTGGTAAAATTTGCAAAATGAGAGAACAAGTAACACGGCTAATCCTACTTTACTGTGAAAAACATTTTACATTCCTGCAAATCTAATTCAGCATGTACTCCCCCAAATTCTTTGCATCGAAAATGAAGCAAGGGCAACTGAAAGCACCAAACTGACAATAAGACAATGCGGTTTGTATATTTTTAGCGGGATCGCCAGACGGCTTAATAAACAAAAACGCTATCGTAGAAATATATAAAATGTCCAATTTAAATAGTGCTTAATTCAACGAGATGATAAATTTTGGGAAAATAATATGATAGAGCCCTAGAAAAATTTTATTTAGATGCCTTACTTCCGGAGAGAGTAGATTTTCGTTATTAAACAAATCAACCCATTAGACAAATTGTAAACAAAAAATTGTACAATTTAAATTTTTTATTTGCATTCGCGTCATGTGTAGTTCATATAAATCTTTTGCCCTTCTAGTATAAACACACACAGGAATAAATAGTAATATTGGAATAGGTTTACTGGAGATATCACGTAAAAAACGTGCCTATAATACTCTACCTCATAGGTGGTGCGGAAAAGAGTATCAAAAAATTAAATTTAAATAAATATGATTGTTCAGGTAAATAAGTGGTTAGTGAAATGATGAGAATCTAAATCTTGTCAGTTTTGTGTATTGATTAATATATAAAATGACAGATTAATAAAAAATTATTGAATCATTTTTTGAAAGAAAATATTTTAGTAGAATGTATAAAATTATAAAAATTTGCATACTTTTAAATCAAATTATGTCAGCAATGAAATAAGTCGACTTGTAAAAGGGTTTCAATAATGTTGGTGAGCTAAGAGTATTTATGACTTTTATGACCTAAAGTACCTGAACTGATTACCTGAAAGGGTCGGTCGTCAATGCTGCCTCCTGTGTAAAACTCAATCATTTATTGAAACGAATCATTTGTAAATAAGGTTGCCTAGTCTCACTTTATTTTCATTATTCAGTATTTTTTTAAAAAGCAAATATTTTCATAAATATAAATTTTAAACAAAAATGACCGGGTCTTCCCCATAGAGCTCGATGTTGTCTTTGCACTGATACAAAAGTTGAAGCGAAAAATGCTCTCTCCTCGTCTAAAAATGAAATTTCCTTCGAAGAATGAATGATTAATTAAACACTAAACAATCACTTATTTTAAAAAATATTGTGTCTTCCCCAGAGATTTAGACATAATCTATCAATTGAAATGTCGATCTTTTTTTCAAAGTTGAAATTACGCCCGTAAAATGAAAATCTATTTAGCTCATTTTTCGGTCTGCTACTGGGCACCCTTAAATAAGTTAAGTAATCTTATATTTAATTCATTTTTGGAAAAAAACTGGAAAAGGCCCCATCCAGACTAAAACACTCCCAGGAAAACAACTGCCGATAAATGTTATCCCGAAACCACAGATGTATGCGGCAGATAAAGAGTTAGAAAAGGCGAATCATGTAACTATTAGTTATGTATTATGTGTTATCTGATAAGATCGAACGCTCCCATCCCGCTGCCAATCCATGAACCTGCCCGTTTTTTCTCCTCTGAAGCATCCAGCAGCAATAATCGTCGCCATCGATGATTGCGTTTACACCAAGCTTTAATTAAAACCTAATTAGCCCCAGCAGTGATCTCGAAGTTAAACGGTTTTCCTCTCGAATAAATCGTTGTTAAGATGGCTCGCTGCTTTTAAGATCCCGCTCCGCGTTTTCAACAAAATGAAACTTTCCTTTGACATTATGAACTCCTTTCTCATCACCAAAGGTGTTCGCTAATATAAATTATCCGCGTTCGTAAAACAAATTAACGCCGTTATTGTACCGAATCCGCCACGTCTACCTAACCCGTCTCGTATCTTTGCAACCGGATGAAGTAAGACGGTTGATCTGGGGCGTAAAATTCGCTAACACGAAGAACAGTTAAAATAAGATAGATGGGACGCCATTTTAGCTCAGTATTTTGCTGCCATGCATTTCATTGTAAAAGTACAGCGGCGCGCTGGAGCGCGTGCTGGTGGTTGAAGAGGAGTCGAAGACGAGAACGGATTGGGCGATTGCTCGAGTGTTGCTCAAAGTAAAATTACACTCCTTCAAGTTTCCAGCAAAACTAAGAAAATTATGCTCCTGTATGGGTGGCGGCGGTGGCAGCGTCAGCTCCGCAAATTAAACGCTTTTTAGGAGACGGCGATGACGGCGGGACCCACCCCCGGCGGCCCGAGGAAGAGGAAGGAACGAGCGAGATGACTTCCAGAGATGAAGACGACGGGAGCTGACATCTCCAGAAACGTCAATTTTTATTGCCATTAAAGTTCTGGTGTGAAACGCTCACATTTCGACTTCTGGCATTCAAATTTAAAATGCCGAAAATTATTTTGTTACGACTAAAATTCGAATAAAAAGGTGCTAACTTCAAATGAAACATTTTTTCGTCCAGTCTCTCATTTTAGGGTGTGTTTTTTGAGGTATAATTAAACTTTCATCATCAATCAAGAAATACAAAGTGGTGTCCAGAAGAAAAAAATTAAAATTCGGAAAAAATAACAAAAAGACATTTTAAATAAAGTACGAAAATTATAGACATTTTTAATTTCTGAGAAACCTAATGTTAAGTAACAACAGTTTTAAGAGAAAGTTTAAATTAATAATAACAAGATGCTCAAATTTAATTTTATTTAAATTTCAAAAAGAACCCAGAAAAGTGCTAATTTCTTAATTAATTATTATTAACTGGAGAACAGCTAAAGATCCGTTATCTTCTTACATTTTTCCAATTTTCTTCTTCTGTATATATACTCAGTGACATGGAAATCAAAACACCCAGTAAAGTAAACATATTTTAATAATTTTTGATATACCTGCGTGGTTATTACGACAATATAAGTAAATGAAAACAATTTAAAGTGATTCAAAAACCTAACGTGTCCCGGACCAAAATTTTCGAAAAATTTAGTTTGAAATGAAATTTTTCAAATCTACATCTTGAAAATTGTCATTTCTCATTTTATCAGGTCTGGAAAAATTATTGAAATTTTTGAAGCCCAAAGTTGTAATCTACAAGAATCAGTTGAAATGTACAAAAAATGTCTTTGAGTAATTTCCGACTCATGCTCGAAAAACGCAGAAAATTTGAGATTTTTGAAAATTTGCTTCAAAATTCTCAAAAAAACTTTATTTAAAAAACAAAGTATTAATGCCCTCAGACTAAAATTTTCGAAAAATTTGGTTTGATACTGAGGTTTTCTTTTGCCTCGAAAATTGATATTTTTTCATTTGATCAATTCCGGTAAAAATGTTAGAATTTTCGAAGAAATTGAACCGAAACTAACTTCTACAAATCTAAATTCATAAAAAAATGGCCTCGGTTAATTTTCGATGTGTTCCAAGAGAAAAAAAAACTGTTGTTTTTTAATTATTTTTCTGTAGTTTTGGAGATTATCTTAATTATCGTAGCAGGTAGTAGCCCCGCCCACCCACCCTTTACTTTTGTAGAGAGTATATCATCTGCCAAAATCTGTTTTATCTTGGCAAGTATTACTACGGATATGGCAGAAGTACTGATTACAGTAATACATATGTATACAAAAAATTATTAAAACATTCTTACTAGTACTGGGTGCTCTGATTTCCATGTCACTTAGTATAGTTGCCAGTATAATATTTTTGGTACAAAACATATTCACAATTTCACTTTTAGGTACTTGGGTAACTAACAGATATATGTTAGTTGACAAAAGGTTGCTTGGTTACGCTGCTGCAGATGTAACTTGATTCGATTGAATTTTAAGTTAAAAAAAAATATTTGTAATTTTTTCAAAACTTTTCTACGTTCTTGCGGTGAAAGTGACCTATAATTGGAAAATCTTAGTAAATCTAGTTGAAAATTTTAATTGTATTGATAAATTAACTTCGTAGGTGGAAATAACGATATAGATGTGAATATTTAAGAAAAAAAGAATGAAGAATTTGAATATATAAATGATTTTAATCTTTCCAGTGGCACTACATACCTTATTTATAAAGCTATAAGTCCCAATGTATACTTGAATACTAAAATATCTACCCACCAATTTTCGAAATAAAAATTACCCTTTGACTCCAAAAAAAACTATATTTAGTAGTTTTGTTTTGGTAGGAAAAATTAACAGAAAATGAGTTTCATATTCTGTTGGTTTTGAAAAAAGATTTTGTTGATATTTGCTGAAAAAACACATTGAGGATCATCTTTTTCAAAAATTGACCTAAACATTTAGATAAAACTTTAAACGAACATGAAAATTTTGAATACCATAGCAATGCTAATAGTAGTAGTATTAATTTTACCTAATTTTGTAATAAAAGCATTGTTTTTTCTAGAAATGTATTTGATTTTTTAAAACTCAAAAAGGACAGGGTGGTAGGGTGGAGAATTTATGGCTTGAAACTCTAAATGTACCCATTCCAAAAATGTTAGAAAATTTTTGTGGACATTCTGAAAATCCTATTTCGGCTAACTGGAAAAAACATGCCTATGAAGACATTTTTCCTTTCATTATTTCACTAAGTGAATCTGATTCAGAGTCATAACCAAAGGACGATAATGATGACTCAAATTTTTCTACTGAAATATTCGAAATGGAATAAAATACTAGAGCGTAGCTTGCCAGAGGAAGTTTTTTTTTATTTCAGAAATTGTTTTAATGAAAGTAGCAGGTGGCTATTCTTTAAATGACCATTTGCTTCTGACTTTGTTTTAAATCTTACAATCTACCGCTTTTCAAAATAGAATCAAATTCCCATTTTATAGTAAATAAATAAATCAGGAAATGGAGAAAAGTTTTATAAACAAGCAGTAGCCCCACCCACCCACCCCTTCTTCATTCTAATTACTACTCTTGAAATTGTTCAGTCTTATCTTAGCAAATACTAGCCCCACCCACCCGCCCACTATTTTCATGGAAAGTACATCATTGACCAAAATCAGTCTTATCTCAGCAAGTACTAGCCCCGCCCACCCACCCTCTATTTTCATATAGGGTATATCATTTGCCAAAATCAGTCTTAACAAGTACTTTATAGTACTGGAAATATTAAATGAGACAAGAAAGATGTGCTTAAGGATATAGAAAATGCAGATTTTAGGACAAAATAGGCAGAAAAAAGTAAAATCGGCAAACAGGAAAAAGCAAGTAGCGTTCAAATAAAAGCATTTTCTCAGATACACATTTATACAGGGTTGCTAAAAAGTATGGAAGCAGTTGAATATCTGAGGATCAGTTAGTTGGATTTTCTTGAAATTTATATTTTATTTTATTTATACATAAAAATATTCAAGCTCAATTTTTTCCACTTGAATAAAATGTCCTACGCGAGGACTGTGACAGGTGATAGTATTGTCAAGGCTAACTACGATTTTAAAAAATGCAGTATTTAAAAACGGAACAATTGACGACTAATCTATTACTAAAACATAGGTCTGCATCTCAAAAACACATGAAGTATAAAATTTAAAAAAATTGCAGAAAATAGAACTTGAGTTTAAAAATACCTAGAGGTCTTTGCAAATAATTTCAAATTCAATAATTAACCCATGTATGTGTATTTAACAAAAAATCTCTCCATGTCACTTGCACCTCTCCCTTTGCCGGATATCTCAATCCAGGTGTCCGCCGAAAACAGCGTAAAAACAACGATACGGAAGCATATTTTCCAGCCCCTTTAACATTGTTCAAATAAATTATAAATCCCCCGAGTTACGGCGCCGCCACACAAATTTATTCCGCCATCGCCGGGGCGCTAAGGTCGTTTTTCCCTCGAAAGCTCATAAAATTTGATAAAAGTGGACCTAAGTGCTAATTTTCTGGCGGTTACACGCAACAAATGAAAAATCACCTCTTCGTCCGGCGGCGAAAAAGACGGAAAAAGGCCGAAATGAGCCCGCGGGAGCGAGAGGGCTGACGGCGCGGCGTGGGGTTGTTTTTCCGAAGATAGATGCTTTTTTCCCCTGCTCGACGTGAAAAATAGCTCGGACACTTTTAAGTTAAGTGAATTTTAAGTGGAGCAGATTGTTACACATTATTTAGGCGCTTTCGCGCTCTTCATTACACGGCTCTGCTGGGGACGAGGCAGGGGCGGACTGCCGTGGGAAATGGGGCCAGTTTGCACGTTGTTTGACACTGGAGGCGGCGGAAGTTTCAGGGTTATTTAAGAATGGCTAAAACTAGTGTAGTTATAACTTAAAACATGACACTTTTGATGACAATTTCGACACTAAAAGTGGACGTTTTTGTAAGTAGGAAAAAAAACTTGCGTTCACTTTTATTCCTAGGATTTAAAAGTCTTTTAAGGGTGTCCAGTGGCAGACCGAAAAATGAGCTAAATAGAATTTCATTTTACGGGCGTAATTTCAACTTTGAAAAAAGATCGACATTTCAATTGATAGATTATGTCTAAATCTCTGGGCAAGACACAATATTTTTTAAAATAAGTGATTGTTTAGTGTTTAATTAATCGTTTATTCTTCGAAGGAAATTGCATTTTTAGACGAGGAGAGAGCATTTTTCGCTTCAACTTTTATATCAGTGCAAAGACAACATTGAGATCTATGGGGAAGACCCGGTCATTTTTCTTTAAAATTTATATTTATCAAAATATTTGCTTTTTTAAAAAATACTGAATAATGAAAATAAAGTGAAACTAGGCACCCCTTTTTACAAAGATCCGTTTCAATAAATGGCTGAGTTTTACACAACAGGGAGCCTTGCCGACCGACCCTTTCAGGTAATAAGTACAGGTACTTTAGGTCATAAAACTCATAAATACTCTTAGTTGACCAACATTGTTGAAACTCTTTTACAAGTCGACTTCTTTCATTGCTGACATAATTTGATTTAAAAGTATGCAAATTTTTATAATTTTATACATTCTACTAAAATATTTTCTTTCAAAAAATTATTCAAATATTTTTTATTAATCTGTCATTTTATATATGAATCAATACACAAAACTGACAAGATTTAGATTCTCATCACTTCATTTACCACTTATTTACCTGAAGAATCATATTTATCTAAATTTAATTTTTTGATACTCTTTTCGGCACCACCTATGAGATAGAGTATTATAGGCACGTTTTTTACGTGGTATCTCCAGTAAACCTATTCCAATATAGAAGATTTGTGGCAAAAGTGACCAGGTTACTGCTTAATTTTCGAACAGTGCAGTGTTAATTTTCAAATCTAAAAAAAAATGATAAATTTTTGCATTTAAGTAAAAAAAAAAGTACCTCCTATCTAAAAAAGACACTAACAGATCCAAAGTGTTTTAAAAACGAAACCTAAATTTGTTTAAAATTCTTTCAAAAAGAAAACTAAAGGGAGATGTTTTTTCAAATTCTTTCAAAGACGAAAATCAGGGGACTATGAAATTATTTTCACATTTTAAAACAAACCACAAGGTCCACCAAAGATTTTTACTTCTCGAGCATAAGGTATTGTAATCGAGTCTATCAGGGACTGGGTACTTTTATGTTTTCTCGACGTTTAATGACTCCGGAGTTCTTCGTAGTAAGTAGGATTTAAATTACGTAAAATAACATACTTATAACATATTTAGGGTGGGTGGGCGGCTTCTAGTATTTGCAAAGATAAGACTGATTTTGGCAAATGGTACCCCTTCTAAGAAAAGAGAGGGCGGGTGGACGGGGCTCGTACCTGCTACGATAAAACTGATTTTGGCAAATGATATACCATCTAAGAAAAGCGAGGGTGGGTGGGCGGGGCTAGTAGCTGCTAAAATAAGGCCGATTTCGGCTAATAACATACCGTGTAAAAAAAGAGAGGGCGGGTGGGTGGGGCTACTACCTCCTAAAATAAGATCGATTTTGGCAAATGCTAAGATGAGACTAATTTTAGTAAATGACGTATCCTCTAAGAAATTGAGTTAAATTATTATAAAAAAGACACTACAGGCTCCAAGGCAATTTCAAATTCTTTCCAAACAGGAATACCTACAACCTCAACATTGTTTTAAATTAAAAAAAAAAAATGGTTCCAAAGTTAACTCAAAAACAGGTCAAGTCAGAATTTTCCAAAAATAGAACACCAAACTCCCCCAAAAGTCTTTTACATAATTTACAAAAAAATCTCCATGGGCTTCCAAAACACTACACCATGGATACCCAAACACTGCGGCACTCAAGACTTTTTCAAATTCGTAAATAATAAAACACTAAAAACCCAAAAAATGTTTTGAGATTAAAAATATTAAATTTTTTTCTAGATTCTACAAAATGTAAAAGAATAATTTCGTTGTTGCCTGTTATAGAATCTTATGTTTGACGAAATGAGATTCGTCTTTAATTAAGAGCCAATGAAATCGGTCACTCATTTTAGTGGCTGTGAGAGAAAAAGTGGATTTTATATTGACAACCAATAGAAAAATAGGCAACCCACTCATCTTCGAGTTTGCATGTTTTGGCTTATTTTGTTTATGGTAAGATAATTAAATTATATTTTGGCAACTGGTCAAATCCAATAAAAAAAAGTGGCCCCGCCCACCCACCCGATTTTATTTCTTATCACCATTTTGTTGTAGAAAAAGTGGATCTTATATTGAATAAATACCGGAATCTCGAAAAAATCAAAACTAACAACACCCATCCCCACTTTTATAAAAACTCAAAGAATAAATATTACTATTTATTCCTGTGTGTGTTTATACTAGAATAAAGATTTTTATGAACTACAAATGACGCGAATGCAAATAGAAAATTTTAATTGTACAATTTTTTCTTTACAATTTGTCTAATGGCTTGACTTGTTTATTAACGAGAATCTACTCTCTCCGGAAGTAAGCCATATAAATAAAAATTTTTTAGGGCTCTATCATATTATTTTCCCAAAATTTATCATCTGGTTGAATAAAGCATTATTTAAATTGGACATTTTATATATTTCTACCATAGCCTTTTTGTTTATTAAGCCGTCTGGCGATGCCGCTAAAAATGTACAAACCGCATTGTCTTATTATCAGTTTGGTGTTACTGCAAAATGCTTCAGTTGTCCTTGCTTCATTTTCTATGCAAAGATTTTGGGAGAGTACATGCTGAACTAGATTTGCAGGAATGTAAAATGTTTTTCACAGTACAGTAGGATTAGCCGTGTTACTTGTTCTCTCATTTTGCAAATTTTATCAAAATAACGTTCGGTTAGTCTAAAGCATTTTTCTGCGCACCATTCTGGATTATTGCGTTCGCCAATTGTGTTTTGTTCGATTAAAAAGACATCAACGTTTGAAAGTTTTTTGAGAAATACTTTTTGCGCTGTGACATATCAGGTATTTCAACTGCCTCGTTAGATACATCGTTTCCCGAGAACTAGTATGATCCACAGACCGGAGCGCGCTCAGGCCAATGCCGACTCTATAAGCTTCCAGAAATTCTGCGGGAAATAGTTATTATTTAGACCCTTTTGTTTGCACACATCTCACATGTTTCACTCGATTTTGACATGCAACTATTTTTTTGTTTAACTAAGAATTAATACTTTCATTGCGTTTGATGCTAACGTCCTAAATTAGCAATACTAGTGGAACAGTAATCATGCAATAGATTTTTTTGGGAAAGTACAGTTATTTTTATGTTTTAGCAGCAATGTGTTCTACTTTCTGTTAATTTTTACATATTTTTAGTCACAATTTTGGTAGTTATTTTTTACTTTTATTTTTAGCAATAATAAATAGTCCAAACGTGACAAATAAAAAAAAAATTAAAATTGGAAAATCTAAAATTTAGAAATCGAAAAATTGAACAATCGTATAATTGAAAAATCGAAACATCGAGAAACTGGAAAATCGAAAAATTAAAATAAATGGAAAATCAGAAATTTAATGAATTCCGAAAATTGAAAAACTGAAATATGCATAGAAGAACTGAAAACTCGAGAAATCGAAAAATCTAGAATTTTAAAAATTGAAAAATTAAAATATCGAAAAGTTGAAAAATTGCGAAATCGTATCATTGAAACATCGGACAATTGAGAAATCGAAAAATAAAAAAATGGAGAAATCGAAAATTTGAAGAATGGAAAAATTGAAAATGTCAAAAATTAAAATACTGCAAAATTGAAACATCAAAAGTTGAAAAATCGAAAAACCGAAAAGCCGAAAAATCTCAATAATGTATTTATAAACCACAAATTTAGGATTATGCTACTAAAAAATTGATAACGTCATCTCAACATTTTTCCGAATAAATTCTACTAAAAATGTGCAAAATATGATGAGTTTTTACTTGTAATTTATCATTGCGTTCATATTTTTTAGATTTGCTTGTGTACCTAGGTGGCTCAAAAAAATTAATGAATGAGTCAATTTATTCTGTTGTTTAAATCAGGAACGACTCAGTCCATTTTCCCAGAAATTTTGGAAATACTGTTATTTTTAATCTAATCCACAGTGATTTACGTGTCCTTGCAAAATGTTGATGATTCCATAACAAAATTGTGTACCTAGAGTAAAAATTTAACTCGAAAATGCTGGATATGTTTCATTGTATTTTAGGTGCGAGGGAAGTTCTGTCGAAACAACTTTCTACCAATTTTTTTTGCTGTTATATTTGAACATAAACGGTTTATTTTATATATTTTTAAAACATTATAAAGAAAATCAAAAGTTGTGTTAGACTGAACCTTGTGGGTTTCTCAATTTATTTTCCGCAGCATTTTAAACTTTCAACTCAATTTCTTTCAAAATACATACAAACACAATCTCAAGAAATGTTTTTAGGGAAAGTAATAGATTTCACGCGATTTGGTCCGAAGTGTGTGCTTTTTCAGCCACATCTGAAGGCAAATCTTCTTCAACATTCAGTATTGGCGAAAAATAAATCAAAACCAGACTACTGATTCCATTTTCATTAGAATTTTTGTTTTAATTTGATTATTTGCTATTTTTCTGTTACATTAATGGCTGGAGAAAAAATAGCTGATTAAAAGTGGGTGCAAAATTTTGCATTTAGGTATGCTAGAAAATGTTTTCAGAAATTAATCTTGATTCGATTTCTCTGTATTGTCGGATGTGTACGACGCAGTATTAAAAATCGATAATGCGATGTACGCATCTAAAGAAAAATGTTGGTTATGTCGGTGTAATTATGCGACCTCTTGTCTTAATTTACTCGGAACGCTGGTAAAATCTGCCAGCTATAAAGCATATTATTCATAAAAGATTCCCCATTCCGAGTCGCCTTCGCCCCACGAAATAAAACTTGCGTAATGCCTGCTCCTTAACTCGATCCTTATCCCAATTTACTCGCAGGTTATCCAACGTCGAGAAACAAACTTTCCCAGAATAAACAGTAATTTCCTTACCAAATTACCAGACTTATTTGCAGAAAGCTACATTTTCGCTAGATACATAAAATTACTATGTATTTTGCTTAAAGTTCTGTTTGTATAATACGCGAAGTATACACATTTTCCCTCGGAAATTTCTTCGAGTTTTCCTCCCTTTCGTTCCAATGGCGCCTTCGCCGCTCCATCTCTCCTTCTCCAACATCTGACGTAACGAATTAAAATTCTAGATGTGCTTTATAAATGGGAAACATTAAGCAAAATGCTAGGACCGTATTATGCTGCCTCACCGACGAATTTCGTACCTATTTTAAAAGGGCTTAGGGAGCAGATTCCGGCCAACGAGACGGGCCAATAGAAATCTCAGGATTTTAATTGCATCTTAGGTTGCTTTTGTTTCCACCCTTAAATTATCGCAACGTTCCGAACGACTTGGAGCGCGATACGTTTTTCGGGGGTGGCACGCCTCGAGCCCCCGGATCATCAATCAATGGCAAAACACAAGAGCGACGCGAAAAAACGCGCGATAAGTCGGAACTCAGGCGAATCGGGGGCAGAAAAATCCTTAAAAATACGAGGAAACGTCAAACGATTCGTCAAATTATAGGCGATAATCGAATTTATTTTCATGTCGATGAACTAACCGATTCACGTGGACGTTATGTCGCAAATTTGTTGATTGGAACAGCATTTTCTTACACTCTTAATTTAGTCATAATTTCAATTCATATATTGCAAATAAAAATTAAGTTACGACTTTTCCCTAATAAAAATTCCTCTGTACTTTGAAAACTGTAAACACGGCATTATTTATTCCGACTAATTCGCTGCTTAACAAACAAACTCCGACCTGGCGCCGCTTTTATAAAAAATCGTGCGTTGCGCCACCCCAAAAACCGTAAGTTAATAAAGTCACAAGTGAGAAACTGCGTCACCGTTCCTCCGCCACCTCCGCAATAGTACCAACGGTAAATAGTTAAAGTTTGGTCGTATTTCAGACGCAGATGCATTTGACAGAAGGAAAATTTAATACGACGGTGGCTTTAAGAAACGAAATAGCAATGGCTTATTCCATTTAGTCCCCATTTTGCGTGTTTCAAAACTGACAAAGGTTGCGCTTACAAAATAACGTGAGCTGAATGGAATATTAAGAGGCGAATTTCGTCCTAGTCTAGAGGTAGTGTAAGAGGGTGAGGGTGGAATTATTTTTGGGCACGGAGGAAGGGGAAACATAAACGCGAAACAGGGGTAGTGAGATTGCAAGATGGCTAGATATGTAGTCGTAAGGACGAGCAGAAAAATTTGGAAAGGGGGGTTTTTATTTTTCGGTGATGGGTGTCGAGTCTTGAGTTTCCGGGAGATTTTAGGGGTGTGTTAAACACATTATGGTCATGAATTAATTATAAGTGTTGGAAAACAATAGAAAAAAAATAAATTTTAAAAAACTAAATGTAATGTAGTGCAAAGAAATCTCTTTTATTTTGAATTCCATAATTTTTCACGAAAAATACACAAGGAAAGAATACTGAAATAAATAATTTCGTTCACAGAACAGTGGTAGTAATTTTTTAAATTTATTTAGAGTTGCTGTAGTTTTAAGGAATTAAGAAATGTTTCCCGATTTGTCTAACTTTTGTTAAAATTTACTTATTAATAAGCACTTAGAGCGAACTGTTGGTAAAATTCCTTTGATTTTTTCGATTTCGAGAAATTATTTTATAATTAGCTGAAATTATTAAAATTTGGGGAAGTACGTGACATTATTTTTGTATAATTGTTTAAATTTTTTTGTAATTTACCCAATCATTATATTTTTTGACACAAATGCGACTGAAATTTTTTAAATCATTTTATAATTCACAAGAGTTACTAAATGGTGTTAAAATTACTTGAAATTAATAACATTTGGAATTATATTTTGCCTTATTTTGAATTTTATTTGTTCCTTCAGACTGCTCACTAGTGGAAGTTTCACTGTACGTCTTGACAAAATTAATTTAAAGCTATCTATTTATTTTTGGAAAGATTGTACTTTGGTTAATGAAACTGCTTTTCACACTGTAGAATTACTGAAACTTATTTAGAATTACTGTAATTTTAAAGAATTAAGAAATTTTTCGCGATTTGTCTAGCTTTTGTTGAAAGTTACTTATTAATAAGCACTTAGAGCGAACTGTTGGTAAAATTCCTTTGATTTTTTACAAACTGTTTTGAATTTCAAGTTTTATTTTGGGGAATAGGTGAAGCGAAATTATTTTATAATTAGCTGAAATTATTAAAATTTTGTGGAAGAACGAGAAACTATTTTTGTATAATTGCTGAAATTTTCTTGCAATTTACGTACCTAATCACGATATTCTATCACTCAAATGCGACTGAAATGTTTTAAATTATTGAAAAATTGGTTGACATTTATGGAATTATTTTGAGACGAATCAAGAGAAATTATTTTATAATTCACAAGAGTTTCTAGATGATGTTGAAATTACTTGGAATGAATAATATTTAGAATTATATTTTGCTTTATTTTGAATTTTATTTGTTCCTTCGTACTGCTCACTAGTGGAAGTTTCACTGTACGTTTTGACAAAATTATTTGAAAGCTATCTACTTAGTATACTTTGGTTATTGAAATTGTTAAAAAAGTTACAAGTAATTTCAACAATTTTTACTAATTCCCGCTAATTACAAAATCATCTTCTTTGATTCAACAATTATACAAAAATAATTTGAAATATTTACGCAAAATTTCGATTATTACCGCAAATTATAAAATAATTTCGTTTCAGCTAATCCCAAAATAATCGTCGAAATCTAAAACAGTTTGTTAAAAACCAAAGAAATTCTAACAACAGTTCGTTCTAAGATCTTAGTGAAAATAGTAGGCCATTTTAAAAAAAGTTAGGCAAATCGCAAAAATTTGTTGTAATTCCTTGTAATTACAGTAATTTCCAAATGAATTTCCGTAATTCCACAGTGTGAAACGCAACTTCAAAAAATGAAGAAAAATATGCCGTTAAATAAGCGGACAAATTTCCTTTAATTTTGTCAAATTGTACAGTGAACTTCAGCTAGTAATAAATTAAATTCAAAATTAGGTAAAATATAATTCCAAATTTTCTAAGTTACAAGTACATACAACAAAATTTAGTAATTCCGGCGTATTATAAACCAATCTCCCTTGATCTAGTCCTAAACTATTTAATTCAAAAATTAAAAAAAAAAATGAAAAATGTGAAACATTTCAGTAGCATTTTGTTCAAAAAATGTATGACGAGGTATATTACAAGAAAAATTCAGCAGTTTTACGTAAAATTTTGAATATTACGGAAGATTATAAAATAATTTCGCTTCAACTAATAACAAAATAATTCTCGAAATTTAAAACAGTTTATAAAAAAACAAAGAAATTCTATCAACTCTTCGTTCTAAGATCTTAGTAAAAATAGTAGGAAATTTAAAAAAAAGTTAGGCAAATCGCAAACGTTTTTTGTAATTCCTTGTAATTATAGTAATTTCCAAATGAATTTCCGTAATTCCACAGTCTGAAAAGCAACTTCAAAAAACAAAGAAAAATATGCCGTTAAATAAGTAGACAATTTTCCTATAATTTTGTCAAATTGTACAGTGAACTTCAGCTATCAATAAATTAAATTCAAAATTAGGTAAAATATAATTCCAAATTTTCTTAGTTACAAGTACATTCAACAAAATTTAGTAATTCCGGCGAATTATAAACCAATCTCCTTTGATCTAGTCCTAGACTATTTAATTCAAAAATTAAAAAAAAAATGAAAAATGTGAAACATTTCAGTAGCATTTTGTTCAAAAAATGTATGACGAGGTATATTACAAGAAAAATTCAGCAGTTTTACGTAAAATTTTGAATATTATGGAAAATTATAAAATAATTTCGCCTCAACTAATTCCAAAATAATTCTCGAAATTTAAAACAGTTTATAAAAATCAAAGAAATTTTATCAACTGTTCGTTCTAAGATCTTAGTAAAAATAGTAGGACATTTTAAAAAAATTTAGGCAAATCGCAAAAATTTGTTGTAATTCCTTGTAATTACAGTAATTTCCAAATGAATTTCCGTAATTCCACAGTGTGAAAAGCAACTTCAAAAAACGAAGAAAAATATGCCGCTAAGTAAGGCTACAATTTTCCTATAATTTTGTCAAATTGTACAGTGAACTTCAGCTAGCAATAAATTACATTCAAAATTAGGTAAAATATAATTTCAAATTTCCTTAGTTTCATGTAATTTCAACAATTTTTAGTAATTCCCGTGAATTATAAAACCATCTCCCTTGATCTAGTCCTAAACTAATTCTATAAATTTCAATTTTTTTTAATTTAAAACTTTCAGTAGCATTTGGTTCAAAGAATGAAATAAGTAGCTATATTACAAAAAAAATCAACAATTAGACAAAAATAATTTGAAAAATTTACGCAAAATTTTGATTATTACTGCAAATTATAAAATATTTCGTTCCAACTAATCCTAAAATAATTGTTGAAATCTAAAACCGTTGGTTAAAAACCAAAGAAATTCTCTCAACAGTTCGCTCTACAGTTAAAAAAAATAGTAGTGAAAATTAAAAAATTTAGGCAAATCGCAGAAATTTGTTGTAATTTCTTGGAATTACAGTAATTTCCAAATGAATTTCTGTAATTCCACAGTGTGAAAAGCAACTTAAAAAACGAAGAAAATTTGGCGTTAAATAACTGGATGATTTTCTTATAATTTTGTGAGATTGCACAATGAATTTCCGCTAGCAATATAAATTCAAAATTAGGTAAATTATAATCCCAAATTTTCTTAGTTACTAGTAATTTCAACAATTTTTACTATAATTTTCGTGAATTATAAAACAATCTCCTTTGATCTAGTCCTAAACTAATTCTATAAATTTCATTTTTTTTTTTAATTTAAAACTTTCAATATCATTTGGTTCAAAGAATAGGTATATTACAAAAAAAAAATTAAAAATTATACAAAAATAATTTGAAATATTTACGCAAAATTTTGATTATTACTGCAAATTATAAAATATTTCGTTTCAACTAGTCCTGACATAATTGTTGAAATCTAAAACAGTTGATTAAAAACCAAAGAAATTCTTTCAACAGTTCGCTCTAAGGTTAAAAAAAATAGTAATAGTATTTTAAAAAAGGTTAGGCAAATCGAAAAAAACGTTGTAATTCCTTGTAATTACAGTAATTTTCAGATGAATTTCCGTAATGCCAGTGTGAAAAGCAACTTCACAAAACGAAGAAAATTTGCCGTTAAATAAATGGATGAGTTTCTTATAATTTTGTGAAATTGTACAGTGAACTTCCGCTAGCAATAAATTAAATTCAAAATTAGGTAAATTATAATCCCAAATTTTCTTAGTTACTAGTAATTTCAACAATTTTTACTAATTCTCGTGAATTATAAAACAATCTCCTTTGATCTAGTCCTAAAGTAATTCTATAAATTTCATTTTTTTTTTAATTTAATACTTTCAATAGCATTTGGTTCAAAGAATAGGTATATTACAAAAAAAAATCAAAAATTATACAAAAATAGTTTGAAATATTTACGCAAAATTTTGATTATCACTGCAAATTATAAAATATTTCGTTTCAACTAGTCCTGACATAATTGTTGAAATCTAAAACAGTTGATTAAAAACCAAAGAAATTCTTTCAACAGTTCGCTCTAAGGTTAAAAAAATAGTAGTACATTTTAAAAAAAGTTAGGCAAATCGAAAAAAATCGTTGTAATTCCTTGTAACTACAGTAATTTCCAGATGAATTTCCGTAATTCCAGTGTGAAAAGCAACTTCAAAAAACGAAGAAAAATATGCCGTTAAATAAGAGGATGATTTTCTTATAATTTCGTCAAATTGTACAGTGAATTTCAGCTAACAATAAATTAAATTCAAAATTACGTAAAATATAATTCCAAATTTTCTTAGTTACAAGTAATTTCAACAATTTTTACTAATTCCCGGGAATTATAAAACAATCTCCCTTGATCTAGTCCTAAACTAATTCTATAAATTTCTATTTTTTATATATAAAACTTTTCAGTAGCATTTGGTGCAAAGAATGAAATGACTAGGTATATTACAAAAAAAAAAATCAACAATTATACAAAAATAATTTGAAATATTTACGGAGAATTTTGATTATTACTGCAAATTATAAAATAATTTCACTTCACCTATTGTCAAAATAAATATAAAAATCCAAAACAGTTTGTTAAAAATCAAACAAATTTTATCAATAGTTCGCTCTAAGTGCTTAATAATAAGTATGTAAATTTTAACAAAAGTTAGACAAATTATGAAAAATTTCTTAATTCCTTGAAACTCCAATAATTCTAAAAAAATTTCACTAATTCTATAGTGTGAAAGGCGATTTCAATAACCAAAGTATGATAATTCCTAAAATAGATAGATAGCTCTCAAATAATTTTGTCAAAACGTACAGTAAAACTTTTGCTGGTGAGCAGTCCGAAAAAACAAATGAAATTCAAAATAAGGTAAAATATAATTACTTCCAAGTAATTTCGACTGAAATGTTTTAGATTTTCATTATTTTTTTTTATTTATAGAATTAGTTTATGATTAGTTCAAAATAAATCAATTTACAATTCATGGGAACTAATAAAAGTGATTTTGAAACATCAAAACATTCCTTCCATAATTACGGGAGTTACTATAAACTGTTGAATTTATTTCGAACTAATAAAATCTAATCATTCTGCTCTTTAAAAATATTATTACCTGATTTTTTTATTTTTAAAAAATTGTGCAGTTTTTAACATTTAATTAAATGCAATTAATTATTATTTTACAGAAAATGTTGGACTTAATACAATTAAGGTATGGTTACTAATGCTGGAGATTTCGCCTACCTCTTCAGACCGCTCACTTTCAGTACTTTCACAGTACCTTTTGCAAAATTGGAACTTTATTTGCAGAATTTTGGGAGTGAATTTATTCATGATTAGAAGAATTTAAAAATCATTGCATAATTTACAAGCATTAGTTGAAATGATTTTGGATCTAACATAATTTGAACTTATATTGCATTTGTCTCTTGAGACCGTTCATTAGTAGTAGTTTTACCGTATTTTTTGACAAAATTTTCTTATCCAATTTACGAGTATATCCTTGGAGTGTAAGCAACAACAGCAACATTAGAACCCGATTTTGCGTGAATTTATGGATCGCAACAAATAAAAGTGTCACGACCCTTAAAACAAAATATGCGAAAAATTCCCCCCAAGTGACAGTTTTAATTAAAAAAAAAAACACAAAACTTCCATAATTGGCGCTTCTTCCCCATCGCTGTTGCGGTTTATCCGCTCGCACAGCTTGCCGATATTAAATTAAAATTAATGACTAATAAGATTAGTTATAAGAGGGCGAAAATCTAATCAATTTGTATTAAAGAGGGTCTTAGAGGAAATCGTCAATTTGCGCGTAAACTATACGGATGATTCGTCAAACCAACCCTTAAATCAACTCACCTTGTCTGAGGGCAGCCGAGCGAGCTCTCCAAGACTTCGACTTCTTCGCCTTCTCCTTGGACACCCGGGGCTCTCGCCACGATGTTATCACTGGCAGTTTTCGAATCGGACTGAATAAAATATTCCAAATAAATCCTCTTCTAGGTGCCAGCCGAAATGTAAATGAATGCAGACCAAAACTAGAAAATCAGGTTGGCGACTGGACATTGCAATTGTTTATTTCCAAGGGTGTCTTATTCTTTCGGACGGGTGAGCTGTTTGAGGCCGGGAATAAGGGTGGTTTTGCAGCGGAGGGCAATCGCTGACCCTTTCTTGGGACCGGCGTTCTCATGCGTGGACCGTGGAACAGGTTTGGAGTGACCAGTGGGTTTTTTTCGGCGACCTGATTTTTATTAGGGAGAGGGCTGGAAGTAGATGGGTTTATCGGAAACGGCGATCGGGGTTTGAGGTGGTTTTGGGGTTTTGGTGGTGCTGGGAGGCGGTTTGTAACGTCTTGTTGAACACGTTATTTTGGAAGGTTAAACTGGTCTTGTATTTGAATTTCCAATTTTTTGAACTTTTTTGATTAATTTTCAATATTGATCAAATTTAAGTTAAAAGTGGATTTTACTGCAGATGGACATCTTTGCATACAAAATAACTTGGAAAAGTCACTATCGTTATTTAGTTTAAGAAGTGTAGTCAAATTTTATTTTCGGTTGTTTGTTATAGATATTTTTTTCATATCTTAAATGCGCACATACAGTTGTGAAGAAAACTTATTAATACTAAATGAGGTTCAATAATCTTGCTAAAAATAAAATAAAATAAAATTTTCATTTTCTCTGTCGTTAGCTTGAAATTAATTTATACGAATTACAACACTTAAAGTTGTGATTTTAGAGCCATAAGACTCTAAAATTGCAAATTTTTTCATTTTTGTCGCAAAGTTAGAAATGAAGATGAAAATTATAAAAGTTAAACAATACAACCATCTGAAAATTACAAAAAAATTGACTTTAATTTAGATCTCTTCCCAAACATCCAGTTCTTAATTAAAAATTTGAAAAAATTACAGTAATTTCGAAATCACAAAATTATGTTTTACCAGTTTTATTGATTTCTGTTTATTTTTCAGGAAAGAAGAATAAGAAAAATAGTTTTCTGCAAGATTTTGTTATTATTTCCTAATTTTTTTATATAGTATCATAATTGTAAAATATTCAGATATTATTTAGGTACTATTTTTTTTTTAATGTGTAGAGTTTCAGAAAAATTATTAATTTTGTGTCGTATTCATGAATAAAAAAATATCTCAAGCTTTCATTTTAGTTCATAAAAATAAACTTGAAACTAATTTGTAGCTATTTTTTTAATTTCTACTGGTTGCGATTTTATCGTAGTAGGTCTGATCAAAGTTTTAATAGCTTTCTGAATGTCACTGTTATCATAGTAGATATAGGTGCAAATTTTCGCAATTTTCAAATCTTTTACTTTGGAAGTTTTTCATTCTCAAAAATTCAAAATGAAAACGAAAATTATAAACCTTAAAAAAATACAACCATCTGAAAATCCTGAAAAAAATTTTACATATATAGAGATAAATTTAGTGCCCATTTAGAAAAAGATCTTCTGCAGCAGTTTCATAAATCGCAAAATTTGCTAATTTCTCCGACTTCCGTTGTGAATTAGGATAAGAAAAGTAGGTAGTTTTTTACAAGATTTTTCTTACCATCTTCTACAGCCTAAGATAAATGTTTCTAAAATTTTTGATACACAATAATTATGATCGTAAAATATTAAAGTGATATGTATTTTTTACAAATTATTTAAACGTGCAGATACATAAAAAAAATTCTACTGAGTTGTGCTCATGAAACATTGTGTGGATAATAAAAATAAGTATATCAAATTCGTTTATTTAAAATTGGATACCAATTTTTAGGAATTTTCGCATTTCTAGCTTTCCTAAAGGTTTCCAAAACAACAATTTCATAAATTATAAAATTATTAACTTTTGTTTATTTGTGAGATACTCACCATGTTGTTAGTAATGTTTTAGATAGAACTTATTGCGTAAAATTTTTAGATGATGTCATTAATTTTTGGGAACGGAGGAAACAACGGATAAATTTTGACAAATGATTTACTATGTTTATTTTTTTGCAAACTTAACATGCTTATATTTTGTTATACAATTTTGACAGACGATAGACAGACAGACGACAACCAGGCCGACTACAGACAGACAGACAGACAGAGAGACAGGCGACAGACAAGCAGACATACAGACAGATAGACGACAGACAAACAGACAGACGACAGGCAGACAAACGACAGACAGACGACAGACGTCAGACAGACAGACGATAGACAGTCAGACAGAGAGACAGAGAGACAGAGAGACAGAGAGAGAGACAGACGACAGACAGACAGACAGACAGATGACAGATAGACAGACGACAGACAGAGAGACGACAGACACAGAGACAGACGACAGACCGACAGACGACAGACAGACGACAGACAGACAGACGACAGACAGACAGACGGCAGACAGACAGACGACAGACATACGACAGATAGACGACAGACAGACAGATCACAGACGAACCGACGACAGATGGACAAAAAGACAACAGACATACAGACAAACAAACAAACGGCAGATAAATAGACGACATACAGACACACAACAAGCAGACAAACAAACGACAGATATACAGACGACAAACAGACAGACGACAGACATACAGAAAGACAATAGACAGACAGACAAACAGACCACAAACAGACACACAACAAGCAGACAAACAAACGACAGATATACAGACGACAAACAGACAGACGACAGACATACAGAAAGACAACAAACAAACAGACAGACAGACGGACAACAGACAGACAAACGACAGACACACAGAGGACAGACAGACAGACGACAGACAGACACACAGACGACAGACAGACAGACGCCAGATAGACAGACGCCAGATAGACAGACGACAGACAGACATACGACAGACAGACAGACGACAGACAGACAGACGACAGACAGAGAGACGACAGACAGACAGACGACAGACAGACAGACGACAGACGGACAGACTACAGACGGACAGACGACAGACAGACAGAAAGACAGCAGACAGACAGACAAATAAACGACAGATAAATATACGACAAACAGACAGACAACAGACACACAACAAGCAGACAAACAGACGACAGATATACGACAACAAACAGACAGACGATAGAGAGACAGGGAACAGACAAACAGACGACAGACAAACAGACGACAACAGACAGACAGACAACAGACCGCCTAAAACTATGGCCCGTGTATTCTTCTGAATTTGAAGGCCTAGAAATTGTGTAATTTTTCTGGGGATTGTTGAAAATGTGTTTACTCTAACAGGTCATACCGTGACAGACGACAGACAACAGATAAATAGACGACAAACCACAGATAGGCAGACAGACAGACAGACAGATAGACAGACGACAAACAGACAGGCGGCATCCGGACAGAAAGACAACAGACAGACAGACAGATAGACAAACAGACAGATGAGTAGTTTTCTACGAGATTTTCATCCTTTCTAAATTAGAAAGTGGATTTTTCTAAATTTTTGTCATACAGTTATGAACATAGAATCGCAGACTCAAAGTTATTTATGGTATTTAGAATTTTTTTTAATATATAGACAAGTATTAAGAAAATTTTCTTGGTACTGGATCCTACTGAGGAATGAATAAGCTTCAATAGTTGTGCTAAAAATAAAACAAAATTCTCGAATTTTCATTTTAGTTCACAATAAATTTGAAACTAATTTATGCGAATTTTAACATTTTTAAAATTTCCAAAAATTGTGCTTTTAGCCTCATCAAAATTATCAAAGTTTTAAAAACCTTCTCTAAAAATATTAATATTTACATGGTGCACAAAGTTTTAATTTTTTTTTTTTTTGGTCTTAATCAATCTCATTCTTTTTGAAAAGACAATGAAACGTTTTGAAATTTTACAAGAAAAATCTTTTGTCTTTAACTACACATTGTGCTTTTTAGATTTTGAATATTTTGAATTTAAAGAGAAGAATTTTGTCTTCTTGGAAAAAATCTAAAAATTTTGAAGAAATTACACTCAATTCATAAATAAATCGTAAAATTAAGTTATGTCCAATAATTTTATCCACTTCTGTTTATTTCTGGAAGAATTACTAAGAAATTTTTTCTATAATAATTTTGCCATACAATGAATATTGCAAAGTATTAAACTGATATTTGTTATTTTCAATTTTTTTAAATATATTTTTTTATAGTCGTACTCATAAAAGGGCTTCAATAATTGCACTAAAAATTAAAAAAAAAACACTATTTTCAAACGTCATATAACTGACACTTATATGACGCTTTTACCGGGGTTTAAGTGTCATTTCTATAAAAATAATCATTTCAAAAGAAGATTAATCGTTTTAAAATAAAATATTGTATTTCATTCGGAGTTTAAGTGACTTCATGTGACTCGTATAGAATTAATTTAATCGTCCACACTCGACACATAAAGTATCACTTAAACTCCTAATAAAATAAATATCTATTATAAAACTTTCAAAAATTGCAATTTTTTCTATCTCCAAAAAGTTATTTTCTAAATGTATATGAAATTTACAAAAAAAAAATATATTTTTTAAATTAAATTTTTGTCTTTACTTAAACATCGTGCTTCTTTTGGATTTAAAAAGAACAATTTTGTCCTAGTGGAAAAAATATTTCAAAAATTTTGAAAAATATTTTTTAAATAAATCATAAAATTAAGTTAAGATCAGTTTCATCCACCGTGGAGTAATTAAAAAAGCATATTTATTCTGCAGGGATTTCGTTATTATTTTATAGAACTGAAGTCGGATTTTTCAAATTTTTTGCTGTACAATCATTAGAGTATACCCGATGAAGTACATTTTTATTATTTCTATTTTTTTTTTAATGTGCACCTATGAAGAAAAATGTTATTAACACTAAGTCGTACTCATAAAAGAACTCCAATGTCTAATTGTGTTAAAAATTAAAAAAAAATTTAAGCCACCATAAAATTCATAATAAACTCAATAATAAATTTACCACATTTTTTAGATTTAAGAAAATTCGGATTTAAAGGGAGGCATTTTGCTCTATTGTGTAAAAGAATTATTCAAAAATTTAAAAAAATATATCTATAATGAAAAAATAATGAAACTCAGAATGAAGACGAGCATTAAATATAAAAATTATCAAATACTTTTGTCAAAAGTATATTAAAGATCATTTTTTTAGATTTTAATGATTTTGGGTATGAATAAACTAAATTTGGGTGCATTTTGAAAAAGGTTTTTTAAAAATTTTCGTTATTATTTCGTCCACCCGAAAATCGACTTTCCTAATATTTTGTTATACATCATAACAAATTATCGTAAAATATTTAGGTAATAGGTAGGTACTTGTTCTTTAGAAATTTTTGGGTAGATTGAAAAAAATTTATCAACACTATATCGTACTCCATACGATAGAACCCACGTAACTGAGCGAAAATAGCTCAAGTTTCCATTTTAATTCATAAATTAACTTGAAATTATTAATTTATACTAATTTTAACATTTTAAAAAAAAGTTACAATTTTAACTTCATTAAACTTGTCAAAACGGAATTTTAAAAGCAACTTTGAAATGCGTAAAAATCCGAACTGTGTTACTGAGGTGTCGAAACCTAGTGGTTTCATTGTGACAAATATTAATTTACCCACTTACAAAAAAAAACAAAAGATGAATGGATCTGGCGACATTCAAAAAATTCATTAGCGAAACCTTCGAGGAATAAAAGAGAGCGAGCTTTTGAGGCCAAGCTACAGAATAATTCTCTTCGTTTTCCGCCCACAGCCTCCAAGAAATTTTTCCCTCCTCGCAACCCGCCCTCGACGGTCCAAAAATTAGCGATGCAAATTGGGCGTAAGAGGGCGTCGTAGTTTTGTGTACGCCTCGCCTCGAACTTGGTCGAAATAGTTTAAATTTTGGTTGTTGTCGTCGTCGTCGACGTGAGTAGTAGTAGTGTTTCATTTATATTATATAACAGTGCGATATTAGATATGCAAATGAAGCTTCCCGGCGCTCTCCTAGCGGCAACACACTCAACTAATTGGCAACTTCTTAATGTCGTTTATACTTACTTTACCAGGCTAGGCACGTCTCTTTGATAAATTTACTTCACTATATTCTAATACAATTCTGTGAAGACATTGTGTACTGGGGCGCGAAAGACGAGGCTGTCTGTTTTACATCCGTCCTGCAATCAACTTCTAATTAGGCGCGGGAGATTCGACTAAACCGAAAACCTCCCACGTTCGTTAGGTTACATGTATCTATCGTCTCTATGTCTATGCGTATGAAAATTAACCGAATAATTTGTTCGAATGTCGAATTGGGGATGCGAAGGGCGGCGACGCGGAAGCGGCAAAAATGCATACTGCAACGAGAGACAGCGAACGGTTTCGACGCGAATTCACCGGGACTTTCACCTATGGTATGGCTCTGTTCTACGAAAACGATTCTCTTTTTTGCATTTATTTTAAAATTTATGCTGCATTTTTTGTGCTAATTGGTGAAAATCTTAATTTTAATACAATTTGGACACAATTGGTTATTGGCAGTATGCAAAGTAATTAAGTACCGACCTTTTCTAGTAATGTAGACGGGTTTTTCCAAGACTTCACTTATGGGCACCCCCTATTAGGTGTATTACACTCAGTGTTGGGGATAGATACTTTTAAAAGTATCTAGATACAGATATAGATATACTGAAGATAAAAGTATCTAGGTACAGATTGTTTTCAATTTTTTCGAAATGTATCTAGATACAGATACAAGAAAACAGATACTTTTTGAAGCTTTGGCGAATAGAATAACTGAAAACATGTTTATGTATTTTTTTATGTATTGTTTAATGAATTTTTTAAAATTAACAACATTTGGAACGTACTGTCACCTAAATTATTTCTTCTTGGTGTCAGAATTTGGTTTCCGCTACTAAACACCCGTTCCACAGGTGCAGAAGAAGGGATTGTGGTATTGAATTTAAAAAATAAACATTTTACTGTAGCATATTTATTCAAGACTGAAAAATCTTTTCTTTTTTCCTGCAAATAGGCCATCGCTTCGCTGTTTGATGTGTCGCAAATTGTGCAATATTTATTAGGTACGCTTAAAAAGATTATTTTTTTTGTTTTTATTCTCATACTACAGTGTCCAAATTGTGTTTGAGTATATCTAATAATTATCTCCAGCATCAAAATTCATGTTTCAAAAGAATATGGGAAATGATTATTCTGTGCTGAAGGTCTGTTGTCGGCAACCTGTCACAAATTATTATTCTTCAGTATCGGGTTACGATGTTTTTATGACCATTCCCGGTAATCGTCTATCCCGGTGCGACAGGTATATACATTTTAGGAAGAATTGCTGGTTCCGTTTAAGGCAAAATAAGTACAATTTCTTAGAAACGTATTTAAACCCCTAGGATCACAGGCTGCCTGGCAGGCCGGAATTACCAGAATGCAACTTTAAGTTTTCAGATTTTTGTTGAAAGTCATTTTATTTTAATCTCGTTTCACGATTTCTGAGAATATATCACGATAAATTATTCTACCGAGGGTTGTAAAAATATTAATTTTATTGTCCAAGATTTACACTTAAACATAATCGGCACATTCTAGGGCAAAACGGACCTGCCAAGCCCGCCTCGCGTTAGGTCCAACAATGAAAAAGTGAAGAAATGACACATGTGGTAACAGGAAAAGATGCTACATTTGTCTGAAAAATAAATGTATAAAACAGTAACAGATATGCGATTTATGCGAGAGAAATGTATGTACTGAACATTAGATTAGTCGATTACAGAACTAATTTGTGCTAATTGAAAAAATTAATCATTATGTAACACGCAATTATTATTTTCTAAAAATAATAGCATATTTCAAACAAATATTTTTACTATTAAAATTACTCTTATTTAATAACACAAATACAACCAGCGGGCCTACCGGACCCGGGTTGCTCAGGTACACAGATAAAATGCATTGCCCTGATAAGCGTAAAACGCAGTGAATAATGAATTGTGGTTTATGGTTTTTAAAATACCATCTTACCATGGCTTAGATTTATTACCCTTCAGGATTATATTTAAAGATGTATAAGTACTGAAGACTACAATGTAGGAAATGATGGTATTTAAAATATGAAAATTTCCGCGACAGAACACTATTAGTGGACTTCTTACCTCTATTTTTGTTTATGTGACGAAAATCACCAACATGAAGTATCAAAAATTACTACTAGTATAACTCAACTAATAACTACTGAAAAAAAAGTGAAAAAAAAATGTATCTGTATCTGCGCCATTAATTTTGTATCTGGATACAGATATTTTGTGCTTAAATTCGATTTTATCTAGATACAGACACTAGATACCCAAAAATGTATCTAAATACTTTATTTAGATACAAGCATCTAGATACTGCCCAACACTGGAAATGACGCAGTGTATGTTATTGTTGTAGAGTTTCCTGACGAGTCATTTTTATGCATTCATTAATGAATCATTCTTTAGTTTTGTTTATTACATCCCGTATATTGATTGATGTATGGTACCAACAATAATGGAAAAATATAAATGAGTTTTTTAAATAAAGAATTAACATCAAAGGGAAAAGTGTGCGTTTTTGGCGTAGTTAGTGGTTTATAAATCAAAATTAATATCTTTTCGCACACAATTCACGTGAAATACATGTATAGGAGCAATTTGTTGGACACTATATGTAGATGACGTCATTCGTTTTCTGGAGAAAACGCATAAATGAATTCCAACGATTTTTCCGGAATAGATAAATTCTAAAACGACAATGTTCGACATATGAATTTATCAAATTTCATTTTCAAAGCGATTTTTTCGAAAACCTTAGTCCGGGATCATCAACAACTTATATTTCTGAAATCAACTCATCGAAATATATTTACCAGATTTTTTTGACGATTTTTAGGCAATTTTTCAAAAATTTTAATTTTTTAATATGAATTTTGACTGTTTTTCTAGCACTTTATGAAAAATTATCCAAAGACATTTGCTTCTAGATTTCGACTTGTAGAAGTTACTTTTAGTTTCATTTTTCGAAACTTCCAATAATTTTTCCAGGATCCATAAATTGAAAAATTACAATTTTTGAAACATGAATTTAATTTAATTTTCAAACCGAGTTTTTGGAAATTTTAGTCCAGGATTATTTGGTTATATTTCTGTAATCAGTTCTTCGAAATGTAGCAGAAGTAACTTTTGACTTAATTTCTTTGAAAATTCGAACAAACTTTTCGAGGATGAATAAAACCAAAAATGTCAATTTTCAAGATATGAAAATTTATTTCCAACTCCATTTTTTGCAAAATCCCAATCATCAGCACATTATGATTTTGGAATCAGTTCGTCAAAACTATTTTCTTGAATTTTTTGATGATTTTTACAAAAAATTTCAATTTTTCAATGTTATTTTTTTGGCTTTTTCAGGCCTGTAGAATTTACTTTTGGGTTTATTTCTTCGAAAATTACAACAATTTTTCAGGAATAGATAAAATGAAAAACATTATTTTCAAACCGATTTTTTCGAAAACCTTACTCCGGGATCATCAATAACTTATATTTCTGAAATCACCTCATCGAAATATATTTTCCAGATTTTTTGACGATTTTTAGTCAATTTTTCAAAAATTTCAATTTTTTAATATGAATTTTGACTGTTTTTCTAGCACTTTATAAAAAATTATGCAAAGACATTTGCTTCTAGATTTCGACTTGTAGAAGTTACTTTTGGCTTCATTTTTTTGAAACTTCCAATAATTTTTCCAGCATCCATAAATTAATTTTTTTTTTTAATTTTCAAAAATCTCCATTTTTCAAGATCAAGTTTTGTGACGTTCTTTTTGTTCGAGCTCTGCGAAAGTTATCCAAAAACATTTTCTTGTAAATTTAGACCTGTAGAAGTTTAGGCTTAATATCTTTGAAAATTCCAACCAACTTTTCGAGGATGAATAAAACGAAAAATCTCAATTTTCAAGATATGAAAATTTATTTCCAAAAATTTCCTGAATTTTTTGATGATTTTTACAAAAATTTTCAATTTTTCTGTGTGATTTTTTTCTTTTTCCGACCTGTAGAAATTACCTTTTGGTTCATTTCTTCGAAAATTACAACAATTTTTCAGGAATAAGTAAAATGAAAAAAAGTATTTTCAAACCGACTTTTTCGAAAATCTTAGTTTAGGACAATCAAAATTTTATGTGTCTGGTATCAGCTCTTCAAACTGTATTTACCAAATTTTTTTGACTATCTTTAGGCAATTTTTTTTAGATAAATTTTTTGCTTGACGTCATTTCTTTGAAAATTTCGAAAATCCAAGTCCCGCGTCATCAACACCTTATCATCGAAATGTACTTATTTCCAGATTTTTCTGATAAATTTTAGACAATTTTTCAAAAATCCCACTTATTCAAAATTTTCTTTTAGACTTTTTAACTTCATTTTTTTTTTAAATTTCAACACTTCGAGATATTTAAAAAAAATCATCTTCAAACAACATTTTTCGAAAATCTTGGCAAATACCTACTAATCCGAAAAACTGGAAACTTCCAAAATTTAAAATTTTGGAAAACTAGTTAGAATTCTAAAAATCATTAACACTGGATGTGCAAATACCATAATCCATTAAGTGAATCTCTTTCGGCCTTAAAAAATTATACACATGGTTTGGAATTTCATATTTAGCTAATTAAAACCTTCAAAATTTTTACGTAGAAATCAAGTACTGAAACAAATGTCTACACCGTCTCTGGCTTAGTGGAAGCAAGTTACGTTCTAGATCAGACAAATGTATAAAACTCAACTTCCACAAAGATATTTCGTTATAATAAAAACAAAAGTGTACATTCGAATTTTTTGACTCGTTACAGATTGAAATGTTTTTTGGATAAAAGGAAAAACTAGTCTCCTAATTAAAAAAAATGAAAATTAGATATTGTCTTGAATTTTGTGATCTTGGGGTTGTCGAAAATAAAAAATAACACTGTCTGAAAAAGACCAGTGTGGAAAGATGTGCGCAAATCCGTTTAATTTTTAATTCAGCTTTTTAAAAATTTGTCAAAATTTTCTAGATCTTGAACACTATTTGTACAATTCTTCTTAGAGACCAAAGCAACATTACATTTTTTGCAAAAATTTTGATTTTTTATCAAGCTTTTAACAACGTAACCTGTGCAACTGTACAAAGCATTTTTTTCTCTCAAAGAAAGTTGTTTCCTCTTCAAATTCTAATTTCTAGGTAAAGCTAAATTTTCTTTTCCTTTAGGAACATCGTTTTCTTTTGTGTTATTATTTTTAATATAACTCAAAAAACCAACTAAAGGTGTTGTTTTGTCGGTTTCGTAACTTGAGTTATTTGAAACGTCCAAATATTGAGAACCTCATAAAAGTTTTAAGTCATATTTAAATTCTTGACCGAATTTGGGTAAATACATTTTCTAAACAATCTTGAGAAAATCTCGATGTCAATAAATATGAGTACTTTTTTCGTTCAAAAACAAGTTTTTCAGGTCTGAAATTGATGTTGTAGTCAGTATAACACCTGTTTGAATAGGCTTCCAAACTGCTTTTCCAAATTTGTCAGGAGCGACTTTTCAGTTTAAAAATAACTTAATGAACTCTTGAAGGAATTCTACAGTTTCCCTATAGACAGCCATATTGAACTTGCTCAAGGCCAAAATAGTTGATCTAGAACTAATCAACTGGAACCACCTATATACAACATCAATAAAAACAGCTGTCGTTAGAGAAGATTTGTCTTCTTTCTCCTCTTCCGCATCAAATTTTATTCCACAACTAACATTTCGATTCTAAACGTTTAGAGAATTTGACACCTTCATTTTTTTTAAATTGTTACATTGTAAAAAATCCACAATTAATTTAGACGCAAATTGCAGCTCAAATTTGCCTTCTTTTTCACAAAACTCTTTAATGTGTTGCACGTCAACCAAATCAGAAGTTAGTTTATATTTTTCAACAAAATCATTTAATAATTGAATGATTTTGTTTTGTACCGAACATTACTTTATATTTTTTAATAAATGTGGCCCATCTGCCAAAAAGTAAATTTTTTCGCCATTAACTGTAATTTTTTGTTTCGCATTTTCTTCAAGCTTTTATTCCAAAGGTTTTCCACATAGATTGCACTGATTTTCTTAAAAATTTCTTTAAGAACATTAGCTAGAATACTGTCTCCAGTAAAATAGTATGAAACAATTTGTTTCCAGCGAGTAGTAATACCTCCCACAAGAATTACCAACGCTTTTGTCGCTACTCCCTCATGTTTTGGTAAAGTAATTCCCCCAATATACTTCGCAGTATGTACACAATAATCAAACCCAGCTTTTATATCCATTTCGTCCAATGCCACCATAAGGCCTCCCAAAATCCTGATTAAGCGATTCACATTTAATTTTCAAAAACCCTATAATTTCATCCAAAACTCCAGATTTAAACCCTAAATTTTGTAAATGAAAATTCAATGTTCGAATAGCTGGAAATGGTAGTTTCATTTTCCTTAATAAGTTATATCCACTGGTCCCACATTCAAATTTAAGCTTCAAAGATTTAGTGATTGTTTGCTCGGAACATTTTTTGAATGTTTTCCCTTTTAGAGCCCAATTTGATCCTTTGTTAATATATTTGGTTATGAATTTCAAAATTGACAACATTAAAATAAAATTTATTTTAGATAGGCTGTGGAAAAAATGATCCACCAATAAAAATGAATCACGCTCTTTGGCCTACTCTTCTCGTAATTATTATCTAGGTACACTAGTCTGAATTGCTCATTTTTCTTTTGGAATTTGTAAAATTGATTCAAATTACCACTTCTAAAAACTCAAATGATTGTGGCTAACAATTAAATATCCAAGTATTATATACGTCTACTATTATAAAATTTTAACCGCCTAAAATCCAGCTTCATCACCATTTGATCTTTAATTCGCTTTATCGGAAACATGGTTGTGTTACGATATTTAAAATATTCTCTTGTATCCACTGTTATCTAGCGAAACATATTTTGAATGAGAAAATCCTGACTAAGTTTTTGGAAGGGGCAAACAAGAAAAGGTATTTTTCAAAATTTTCTTGCAAACTTCAATAAAACCTTTCAACGGAATGAGTAAACAGCAACATAGAAAGAAATTCTGAGACCAGGGTTTTACCATGCAGAGGGGCAACATTTTCAATATTCATTGTAATGTCAAACCTGTTTTTATATAAACTACAAAAAAAATAGTCTAATATTTATTTGGTTCTAATGAAATTGATATTTGTGTAAAATTTCATTTATTTCAGTGTCTCGAGATTACATGGGCCTATACGGTTTAAAATACTAATTAAAGTGATTAAAATAAAAAACTCGAAGAAAATGTTAACACGTTATAAAACGTACGACGCCACAATGATACAAATATGCGTGGTCGTCGGTTATGCCACGTTAAAACGGGGTCGTGGGAAATGGTCAGTCAAAGGATAGACGGGACGGGGATAGACAGGACACTGCAGGACTGGTTTTTCGGGATGTCCAGAACGGCAGATGACCATTTTACCTATTTAACCGGACAAGGTAACAATAGACAACTTAACGAACCTCTTACATTGTAATATTAAAACGAGCCGTCTCATGCCAATCAATGCGCTTGATTAAAGGGCATTGTTTAAGGGCGGAAGGACACGTTGTGATAACGCTGTAGTTTTTAACACGACACGGTCTGACACGTGAACGAAAAAATAGACAAAAACACGACATTTTGACTTTTATTCGAGAATAAAAATAAGACAATGTTGTTATTAAAGTTGTGTTTTTTAAATTTTGGTGATCAAATAAGAAAAAAGACGAGAGAAGGGAAGAAATGCAACAAGAAAGAGAAGAACACTGGAATTTAAAACTCATTCCCGAATTTTAATTCAAAACCCGCAAGACTGCAGCCTTGGCACCCTCCTCCGGACCCCTTCCGGAGTGGTCAGTTCGCTTTCTACACGTGGTGCTGACCCCATCTCAGCGTGAAAATAACAAGCCCTATTCAATAACCGTCTGTATAGATGTACACTCCATACAATGCCCATTTTTCTGATCGAACTTCGACCATGAACTGCTTCAGCAACGAATCGTTACAGCCCCTGCAAAAAAATCGCGCCGCATTTCTCCGAACATTATCTCCAAGCTGTCACCTTGAATGAAATTGATTGTTTTCAGAGTCGACGCCAACATTTGTGCTTATTGAAGCGAAAGCCAGCGATAATGGCAGGAATATTTCTTAAACGCGCATTTTTTGTATGCATCTGTGGAACCGAATTGCTGTAATTTGTGCTAATTTATTGAACAATGTGGCTGATACTGCTCGAGATGGCTTGGAGATCTCGCGCTGGGCGGCTGCTACCGAAAGTGGTTTATTTTTTGACGGATTGAGGTTTGGATGTATATGGAGTGTTTCATCCAAAGTTCAACTTAAAGATATAGCATTATGGCCGAATTTTATCAATGAAAATTTTATCGGAAGTTGACTATCAAAAGAAAGCTTGTTTTTTCAAAATAAAAGGGAAGACAATATTTACTCTGAGTCTATCAGGAATTATATGGGACAGAGCAGACAATTTACAAACAAATATTTTCTGAAACGTTTAAAAAATGAGCAACAATTAACGAGATCTTGGTTATCCTATTCGAAAAGCAAAGGATGTGTTATCTGTTTAGTGTGAAAATTATTCTCCAGAACACAAACATCTTTAATGAGTGGTTATTCAGATTGGGCAAACATAGTTCGCACTTTGGACAATCATGAAGAATCTCAGGATCACAAAAAGGCGCTGTTAACCTGGTTATCCCGCAAAGAAAACAAAAACGTTGTTAACAGGCATCTTCAGGAAAAAATAAAAAATGACTGTGAATATTATTACAATGTCCTGATGCTAGTTGTGGCAGTTATTAAATTTTTAATTGAAAGGCGATTGTCAGAGGACATGATGAAAAATGGGATTCATCACATAATGGAAATTTTATGGGACTTATGGAACTTATTGCGGAATTTGATCCTTTTCTGAAACAACATATAGTGAAATGCCAAACCGAACAACTAGTTGCAAGTTACTTGTCTAAAACGGTTTATGAAGAGATAATAGACATAATGGCAACTCAAGTAAGAAAAAAAATATTAAGGACATGAACGACGCAGATACAAAATATTATTGAATTATTGTGGATTCTACTCCAGATTTGTCACATACTGGCAATTATTTTGAGATATAGGTACTTGCCAAGGAAAAGTTTTTGAAAGATTTTTATCATTTATACCAATTGACAGTCGCACAGGAAAGAATTTATTTAATACAATACATTTATTTTTAGAAGAAAATGGTCTTTCAATGAAAAATTGTCGAGGGCAGTCTTATGACCATGCTGCGAATATGAGTGGAAAATATAATGGACTTCAAGCATGTGTTAAGGAAATTAACAAGTTCGTGGATTATGTACCATGTCTAGCTCACTCTTTAAATTTGTTAGGAGTCGAAGCTGCAAGTATCGTACCCCATGTAATCAGCTACTTTAGGGTTGTACAATAACTATACGTGTTTTTTTCGGCTTCACCTCACCGGTGAAATTTGTTAAATCAACATGCAAAACTGCCACTTTCAGTTAAAGGTTTGAGTCAAACTAAATGGTCTAGTCGATACGACGCTGTTCACGCGTTAAAAACAAGTTATAGCTTAATTGTAACCATATTAGAAACTATTATTAATGATAATTTAGAAAAAAGTGACTGCAAGATGGAAGCGAAAAACATATTAGGTAAGCTATACAAACTCGAAATCGCTATATTGACTGTGGTCTGGGAATAACTTCTTGAAAGAATTAACAAAGTCAGTAAAAAGTTACAAGAACTTGGATTAGATTTGTGCGAAAGCCTTGCACTAATAACATCTTTATCAATGTATATGTATATAATGAATTAGGGAAGAAATTCAAATTCTTAAGGGGGAACGCTAGACGAGAGACAAGTTTGAATCGGGCGCCATTTGTTGCCTTAAACGCAACCAGCAATTCTTCTTTAAATCTACCTGACGCGCTGGGATAGACGACTACCGGACGTGGGTCATAAAAACATACTAAACCGATAATGCAGAATAATGATAATTTATGACAGGCGGCCCACAACATACCTTCAGCACAGAATAATCATTTCTCGTATTCTTTTGACATATTAATTTTAATATTCGAGATAATTATTATATTATTCAAACAAATTTAGACACTTTAGAGCAAACAAGACTTATCAAGCCCGTTTATTAGTTTATTCGCCTAAATGTATTATTATTATTACACCAAAATTGAAAAATCGAAACATTTTAAATGAAAAAAATCGGTAAACCGAAAAATTGAAAAATCTATAAATCGAGAGATTGAACAATCTAAAAATTAAACAATTTAAAAATCGAAGAAATGGAAAACCAAAAAATCTAAACCGAGAACTTGAAAAATCGAATTAATCGAGAAATCAAAACATCAAGGAAACCAAAAAATTAACGGAAAATCTAGAACTTAAAAATTGACAAAATTAAAATACCCATCGAAAAATTGAAATACCGAGAAATCGAAACATCAAAAAATGGAAAAATTGAAGAACCGAAACATTGCAAAATCCCAGAACTGAAATACTGAAAAACTGAAAAATGGAAGGAAAATTGAAAAATCGAAAAAGTGAAAAAATTCAAAACTGAAATCTTGAAAAACTGAAAAATGGAAAGAAAATTGAAGAATCGGAAAAGTGAAAAAATCCAAAACTGAAACATTGAAAAATTCAGAAATCGAAAAATTGAAAAATCACAATTGAAGAAAGAATTGAAAAATCAAGAAATAGAGAAATGGGAAAATCAAAAAATCAGTTAATCGAAAAATTGAAAAATTGAAAAATTTAGAAACGTCAAAAATTAAAAATCGTAAAAATGAAATATCGGAAAATTGACAAATCGAAAAATGAAGAAATTTGAGAAACCGAAAATCTGAAGAATCGAGAAACCGAAGAATCGATAAATTGAAAAATCCCAATAGTAATATGTCGAAAAATTGAGAAACCTAAATCGAGCAAAACTGAAGTATCGTAAAGTTAATAAATTGAAAAACTGAAAATTTTTGAAAAAAAAAATCGTATCAAAAACTAAAAATTCAAAAAATCGAGAAATTGAACAATCAAAAAATCAAAATATTGAAATCCCAGTAAGTTGATAAATAGGAAAATTTAAAAAACAAAAATTTTAAAAATCCAAGAATTGAACAACAAAAAAAATCTAAGCCCGAAAACTCAGAAAATCGAATGATCGAGAACTCAAAACATCAAAGAAAACAAAAAATCTAAAATTTAAAAATTCGACAAATTGAAAAATCATAGAACTGAAAAATCGAAAAGTCGAGATAGTGAGAAATCTAAAAACCTAAAACTTTAAAAACTGAAAAATTAAAATATCGAAAAATTTAAAAACCGAGAAAACACAATATCAAAAATTTGAAAAATTGAAGAAACGAAATATTGCAAATTCCAAAGCTGAAATATTGAAAAACCTAAAAATGGAAGAAAAATTAAAAAATCGAAACAGTGAAAAAATCCCAAACTGAAACATTGAAAAATTGAGAAATGGAGAAATGGGAAAATCCAAAAAATTGGTCTAAAGAATTTAGACACTACTTCCCTCGCTATCGGAAACGTGACGACTGCATGCCTATTATGTTTTTTTTCCACATTAGATTTCAAAGCATTCGGTTTTGTAGTTCCTGATTAAATTAATAAAATAAGTTTGCGCATTCATTAAATTTTTTGAGTCATCCTATATATCCGAATCCAAAAAATATGAATGGGATGATAAATTACAAGAAGAGACTCATCATATTTTGTACATTTTAGATAGGATTTATTCAGCAAAATTTTGAGGTGACGTCATCAATTTTTTAGAGGGGATAATTAATATATTGTGATTAAAACGGTCCTGGTTTAACAACAAAAAAATATTGTTCGTCTATGAAACAAGCTCGTCTTAGACAAAGTATTCGTAAAAAAAATATGTCGTAAAAAAATGTACGTATGCTGGTCCCGACTGCTATTATGGTTTAAATATTTTTTAGAAAATCCTGTCATGGATATAGAAACATTTGTGACAGCCAAAGAGGTTTTTTTGAGAAAATTATCTTTGAATTCAGACCAAGTTGAAATAGACACTAGGCAACAGGCACATTTGTGCAGAAGAAAGAGAAATTAGGGTTACGGCTTCAAATTTTGGACGTATTTACAAACTTAGACCGACTACAGCAATAGCTAAAACTGTGGAGTCTCTGTTGTACAGTACATTTAGAGGTAACAGTCATACATACTATGGACAGCAAAGTCAGGAAAAAGCTGTCAAGTATTTTGAAATAAATAAAAATATAAAAACTGAATGGTGTGGCTTGATTATTTCAAAACAATTTCCTTACTTGGCTGCTAGTCCAGACAGGGTTCTAGAGGATCGGAGTGCATTAGTCGAAATTAAATGCCCTTCAAAATCGCAAGATTTGTCTCGCGAAGAAGCGGTTAGAAAAAAAATAATCAAATTTTGTACATTGACAGACAGAGAATTGAAACTAAAAAAAAATCATGATTACTACTTTCAAGTCCAGGGACAAATGCTTGTTACACCACAAGTTTATATTGTTGTGTGGACACCCAAAGAAATAAATATAGAAAAAATTTATAAAGACGAAGAAATATGTAAAAAGATGGCAGATAAACTTGGCAGATTTTACTCTGGCGCATTATTGCCCGAAATAATTGGTTCAAGAAGAAAGAAGAGCCTGCCTTTGCGAGAGATTTTTTTTAAATAAATAAAATTTGTTTCTATTTTTTTATGTATTTTAATAATTTATTAGGATTACATTTTTCATCACCAAGACTTGCATATTTTTATTATAAATATATTTTGAAAATGATCTCTCGGCAAATGAAAACATATACGAGCACTTTTTTCGAGTAAACAATGAAGGGAGAAGTTACTGGGCGTAGGGCTTTTTTAAAACACCTCCTTTCTGGGATAAGTAGTAGATACACTTAGCTACTTATACGTGTTAAACAAAAGCTGTATTTAATATATTTTTTATTTTTATTAAAAATATGTTTATTAGTTTTATTAATTAACAAAGCAAAATATATATTAACAATAATATTACAATGAATTTTTATTAATCATGTGTATTGAATTCAGGATCCTGAGTGGAGTAAAAATATTATAGTTCCCCAGTTTTAATTCGGTTTCATGATAGTACCTCATTGCGTAAAAGTTAATTTCCTTAACAATAGATTACTACGGCCGGTCCAGGCGGCTTGTTATAAAACTGAGTTCCTTGCCATAAATTAGAAAAATCACCCGAGAACTCTAACAATCAGCTTATGGTAAAGCAGGCGATAAGGGTTTTAGCTGGAAAGTCGCTTCCGTAAATTTTAGTGGCGCTCCTATCGGCAAAGTACTGAACTAACTGCTCAAATTCTGTCGAATTGATACACATTTTTTTTCATTAATTGTTAGTTTTTATTAAAAACTCTGCTAACCAATAGATCATTAATTTTCCTCTGATATTCCTGTTAAAATTATTCGACGTATTTTGCATTAATTTGTGATATATTTTGATTTTAATAAACACATTATTATTTAAACAAATTGTACCACTAACAAACATTTAATGACTCTGCGCCCTGTAAAAAGTGATGTTTTATCCATGTGCGAATTTTCAAGCGATTCTATGATGGTTATGACTCAAAAAACTTGAAAAGAAAACATACAATGGTGCTTTTTTTACGATATTTCTCAGCCATATTTTTTTAGTTGATTGAACTGGTCTCTGCGCTCTATAATATGAAAAAAGCTGCAGTTTGATGTATGATACATCTATATTAATATCATTTTTTCATACAAAAAACCAAAAAAATATTATACCTCGTCTAGCGAGTCCCCTTAACGGACCTTACAAACAAACATGTAGCACATATTGACGAAGACAGAGTTGACAATTTAAGGAATATTTAAAAATTTTTGCTGACTTAGCAGCTCAGAAACGTACTGTAACATGTTCAGATATACTCGACTGCATTTAAAAAAAAACCTCATTGACATTTTCCCGAATCTGTACACAATAGTTAAGATCTTCTTGACACTGCCAGTGACCAGTTGTGAAACTGAAAGAGCTTTTTCTAAATTGAATTTTATTAAAAATAAATATAGATCGACAATGAAAAACGAAAGACGAAGTTCTTTTGTCGATTCTTGCAATTGAGAATGACATCACAAGATCAATTACGTATGACAGCGCCATACGAACGCTGACATCAAGTACAGAAAGAAAATTATTATATAATTTGTTTCTGTTTGTTTATTATATTTTATTTTTGTATTTTTTGTTATTGTTTTTTTATATTAAAGTATTGAAAATGTGTAAATTAAATGCTTCTAACAAACTTCTATTCATAAATAGGGCCCCAATTCAGTGGCGGCTCCGCAGAGGAGGCAGGGGAGGCTGAGCCTCCTCTATTTTTTGGAGCTGAGCTTCCTCTAATTTTTTTCGATGAAAGAATTTATATTTTTGTAGACATTTGTTATTTTTCAGAATATTTTCTTGGATTTCATTTACTTTCATCATATATCAGGTTAAAATGTCGGAAAAATTTATATTTGCGCCCTCACAATTATAATTCACATTCACACCACTCCGCGTTTGGTTTCAGCGGCAGAGGCTTGCTAGCCGCTAGCCTCCGAACCTTCGATGCATCTGAATAATGAGACCGTAACCTTGACGCACCGTCAGTGGGTATTGCATTGGCTAAAACGTTGATCGGACTGCCGCTCCAAGCCGCTAGCCTCCGGCTTCATCTCTTTTCAGATCAAGTCGTACAGATAACTTTATCTCTTTCTTATTAGTTGGAGCAATCGGGTGTAAGTAGGAAAAACATTGAGGTGGTTTCGCGAGCTCCCTGTTCAGTGGTGGTGGTGTTTAGGCTTTACGTAGGTAAGGGTATAAAAGGGAAGACCAACACCATCACTCCCATTAATGGTATTGACAGTTACAATTAGAAACAAAACAGAGCATTTCATGAAAATAATTATAATAAAACTAAATAGTTAACGGCTTCGGTTTTAAGAAACAAATTATACTGCTGGAATTGTGTATTATTTATAAATGATAAACTGATAAATCTTTCGCTTGGAGTAAAACAGGCTATAATAATTTACAAAATTTGTCACGAGCTATAGAAAGGCATGAAAAATCACAGGAACACATATTTTCTTCGATTAAATTAGAAATTCCTGGTAAGCAAAACATTGCCAATAATTTAAATTCGGCTCATAAAAGGGAGAACTATTACGAGAAAGTTGGTGAAAATTGGGCAATTTTGAAAAGACTAATCGATGCAATATAATTTATCTGTCAACGCAAGAGTGTTCTTTTCGTGGGCATGACGAAAAAAATTATTCAGATAATAAAAGACATAAAAAGTAGTGCTTTTCAAATTTGAGCCTCCTCTGAAAAAACTTCACGAGCCGCCACTGCCCCAATTAAATAATAGCATCAAGCCCCCAACAATCTTGATCCGCCTCTGCGAGACGGCATGAATTATTATATCTAAGCATGCTTATTTATTAATGTTTCCACATGCACAAACCCAGTAACCAGAAAAATGCAACAAATTGAGGCAATAATCTAATAATAATTACATAACCTGAATGCAAGCAGAATGACAGCATCTTGACAGATTCCTAATTTTTGACAGCACCATCGAACTTAAAAATCTTATGGTATGTAAAGACAAAACGATTTTGAATTCAAGATCTCGTTCGATGGTCTCGAATGAAAAAATTGAATCAAAAAGACGAATACGAAATTCGAATAATGTAAATCAGCTTTAACCCCATTCCAATAATAACTCTGAATCAGAAACACTTTGTGTTCTAAACTGTAAGCCATGCCACCAAGAATAGAACGTTTGCTCGTTGGTTAGTTGATAGTTGTGAAAACAACTGATTTTTTTAAATTCAGAAAACAGAAAACATGTAAAAGTAAACTAAACAACGAGACACAAACGGAAAATCGGATAAAGCGTCTTAGCGTAGTAAACAACTCTGCTTGTCAAAAATATCAAACCACTGTCAAGTGTCAATTATGGAATTAATCATGCAGGTGCGTTTTTCGCCAGAGATTTCTTAGTACCTAGATACGGTTATGGGCAGCAGAGTGTGGAACAACATGTATGAAAATAGTGTCGACATACTTTCAGTTCTCTGTCTTTCTCTTACTCGTTGTAATGTGCACCACATACTAGTGTTATCTTCGTCTAATTCTAGCGACTGTTAACATTGGTTGATAATTTGGTGCACTGATTTAAAATCAGAGACTTTAAATACATAGACTGGCTGTTAGTAACATTTCTAATGCATTTTGGTGAAGCCACGGCGCATGGTAGTATGGACGCCATTGCTATAACTTTTATGTCAAATTAAGTGAGGTTGTGGTGGTTAGCAGCAGTAGTTTCTAGCACAGAACGGTTCTAGACCTCGAAATAAAAGTGGTTGTGTGTCGGGACTTACGAGATTGTTTGTAAATATGGCCATTAAAATTGATTTGGTAACTAAAATGTTTGCCTTAACTTTGCAAAGTAGGACCATACATTTTTTTTCTACATAATGAACATTTGTTTAGTATGGATTAGTTGGACGTAAATAATTCTTATTTTAATTTATTGCTTAAATTAATTTTGAAAAATTATTTGACTCTCGGAATAGATTATGAGTGCCGCTTAAGTACTGAGCGTGAAAAAGCTATCTCTTTAATAAGACAAAAATTCACGAAATTAATTTTGTTTCAAGGACATTAATATTTTTAAAGGAATTTACATATACATATAGATATTGTTATGCTAAATAAATAATTACAATTTGTTGTCTTTTTTATTTAACATTTTAAATTGCATTTTGTGACCGGAAAATTCAAATTTCGCGCACTTACGGTTATAAGCAATATGGCGGTCGAAAAACTTCACGTTTTTCCTGACACAGCCAGTCTATGTATTAAAGTCTCTGTTTAAAATGGTATAAAAGAGAATCATAACTCGAGTTTTTTAACAAGTGGCAAACGAAAAGTTTCTAAGCAATCTCCAAAATGATTTGTAATGTTAAGATTAAAATATTACACGGACAAGATCGTTGGAATAAATTTGACTGTCGACTTCCCTTTTTTCGTACTTTTTCTTTATCATTCACACCGGCGAAACTCTTGAAAAATGACATAATACAATTTTCTTATAGTCAAAAGTTTTTGTTGCCACGAACGTTTCTAACATAAATAGAGAATCGTATTGTATTTATTTGCATGCACAATGTTGAGAGGTTAAAATGAAAAAGAAAAAAGACGTACAGCTGTGGTATAAATTTATTAACATTATTATTAAATATTGGTGATTTAATGTAATCTTAGTTACTCATTATTAAATAAAATGTATTTTACTAATTTACTTCTTATTTTCGCCTGTTTTGAAGCAAAATTTACCAGTTTTGCTTCGTGTTGCAAGCGGACTTTTAAATTAATAATTTTAAATTTGCGCTATTGCGTTCATCAATTGTATTTTGCGATTATCTAGTAATCCCTGAGAAATGCACTGATTGTTCATGTCGGGATTATTAAAAATCTTTGTAATATTTTTGCGAAACAAAAGAATTATTAGATCTTTCTTTGCATACAACATACACTCTGTAACCCATTTTTAGAAATTCTAGGCAATTTAAATTTATAACCGTGATATAAATCTTATAACCTAAGAAATCTCTTAGAACAAACTAACAAACACACAAACACCGGCGATTGTATGAATTAAGAACCGACTTGCGCTAGCAGAATTTAAGGGTTTACTGCGCAAAATCGTAAATTGCTAGGTTTAAACAAAGACCTACAAAATCATACCCCTGCGTTCCCATGCTGTAAAAGAAGATGGAAAGCAAAACGCATAGTGTACATGTTGGCCAAGAACGTATGTTCGCTTTTGCATAGGATCACCGTATCTAGGTTACTAAGAAATCTCTGTTTTTCGCTACGTTTCCTTCTACCAAAGTCTCAAAGTTTACTTGATGATTTTTTTTTATATGAACACCGTTGCTACAAGCATTATGAAATAAACTGGGAGTAATGTAACTTCTCAATTACCATTAAATTTTTGACGTTATATTGAATCTTTTATTCATTTTCACTTTTGATGTTTACTACACCAAAAAATGATTCTTGTTTAAGTACTACGTTTATGGAAAAGTGACACTGAGAGTTCAATTTCGTGACGTTTATCGGTGCTTTCGCCACAAAATATGAAATATCTGTATCATGTAAATGACAAATATGATTAAAGATTCACCACATAACTGAAAATGGAGATTTAATCAAAACATTTGATCTCGGTGTGGAACAATACAATGTAAGTGTATGTCGTGTATTCAAACGTGGAATGGGAAATGTAATATTAGATAGAAGCCACATACAATCAACGTGATTATTAAAAGTTTCTATAAAAATTTGATACTTGAGTTTCTGTTCATAAATTAAAAAAAACAACTATTGAATTAAGTTAAGATAGGTCTGTCAGTCGGGATGTTGTCTTTGATACAGGGTCATCATCAGACACTATAGTCAACTCACCTATAAAAAACAACCGAAATTTTTCTCGTGCCGCTAATCGCCAAAATGATTTGAACTCTTTTGAAATATCACAAACGTCAAAACAGATGTGTCAAATGTGTCAAAAATGGAAATGCCAGATTTGCGGTTTAATTTCATTTTAAATAGACACGAAAATACGCCAGAGCATTAGGGGTTGCAGTGTTATCGAGCATCTGTGAACTCTATACACTACTGTAATACATTTGAACTTCAAAAATTGTAATTTATCAGAAAAGCGTTTAGGGGCTTTGTCATGAATTACACCTTGGAAAGTCGATTAGAGTTGAACAGAATAAATCATCTGGTTTGTTTCGCAAAGAAACAATCATTTTTCAAATATTGAAATCCAAAAAGTGAGGTTAAATTTGTCGAAACCAATGAACACGGTAATTAATTAAAAAATTACATTTTTGTTGGTACCTACTTTGAAAGTAAAAGTTGTGAAAAATCACATAGTGGACAATGGCAGAGCAAGTCTTATCACAATTAAAGAATAGTACCACTGTTTAAAATGGCAATGAGTAGTTTTTGCATTAAATGATTTTGCTAAAGTTGTGATCCCGCGAAAGTCCAGTTTGTAAATTATAAGGAGTCGTCAAAACATTGTATAGACATGGTTTATAACCGGTGCTTTTCTCTTAAAAAAACACAACTGAAAGCCTTGATCTTCGTCCCTACAATAGGTGAAAACTGCCATGTCCAAGCATTATCTTCAGCTTTGCAGTGTCTAGATATCTGAAACATGCCCGATCTGCGTAACAAGAACGTCAAAGAAATTATACTTAAAACACGCCCACATGGTCATTTTAACATCAAGATTTTTCAAAATTTCTGTAATAAAAAAGATGAAAAAAACAATAAAATTTAAGGAGTATAATGTTAAGAGTTCTGCAGATGATTACGAGACCTCTTGAAATAACAGAATGTTTAATAATGATTTTTAACCTTCCTAATAGTAATGTTACAATTATTACTAAACAGTAAGATGAAGTAAGTTTTAAATTAAGAGAATAGCAGTAGACAATTTGAATTTTTTACCTGTATTCTTTGATAATAGAGTGATAAGTTTACATTCAGTTCCTGAGTACCCCCCAAGGTTACCAGATTTAACCCCCTCTAGTCTACTTCTTGTTCGGTCATCTAAAAAACACTATTTTTAAAACTCCCATGTACACAATAGAACAACTGAAGGACAGAATTACCGAAGAGTGTGCTCGCATTACTGCTGCTACACTACAAAATGTATTTGATATCATGAAAAGACGTGTCAATTTGTGTATAGAGGAGAATGGATACCATTTTCAACAGTTTCTTTAATTTTGTTTTCGCCTTTTAAGTAAACTGATTCACAAATCTGCAGAAGCTTTTTTTTTTTAACTCGTTCTTTTAGTTTTCAACAAGCAAGATCTAACCTCAGTTTGTAAATTGATTTTATATTAGTATGCAACCAACATTACACATGTGTTTGTTTAATTGCATAATCTGAAAAGTATCCGAAACCGAGACGATATACGTCCAATATCGCACAGCATTGTTTGATTTAAATAATTAATGAACACACGGTATAACAGCGCTGTGGATGGATTTGAAAATTACTCAAATGAAAAACACGCCAAATATCCCGAAATAATGTATTTTGAGTTGCATAAACACAATTATTAAATCGGTCGCTGAATTTTGCAAAGAAACACTTTCAAGTCCGTTTTCTAAATTAACTGTAAGGTTCCACTTGATAAATGTAATTGTCTGACTTTTTTTTCGTCCTCGCAGTGTAATGGAAATATAAAAAAAAATTGTGGTTATTTTACGGTCATCCTAAAATTTCTGGCGCGTTTTCTTCGTCAGTGAAACTGATACTGGTTGCTTATTAGCAAAGTTATCGCTTCTGGTACCTCCTGTTGACAGGAGAATTACACACAGCAGGATCAACCTTCAGAGTGCCATTATCCACAACTAACAGCTCGTTGAATCACCGTATCAAGCGCATAATGCGAACAGAAAATCACACAATTTTCATATTTAACGTGTTAATTACAGCGAAGAGAAATTTAAAATTATAGTACAGAATTTGTCTAGAGTAGAGCGCCTTATGTCGTTTTTAAAAATGTGGACACGAAATAGCAGCTTCAATATGAAAATATTTTTTGATAATGCGATTTTTTGTAATATCTCATTTTTGGACGTAAAAAATTCAACATTTACGTTTTTTCGACATTTCATGTCCCCTAGAGTACGAAGAAATAGATCTCCCCTTTCCGTCTGTCTGCCCGTCTGTTTGTCCGATTGTCGTCAAATTTTGTATTTCTATTAGGAATATCCTGTAGATGGTAAAACTCTAACCAACATTTTGCAATTTAATTTGGAATCTTGGAGATCGTTTACAGTTATGATAAGCATGATACATTTTTAATCAAAATATATTTACTTGCCCCCGTGTACTTGTGATTTATCATTCCATTCATAGTTTTAGGATTTGCTTAACAGGTGGTTAAAAAAAAGTAATGAATGAGTCAATTTACTTTATTGATTAAATCAGGAATAGCTCACTCTATTTTCCCTAAAATTTGGAGATACAACACTATTATTATTAGTATTACATTGCACCAACCCAATTTGATAGACACAAAATTTTGTAACGTAAAAACTCGTTTGAAACATAGGCGTAACACTCTTATTTATATTTACTTTAACATTATAGACGTGCATTTGTTTTCTTGCGCTGACTAGGTTCCGTGAATATGGTATAGACAAGTTATAATCAACCAAGTGTGAATTACACCATGAAACATTAAAATAAAATTCAATGTTTTATATAATAAGCGGAAGTTGAAGCAATAAAAAGGTCTCTGGACGACCATCGGTATTGTTTGCAGTTTCTCTGTTGGACTCACGTAAACCGCTTGTTGTCTTAAATTAAGAATGCTTATACATAAATGATTTTCAGTCGCCTCTGCTAATACATGCAGCATACGTGAGTAAACTGGTTCGTTATTTTATTGATTATAGAGAGCGGGTTTATAAGCACAACAAAATTAAGAATAAGCGCTTAAATAAGCACAACATTTTCAATAAAAAAGTTTTATTTTAAGCAAAAAAGCATTAAAAACATAATCATATTACAAATCAAAGAACAGTTCTTAGAACTTTGGATAAAATATTATTACAATAATCCTAGACTTTATATTTTACACACGTATTTCAGTTTTCTTTAAAACAATTTATGATTGTAATATGTTCCAAGTTGTCGACTGTAAAATTTTTTCGCCGATCATTTAAAATGTGTTAAAAATTGGAGAATGTGCGTTCAACATCCACACTCGTTGTTGGCGCAAATTTGAATTTTGCAACTAATGTTGAATCTAACTCCAAATTTTCCACCTTCTGACCTTGTAAAACACGAGCAACGTCGGAAAGAACACCGAAACCTGCATTTTTATTTAACACTTCGTCAAGTTTTTGAGATACTCTAGTACCAATATCACCCAGTGGCGGCTTGTCCATAAAGTCGTTGGGACAATGCCCCCCCAAAAATTTTTACGAATAAAAACATTATTTTTTTATTACATATTACTCCATTTATTATTTGATAATTTATTTTTGATGATTTTTACCCTAAGCGAGGAGTAGATCCACGTCCAAGCGCGATATGTTAACTCCGCAAAAAGACCGAGGTTTCCGTGCAGTCGGATTTCAGATTCGACTCTACAGTCGCTTATGGAGGCTGATAGGATATGTGGAAACTGCATTTACGCAAGACAGAGATAGGCTTTAGCGCGATTCAACATATCAGACAAGGTACAGAATATCCCTGCATACCTACAATGGTGTCGACGGCCCAAGACTGTCGCACGCTTCCGATTTCGTACCAACACCACTAACCGATTAATTATCACAGTGGAACAGTGTTTTTGTCACATATATTTTCTAAATATGGTCGGAAAGGTAATTTTGTGCTGAACAACTCTCAAAAGAGATAATATACCCACGTCGTCAAAAAAAAAAAATCAAATTTTTATTGTCGTCCGGTGAACAATTAGAAAAAATTGGTCTAAAGAGTTTAGACAGTACTTCCCTCGCTGTCGGAAACTTGACGACTGCATTCCTATTGTGTTTTTTTTTCTCATTACATTTTTGTAGTGGGAATTTAAAAAAAAATTGTGATGACGTCATCAACATTTTTGCAAGGACACGTATATCAGTTGGGATAGATGTAGTGTAATACTAAGAATAAAATTATTGTATTCCCAAATTTTCGGGAAAATGAATTGGGTCGTTTTGAATATTGATTTCTTATAATCAATAAAATAACGAAACAATTTACTCATGTATACGGCGCCGGTGTGTAATATCTAGAGAGTGGATTTCTGTCGGGCTAGGCAAGGCCAAACTCGGTACGGCTCGTACGGGATGCACTTCGTTTATTTGAGATTAGAATAACGTTGTTTCGTTGCACTCTGCTGTTAATTCCCGTTCTCATTTACTTAGCCGTTTGATTAATAAATCGTTAATTATATTTATGGAATCCAGCACGTCCCCCCCTATAATCGTGACGTAGCCCGACAGAAATCTAGTCTGTCTAGTAATATGAGGGGCAACTGAAAATCGTTTATGTATAAACATTCTTAATTTAAGACGACAAGCGTAACAGCATACGTGAGACTCAAACAGAGAAACTGTAAACAAAACGACCATCGGTTTTATTGCTTCGACTTCCGCTTATTATATAAAACATTGGGTTTTATTTTAATTCTTGACGGTGAAATTCACAATTGGTTGATTATAAACATGTCTATTCCACATTCGCGGAACCAAGTGAGCGCATAAAATAAATGCAGGTCTGTAATGTTAAAGTCGATGTAAATAAGCGTGCTACCCTTATGTTTCAACCGAGTTTTTCCTTTAACAAATTTTGTGTCTACCAAATTGGGTTGGCTGGGGTGTAATACTAATAATAAGTGTTGCCTTTAATTTAATCAATAAAATAAATTGACTTCATTAATTTTTTTGAACCACCTCTTAAGAAAATCTAAAAAATCACAAGTACAAACTCATCACATTTTTTGCATTTTAGATAGGATTTATTCAGCAAAATTTAAGGGTGACGTCATCAATTTTTTTAGGAGTTCATCCCTCCAAAAGTTTACCATGCTTATAATAACTTTAAAATATTCCCAAGATTTCAAAGCATTCGCTTTTGTAGTTTCTGAGTAAATCAGTAAAATAAATTTACGCATTCATTAATTTTTTTGAGTCACCCTGTATATGCAAATCCAAAAAATATGAATGGAGTGATAGATCACAAGTACGGACTCATCATATTTTGTACATTTTAGATATGATTTATTCCACAAACTTTTGAGCTGACGTCATCAAGTTTTTGGAGGGGATAAGCAAATATTTTTTGACTAAAGATTTATGTTGCTCTTTATAGCCTTAAAACATCTGCAACATTTCAAAGCATTCTGGTTAGCAGATTAAAAATTAAATTTCAAAATGTTGTTTTATAATTTTGATTTTTTTCCAAAAATCTGGACGTTTCGGGTAAAAACTGAATTCGGAGTCGTAAACTACATGTGTAGGACTATGTTATTTTATACAATTTAAGACCCATTTACTATGTACAATTTTGAAGTGACGTCATCGCATTAGTGGTGGGGATGATTAGACAAATTTTGGTTAGCGTTTTACCATCTACATGATATTCTTAATATAAGTACAAAATTTCACAACAATCGGTCGAGTACTTTCGGAGATTATCTGTTTAATAAAAATCCGGGACGGCAGACGGACAGACGGACAGACGGACAGACGGACAGACGGACAGACGGACGGACAGACGGACGGACAGACGGACGGACAGACGGACGGACAGACGGACAGACAGACGGAAATGGGAGACCTATTTCTTCGTCTTCTAGGGGTCATGAAAGATCGAGAAAACGTAAAAGTAGAGAGTCGGCCGACGGACTCGATTACAATACTTCCTTTGCTTACGCTCGGGAAGTAAAAATTAAAATTAAAATATCGAAAAATTTAAAAACCGAGAAAACACAATATCAAAAATTTGAAAAATTGAAGAAACGAAATATTGCAAAATTCCACAGCTGAAATATTGAAAAACCTAAAAATGGAAGGAAAATTAAAGAATCGAAACTGTGAAAATATTCCAAACTGAAACATTGAAAAATTGAGAAATGGAAAAATGGAAAAATCAAAAAAATTGGTCTAAAGAGTTTAGACAGTACTTCCCTCGCTATCGGAAACGTGACGACTGCATGCCTATTATGTTTTTTTTTCACATTAGATTTCAAAGCATTCGGTTTTGTAGTTCCTAATTAAATCAATAAAATAAATTTGCGCATTCATTAAATTTTTTGAAGTCATCCTGTATATGCAAATCCAAAAAATATGAATGGAATGATAAATTACAAGAAGAGACTCATCATATTTTGTAAACTTTAAATAGGATAATACGGCAAACTTTTGAGCTGACGTCATCAATTTTTTAGAGGGGATGAGCAAATATATTTTGACTAAAAATTTATTTTGCTCTTTATAACCTTAAAACATTTGCAAGATTTCAGAGCATTGGGTTCTGTAGTTCCTGCTTAAATCAATAAAATAAATTTACGCATTCATTAATTTTTGGGGTCATCCTGTACATGCAAATCCAAAAAACATGAATGGAATGATAAATCACAAGAAGAGACTCATCATATTTTATACAATTTAGATAGGATTTATTCAGCATAATTTTGAGGTGACGTCATCAATTTTTTAGAGGGGATAAGTAAATATATTGTGATTAAAACGGTCTTGGTTTAATAACAAAAAAATATTTTTTGTCCATAAAACAAGCTCGTCTTAGACAAAGTATTCGTAAAAAAATATGTCGTAAAAAAATTTACGTATGCTGGTCCCGACTGCGATTATGGTTTAAATATTTTTTAGAAAACCCTGTCATGGATATAGAAAATTATCTTTGAATTTAGATCAAATTGAAGTAGACACTAGGCAACAGGCACATTTGGGCAAAAGAAAGAGAAATTAGGCTTACGGCTTCAAATTTTGGACGTATTTACAAACTTGATCAACTACAGCAACAGCTAAAACTGTGGAGTCTCTGTTGTACAGTACATTGAGAGGTAATAATCATACATACTATGGACAACAAAATGAGGGAAAAGCTGTCAAGTGTTTTGAAATAAAAAAATATATTAAAACTGAACGGTGTGGCTTGTTTATTTCAAAACAATTTCCTTACTTGGTTGCTAGTCCAGACAGGGTTCTAGAGGATAGGAGTGCATTAGTCGAAATTAAATGCCCTTCAAAATCGCAAGATTTGTTTCCCGAAGAAGCGGTTAGAAAAAAAATAATCAAATTTTGTACATTGACAGACAGATAATTGAAACTAAAAAAAGAATCATGATTACTACTTTCAAGTCCAGGGACAAATGCTTGTTACGGGTATTTCACAAGTTTATTTTGTTGTGTGGACACCCAAAGGAATAAATATAGAAAAAATTTATAAAGACGAAGAAATATGTAAAAAGATGGCAGATAAACTTGGGAGATTTTACTTTGGCGCATTATTCCCCGAAATAATTGATTCAAGAAGAAAGAGGAACCTGCCTTTGCGAGAGATTTTTTTTAAATAAATAAAATTTGTTTCTATTTTTTTATGTACTTTAATAATTTATTAGGAGTACATTTTTCGTCACCAAGACTTGCATATTTTTATTATAAATATATTTTGAAAATGATCTCTCGGCAAATGAAAACTTTTTTCGAGTAAACAATGAAGGGAGAAATTACTGGGCGTAGGGCTTTTTTAAAACACCTCCTTTCTGGGATAAGTAGTAGATACACTTAGCTACTTATACGTGTTAAACAAAAGCTGTATTTTATATATTTTTTATTATTATTAAAAATATGTTTATTAGTTTTATTAATTAACAAAGCAAAATATATATTAACAATAATATTACAATGAATTTTTATTAATCATGTGTATTAAATTCAGGATCCTGAGTGGAGTAAAAATATTATACTTCCCCAGTTTTAATTCGGTTTTATGATAGGACCTCATTGCGTAAAAGTTAATTTCCTTAACAATAGATTACTACGGCCGGTCCTGGCGGCTTGTTATAAAACTGAGTTCCTTGCCATAAATTAGAAAAATCAGCCGAGAACTCTAACAATCAGCTTATGGTAGAGCAGGCGATAAGGGTTTTACCTGGAAAGTCGCTTCCGTAAATTTTAGTGGCGCTCCTATCGGCAAAGTCCTGAACTAACTGCTCAAATTCTATCGAATTGATACCCATTTTTTTCAATAATTGTTAGTTTTTGTTAAAAACTCTGCTAACCAATAGATCATTAATTTTCCTCTGATATTCCTGTTAAAATTCGACGTATTTTGCATTAATTTGTGGTATATTTTGATTTTAATAAACACATTATTATTTCAACAAATTGTACCACTAACAAACATTTAATGACTCTACACCCTGTAAAAAGTGATGTTTTATCCATGTGCGAATTTTCAAGCGATTCTATGATGGTTATGACTCAAAAAACTTGAAAAGAAAACATACAATGGTGCTTTTTTTACGGTATTTCTCAGCCATATTTTTTTAGTTGATTGAGCTGGTCTTTGCGCTCTAAAATATGAAAAAAGCTGCAGTTTGATGTATGATACACCTATATTAATATCATTTTTTCATACAAAAAACCAAAAAAATATTATACCTCGTCTAGCGAGTCCCCGGACTTACATATTTTGTCATTTATGGGATCCCAGTACTTAGAATTGTGTCCAACCCGATTTCCTTTCATAAGTGTGAGATTCTTTACCTCCCGACAAATAAATTAAAACTTTTCCAAAATTTAAATGCCAAAACTCGACGTAAACCTCTTTTCCGCCGTCGTTTTTTCAATCGGGCGTCATTTCATTACCGAATCCTTCAAACACGATATTCCGCTTAAATTCCCTTCGCGAACAATGTCTGAAGATCGGTGAAGTTGTTCGCGGCGAAATTTTGGCGTAGAGCGCGAAACAAATGGAGAAAAGTACAAGATGGCGTCAATTTGGAACTCTGTAATTAGACGTTTCAGATTTTAATTTAGACATCGGTCTTTGTCTAACTTATTCATAACGAGTGGGAAATTTAAGGCGGGCTCTCGTTCCCGCACTCTGCTAATTGTATATTCGTAATGACGAAAGTTCGTGTAAAATATACACGTACAAAGTTTGATTCATTTGCTACCAACTTTGTAATTTGAATTGTAACAGAGACACCTCGAGTTTATTTCTATAAATGTGCAAATCCTGCATCGCAATTGCTGGAAGGAGTGCAATCTGATCTGCGAATAAAGAGAAGATTGGGGGCCAAATGGGTGGCGAGGAGGGTGCTTTGGGGGATTTTTTGTGCATGTTAAGTGAAGGCGATGAGTTTTGCTGTGTCTGGGTGCATTCGCACTGTAAGTGGAGCTCTAATATTGTATGCATAGCTAATCAGATTAATTCTCGATTCGTCTATTTATATTTCAACCGGAATTTACGTTAGTAAGTGCAGTGGTTATAAATGTTTGTGGGTCAAGTGGGATATGGGAGAGTTGTCGATAGTGATGTGGTCAAAATTTGGCACTTTTTAAAACAATTAATGTTTATTAATTTAATGATTTGTATTACATTATTCCAAGTTTAATATAAATATTCATTTTCAATTCAACCTTGTTTAAAATTAGCCCTATTACAGTGGATTCAAGAACTCGTGTCTGTCCCGAAACTGTTTTTGAATTAAATTAAAAATTAGAATCTAAGAAAATGAAACAGGAAACAATTGGGGGCTTGAAAATTTTAAAAAGTAAATTAAAAATTGAAATCTCGATTAAATGAAATAAGGAAAAATTTAAATAATTACAAATTGAAACATTGAAAACACCACGCTGTAAGTTTCATTTAAATAAATACAAATATCTACTAATTGAAAATTTGAGAAGTATAAAATTGAAATATCGAAAACTTGCAAATCAAAAATCTGGGAGACCGAAAATTTCAAAATCAAAAAATAAAAAATGCCAAAAATTGTAAAATTGAAAAATTAAATATTGAAAACTGGAAAACCTAAAATTCGAAAACTGCAAAGTCGAAAAATTGAAGAAACAAAAATTAACAATTGGAAAATTTGAAAATCAAAATATGTATTAAAAATCGAGAAACTGGAAAATCCAAAAATTGAATAAACCATCGCTAACTGTAAAATCGAAAAAGTTATAAATTTGAGTAACTTAAAAATCGAAAAATTGAAAAATTCAGGAGTTGATTAACAGAAACTTTGTAAAACTTAAAACAAATTCGAAAAATTACAAATGGAAAAATTGAAAAATCTAACGAAATCGGAAAATCGAGAAATTGGAAAATTGAAAAACCGAAGAATTTTTAGAAACTCAAAAATGGGTGCAATTGAAAAATGCTCAGTCAACACAATATGAATAAACGCGGTGAAAGCAATTAAAAATTAATTAGTTAAGAAAAATTTAGATATAAAAATTTAAAAATCCAAAAACTGTAAATTTCGGTTTTAATGAATTTTTTTTTTAATTAAATTAAAAATTTTAATCTAAGAAAATGAAACAGTAAACAACTGGGGACTGGGAAATTTTTAAAACTAAATTAAGAATTGAAATCTTGATTAAATTAAATAAGGAAAAATTAAAATAATTACAAATTGAAAAATTGAAAAGTACAAAATTCTCCACTCTGTAACTTTCATTTAATTAATACAAATATCTACTAATTGAAAATTTGAGAAGTATAAAATTGAAATATCGAAAACTTGCAAATCAAAAATCTGGGAGACCGAAAAATTTCAAAATCAAAAAATACAAAATGCCAAAAATTGTAAAATTGAAAAATTAAAGATTGAAAACTAGAAAACGTAAAATCCGAAAATTGTAAAGTCGAAAAATTGAAGAAACAAAAATTAACAAATGGAAAATTTGAAAATCAAAATACGTATTAAAAATCGAGAAACTGAAAAATCCAAAAACTGAATAAACGATCGCTAACTGTAAAATCGAAAAAGTTATAAATTTGAGTAACTTAAAAATCGAAAAATTGAAAAATTCAGGAGCTGATTAACAGAAACTTTGTAAAACTTAAAACAAATTCGAAAAATTACAAATGGAAAAATTGAAAAATCTAACGAAATCGGAAAATCGAGAAATTGGAAAATTGAAAAACCGAAGAATTTTTAGAAACTCAAAAATGGGTGCAATTGAAAAATGCTCAGTCAACACAATATGAATAAACGCGGTGAAAGCAATTAAAAATTAATTAGTTAAGAAAAATTTAGATATAAAAATTTAAAAATCCAAAAACTGTAAATTTCGGTTTTAATGAATTTTTTTTTTAATTAAATTAAAAATTTTAATCTAAGAAAATGAAACAGTAAACAACTGGGGACTGGGAAATTTTTAAAACTAAATTAAGAATTGAAATCTTGATTAAATTAAATAAGGAAAAATTAAAATAATTACAAATTGAAAAATTGAAAAGTACAAAATTCTCCACTCTGTAACTTTCATTTAATTAATACAAATATCTACTAATTGAAAATTTGAGAAATATAAAATTGAAATATCGAAAACTTGCAAATCAAAAATCTGGGAGACCGAAAAATTTCAAAATCAAAAAATACAAAATGCCAAAAATTGTAAAATTGAAAAATTAAAGATTGAAAACTAGAAAACGTAAAATCCGAAAATTGTAAAGTCGAAAAATTGAAGAAACAAAAATTAACAAATGGAAAATTTGAAAATCAAAATACGTATTAAAAATCGAGAAACTGAAAAATCCAAAAACTGAATAAACGATCGCTAACTGTAAAATCGAAAAAGTTATAAATTTGAGTAACTTAAAAATCGAAAAATTGAAAAATTCAGGAGCTGATTAACAGAAACTTTGTAAAACTTAAAACAAATTCGAAAAATTACAAATGGAAAAATTGAAAAATCTAACGAAATCGGAAAATCGAGAAATTGGAAAATTGAAAAACCGAAGAATTTTTAGAAACTCAAAAATGGGTGCAATTAAAAAATGCTCAGTCAACACAATATGAATAAACGCGGTGAAAGCAATTAAAAATTAATTAGTTAAGAAAAATTTAGATATAAAAATTTAAAAATCCAAAAACTGTAAATTTCGGTTTTAATGAATTTTTTTTTTAATTAAATTAAAAATTTTAATCTAAGAAAATGAAACAGTAAACAACTGGGGACTGGGAAATTTTTAAAACTAAATTAAGAATTGAAATCTTGATTAAATTAAATAAGGAAAAATTAAAATAATTACAAATTGAAAAATTGAAAAGTACAAAATTCTCCACTCTGTAACTTTCATTTAATTAATACAAATATCTACTAATTGAAAATTTGAGAAGTATAAAATTGAAATATCGAAAACTTGCAAATCAAAAATCTGGGAGACCGAGAAATTTCAAAATCAAAAAATAAAAAATGCCAAAAATTGTAAAATTGAAAAATTAAAGATTGAAAACTAGAAAACCCAAAATCCGAAAACTGTAAAGTCGAAAAATTGAAGCAACAAAAATTTGAAAATCAAAATATGTATTAAAAATCGAGAAACTATAAAATCCATAAACTGAATAAACGATCGCTAACTGTAAAATCGAAAGTTATAAATTTGAGTAACTTAAAAATCGAAAAATTGAAAAATTTAGGAGCTGATAAACAAAAACTTTAAAAAAACTTAAAACAAATTCGAAAAATTACAAATGTAAAAATTGAAAAATATATCGAAATCGGAAAATCGCGAAATTGGAAAGTTTAAAACTAAAGAATTTTTAAAAACTCAAAAATGGGTGCTATTTAAAAATGCTCACTCATCACAATACAAATGAACACGGTGAAAGTAATTAAAAATTAATTAGTTAAGAAAAACTTAGATATAAAAATTGAAAAATCCAAAAACTGTAAATTTCGGTTTTAATAAGCTTGTTCTTTTTGAATTAAATTAAAAATTAGAATCTAAGAAAATGAAACAGTAAACAATTGGGGACTTGGAAATTTTAAAAACTAAATTAAAAATTGAAATCTCGATTAAATGAAATAAGGAAAAATTTAAATAATTACAAATTGAAAAATTGAAAACTGCAAAATTCTCCACGCTGTAACTTTGATTTAAATAAATACAAATATCTACTAATTGAACATTTGAGAAGTTTAAAATTGAAATATCGAAAAATTGCAAATCAAAAATCTGGGAGACTGAAAAATTTCAAAATCAAAAAATAAAAAATGCCAAAAATTGTAAAATTGAAAAATTAAAGATTGAAAATTAGAAAACCTAAAATCCGAAAACTGTAAAGTCGAAAAATTGAAGAAACAAAAATTAACAAGTGGAAAATTTGAAAATCAAAATAAGTAGGTATTAAAAATCGAGAAACTGGAAAATCCAAAAACTGAATAAACAATGGCTAATTGTAAAATCGAAAAAGTTATAAATTTAAGTAACTTAAAAATCGAAAAGTTGAAAAATTCAGGAGTTGATTAACAAAAACTTTGAAAAACTTAAAACAAATTCGAAAAATTACAAATGGAAAAATTGAAAAATCTAACGAAATCGGAAAATCGAGTAATTGGAAAATTGAAAAACTAAAGAATTTTTAAAAACTCAAAAATGGGTTCTATTAAAAAATGCTCAGTCAACACAATACAAATAAACGCGGTGAAAGCAATTAAAATTTAATTAGTTAAGAAAAATTTAGATATAAAAATTGAAAAATCCAAAAAATGTGAATTTCGGTTTTAATAAATTTGTTCTTTTTGAATTGAATTAGAAATTAGAATCTAAGAAAATGAAACAGTAAACAATTGGGAGCTTGAAAATTTTAAAAACTAAAGTAAAAATTGAAATCTCGATTAAATGAAATAAGGGAAAATTTAAATAATTACCAATTGAAAAGTGCAATATTATCCACTCAGTAACTTTCATTTAAATAAATACAAATAGTTACTAGTTGAAAATTTGAGAAATATAAAATTGAAATATCGAAAAATTGCAAATCAAAAACATAAAAATAAAAAATACCAAAAATTGTAAAATTGAAAAATTAAAGATTGAAAATTAGAAAACCTAAAATCCGAAAACTGCAAAGTGGAAAAATTGAAGAAACAAACATTAACAAATGGAAAATTTGAAAATCAAAATATGTATTAAAAATCGAGAAACTGGAAAATCCAAAAACTGAATAAACGATCGCTAACTATAAAATCGAAAAATTGTTGTTAAAATTGAAAAATCAAAAACTTGCAAATAGAAACATTATTGTACATCATAAAGTTAAAAAAAATTAAGTATAAAAACCGAAAAACTAAAAATGACAAAATCGTAAAACTGAAAAATTCAAAAGTTCAAAATTCAAAAATTAAATAAAAATTAAGTAATCGATGTAAATTTTCGATATTTAGATATTTGAGCATCTTGTGCTTTGCTTCAACAACTTATCAACTCCTGAGCCGCCCCTGATTATGATACAGTTAAAACGCATTTCAACTTTGTTGCAACTAGAATGTACTGAATTTTAGTTTAAACTAGTTCTAACCAGACAAAACGCGTTTTGTCGAAATAATTCAGTTAAAAGTTAAATTAAAAGGATTTAAAAAATTGTGTGTGTTACATTTAAAACGCGTTTTCTATAGTTAAAACTAGTTGCCACTGAATGCGTTTGTTATAACTAGAATTTTCTGCTATCATCGGTTAAAACTAGTTCTGACCAGATAAAACAGTAGTGCCATGGTGACGATGGGTTTTAATTTAAAGTAACTGAAATAATCAGACAAAGAAACATCAAAAATAGCTTCAATATTAACAGAAAACAAGCATAAAACAAAAAGTAAAACGCGTTGTGTCGGGTTAGAACTAGTTTTAACTAATTTTCATTTTTAAGCGGAAGTGAATTCTAGTTGTACCAAAGGCATTTAGTAAAAGCTAGTTTTAACTAGAAAAAAAGCTTTTTAACTGAAAACTGGTTTTAACTGTCACGATTATAGTCGAATTCTTTCGAAGTATAAATGTTACAGCTAATATCCGAAATCCGTTATAGGTAATAAGTGGAAAGATTAGGAATTTCGCGTAATAATTGAAATTTTCAGTTATTATGCATAATAATCTTCTGTTTAATGTTACAGTATTTTAATTAAGATTAATTTACTCTGCAGAAAATGTTGATCTGTCGGTTTTGACTTTGTGGAGGAAATGTGCGGTGTGTAAATTAGTTTAAGTGGTTTATTTTTGTTAAAAATAATTTGGGGTCGGGCTTAAAGTGAATAGTCCTTGTTATGATGTGCTCATAGCACAACTCTATCTGTTCATTACCGAATTTTTAGGGAAATATTGTCCCAAACTCTTTTTTTTTGTGTATTTTGAGTCTGTTATACACTGCCAAACAAAAAAACCCGGACACTTGAATTTTTTGTGATTAATTCAAATTTGTCGAACTTTTCTAAAAAAACATTCTAAAAACTAGACATATTAATAAGTACGTATATTCATTAGAAGAAAACAACTTTTTTCTAAAACATGTGGAAACATAAAAAAAGCTAAAAAAATTATGTCATTAAATATTAGCGTAAAGTTACAAATATTTAAGTGTCCTAGTTTTTTTGTCTGGCAGTGTAGATTTTTTTTCTATTGTGATTTCAGAACTTTTTACTTTTTAAACCTTATCTACTTATTAAACCTGTGTAACTTCTATTGTATTTTTCTTTGTATACACAAAAATTTCAGGTTTTTTTATTGCAGTGTGTTCGTAAATGAAGATGAGGGGATTCGCTAAATTGTTGCAGAAGAAGAAGCCTAAATGTTAGAATTTTGCATTAATTTTAAATTGGGGGATGTTTTTTTAAAATTTTTTTATCTTTTATGAAGGCTATTTTTATCAGTAATTTTGTCATATTTTTGTTTTATCAATTTTGTTTTACTTTTTTTGTTACATATATTGTAATTATTTTATTTTATTTTTTATGCACTGTTTTCCTTCTTTGTGTATGTCTTTTATTTATTTTAACACCAACCTGCTATACTGTGTCAGGATAAACTCGTTTTGGAATTCAATTTTCCAGAATTTTTCGATTCTAGATTTATCCCATTTTTGTTTCCACATTAATACTTGCTCTGTTGTGCAAATGTTAACACATTTTTCTGTCTTAAAATTCTTATTGCATAAATAAGATAAATAAGATATTAATAATAAAAGATAATTCTTTTTTTTTTAGTTAATAAGTTAATAAAGGAATTTTATTGTATGTTTTTCCTCTCTCTCAATATTATTCCCTCGCCCCTGAAGTACCTAGCTTTTCCTAGTTCAATCCCATTCTTGTCGACATTTTTTTCTATCACACTGAATTTGTTTGAATATTTGTCTTCAGGTGTCAAATGGTAGCCACATCGGACAATTTCTTTAAAATTAATACTTTTAATTTAGTTCGATTATTAAGTATAAAGTTAAATAAAAGAAATTTTATTTTAATTAAAAAATTTTTCTTAAGGAAAACAAGAGAAGTAACAAAATAAAACAAAAATTCGTTCATTTCCCCCAGTCCCCCTTTTTACCTGTCCCCAAATAAGCCCGCATTACCAGTTTTCTTCGAGAAAAACCCTAACCCTATTCATCCCTTAGCAACCCTTCTCGGCAACCGCATCCGCATGAATGATGAATTAAAACCCACCTCATTCAATTTACTTTATCCCTTCAAAGACCCCTACTTTATCCCCTTTCCGAGCGCCGATTCCTCCGCAGATGGCGCCCCCAACCCCACCTCCCCTACTTCGACTACTGCCCCACAGATGGCGCGACTCCCCCCTCGAAGATTTTATATATACATTTTTAATTTTAATACGAAATCGCTCGAGCGCATGAAAAATAGACCCGCGAATGGTGCACAAAGCGTCAGGGTTGTTTAAAAAAAACAACAAGAAAAAGCTGCGCTGAAATATGCTGGTAGCGTTTTAATTTGTAAAGTTCTCGTTTTATGGAAACTGTGTAGGGAAATGTAATAAGCAAACTTTCAACTAAAACAATTTTAACTATAGTTTTTATTGTATTGTACTCGGGAGTATTTTATTAAACAAGTACTTTAGATTACAGACAAGTTTGCATTGTGTCTGTGTTAATACGTGGTAATGTGATGAGAAGAAAAAGAGGGGTGGTTTAGTGTCAGGCTGAAGTAGTTGGAGATGCAACTGGGATGTCTGCGAAGTCAAAAACGAAAATGACAGGTCGGACGCTGCATAGATAATCATGACGTTTGGTCGATTGTAGCTGTATTATTTCAATTAATCGCACGTCACGGTGTTAAAAATTTTGTCAGTTGTTGAGACACCCTGTATATATTTATTCAAGATTTCCACAATTAATGCTACAATTACAGCACAAAAAATGCTACTATCGAATAAACAAAAAAATATTTGTTTATGTTAGAAAATTTTGGATTCAAGGGTTCGTTCAAATTGAAAATTAGACGTTTGCTTTTATTTTTGGTTATTTTGGTTGACCATTACGACGACCCCTGGCGTACTTGTCCTGCTTAATGTGTCATCCAGCACATCGATATCACTATAATTCACAAATTTATCAGCATGGTTTAATTTCGTGTTAAGTACACTGGAAAATTGCCATTCCCGTAATGAACTATTGATCTGAGGTGGATATTAGTTTTCAATGTTTATTGAAACTGCGTCAGTTTGTGGGATATGTGTTAATTTGGTTGTATACTTTTGGTGGTGGAAATGTTCTCCGGAGAAAAAATTGAATGAATTTTCGAAAATTATATTAATTTAGAAGTTGCAATGTAGAAATTAAGTTCCTTAAAATATTTTTTAATATTGATTTTTGATTGATAATTTTAATCTGCAAGCGTCCCAAATAAAATTTTGCTGCACAGTAAGTATCTTTAAGAACGGATAGAGATATTGAAATTTTGTTAACGGCATTGTCTTTAGCATAAAGGGAGAAACTTAATTTAATATCCGTATCTTTCGTTTGTCGTATGTGCCGCTTTTTATTAGACAAATAATCTCCGAAACTATGGACCGATTGTTGTCAAATTTTAGATGTATTTTAAGGATGTTGTGTCAGTGGTAAAAGCTAACCAAAATGTGTCCCTGTGAACAATTTCATGACGTCACCTCAAAATTTATTTTACATAGTAAATATTATTTAAATTTAAAAAATAACATACTTGTGGTTTATGAATCTGTTTTGGTATTTTACCCAGCATCCAAATTTTCGAAAACAAAATCCAACTTGCAAAGTAGCATTCTAATGTAATATAGGAGGAATGCAGTAAAGCAGTAACTGTAACTCGAAGAACGTTTTTTTTTTATACTGTGACTAGATTATCCATATTTTCGTAAAATCATTGAACAGTACTTTAAGGGCGAAGAAAGTTATGTCTAGATAATCTTGGACCAATTTTATTACCAATTTCGTTTATATAAAAATCAGATTACTTGGTATAGTTTCTCCAGTTATAATTTTAAATATCTAAATCTTCTTTGAACTCTAAACTAAATTAAAAAAAAAAAAATTTGAATACGAAAAAATTTACTTCGCTTTTCCGTCTATCTGCCTGTCTGTCTGTCTGTCTATCTGCCTGTCTGTCTGTCTGTCTATCTGTCTATCTGTCTGTTTATTGGCGCTTTTATTACACAAGCATATGCCTTTAGGAGTACAGTGTAAAACGCTGAAAAATATCAAGTTTTACAACTTATCCTAGAAAATACAAGACCACTTTAAGGCTATCGGGGAAGCCGTAAATCAACACATACTGTTGATTTCTTTCAAAAACTTGATGAGATCATTTCAAAATTTTACGAAACAAATCCCATTTTAAATGTGTAGAATAGCATGATACCACAAAATGTTCCCGAGCTGAGTTTACAAGACGAATTTTTGTTTGTTTGTTTTTTACAGAAAAATGTCAAAGGAACAACAATTTGTGATTGACTTAAAAAAAATTCACATGCAAACACTTTTACATTTACAGATTTTTTTAAATAAATCAATTGTAACCAGATTGTTGAATTAATTAAATAAATTCAATTTTGGTTGGTCTTTATACAGTAGTTTTGATTGCAGAATTAGTTATATTAGGAAAGTGTTTTTTTATTTTGTTGACATTTTAATAAAAAAAAAATAGGAATTGGTTAAATTAAAAAAAGAACATATCTAATTTTTTCCAAGATCACCGATTCGATTGATGTCAAATTTTGTCCAATCATCCCAACCAACAAATGTGATGACGTTATATTACTTGGCAAATGTCACTGAAATTTTACAAAATAATTTAGTCATGTATTTGTGGTTTATGAATTGAGTTTTTTAAGCTTCCAGATTTTTCCCAAAACTCCAAATAAGAGAAAGCTTGAATAGTGTAATAACGAACGGGTCGAACTAATAATGTGAAATAGGCAGAGATCGCCGGTTCGGTCTCCTCTTGACCACTTTTTTTTCTAACAAATTTTATCATTTTTACAAGTTGCGGGATTTACTGGACTGTATTTCAGAGACGCAGGAAACTCTGTCTAAATAACGTTAAAGTAATTTTTTATTATTAGTTTTGTTTACGTCAATCACTATATCACTTGGTATATTTTACTCACAGGTAAGTAGATTATAGGCTATCTCGGATTTAATTTAATTTACTAATTCAATTTTCTTGTTAACAATATTTCAGAAAGTAGTGAAACAAATAATATCAGATTTAAGTAGGTATGTCCTTCAGGCTCCAAATCTGTAGAGTTTAACCCAGAAAATTAGTACCTTTGGAATATTGAAAATTACAAAATTAAATTCATACATTAAATTAAATCTGATATAACCTGATATCTATCTGAGAGTATTAAATTAAAAAAAAAACTGATGATATTAATTTTGAATAATGCGAAAATGGTGATTTCGCATTTCTGTCTGTCTGTCTGTCTGTCGTTTATTAGTGATTTTATTACACAAGTACGTGCACTCTAGGATTGTCGCTTAAAAAATAGAAAAATGCTATTTTACTTGTACGAGTAGGTTGTAGTTTAATCGTCTGCTCCTATTTTTCTTTTAATATAGATATAAATTTTATCATAAGAAACAAATTAAATTTGTAGAATCGGATTAATAAATTATAATTTATTGAAGAAATCGGAGTTTTTTAGTTGATTGTGTTTCAGAACCAAGCTAAAAAATGTCGTCCAGACAGCCATGGAACTAATTAAAAATGAATTGTGTAACTTTGTACTGTCATAGCTTTTTGAGGTTATGAGAAATTATAAGACCAGTCGCCGTTTCTTTGCTTGACTTCATCTCGGTAATAATTTAAGATAATGAAAATTTTGTTTGTCGTGAAATTTTATATCTGTTTTAGAAATATCGTGTAGATGGTAAAACGCTAACCAAAATTTGTCTAATCATCCCGACCGAAAATGAGATGACGTCATCTTCAATATTTACAAATGTACTTATATATGGATTTTGTTTAAATTTTATAGAATAAGATACTTCAAAACTTGTGATTTACGAATTCGTGTTGAGTTTTTACCCTAGATATCCAGATTTAAAAAAAAATCAAAATTGCTTAAAAACAATTTCCAAAAAAATAATTACGTCGTGTCACAATTTTCTCGATTAAATTCTGTCTAAAAGATATAAAATGTTACGAATACTTGTGGTTTATGAATGCATTTATATTTTTTAGAATTACTGATACGGGGTGACTCGAAAAAATTAATGAATAAAGCAATCAATTTTACTGATCATATCAAGAACGGTTTATCCCATTTTCTCGAAAATTTTAGTGTATAGTAGTGTTATTACTGCTATTAGACTGTACCTATTCAAATTGGCATATCTATGTGTCTTTGACGACGTTATCACAAAATTTTGTTATGGAAAACCTCACCTGAAAGGAATTATAAAAAAAATGAATTTCGCAAACTTAAATTTTATATTTTTTCGAAGAATCTGTATTCGTTCAAATTAATAATTTTAGGCTAATTTTTTTATTGCACTGATAATTCAAACGTCAAACTTCAGTGGAAAATAAAAGTATTGCCATCACATTTTATTAATTCCATGGCTGACTAGACGACGTTTTTTTTTTATTTTAATTGGTTTTGCTTAGGTATACATTTCGGAAATTATTAAATTTAAAGCGTTTTTAGGGCGTTAAAAAGAACCAAAATTTATCAATCAGCAAATATAAATAAATAATAAAATAATCCCAGTCTCTTAATTGACATTTGAGATAAAACTATTTATTTTGTACTTCCAAAACTTGGTTGTTGGTTGTTCCCACTATTTTTTAATTCCGAAGACAATAATGATAATGAATATATTGTTTCATTTATTATCTTTATGAACATTAAATCTACATCATTTATGGATATGTCTAGATATTTCTAACATCTCTATTTCTGCATAAACTTTCATTTTTTCTGTCGTTGCTTATTTCTGTTTATTTATGTTTTTCAGCAAAAACTTTTAACCCACATCTGGAGTTTTCTGATTCTCTTCCTGACTCAGTCCGCGAGCTTCATCGCTTTTGAGTACATATATTTAACACGCGGACGATAGTCTTTTACTTCACAAACTCCTAAAAAACCTAAAAAAATTTAATGTGCCATAATATAACAATTATTTTCTCTTGAAAACAAATAAAATCTAAATAGATGTTAATTAATTAATTAATTAACTAATTACTTCATTAATTATTATTTAATATAATGTTTTGAAAATAATCTTTACTTTTAGCTTAAACAATCATTTAACTGCATTAGTATATTTATATATATATTACTCGAAATTATTAGAACTGATTAGTAAGTAAACAGGAATTAATTGTAATCATGGGCAATTAATTGAAATTAAACAATGTTAACTTTAACTAATTTACTGAAAAGTGTTAATTGGGGAAAAATCTACCTTATTCTGGTTAATTCTAATTAACTGAGTTTAAGAGGTTACATTCAAAGCACTTACTAAGTATCAGTTAATTGCAGTTAACTAATTAAGTACTATTAACCTTACGTATATTATAGCAAAAAATCAACAAACTGATTTAGTCAAGGACTCACCAGCTTCATCTTTTTAAGTATAAACTATGTGTAATTAATTGCATTTAAAGAAATTACATTATAGATTCACTAATTATCAGTTGAATGTAGATAATTAGTAATTATTATTATTCATCAAATTAAGTATTAATAAAATGCGATTAACCACCACATTTGTTAATACTTAAATAAATGGTAATTAATCGCAATCATGTCCAATTAATTGAACTTGCATAATGCAAATTTAATTAACTCGTTGAATGGTGTTAATCAGTGTTAATTGTACCTTACTACGGTTAATTCTAATTAACTGCGCTTAATCAGTGATACTTACTTCACTTACCAGAGGCTGCAGTTAACCAATTATTAACCATACTTATTTCGAATATCTGTAATAACCAAAAAAACTGGGGACGCAAACAAAATAGTTAATAAGCAAAGTTAGGTGTAATTAATTACAATTAGGTTACAGTTGAGTGAAGTTAATTACTAATTACTAGTCAGCTTTTCATTAGATTTTTAAATACTTCTTCTAAATTTTTGCTAAACTTACCCCTTTAATTAAATACAAAAAATTAAACATAAAAATAACGAGCATTGTTATGTTATGGGTGTTATACTGGGTGTCTGGAAAATAGCGAATTAACTCTCCGCTACGCTCTTAACAATCAATTGGTGAGTTTGGGAAAAATTGTAAAAAAAAATCCTTCTCATGTTTTGGTGGAGTTATAAAGATTTTAAAATTGGTTCCTTTGCTACATATATAACAACTAAACAACACATTCATTATCACAATAACTAGTAATAAAACTTTTAGTTAATATTTCTCTCGCCCATGACCATGTGTAATTACCATTTCAGTTAGAATGTACAAAGATATATATGGTCGTGTTGTTTTTGTAATAATTTGATAAAATATCATTTGACAACAATGTTTGCCTGATATAAAGGAAAGGTACATATCAGGAAAAATCGAGTAAGCTGTTAAAAATTTTTGACCGATCAAAAATTGTCAAAGTTTTCAAAACCCTAGTTTTAAAATATTTATTCGCAATTAATTTTAGATCCCTGGTGTTTTATTTTCGAATAAATTTAAAGGAATCTGGCTGGATGAACTTCAAAAACTCTTTTGAGCTTTTAGTGCTTTATTTTTTATAAAGTGGAAAAAGTCTTGAGTATCGCAGTGTTTTTTTTTAATTTGGTATACTCTTGGGTATTGATGGTGTATTATTTTGGAAGTCTATGGAGATTTTTTTTGTAAATTATTTAAAACAATTTTGGGGGACTTTGGAGATCTATTTTTGGAAAATTCTGACCTGATCAGTTTTTGAGTGAATTTTGGGACCCCCTTTTTTTTGAAAAATTTAAAACAATCTTGAGGTTCTAGATATTCCTGTTTAAAAAAAATTTGAAAGTTCTTTGGAGCCTGTAGTGTCTTTTCTTATAATAATTGCTAAAATAAGTTCTACCTTAGCAGGTACTAGCCCCAGCCATTTGACCTCTCTTTCCCTAGAGTTTATGTCATTTGCCAAAATCGATCTTATTTTAGCAGGTACTAGCCCCGCCCCCTCACCCTTTCTTTTCTTAAAAGATATCTCATTTACCAAAATCAGCCTTATCTTAGCAGGTGCTAGCCCCGCCCACCCACCCTTTCTTTTCTTAGAGGGTATATCATTTGCCAAAATCAGTTTTATCTTAGAGGGTAAGTCATTTGCCAAAATCGGTCTTATTTTAACAGCTACTGACATTGCCAAAAAAAATTACTTCAAATTTGTTAAAGATATGACGTAATCAATGATTTTTTAAATATGAAGGTACGATTTTGAATGCATTATTTGGGAAAACTTATTTTTCTGCATATGAAAATGTAGTTTGATGTAGGGGTTGCATAACAAAAAAATTGAGAAAAGTAATAACAAACAAAATAAATTTGATAAATATTCAGTAAACACAACAATACGTTAGAGTAAAAATTTATACCTATAGAAATTGTTCAAACTGTTCCCCATTCTCTATCTGACACAAACTCCGACGATGATAAAACTGATTGACAGCATTTTCAATATTCTGGGGATTTACACGAGTCATTTCATGACGAATTCGTGCTTTCATGTCGTCTAAATTATCGGGTCTCTTCATGTAAACACGACTTTTTAAATCTCCCCACAAAAAAAATTGAAGGGGTGTCAGATCGGGAGACCTAGGTGGTCATTCTAGTGGTGCACGCCTTGCAATCCACCTTCCACTCAATTGATTACCAGAAAAAAAAACCCTTAGATTTACGCCATAATGTGGTTTGTGCTTCATCCTGTTGGAACCAAATCCTGCGATCGAAATTTTGTATATTATCTAGGTCAGGAAACGTAGTAGTTAGATCCGCAAGCACTGCGGTTCTAAGATGATCTAAATATCGATCTTTTTCTCATTTTTTTTTTGTTAGGGTAAATGTGTACAAGAGTGCGCATATGTATAAGAGTACGCACTGATGATTTCTGCTTATTAGTGCCATCTGGGTAAGATGAAGTTATACCATTCACAATCGAATCCTAAACTTGAGATAAAGGTGTAACAGTGACCTGTATATAGTTTATAGTTTAATCGTACTGACGATTTTATGTTTACGCGTTGTGTGGATGTAATTTTTACCGCTCACAGTTTTAGTTTTTTGTAAGGTACGTACCAGTTCTTTTATTTTACAGTAATAATGTTCATTAGCTGCAACTTTTAAGGTGTCGTTATACACTAGCAGTTTTATACTTTCTATACATCAAAAGCTTTTAACTTTGAAAACATTAGGTTATGTACAAATGTACAAGAGTGCGCAATACTTGCGATACGTAGTCTTATAGATACATATGATACTATAATGAATTATTTAAGTCTACTACTTTGTACTGCTTCTCAAGTTGTGTGGTGGTGGTGGTTATGGTGATGTTTGTTTTTTAATTTTTACTTCCTGAGCGTAAGCGAATGAAGTATTGTAATCGAGTCCGTCGACCGACTCTCTACTTTTACGTTTTCTCGAATTTCAAGACCCCTAGAGTATACGAAGAAATATGGATCCCGTTGTATGTGTAGTCTGTATTTACTTGTCCCTATTTATTTTCACCTTAGAAATAAAGATTTTTTTCATAAAATGTAATGCGCACTCATAAGCGTTCAAATGCGCACTCTTGTGCAGTGGACTGTCTAAGAGTGCGAATTTACACATCTTGACAAAAATTGAAATTACTCTTAAAATATAGTGGTCTTGGGACGTACAATTAAATATATCTGAACTCTAAACATGTATATGACGAACCCATATCATAAAATTTGTCTATCCAAAAAAATTAAAAAGTTATTGACAGTTTTACACTAAGTGCGTACTCTTGTACACATTTACCCTATGCATCAAGCTACGTTTTCATATGTAGAAAAATAAGCTTTATCAAATAATCCGATCAAAATTATAGCGTCTCATTTAAAAAAATCATTGTTGGCGTCATAACTTTTACAAATTTGGCGTAATTTTTTTTGACACATGTCGAAAGAATGAGAGTAAAATGAAATGCTTGACACGTTTTTGCATTTTTTCGAAAAACAAATGCTTCGCTTTTTATGGATTTTGTGCATAACTTTATCGTAACCCTGTATTTATTCGATTTTAAACTCATACTATGTGTCAATTTTAATTAAAAATAACTTTACAAATGTATTTGTAGAAAAGAAATTCCCTCGTCTCCGCCTCGTAACAAACTTCATCCCCCGTTTTCTCGCTGAAGCACTTCTGCATCTTTCTAATAACCGTCAGCAATTAATCAGTGCGAAAAAAGCTCCATTACTTCCAACCACGTTACTTATGCAACAAACTTCTCCAGCCATGACGCAATAGTTTTGATGTCGCAATGAGCGATGGCGCAATATTTTAAATTACCGAGTAAAAGAGAAACAAATGGAAACGTATAGTGCAACATTAAATAGAAAATTATTAATGGTGCCATATTTCTAAGCTGTAGAAATTCTCTCTCATCTCCCCGCGTGAACCCCCCGTCTCCTCCGGGAAACAAACCTTTATAGATTTCCTCCACGTCGAGTAGATCTCTTCAGTTCGAGGAAAGGCCCACCGAAAAACAATAACACCGTGTACGTTTTAAGGGCTGCGGAGCGCAGTCTAAACGAACGAAGATGATAAATTCAAGTCCATATTTTGGATGGTGGTGTTCAGCAAAATGGGTTCGGTAAGGGAGTGGGAGGAGGTTCTCGTACGAGTAACAATGGTGTCTATTTGTTTGATAAATTGCTCCGTTTCACTTATTACTTTGCTTACGATCCTTATGATGAAAAGTTCTTTGTGAATGAAACGAATACGAAATTTATAAACTGTGACGTTTTAATTTATTATGCTGAGAGCACGTGAGATATAATATGGATCGAGCATTGAGAGGAATTTCTTTGGGCAATTTGTCGACGTGACGGGAGATTTCTGAGAGCTTCGTCGAACGAGCTTTTTTTGTTTCTTTGACGCGTTCGCGAACGAAGAAAGGCACGATTTCAACAGAAACCTGAACGACGTCCGAGAAAAAGCTCATTAGAATTACTTTAGTGGGCAGAAATTAAAGCAACAAAATAATAAGTTAGACAAATAGCAATCCAAAAACGAGCTTAAAACTGCCAGAATTTTAATCAAACGGGGTTTAACTTCCAAGTTAATGAATTCCTCCCACACTTATTAAACATAAAGCCTTGTTTATGTTTTTCAAGAATACAAAAAGCCCCGGCGTAAATTACGTTAGGCTTTGACCATCATCAATTAATTTTTTCTTCGCCGCGATCAGCTTCAGCGTGTAACCAAATTCTCCACGGTCACTTATTCGAGATTCTTCAGGCGAAACCAACCGCTCGACCACAAGACCCAAAAAAATTCCCATTAATCATATCATCGACGGTCCCCCCAGATGTCGTTCCCCTTGCAATGAACCCGAAGGGGTTTTAAATTGATAGTGGTGTGTTTTCCTGTGAAGAAACTTCGGTAATACGAGTACATACATAAAAAAATCTTTACTTTTAAAGGTGCCCAGTAGCAGACCGAAAAATGAGCTAAATAGAATTTCATTTTACGGGCGTAATTTCAACTTTGAAAAAAAGATCGACATTTCAATTGATAGATATGTCTAAATCTCTGGGGAAGACACAATATTTTTAAAAATAAGTGATTGTTTAGTGTTTAATTAATCGTTCATTCTTCGAAGGAAATTGCATTTTTAGACGAGGAGAGAGCATTTTTCGCTTCAATTTTTATATCAGTGCAAAGACAACATTGAGCTCTATGGGGAAGACCCGGTCATTTTTGTTTAAAATTTATATTTATCAAAATATTTGCTTTTTAAAAAAATACTGACTAATGAAAATAAAGTGAAACAAGGCAACCCTATTTACAAAGTTTTCCGTTTCAATAAATGGCTGAGTTTTACACAACAGGGAGCCTTGCCGACCGACCCTTTCAGGTAATCAGTCCAGGTACTTAGGTCATAAAACTCATAAATACTCTTAGCTGACCAACATTGTTGAAACTCTTTTACAAGTCGACTTCTTTCATTGCTGACATAATTTGATTTAAAAGTATGCAAATTTTTATAATTTTATACATTCTACTAAAATATTTTCTTTCAAAAAATTATTCAAATATTTTTTATTAATCTGTCATTTTATATATTAATCAATACACAAAACTGACGAGATTTAGATTCTCATCACTTCACTAACCACTTATTCACCTGAACAATCATATTTATTTAAATTTAATTTTTTGATACTCTTTTCCGTACCACCTATGAGGTAGGGTATTATAGGCACGTTTTTACGTGATATCTCCAGTAAACTTATTCCAATATTACTATTTATTCCTGTGTGTGTTTATATTAGAAGCGCAATAGATTTATATGAACTACACATGACGCGAATGCAAATAAAAAATTTTAATTGTACAATTTTTTTTTACAATTTGTCTAATGGGTTGACTTGTTTAATAACGAGAATCTACTCTCTCCGGAAGTAAGGCATATAAATAAAAATTTTCAAGGGCTCTATCATATTATTTTCCCAAAATTTATCATCTCGTTGAATTAAGCATTATTTAAATTGAACATTTTATATATTTCTACGATAGCGTTTTTGTTTATTAAGCCTTCTGGCGATGCCGCTAAAAATGTACAAACCGCATTGTCTTATTGTCAGTTTGGTGTTACTGCTAAATGCTTTAGTTGCCCTTGCTTCATTTTCTATGCAAAGATTTTGGGAGAGTACATGCTGAACAAGATTTGCAGGGATGTAAAGTGTTTTTCACAGTACAGTAGGATTAGCCGTGTTACTTGTTCTCCCATTTTGCAAATTTTACCAAAATAACGTTCGGTTAGTCTAAAGGATTTTTCTGCTCACCATTCTGGATTGTTGCCTTCGCCAATTGTGTTTTGTTTGATTAAAAAGACATCAACATTTGAAAGTTTTTTGAGAAATACTTTTTGCGCTGTGACATATCAGGTATTTCAACTGCCTCGTTAGATATATCGTCGCCCGAGAACTTGTATGATCCACAGACCGGAGCGCGCTCAGGCCAATGTCGACTTTATAAGCCTCCAGAAATTCTGCGGGAAATAGTTATTATTTAGATGCTTTTGTTTACACACATCTCACCTGTTTCACTCGATTTTGACACGCAATTATTTTTTTGTTTAACTAAGAATTAATACTTTCATTGCGTTTGATACTAACGTCCTAAATTAGCAATATCAGTGGAACAGTAATCATGCAATAGATTTTTTTGGGAAAGTACAGTTATTTTTATGTTTTAGCAGCAATGTGTTCTATTTTCTATTAATTTTTACACAGTTTTAGTCACAATTTTGGTAGTTATTTTTTACTTTTATTTTTAGCAATAATAAATAGTCCAAACATGAAAAAATAACAATTGGAAAATCTAAAATTTAGAAATCGAGAAATTGAACAATCGTATAATTGAAAAATCGAAACATCGAAAAACTGGAAAATCGAAAAATTAAAAAAAAATGGAAAATCAGAAATTTAATGAATTCCGAAAATTGAAAAACTGAAATATGCACAGAAGAACTGAAAACTCGAGAAATCGAAAATTCTAGAAGTTTAAAAATTGAAAAATTAAAATATGGAAAAGTTGAAAAATTGCGAAATCGTATCATTGAAACATCGGACAATTGAGAAATCGAAAAATAAAAAAATGGATAAATCGAAATTTGAAGAATGGAAAAATTGAAAATGTCAAAAATTAAAATGCTGAAAAATTGAAACATCAAAAGTTGAAAAATCGAAAAACAGAAAAGCCGAAAAATCTCAATAATGTATTTATAAACCACAAGTTCAGGATTAAGCTACTAAAAAATTGATAACGTCAAAATATGATGAGTTTTTACTTGTAATTTATCAATGCATTCATATTTTTTAGATTTGCTTACATACCTATCAAAAAAATTAACGAATGAGTCAATTTATTCTTTTGATTAAATCAGGAACGACTCACTCTATTTTCACAGAAATTTTGGGAATACTGTTATTTTTAGTCTAATCCACATTAATATAAACTTAAAACATTTTCAAAAATTCAGAAGATTTGCTTTAGTAGTCAGACATGTATGTGGAAAAGTACTAATATGTACTAGATTATTAATATGAAGGCAATGAAGGAAAACATGTAAATTAAAGAATAGCATAAAAAAAACCAAGAACATGAATTTCATCATTTGAATAGACACAAACATGATATTAATTTTTATACATTTCATTCCCAAGTTTTGTTCTGTGTCATTTTCAAATTATCAGTTTTCGTCAGTTTGTTCCTTTGCTTACTGGATCAGGTTGATCTGTTAATAGAAAAATGCTGCTCTCGATCTACAATCTACTCGTAATAAATTTGTTAAATAAAGATTGATTGTTAAAAAAATGACTCTGCTGTTTGGTTTCAAATATGATCTCAAAAAGTTCTCGTTTCATATTTAAAATTTTCTCTAATCAAACCAGGAAATGTTGATTCTTGAACACTTTTTTCTGTCTAAGAGTTTAGGGATTATGGGAACCCGCAGTCAAGAGGTGGAGGAGTCTAATACCCCTCGCTGCTCTTATAGCAAATAATTTATTACGAAATGTTCTGATAAGTTGCATAGATACAAAGAAGAAAAATAAAACAATTTCAGCCAACAAGAAAGTAGTATGGAAAATGTTATTTCTGGACCAGTGTGGCTGCCATCAGAAACAACAGAGCAGAATCCTAAAAATTTAGTTGTTTTCCCGAAAATAAAAGCCAAAAAACTAAAAATTCGTCAAAAAGCATTAATTTTTGTGCACTCCAAAAATACCCATACAACTGTAGATCACCAAAAATTGGGCACACGAAAAAATCGTTGAAAATCACCCAAAATCAGGCAAATTGACCTTAAAAGCATTCCAAAATACGTTGTTTTCAAACACCCCGAAATGGATATTCATTTCTAGATCCAGCCAATTGGCACATGCACAAATCATTGAAAAAGAGCCAGAAATCTTATTCAAATTTCTCAACCAACTGAGCTATTTCTCTTGTCATTTACAATTTTTAATCGGTTATAATAATACATCAAACTACACAATTTTACAATATTTGAATAATAAAATCAGAAAAAAAGTTTCGGATTTGCTAGGATTCGAACATGAGACCCCGTGGATTGACGCGAGTAATTTATCAACACCTACGATAAATTTTATGAAGACGTTTTCGTAGTCAACATACTTATGTTGTCTATGGTAATTTAAAAAAAACTGTTATTGAATAAAAAAAATTAAATTAATTATATAATTAAATCGTGATTTTTACTTTTGGATTATTTTGAATTTCGCTAAAATATGTTCAGTTTTTATGGTTGAATTCATTCAATTCAGTTTTCAGAATCATTATTCATTACAGTTTTGGAAATTTTATTCTACCCTATAAAATTTTATTGACAATAACGAGATGGACAGTAGTACAATAGCAAGAGATCTTTACAACTTAAAGTTGTCGCGTGCCGGTAATCCCCAGATGTTAAAGCGCAGAATAATCCAATAATGAGTCTTCTTACCACCATGTAAACTTGTTAATGACCTAGCTGTCGAGGCGGCCAAATCTACTAATAAAAAAAAATAATAATAGTAATCCAGGTCCGGACAGGGACCATCGTTACTCACGAACGAAAATGACCATTATTTTATGAATACAACTACCTCCTAAATGTTCTCCGACAAATTCGGGTGAACTGGTGTGAGCCATAAATATTTCTTACCATTGTCCGTCTGGTTATTGTCAATAACATTTTATAGGGTAGAATGAAATTTCCAAAACTATACATACCTATCTTATTATATTTTAAAGGTCCATTTTAGAGTGTAACGCTGACTTCTGACTAATCCTGGCGCATTGTGTCTAAGACTGCTTTACACTAGAAAATGGATACTTAAAATAAAAAAGCACATCTATGTTTTTTAAGATGTACACACACGTAATATGCTCGATCGCAGTCAGCTGTTTCGGTTGGTTGCGATCGGTTTTGGTCGGTTGGTCGGTAAAATGACATTTTCTGTTGCCTTTCACATTCAAAACATGGTAGTATGTAATTAATAGAATTTAAATCTCTAAGTTGGAAACATGATAAAAGACACCTTTTACCCACTTCTACGGATACATTAGCATATTGACAGGTTTTACTATCATGGACATTGTTGAATAAATTGATATTTTTATTACTATTAAACTGGTAAATTAAGGAAAGAATAATAATTACGATAATAAATTTAATGTAAGAATAAAAATAATAATTTTTAATTTCTTAGGTAACCTATTCAATAAGACTTGAAGAGTTTTTTCAAAATTTTGGGTATTCTTTCTTGAATACATTTAAATTCTTGAATACAGTATTTTTAGAATGTTTTTCAAATATTTTCAGAGGTCTCTTCTTTATATCACCGATGTTTGATGGTATTGAAAGTAAGCGAAGAAAAATGTTGCTGTCTCAGTGGGAATCGAACCATACCCTACCCGCTTGCCGGGCAGGTACCCTGACCACTAGACTACGAGGCCGCTTATCTTTCTGCGCTTACCAATATGTTATTGTGCCGCCACAGTATAACTACTGCTTTATTTTTTAATTCTACTAATTTCTTTCCAGTTCATCTATTTTATATTAGCAACTTCTGGTTCACAGTTTGTTAATGAATTCTTCAATAAATAGATTAGCAACTTTCTTAGCAATGTATTTATCTACCACTTCTTGTTTAAATCCAGTTATTTTAGCCCCACCTTCTATTTCGACAATTATTGGTTTAATTTCCTCTCCCCATTTTCTCTTTTCTTCGTTAGGGATGTATGTAATAAGTTCCATTTAGTTACAAATTATTTAGTGTATTATTTATCAAGTCATTTTCTTCTACGTTCAAAGCATTATTATTATTATTTCCTCCTTTAATCTTCCTTTTTCTTGTTTTTCCATGGTTGTCACTGATGGTTTAACTGTTTTTAAAGCCCCTTCATTGGTTTTGTTAATCTTCTTTAATTTTTTCTTAACACTAAAGTACTCGAGGCCTTTATGAAGTGCATAGTTACGATTTCTTATTTGTGTAATTTCATTATTATTCTTTGGAAAATTAATTTTTTTATCCAGTGAGAAAGATTTGTAGCTGTTTTTTAATATTTGCAAGTCAGACTGTTGTCTCTTTGGTGGTTTGTAATATTTTATTACCACTTTGTCTTCTTGTTTTGCATTTGTTCTAATTATTAAATTAAGTATATTGATTAATTTTATTAATATTTATTCTTCTTCATCATCTTTTTATTCTCAATTGTTCCCTATTGTTCCCAAATATTAAACCCAGTTGGTTCCCGTAACTCGATAAAATGCACTACTATCAATCCAGATTTTTTTAGTACCAATCAGTTTTCATAATTTGAATATGGATAACATTTTATCATTCAAGACGTCAATTTACATATAAAACAGCAAAAGAAATAAATGATTAATCTAATATAATGAATGAATTAGCTGAAAACTTTTGGGGATTTGAATAAGAATTTATTAAGTTTTTAATGTGCCTAATTGTTCTGGTCTAGAACTGATATTTTTTCTTGCAAAGTAGTAGTAAATTTGGATCTTTTGATTTTGCAGCGGCTCTATCTGGAACCGGTGAAATATTCAGACAAGACGGTTGATACACTTTTTTTTATTTTACCAGTTATTATCCTGGTCCAACAAAGAAAACCATTTTGTGGTACCTATTCAAAAATGAGGATCTTTGCCCTCGTTTTCAATAATAACTAACTGGGACTAATTTCCAGGATTATTATTTTTTTTAAGGGATACCCTCACATCCTGGTCCAGAAATAAAAATCCATTTTGAGGTGTCGAAAACCTAAGAAATTTGAATAAGATTTTTGACCCTTTTTCAATGATTTTAGCATGTGCCAATTGGCTTAGTCCAGAAATGAAAACCCATTTTGGGTTGCTTAAAAACAAGGTATTATGTAGGTTTTTTAGAGTGCTCTTGAAGTAATATTGCATGAGGTTGGGTGATTTTCAACGGTTTTTTCGTGTGCCCAATTTTTGGTGGTCTATACAAATATTTAGGTACTTTTGAACTGCGTAAAAATTAGTGCTTTTTGAAGGCCATTTGAGTCTTTTTTGGTTGTTTACTTTCAGGAAAACAACTAAATTTTTAGGATGCCAAATATCCTGGTCCAGAAGTATCATTTTACATACTACATACTTAAGAAATATAAAAATACATAATTTATAACAAGTATATTTAATTTACGTACCAACCGGTAGAGCATTAAATTTTGTTCACATTATAAAAAAAAAAAATCAATTAGAATTACACATATTACCAAGAGGAAAATATTAAATATCTATTCATTTTTTCTTAATAGAGGTCTAATATAGATTTGGCACTTTCATTCTACCCTATAAAATTTTACTGGCAATAACGAGACGGACAGTAGTACATACAATAGCAAGAGATATTTACAACTTAAAGTTGTCGCGTGCCAGTAATCCCCAGATGTTAGAAAGCAGAATAATCTAGGTCCGGACAGGGCCCATCGTTACTCACAAACGAAAATGAGCATTATTTTAAGAGTACAACTATTAATTTTTATTAGACAAATAATCTCTGAAACTACTAAACCACTTGTTAAATTTTACATGTGTATTATGAATACCGTGTAAATGATCAAAATGTGGCTAATCATCCTTGCCAACAATTTGTTGACGACATCTCCAAAATATACAGTATCAAATATTATTTAAAATTTATCAAATAAGATACTTCTGTACATTTAGTTTATGAACCCCTGTTGAATTTTTATCCTAGACATCCAGATTTTTTGAGAAAAAAATCAAAATCTTGCAATTTAACTTTGAAACTGCTCTGAAATTTCGGCAACGTTTTAGGTTATCGTAAGCATTGTAAACCGTTAAACAAATATTCTTGGTTTACGCCCCAAATATAATTTTTGGTGATCTCAAAAGTATTGTTTACCATTTCAAATGCAATTCTCTTATGAATGACTCAGGTTTAAGGATTGGATTATCGGATATTTTAGATGAAATTTCTAAACTGAAATTAGTAGAAAGTAAAATGGTACGTTTCATCTCACATTTTTTATCTATTTAAGCTTTATTACCTGGTTTTTTAATCTAGTTTAAGGTACTTTATCATGTTTTTAAGTAAACTGGCCAATTATTGACGTTTTTTTTTATTTTTTTATAAAAATCTCAAAGTCTGCGGTTTCTACATGGATTCGCTGGAATTATGGTCAAAATCTTTAAAAATCCACAACTCTAAAAAATAACCTTAAAAATGGGGTGGAATGTTAAAAAATCTATTAAAAAAAATTTCAGAAAATTCAAATTTTAGAACAAAATAGGGTTCAAATAAATTTATATACAACTTTGAATTTTAATAATTATAGTGTTTTTACGCTCTGTCGCATAATTCAGCAAACAGAGCTCGCGCGGTGAGCAAGATGCGCTATTGTACTTGAATATAACCACGTTCAGGACAAAAATTGACTTTTATTATTTCATAAAAAAGCAATAAAAAACTTCAAAGTTAAAAATGATAAAGCACCTTATAATAAATTAAAAAACAAAATGTGGGGTGAAACGTAGCATTTTACTTATTACTAATATATTTAATTTTATAGGATTGCATACTCCAGCATGTGTGATTCATGAATCCGCGTCGAGGAAAAAATCAAAACTATGTAACATTGTATAACTTAACTTTGAACTTGTAAAACCGAATGCTTTAAAAACTTTAAAAGTGTATGAGTATTTTTGGGAAAAAACTCCTTTCCTCTGCGTTGAGGACACAAAATCAACTAAATTTCATTTTCGTTTAATCGCTGATGTATGTGCTAGTAGTCGAATTCGATCGAAGTATAAACATAAACAGTCGAAGTTAAGCATATACTGGAAAATTGAAATTGTCCACATTTTTCCCGTTAGTTATCTGCTTTGTTAAATATATTTCATATTTAAAGACCTGGGGGTTGCGGAGATGTTAATTCCGCACTTTATAGAGGTTAACAGTTATCAGGAATACCACAGGGCCCCACTTAGTAAATTTTCAGATGGAGCCCCACGTCCTCAATCCGATTCTAAGAAGAGCGGTCATTCTTTACCCGCGTAATTACAGTGTGTCGGAAGAAGACAGAAACAGAAACATACCAGACGTCGCAATTTGTACAATTTTACAACACCTTGCCAAAATTAAAAAAAAGTATTGTAGGGATGTTGTGTTGAAATTTAGATTTAGTCCCGCTTTTCGAACAATCACTGTTTCACTGTTTTTACGCATTATTTACGGTCGATTGTTTGAAATTTGAATCGGGACAAAGATTTTAGGCTTTCTTATTTTGATTTTTATGTTTTCATGGTTTCAAAATTCATCGTTATTAGGAAACGCCAATTTACGTTTGATTAATTTACAAAAAAATTATAAACAATTTGTAAAAAATGCTGCCATCACAACATTGTCACAAACTGACCAATATCGGTGACAATCAGTTACTATTTACAATTGTAACAAATGGCTTCATTTATAACGGAGTAATAGTGACTAGACAATGCAAATAGTTGAAATTATTTTTGTTTTGTCGTTCCAATAATGGAATGAACCTCAAGGTTAAATAAAATACTGTTTATCGTTTTACAGAGATAAAAAATTCAGTGCACAATTGTGGTAAGTACAGCCTGTATATTAAAATTCAGCATCCACAGCGTACGAATCGCTGGAGTACATCATATCGATATCCATAAAAAAAAAACCGTATCAACCCTCCATCTAAAAACCTCTCCGATCCGATCGAGACGTTTGTCGTAACTAAAATACAAACGACTCCCTACCGAAAGGCTACTCCGTTCAATACTTCTTCTTTACCTTATTTCCTCGTCGTCCCTCCCTTGCCGTTAAGTCTATCCCCTCTTAAAAACCGCCCTGGACTGCTCTTACTTCGTCTACATTTCATATCTTCATCCCCCTCACACTCCGTACGTTTTTCCAAGCGCCCCGACTCGCTCCATTTTTACCACCCAAATACGACAAAATACGCCTGATAACAACACGACCAACCACCATATAAATCAAGCGGAGCGTCTAAAACAGTTTTATCATCAGTATGTTTATGTTAATCCATTCTTATATGGCATGTACTGTGGATTAGTTGAGAAGTTACCTAATTCCGCAAACTTAACGTTTTAAAACCCCTAATCCAACTGCGGTTTCCTTAAAATGTCTTTCTCGCATACTTTACCAAAAGAGACAAACTTCACGCTGCCATATTTACACGCTCGGGGAGGGGCGGGGGCGGCGTGATAAGTAATGGGCTTATTACGACCAAAATCTTACACATTATTAACCATATAATAATAGTAATAATAATACAATATATAAAGTGTTCTTAAGCGGTCGATGTAATTCACAAGGGGGACGAAAGTGTGTATTATGTACACAAGGTAGGACAAAATCGTGGAAACGGTTGGACATTTCGAAGATCTGTATCGATAATGCAGTTTTTATGTGATAATCTTGACAAACGTCAGCAAGTTGATGTTCTGTATACTGATTTGACAAAAGCGTTTGATGTATTGGATCATCAATTACTGCTAAATAAACTCGATACAATTGGTTTATCTCAAAAATACATAGTTCTCATCTCGTCATATTTTCAGAATAGATCACAATTCATTCAATATAGAGGATTTAAGTCGGCGCATTTTTTACAGCGTTTTGGTGTACCCCAAGGTTCAGTTTTGGGAACTTTATTTTTTTGTATTTATATTAATGACACCGTGTTGACTCTCTCAATGTGCACCACCTAATCTATGCGGATGCTCTTAAATTATTTCTGTCAATTATGAATGAAAATGACTGCAATACACTACAAAATAATATTGACACTATACAAACCAGATGTTCCAAAACAATCTCTTTCTTAATCCAGACAACTGTTGTGTAGTATCTTTTTCAATAAACATCACCAACATAACGACCAACATGAATAATAATAACGTTATAAAACATCTGATATCTACAAAAATCTCGGCGTGACATTCGACAGGAAGTTATCATTTAGGCAACATGTAGAATCTATAACCTAGGCAGCGTATAAAACCTTAGGGTTTATATTACGTAACTTTAAATGTTTTAATGATTCCGAAGTACCTACTCTTAATCCAGTACAAAACACTCGAATATGCCTGTCTCATATGGTCTCCTATTTATGATGTACCTACACGTTGCAGCAGTTGAGAAAGTACAACAACGCTTTTGCAAAAGTCTCACTTTTACACTCATTACACTCTCGTAAAAGATGTTCAGCTTTCAACTTTGGTTAGTAGATGCAGATACTTCTACTTAAAATTCCTTCATGAGCTAGTTAATTATCAAATTGATTGTCCTGACGTACTAGCGAAAATCTATTTCAACGTTCCCAGTTTTAAAATTTTTTGTAAAAGTTAGTCATCAGTACCTACTAAGATACAAGTGGTTTTGGCAACGACATACCCTCTAAGAAAAGAGAGGGTGGGTTGGCGGGGCTAGTAGCTGCCAAGATAAAACTGATTTTGGCAAATGATGTATCCTCTAAGAGAAGAGAGGGCGGGTGGGCGCAGCTAGTGGTTGCTAAGATAAAGCTAACTTTGGCAAATGACATATCTTCTAAGAAAAGAGAGGGTGGGTGGGCGGGGTTAGTACCTGCTAAGATAAGGCTGGCTTTGGCAGATGACATCCCCTCTAAGAAAAGAGAGGGTGGGCGGGTGGGGCTAACACCTGCTAGGATAAAACTGATTTTGGCAAATGAGATCCTTTTAAGAAAATAGAGGGCAGGTGGACGGGGTTAGTACCTACTAAAATGAGATACCCTTTGAGAGAAGAGAGGGCGGGTACGCGCTTCTAGTAGCTGCTAAGATAAAACTGATTTTGGCAAATTACATATCTTCGAAGAAACGAGAGGGTGGGTGGGCGGGGTTAGTACCTGCTAAGATAAGGCTGACTTTGGCAGATGACATACCTTTTAAGAAAAGATAGGGTGGTTGGGTGGGGCTAGCACCTGCTAGGATAAGGCTGATTTTGGCAAATGAGATCCCTCTAAGAAAATAGAGGGTGGGTGGACGGGGTTAGTACCTACTCAAATAATATCTGCTAAGGTAAAATTGATATGGCAAATGACATATTCTCTAAAAAAATAGAGGGCGAGCGGCTGGGGCTAGTATTTGCTAAGATAAGACTGATTTTAGTAAATGACGTATCCTCTAAGAATAGACATTAGAATCTCCAAAGTATTTTCAAATTCTTGCCAAACAGGAATACCTAGAACCTCAAGATTGTTTCAAATCATTCAAAAAAAAAAACGGGGTCCTGAAATTAACTTAAAAACAGGTCAGGTCAGAATTTTCCAAAAATAGAACATCAAGGTCCCCCAAAATTGTTTTCAATAATTTACAAAAAAATCTCCAAAATAATATACCATTAGTACCCAAGAGTCTCCCGAGAGTCACACTAAAAGCTCAAAAGATTTTTTTCAAGTTCATCCACGAACAAAACACCTACCAGATTCCTTTAAATTTATTCGAAAATAAAGCACCAAGGAACCTAAAATTAACTGCGAAACATAGGGTTTTGAAAACTTTGACAATTTTTGATATTTTGTACATTTTTAACTGCTTACTCGATTTTTGCTGATCCGACTACTAATAACCCTTCTAGGTAATACCACAAACCTAATATCAGTTTACATAATTAATCTTCTTCTAATTACCCAAATCCTTCTATCAGTACTAGAATCAGCAGTTGCTATTATTCAATGTTACGTATTCGCTGTTCTAAGAACATTATACTTAAGAGAAGTAAACTAATGTCACATAAAAACCACCCATTCTACCTAGTTGAAACTAGACCGTGACCAATTCTAGGATCCCTAAGAGCCTTAATTGTTATATCAGGAATTAATAAATGATTCAATTTCTATAATAACTCACTTCTATTTATTGGTTTCGCCTCAATATTATTAACTATATATCAATGATGACGAGACATCAAACGAGAAGCAACCTTTCAAGGTCACCATAGATACGTAGTAACAATAGGTCTTCAATAAGGAATAAGTACATCAAAAATATTCTTTTTTCACTAGCAGCCATGAAGCATGCAAATGTCGACTCATTTAGAGGTGGCAAATTCAACTTTTGCGACCACGGGTTCAAAAGAAGATTGAGGTTATGTACGCAATATTTGATGTGATTATTTCTTAAAAATGAATAAATGTGTGCTACTAACATTACTTGCGTATACGCATGGTAGTTGTACACCGTAGAAGATAAAATGATTAATTCAGCGACAAGTGTAAACGGTTTTCTTTGTGTTGAAGATTTAGGTTAAGTTTGATTAGCAATCAAAACAAAATCATGTTGCGTCAAAAAATTGAACGTTTATTTTTTCAATTTATTGTTTTATGGTTTCTACTAGTGAAAAAAATAGTATATTAACCACGGTTGCAAAGCCACTTCTAGACCTCGCGCTTCAGAGCCCTCGACGCTGCGCGTCTCGGGTTCTAATTTGCGCTCGGTCTAGAATGCTTGGCTTTGCAACCTTGGCTAATAATATACTATTTTCATTTCATTTTTTTGAGGATTTTTTCATAACAGACCTTCGCTTTATATGAAGCATACATTGTTGTCAAATGCAATTTAATCAATTTACTATAAAACCAACACAACATATTGTTACGTTGATCGGTGAATAAAATCGGCGTGGTTAAAATCAACAATTTACTTCTTAATAACACAGCGATTATGTACAAAATAATTTCGGCGCAACTTGACTGTAGTCTCGTGGACTCGATTGACTGAATGAATGCTCGTTCCCGAAGGTGGCCTCTATTTAAAGCCATACTCGTTCAAAATGTGCAACTATCGGGATCTTTCTCGATTGCCATTCGCGACTTCCGCTTCCAGGCGTTTCTTTAGCGCTCTGCCGTTCGATCGCTGTCATTGACGATGAGTCATCATCGGCGTACAGACCAGAAAGTTCTCGACGGTTCATAGGCGTCCTACCGAGGCGGCGTATGGGTTTATTTCGTAATAGTATCTTTGTACATTCTAAATGAAATGATAAATTAAACATGGTCATGGGCGAGAGAAATATTATCTCAAAGTTTTATTACTAGTTATTGTGATAATTAAAGCTCGGAATTATAAAAACATGCTCATATGAATGCAGAGAAATTTGGCATTATATGCAAAAAATTGCTAAAATTTGCAAGAAATATATGCAAAATATCCAATTTTACACATTAATATTTTAAGTATTTCATTTCTTACAACACTTATGACTCATATAGGTAATACATATTTGGACTTGAACTGCACATTTACAAATTAAAACTACCTGTGCCACTGTATTCTAAGATCTACTAAATAGCTATTTGATACGGTGGACAGAAAGTGTTTGTGGGAATGCATGGAGAGAAGAGAACTGAGTGAAAAGTTCATTGCAGCAGCAAGAGAGATCTATAGAGAGACAGCGACTAGTGTGAGAGTGGGATGAGTAGAAAGTGAAATGTTTTGGACGACGAAAGGATTGAGACAGGGATACCCATTAAGTCCGAGTCTGTTTGCTTGTTACATAAGCGATATCGGGGAAATATTTAGAGGAGTACAAGCGGGAGGAATTGTGGTAGGAAGAGAAAAGTTATAGTGTTTGGCATTTGCAGATGATTTGGTAATATTGGCGAAGGATGAATGTGGAATGAATTAGATGAAAAAAAATTTGCAAAGATACTTTAAAAGAAAGAAACTGGAGGTAAATGTAAAAAAAACAAAAATGATGGTGTTTAGAAAAAGAGGAAGAAAAGGGGAGGAGAAAGTGTGGCGTTGGAAAGATCGAATCGTAGACACAGTAAAGGAGTTTAAATATTTAGGATTTAAGTTTACAACAACTAACACGGTAAAAACACATATAAGAGAGAGAAGGGTCAAAGCAATGCAGATAATGGGAAGGATGTGGAGTACAGGTGAGAGAATATTTGGACATGACGTAAGAAGAAGGATGAAAATGTTTGATAGTTTAGTTAGGAGTGTATTAATGTATGGAGTGGAGATATGGGGATGGAAGGAATATGCAGAGATTGAAGCAGTACAAGAAAAATATTTGAGGTGGATGTTAGGGCTATGGAAAGAGACGCCAGGCTATATAGTAAGAGAAGAATGTAAACGAGAGAAATTAAGAGTATACACTGGGAAAAGAGCTGTAAAGTATGACGAAAGTTTGAAAGAAAGAGAGGAATGTAGGATATTGTATGAATGCTGGAAGGAAAAAAAAGGAAGCAGGGAAAGAACATCACAAGAGTAGACAAGGATATTATAAAAGACTGGGATACGCATGGGTGGAAATAGAGAGAAAGAGAGACATGGGGGTGAGTATGAGAGAAGAGTTGTGTATGCGTGACAGAGACATATATAAACAGGAGAGAAGAGCGAATGTAAGTAAATCTAGGTACAATGCAGACTATGGAAAGATAATAACAGAAACAATACCAAAGTACCTAGACAGAGAAAGCGCGAAAGAAAAAAAAATAATTGCGAGATTTAGGTGTGGAAATGAAGAAAGAAATAATAAGTTTTGGGTAAGCGAAGGTGAGAGAATGTGTAGGATGTGTGGAGAGGGGCGAGAGACGATAGAGCACATGCTGCATGACTGTGAGGAGAGCAAAGAAAGAGAGGAGAGTGTGACAGAGATATTGAATAAAGAGGGAAGAGGGTTGGAATGAATGAAAGAAGTGGAGAGGACAAGAATAAGGCTGGGGCAAGGGGGGATGCGATAAAGGAAAAAGGAAAGAAAAATGAGTTATTTGGTTTTTCAAATGTTTTATTTGGTTTTTTGTTAATTAGGAAAAAATTGTAGGTTGTAAATCAAGAATCTTTTAAGCGCGTATGGTAAAAAATAAACACTTACTACTACTAACTAGCTATTTTATTGACTAACTAGTTACTCTATTGAAAAATATTATTTACATTTATTATAATAATTTTTCTCGATTTTCCGTTTTAAATTAAAGTCTTCAATCACTTAAAATCTACAGGGTGAGTATTATAATAACAGGACCCTGACCAATTTTCAGTGCAACACAACATACATCTATCATTTAATGCGACGTAGGTACTCTCCTTACTAGTTGTTTCTGTTTCTGAAAGACGTCAATCAAAATTTCACAAAACAAATATTAAAAAAACACCAACATATTAATTCAAAGAAATGTAATAAATAAATTGAACAATTAAATAAATTTAACTAGCGTAAATACTGTTCAAAATGCCTTCCTTTTTGCACAACACACATTTCGATGCGATTTAAGCAAGACAACCGGACGCGGGCAAGTGTTTCAGGACTTATTGCAGCACATGCATTTCTACTTCTGGTTTTTAAATCTTCACAATTACGAATAGGACTTTGGTAAACTTGTTCTTTCATACACCCCCAGAGGAAGAAATATAAAGGTGTTAAGTCAGGACTACAAGGGGGGGGAGGGCATGCATTCACACTGCCTCTGCCAATACACTTATTTGCAAACGTCTCATCAAGATAGTCCCTAACGACTCTGTGATAATGAGGTGGTGCCCCGTCCTGCTGAAATCACAGCTCCTGTCGGAGGTTGAAAGGAACATGTTCTATTAACTCCGGAAAATCATTTTCCAAAAATTGTCGATACCTGCGTCCTGTTAAGTTGCCTTCGAAGAAGTGTGGGCCAATTACGTAATCTGCAATAATACCAGCCCACACATTTATGGAATAAACATTTTGAAAATGAGCTGTTCTGATCCAGTGTGGGTTGTTTTGGGAGTAATAGTGGCAGTTGTGCCGATTAACAACCCCGTTATTGCCAAATCTTGCTTCATCGCTGAACAAAATTTTGAACAAAAAATTGTTGTCCAATTCTAGTTGAATTTGCATAAAATTGCAACATTGTATTCTTCTAGGAAATTCTTCTTCTTTTGGATCTTGTACTAATGTCACAGGATAAAGGTGAAACTTATTCGGTCTTAAAATTTTTGAAATGGAATGTTGAGATATTCCTACCTGTCGTGCTATAAATCTTTTGGATCATTGTCTACGGCTTCAATTACACGAATTTCATTTTCGACACCAGTAGCGGTCGTCCTCTATTTCTTGTTTCTTTCGGCTAATTCTGTCTTAACGTTTTTTCTAAATGTCTAAAGATTTGGAGCATATTTAAGCGACGATAGAATTTGAGGATCTATATTTACCTGATCTGAAAACTGTTCATTCAAAACTTTTGCCACATTAGTCAGTCTAATAAAACCCCATTTTTACTAAGGGCTTTGTCTGGTTTTTTTGAGACTGTTTGAGGAATAGGACCTTATACTTTGTTGATATTTATATATTTTTTTAATTTTCTACTGCTGTACGGATTCACTTAGGGGTACTTTTTGTTTTTTTTTCTAATTTTGTTAATGCTACACTAATTAATTCGTAGTTGTTACTGATGAAACTTAAGTTCTGGTTTAACTAGGACTATCTAAAATCTTTTTGGCTTCCTTGATTGCTGCAGATCAACTATCATCAAATTTTGACATGATTTCTTTCATCTCACAAGAATACTTTTTAAAAAATAAATCTGCGTCAAGCCATGTACCCAGAGGCGGATCTAGACTGTTGGGGGCCTGATGTTATTATTTAATTGGGGCCCCATTTATGAATAGAAGTTTGTTAGAAGCATTTAATTTACACATTTTCAATACTTCAATATAAAAAAAACAATAACAAAAAATACAAAAATAAAATATAATAAACAAACACAAACAAATTATATAACAATTTTCTTTCTGTACTTGATGTCAGCATACGTACCTATGGTGCTGTCATACGTAATTGACCTTGTGATGTCATTCTCAATTGCAAGAATCGACAAAGAACTTAGTCTTTGGTTTTTCATTGTCGATCTATATTTGTTTTTAATAAAATTCAATTTAGAAAAAGCTCTTTCAGCTTCACAACTGGTCACTGGCAGTGTCAAGAAGATCTTAACTACTATGTACAGATTCGGGAAAATGTCAATGAGGTTTTTTTTAAAAATGCAGTCGAGTATATCTTAACATGTTACAGTACGTTTCTGAGCTAAGTCAGCAGAAATTTTTAAATATTCCTTAAATTGTGAACATTCATTCTTCAATACTAATTCGATGTCCTCATTGTAACACTATAAAACACAGTCAATGCTGTCTTCGTCAATATGTGCTACATGTTTGTTTGTAAGGTCCGTTAAGAATTTGAATTTCTTCCCTAATTCATTATATACATCTTTTCTTCTGGTGAGTGTGGTTATTAAAGTGTCCAACAATCAATTAAGAACTTCCACGAGAAATTTATCACGACCTTGTGAGGGCTAGTCCCTGTTGTGCCGTCCGAATATTTATAAATTTTAATCTTATTCTTCGCATTACTATAATTTCCTTCCATTTTACTGCTAAACCCCTTCGCTCGCAATTCATAGTTAATTCATTTCTCATTAGATTTTTCTCTAAGAGATTTGATAAATATTTCTAAGAATGTTATTAGTGCAAGGCCTTCGCACAAATCTAATCCAGGTTCTTGTAACTTTTTACTGACTTTGTTAATTCTTTCAAGAAGTCCTTCCCGGACGACAGTCAATATAGCAGTTTCGAGTTTGTATAGCTTACCTAATATTTTTTTCGCTTCCATCATGCAGTCATTTTTTTTTAAATTATCATTAATAACAATAGTTTCTAATATGGTTACAATTAAGCTATAACTTGTTTTTAACGCGTGAACAGCGTCGTATCGACTAGATCATCTAGTTTGACTCAAACCTTTAACTGAAAGTGGCAGTTTTGCATGTTGATTTAACAAATTCCACCAGTGAGGTGAAGCCGAAAAAAACACGTACAGTCGTTGTACAACCCCAAAGTAGCTGATTACATCGGGTACAACACTTGCAGCTTCGACTCCTACCAAATTTAAAGAGTGAGCTGCACATGGTACATAATCCGCGAACTTGTTAATTTCTTTAACACGTGCTTGAAGTCCATTATATTTTCCACTCATATTAGCAGCATTGTCATAAGACTGCCCTCGACAATTTTTCATTGAAAGACCATTTTCTTCTAAAAATAAATGTATTGTACTAAATAAATTCTTTCCTGTGTGACTGTCAATTGGTATAAATGATAAAAATCTTTCAAAAACTTTTCCTTGGGAAGTGTATCTCAAAATAATTGCCAGTTGGTCCGTATGTGACAAATCTGGAGTAGAATCCAGAATAATTGAATAATATTTTGTATCTGCATCGTCTATATCCTCAATAATTTTTTTTTCTTGCTTAAGTTGCCATTATGTCGATTATCTCTTCATAAACCGTTGTAGACAAGTAACTTGCAACTAGTTGTTCGGTTTGGCATTTCACTATATGTTGTTTCAAAAAAGGATCAAATTCCGAAATAAGTTCCATAAGTCCCATAAAATTTCCATTATGTGATGAACCCCATTTTTCATCATGCCCTCTAAATGAAAATCCTCTTTCACTTAAAAATTTAAGACTGCCACAACTCGCATCAGTACTTTGTAATAATATTCACAGTCATTTTTTATTTTTTCCTGAAGATGCCTGTCAACAACGTTTTTGTTTTCTTTGCAGGTTAACCAGGTTAACATCGCCTTTTTGTGATCCTGAGATTCCTCATGACTGTCCAAAGTACGAACTATGTTTGCCCAATCTGAAAACCACTCATTAAAGATGTTTGTGTTCTGGAGAATAATTTGCACACTAAACAGAAAACACATCCTTTGCTTTTCGAATAGGATAACCAAGATCTCGTTAATTGTTGCCCATTTTTTAAACGTTTCAGAAAATATTTGTTTGTAAATTGTCTGCTCTCTCCCTTATAATTCCTGATAGACTCAGAGTAAATATTGTCTTCCCTTTTATTTTGAAAAAACGAGCTTTCTTTTGATAGGCAACTTCCGATAAAATTTTCATTGATAAAATTAGGCCATAATGATATATCTTTAAATTTATCGTTAAATTAGGATTTGTTTAGCCTCATCTTTAATCATCTTTTTATCGACTCTATCGGTGACGGTGGTAGCGTAGTTGTTGCATGAAGTTCCAGCACAATTTTTCAGACTTTTCAAAATAACTTCATTTTCACTGGTTGAGTTATTTGAAGTGGAAGTAGAAGGTTAAGGTGTAAAAAAACTTGTGACTTTTCGACATTTTGCTAGTTCCTGTTCATGTTGAAGCTTAAGTTTCCTCTTTTGGCTTCCACTTAAGTTATATTATTAATATTTAACAAAACGAAAATAATTATCTAAATAACACTGTTGATTCCAAAAATTATAATATATAATTCGACGCAAACTGAATTATGGAATTTTTATTTTTTAACACACTAACTCGCAGAGCAGTACACTTTTACACCTCTCGTACCGTCAAGGTTGACTTCATCACTACATCAACGTACGCCAATCGCTTAAACTAACCGCCGTTATAAGATCGTGTACAACATAACCCAGCATGTGTCTTCGGCCTTGTTCACTTAATAAATAAACAGTTGCGGTCGTGTCGGAAATCTTGGAAATTGCCTTACAAATTGTAGCAATTACGTCCAAGCCACATCCTCCGTTTATTAAAAATTTTTACACCCAATTTTCCTTTCCCTTTCGGAGCCGTGAATGAAATCTGTTGCACCGGATTTTTTCCACGAAAACGTTCCGTGCGTTCCGAGTCGACCAGATGTTTTCATCACGTAACGAGCCAAACAGAAAGGAAACCAGACTTTCTTCCTATTATTATCGACCTTAATTTATAATAATTTCTATTTTAATTACGTCTAGTCGTTTGCGAGGTGTAACGTATAATAACACAACTAAATAGTGAGATTAGAGGAAGGTAATGAATGGAATTAGGGAACGTGGTTTAAGTTTACTTACTTTATACAGTCAGAAGTTGACACATGTAGAATCGATTAATCCCCATGTCAAACATTTTCGCCAGGCATTCGAATAAGTGCGAAAGCTTGAGGGATTTGCGGCGTTATTTGGTAATAATCCGAAGTGGATTAGCAACGAACACGGCGATATACAGAGGGTTGCAAAAAAAGTTAATGGGGAGGAGGGGGATCTTTCGGTTTGCTTAACTTTTCGGGGTGTTTGTGGCGCCTTTTAATAAAAATTTTAACACCCATTTACAGACCCCGACACAAATTGTCTCCTACTTTTCGAGGAAGAGCTTTGATGTGTAAATACACCAAGCCCTCCTACAACTTTTTTTTCGAGTTCTATTCCTGTATCAATTAGGTAGTTCATGTTGGGTTTTCCTAAAGTGGCTTTCAAAAGTCTAAAAGTGTTTTAAAAATTGTTTGTCGTCTAGTAGTTCGTGCCATTTTTAAAAATGCCCAGTGTCAAATCGCCATTTTACCATTTTTCGGGTCTAAATCTTGGTTTTTCTTTGGCCTAAAATCCTCTGTTTAAATTGATAGCGTTCATCATTCGTTTTTTTTGTCTCCCGGAACAAATCTAAGTTACAAGGATAGAAAAGGAAAAGGAAATTCGAGTGTCCCAGCCGCCAGGACTGGAGCTCTGAATAAAACTGCAACCTCTTTCATCCTTTATTTCCATCCCCAGTGACTCAATACATATCCGATTCACCCTATCGTTTTCACCCCCTCTCATCCATCAAGCGCTACCGATTCCGACATGAAGTATGTACACACTAGCAATAAAAAAATAAACAACGTCTTGCACGCTGGAGGGGAGGGCCCCGTTCGCCATCTCCAATTTAAATGGCAAGTCTTAGATAGCTCGGATAAGTTGATCTAGATTAATGAAAGTATTTCCAGGACTAATTTATCTTAGAATTAAGATTAAGACGTCTCAAAATGTCTTAGTCTTAATTTGTCACTTCTCTTCTCTTTGCGCCTTCTCTTCTTTTCTGGTGTGTTTCTTGCACACGGCGGCGGGGGCGAAGGCGGCGGTAGCGGTGGCGGGCGTTCTGAATTTAAATTGTAAATGGATTTCGAGCGGATTTATTGATTTTTGTCAACGGACGTCGTTCCCAGGACAACATTCTTATTATCCTTTTGTACCAATCTGGAACAGCGACGGCGGTTCCTGGATTTACTCGAGCGCGGACTTGAGATGGGAGAGATCCTCGGGGATGGGTGGACGCGGATTCGCCTGGAACAAAAGCACGGAATCAGCGAAAATTGTCTTGAAAAGTCCTGCAAAATATTTAAGGGGTGTGTGGCGCTTGACAGGATTTAAATTCCGAGATTACTGATTTCATCGTGTTTTCAAATTCTAAAAAGTTAGCACAAGAAAAAACTAACAGAAATAACAGTAATAATTTTATTGGAAATTGAAAATTGAAACATTAGGAAAATACTTTATTCAAAAGTTATGCTAGTGCCCAATCATTGTAAAAATTATAGAACTGGGGGTACATAAATTGAAATGAAAGCTTTTTAAAACATTTAAAAAAACATTACATTATTGAGAAAAGATCAAATTAACATTTAAAAAGCAATAATTTTGCAACAAATGTTCGAAATGTTCTCTATTTACTTCCTGGCAATAGTAAATACGTTGCACAATGTTTTCAAATGAATCTGTTAGAATACTTATTAGGAAGAATATCAGCGATCACGTTTAATATTCTTCACTGGTTCGTGTGAAAAATATCGAAGATTTTGAGAAAATTTAAATGACTCGGGGAAGACCTCAAAGCGAATTCATGAACCAGAAGTACAAGAGCATGTTGTTTTGTAAAATTTAAATCCTTTTATTGGGGGGACAACATCACATTGTTAGTACAGAAAAATTTTTCAAAAAAAAAATATATATATATACATGGTATTACATTTTATTAAACAGTCGTGGGGAGTCAGTCCACTATTTTCTCTTCTGAATTTACAATTGCCTGTACGTTTTCGTTTTCGACAAATCATTTCTTACTTGATCCCCCCACCTGATTTTTGGTCTTCCTCTTGATCTGTTAATGTCAGGTTTCCATTCGGTAATTTTCCTCGCGTGTTTGTTTTTCTCCATTCTTTTTAGATGACCATACCAGCGTATTCTACGTGCCTTTATCGTTCTTACTATGTCTTCTGCTTTGATGATATCTTCTATTTCTTGGTTCATTAATATTCTGTATTTTTGGTCTTGTATTTTCTTCATCACCATTATTCTTCTATTTTTTTTTTTCAAATCTTCTCATCTTTTCTTCTGCTTCGTTAGTTAGGCTCATTGTTTCTGCTGCGTATGTCACTACAGATCTTATTGATGTCTTATATACTCTCAACTTTGTATCTTTGGATATTCTGCTACTCTGCATGATGTTGCTATATTTGAAATACGCTCTGTGACCAGCTTGTATTCTTTGCATTATTTCCATTTGCCGTTTGCCCTCATTGTCAATAATGCTCCCCAGGTACCTAAAGTTTTCCACAATTTCAAACTTAAAATTTCCTATTTCAATTTCTTTTTTGTCTCTTCGTTTTGATCATCAGTGGTGTCCCCGTATTCTATTTGATTTTGGTCCATTATATCTGCATCATAATCTCTTCTCAGTAGCTTCTGAAAATGTTTTTCCCAATATTTACTATCGATGTTCACGATTGTTTGTTTCCTATTCTGTTTTCTGATGTACTGCTATAGTTTCACATTGTTCTTATTGTCTTTTTCTAATTCATCCATTGTTTTTTCAATCCATTTCGTTCTTTTGCTTAATAGTACGTTTGTGCATTCTTTTCTTATCGTCTTGTAATTCTGGTATTCACTTTGTTTACCTGATTTTAGCCATCTTATTCTTGCATTCTTTTTCTGCATACAATCCACTCGCACTCCTCATCAAACCATTTCTTAAACGCCCTCTTTTGCCTTCTGCATGCTACTTTTTCTGTCGCTTTTATCATACAATTTTTAAATATCCCCAAGTATTGTCAATATCAGTTTCTTCTTTTTCCGCTGCCAGCTGTTTTCCTAACCACTTTCATATTCATCTTTTTTCACTTTTTATTCTTCTAAATTCCATCTTCTCTTATTTTCTGTTTTTATTTTCTTATTGACTATCATTCTCATCTTCATTTTCACTATTACTAGATGATGATCGGTATCTACATTGGCTCCTCTGTAAGATCTTACATCTTGGACCATCTTTTCTCTCTTTTTTGATATCAAAGCATGGTCGATCTGGTTACCTGTAGTTTTGCCTGGTCGCATCCATGTCACTTTGTGTTCTGTTTTGTGCATAAACTTTGTGCTAACAATAAACATATCTGTCCCTGTGGCCAGGTTGCACAGCCTCTTCGCATTGTCATTCGGGATATTGGGCAATGATCGTTTCCCTGCTACTCTTTCTAGGTATTTCTCTTTTCCTATTTTGGCGTTGGTGTCCCCAATAATAATAATCATTGTGTCATGTTTGGTGTTGATTCACATGCTCTCTCTAAGTGATCATAGAAATCGTCTTTATCGTTCTCGCTTGCATCTTCCGTAAGGACATACACATTTACTAGTGTAATGTTAGCAATCTTATTTTTGATTCTTATCATAGATATTCTACAATTAATCCTTTTAAAGTCTATTATCCTATCTCTATATTCTTTGCTTATCATAAATCCTGTTCCATTTCTTCCCTGCTTATCTTCTCCGGCATACAGTAGTGTAAAGTCCTCTTTATCGACTTTCCCTTCGCCGCTCCATCTTATTTCTTGTAAAGCTAATATTCCAATATTATAATTTTTCATTTCCCTTGCTATTTCTTCCATTTTTCCTACTATTAGCATTGTTTGTATGTTCCAAGTGCCAATTTTCGTCGAAGCTGTTTCCTTGTTCCGCTTTTTCCGATTCATTTGCCAATTCATATCCCTATCCTTAGCCTTGTCGTCCTTAATTGAGTTCAGTCCTACCTCAAGCCGAACTTCTTCGGAAACAATGTCCTGTAAATTCTTTGATATTTCTATCTATATCCAATTTTACGAATGTCCACATTTTCTGCAATATTTTTTCCTGTTTCGTAAATGAGCGTGCTTTGTCAGTAATGTAATGCTTGAAGTTTCTTAAACTGAAATTTAATATACATATTACAATATTGTACAATGATTTTCAAATGCTCTGCTGCGTTTAGCTAATAGAAGTCGACAATGTTAGAACTGTAGAATAAAATCCGTTGAAGGTGGAAAAAGTTCGTAAAACTATTGACATTTCCCTCGAATTCCCTCGTAACCAATCCCGCCCGATCCTTCCTGGCAATTTTTATTTCCATTCGTTTTGAGCTTTTGGTGATTTTGTTTTTCCGGCGCCGCGATTGGTGCGAACGTCCCATTGGGCGTTTTTTCTCTTTTGCACATTCAATTGCCGGCTGTAATAAAACCGAATAGAGACTTTGTAAAGCCATTAGGAACTTACCAAAGTGATTTAGAGCCGCTGTAAAAAGCTCAAGCTTAATATTCTCATTATGTAAATAAGGCCTGGTGCGAGCTTTTTACTTTTGCCTTCATTTACATAAAATAATAAGTATTAAGAAGGCGACTGTGCCGGCTTTGCTGATATTAAATTCTCCCTTTTATGTAACTTTTTACTGGGGGCGGCGGGAAGACGATTAAAACCCAACTATTTTGCAAGTTTAATTAAAAATTTAACGCTCGTTAAAGCAGGTCGAAAAAAGCGTCTCGCGCAATCCCATTTGTTCGATTCCCTTTGGCAAAAATCCGCGCTCTGTTTTACATTAATTAAAATATTAATACACTAATTTAAAGTTTAATTTAAATTTATATTGAGTTTTGTACTCAAACTTGTTTAAGTTTTCAAAAGTAAGGAAAACTTCCAGCGCGGCTCGTTTCGCTAAGTGTAACATTAATTTAAATATCGAGAGCAGTCTTTTAACTTTTCAAAACAATCAAAGTCAGACTGGTATTACATCACACTTGCAGTAAAACAATTCCTTGCTAATTAGCACATTTGTAGGTCTGAAAGGACAGAATCGCGTAATACCGTCTCAAGGTCTTCGATCGCGGAAAATAACGCGTCGAAACGAATCCTGGTGATACTTAGACCTGCTTTAACTAGCAAAAAATAATGGCTAAATCGAAACGACTGAAACAGTGTCCAGTATATTCTTGTGGATGAATAGGTTTCAAGAATTTTTGGGCATATTGCCAAAAGTGTGTATTTCAACTGGTTATTTCGTACCTACATTTATTATTTCTAAATGAGACAAAAACACAACATAGCCCATGTGGATTGCAATATATTTTTGAACAAGTCGTACCACATTTCTTTAGCGATTCTATCCCCAAATCCTTCCATTCTTGGATTTTTCCTGCTCTTCGTAAGAGTTAAGCGAGGATCAAACAAATAAAACTAACATAAATCAATTTCAAACGAAAGTTAGCTCCTGCTTGTTGAAAACTAGAAAAACTAGTGAAAGAAAATAACTTCTGCAGATTTATGAATAAGTTTACTTAAAAAGCGGAAACGAAGTTAAAGAAAATGTTGCAGATGGTATTTAAAGAGTCATAATTGCTAGTTAAAGAGCAAAATGTTAGTAGTGTCGTATATTTTAGCACCAAATGAACAGCAACCAAAAAAAAACGGGCAAAGCGACGTTGCAGAGTAAGAAAAATAGTTCCAAAACGGGCGCAACTTCTGGATGTCGAACTCTACAAGAAAATGTCTAGCTAATATTCGAAAATAGTTGAAAAATAGTCGAAATCAGTCATATCTTATCAAATATTAGCCCCGCCCACCCGCCCTCTAATTTCTAGGAAAGTTTGTCATTTACCAAAATCAGTTTTATCTTAGCAAGTACTAGTACCACCCACCCTCACTCTTCTCAGTTTAACGACTATTTTTTTTCTGTTGAGTTTAAATTATTCATTTCATTCACTGGCTAAAATTAATCACTGAAATGAAAGCAGGGCGGGTGGGCGGGGCTAATGTGTAGTGGGAGTGGAAACTAATAGAATCTAGGATGTGAAAAAGGTAAAAAAAAACGCCAATTGTAAATTGTTTGTTATACTATTTGCTACTGGAACTGTAAAAATTGCTATATTTCAAACGTCGATTTTGGAAGAGCGGTAAAAATATTCGAAGAAACGAAGCCTGGACGTCGAAATCAACAAGAAAATGTCTACCTCATTTTAAAAAGGGTTGAAAAAGGGTCGAGCGTGCTTAAAGTGCCAAAATCAGCCTTATTTATATTTTCTTAGAGGGTATATTATTTGCCAAAAACAGTCTAATCTTATCAAGTATTAGTATGTTCTTCTATGTAGTGGGAGTGGAGAATAATAGAATCTACGATGTGAAAAAAGTAAAAAAAGCGCTTATCGTAAATTGTTTGTTTGCCACTGGAACTGTAAAAATTGCTATATTTCAGTTGTCGATTTTGGAAGAACGGTAGAAATTTTCGAAGAAACGAAGCCGAAAATGAGTTCTGGATATCTAAATCTACAAGAAAACGTCTAGCTAATATTCGAAAATGGTTAAAAAATAGCCGAAATCAGTCATATCTTATCAAATACTAGCCCCGCCCACCCACCCCTTCTTTCCTTGGAAGATATTTCATTTGCCAAAAACAGTTTTATCTTATCAAATATTAGCCCCCCCCACCCGCCCTGTATTTTTTTGGAAAGTATGTCATTTGTCAAACGACTAATTTTATTTCTGCTCAGTATAGGATCATTCATTTTATTCAGACTGGATAAATGGAAACTAGTGAATCTAGAATGTGAAAAAAGTAAAAAAAGCGCTAATCGTAATCATTAATAATTAATTCCGTTTAATAATTTCATTTATTTTCTCTGAATTTACAGTAGAGAGCTCAAAAGGTAAAATACCAAAAAACACGTGATTTTGGGCTTGTAAGTATAATAATACCATCTACTGTACATTCAGGCCACTTTATTTGGCTACACAGTTACCAGAAAATAAAAATAAATCTAAAATATAAAATGCCTACTTAACCTCAAAATTTGATTTAGCACACAACCTCACTTTTTCAAACCTGTCGACGGAGAAATTATGCGTCAAAATGACGGGAAAGTTGATCTTCCCTCAATTTTTCAGGTACCGGATAGAATGTTACCTTAGGGTCCTCTGCTCAATGAAACTTGATTTCTGATTAGCCAACGGATGAACGGAAACGTACAACCGGAGAGCTATGAACCCAGCATTAGTCATCAGTACTTGCTAAGATAAAAATGATTTTGGAAAATGACATACCCTCTAAAAAAAGAAGGGTGGGTGGATGAGGCTAGTACCTGTTAAGACTGATTTTGGCAAATAAGATACCCTCTAAGAGAAGAGAGGGTGGGTGGGCGGGACTAGTACCTGCTAAAATAAGATCGATTTTGGCAAATGATATACTCGCTAAGACAATAGAGGGCGGGTGGGTGGGGCTAGTGTTACCCGCTAAAATAAGACTGATTTGACATACCCTCTAAAAAAAACGAGGGTGGGTGGGCGGGGCTAGTACCTGTTAAGATAAAACTGATTTTGACAAAAGGGAGAAAAGAGAGAACGGGTGGGTGGGGCTAGTACTTGTTAAGAGTACTAGTACTTTCAAATTCTTTCCAAACAGGAGTACCTAGAACCTCAAGATTGTTTTAAATTTAAAAAAAAAAAATCATGATCATCCCAAAATTAACTCAGAAACAGGTCAGGTCAGAATTTTACAAAAATAGAACACCAAAGCCCCCAAAATTGTTTTAAATAATTTACAAAAAAAATTTCCATGGGCTCCCAAAATAATAGATCCTGGGTACCCAAATCTCCTCCGAATTGAAAAAAAACAAGACTTTTTCAAATTCATATAAAAGAAAACACTAGAAACTCAAAAAATTTTTTTCAAGTTCATCCAGCAACAAAACACCAGATTCCTTTAAATTTATTGAAAAATAAAACATCAGGGGACCTAAAATTAACTGTGAACATTTCAAAAGTAGGGTTTTGAAAACTTCGACAATTTTTGATACGTCAAACATTTTTAACTGCTTCCTGGATTTTTGCTGATTTATACCTTCGCTTTATCAGGCAAAAATTATTGTCAAATTGAATTTTATGAAATTGTTACACAAACAACACAACCATATCTTTGTACATTCTAACTGAAATGGTAATTAAACATGGTTATGGGGGATGGAAATATTAACTAAAAGTTTTATTACTAGTTATTGTGATAATGAATATGTTGTTTAGTTGTTAAACGTAGCAAAAGAAACAATTTTAAAATTATTATAACTCCACCAAAATGTGAGAAGGATTTTTTTACTATTTTTCCCACCAGTTAATTGTTAAGAGCGTAGCGGAGAGTTAATCCGCCATTTTCCAGACACCCGGTATAAGTAACAATTTCGAAATCAAAAACGAAACTGTATAAACAGGGTAAAATAGTTATTTATGTATTAAGGGCATAATCAGGGAGATTGTGGCACGAGGGAATGTTTAAAGCCCGACGAAGGAGGGCTTTTAATTTCCTGAGTGCCACAATCGACAATTATGCACGTGGTACATACAACGTTTTATTCTATTTTAGTTTATAAACTATTTTTAACGAAATATTGAGTATTTTCGGCAAGACTGTGTGAATTGTGCCGATGCGAATTTTAATACATAGCTGGCTATTATTTTGATGTTGTTATGGATACCACGTTGATTATTTGATAATTCGTTTTTCAAAATGTAAATTAAAGAAGCGGAAAACGTTTATTCAAACGAAAGTTTAGAAGAATTTGAAGTCGGTCAGGTAATGATTTGATAAAATATTGTTTTTCCAACTTAAGAAAAACGTTGAATATCGAAGCGTGTTTGAATAATTAATTGATTAGAGTAAATGAACAATCAATTGTTGCTTAGCAATTTTTGACAGATTTGTGCTAAAAAGGCCAATTTAAGCCCGCATTTGGGTGCTGATAAATAAGATTATGGTTCTAAAATAGAATAAATGTTATTTAAATAATTTCGATAAATTAACAGAAAGTACATTTGGCATTTTTTTTTAATAAATAGGTATTTTTCAAAATATTGTACTTTGGAGTGACTCTTAGTTTACTCTGTATTTATTAAAAAGTAACAAAAAACAAAATAAATATGGAGAAATTTCATCTGCCATAAAAGAAACCATATGAATTTTTTTCATTTGGTAACATAAATATCTGATTTTTAAAAAAACTGAGTTATTTTAAAATTTTTGTCTGATGAGTACAATTTTTTAACCTAAAATTGCCAAGTTTATTCCTCACAAATCTAAACGAGTTCATTCCAATAACTTAAATGATTTAAACTTTATTAACCGTGCAACAATTATGATCACAAATTCTTTTATTCGACATTTTCATTAATTTTTTTTAATCACACCTTATAAGTAATTCTAAAAATATGAAGGGGGTGATATACACTCTTCATATTTTCCACATATTCGGTAAGATGTATTACCCAAATTTTGTCAATTTTTGGGTGGGGGTAAACAGATATACCTATGTTGGTTACAAATTTACCGTGCTTACGATAAATTTATGACGTCTGCAAAAGTTCAAAACATTCGAGTTTGCAGATTTAAAATTAAGTTGCGAAATGTAGTTACTTATATACAGGGTTTTTATAAATGACTCTAAGGGCGTAATTGGCCATCGATTTCAATAACCCAGTTTCGCTAAAATCATGGCTCATTATGACATTTCTCACGTGTCATTAATGTCATTTGTAGCCTCTCATTTAAAGTCATCGTTTTTATTGTTTTAACGTTTTTCAATTGTGAATTACAGTAATTCTCGTTGGTTTAAGCTCAAAACAACAAAATAGTCGTTTTCGAAAATTTTTGTTATGGTGTTAGAAAGCGAAGACCGTGAAAATAGTTTATTCTGTTGAACAAGACATTTTCATTGTTATGTCTTATTATGGCGAACATACTAGTTGGCTCCGGCGGCTACTTTTGAATCTTAAGCAACAGGTAAATTGGCTCCGGACTAACAGGTAAATTGGCTCCCGCCAGATGCATGTACTAGTTGGCTCCCATCTCCTGCTGCCTGCATGACGGGTAACGCAGAACTGTGGTTGTTTTCACAAAACCTAATATCTAATGCCAACTGAAAAATTAAATTTCATTTAAAGTTGTTATTTATAATTTTATTCGTTCATCATTGCAACGATAAGTATTTAAGAAAAACAACACATATATGTTCGAACTATTACCCCTAATAATTTTAACAATTTATTTACTATTGCTTGGTAAATATATATTTTTTTATTTTTGTTAGTATTGTATTTTGCTGCAAAAGATAAGGTAAATATAAACCAAAACAAAATTGCTGAGCTTCTGTCTGTTTAATTTTGAAGTTTCAGTCGCTTCGTGAGTATGTTCACCACTTTGTTCTATTATTCGAAGCATTCGTCTTGATGTACGATTTACAGCCACGTTTTACACACTGCCAACGTATAACACTTTGAGCTAACACTTTATGAAAATTATATTTATAATTATTACCTAATTAACAGAACTGTTTTCAATTTTTCACTAATCATTTCGTCCAAACAGTCCATTTTGTAACAATTATCTTAAGCGCTTGGGCACAAGAAAGTTTAAGAAAAAACTGATATTTTTCGGCCGGAAATTTTGTATTTGTGTTGAATGGGCATTTTCGACCAGTGCAGATAGTAATAAAAGTATAGAAATATTTACTTTCACCGTAACGATTGTTATCCTCTTACTTCAAAGACCCCGCAAATCTGGGAAATACCAGAAAACCCCTTTGTAACTACCTTACCGCCACCACTTTCTAGACATAGAAATTTGATGACTATGGAATTATATGTTCCTGTAATTCAAACAACACATCTCTTCCGACAGCAGGAAATAACGTATCTGCAGATGATTCCCTCACCGTAGGAGGTACCATAAAATCTACCTTCCTTGCACCATCGGAGCCAATTTACCTATACCCATTTTTCAGCAGAGGGTCAAATACCGTCCGCCGGAACCAACTAGCATGTACCCTTATTATGGGACATTCGTAAACGGACGGTGGGTGTATTGTGTAACCCTTTGTAAGCAAGAACATCTCTCCAAATACCGTGATTTGTTCGAACTGGTAGTGTCTCCGCAAGACCTTCAGTATCTGAGGAAGTTGTTGATGATTTGAGCAGAATCTGCAAACATCTTTGACAAGATTTTCTCAGCAGTCAGGAGTTATTGTTGCAACATGAAATTAAACAATGAGTTCAAAGTATTGACGAAAGTTTGTTACAGAACATATTTGCAATTAAAATGAGAGGGAACATGTGCCTTGAACAAAATGGTGAACATTTTCAACATTTACTATAATGTTTAGCCGTAATAAATTTGTTGAATGAATTAGTTAAAGCGAGAGGCGGCACGTTTCTATGACCTACTTCGACCCTATAATCATTTAAAGGAACCATGTATCATCTTGAATTTTTTTTCCAAAAATCTGGATGGCTTGGGTAAAACCAGAATTCATAAAGGTACGAGACAAAAAATTATCACGATGCAGAATTTTTATCTAAATGTATTAAAAGAAAGTAAAAATACCTGTTGATAGACCAATCCCATTTTTAATTAATTTAATAAAACATTTTCATAGAAAACTCAAAACTGAACAAAATTTATTGAAAATAAGTAATTTTGTTAACAGATAAATTCTGTCAAACCGTCAAGATACCATCTTTCAGTTCATTAACTGTTGCGTACTGCTTCCCATCTTTGTAAACCTCTTGTACAAGCGAACCCCATACATTCTCAATAGGATCGAGATCCGGGCTTTTCGCAGGCAGCAAAGCTATATTTTCTTGTGGAAACCACGTTTTCGATGAATTAGACACATGAAAAATAACTTTACTATCTTGAAATAGGTTCAAATCTGGTTTGAGGTGCACTTCCAACATATCTTGGTAACCCATAGAATCCATTCGATTTGAAATGAATGCTAAGTTAGTATTTCTTAAGCTACCAAAGGCACCCCACACCACAACATTACCACATCCTTGGACTCGTTTCGACAAGTAAGTGACAATAATATCTAAAACCATGAGGACCATCAAGATTATTTTTTTTTTCGTCTGAAAAAACTGTCTGGAACCATTCTTCATGTTTCGTCTGCATTTCTCTAGCCCAATTAGGACGTTTTTGAATATGTTCTTTCGTTAACATTGATTGGTTCTTGTTCGGTCCAGGCAGGTAGACCGAAGGAGAAGGGGTGCAGCAGACTCCACCCTCTCACCCACCACCACCCCTTGTAAATATGTACATTTAAATAGTAGTAGATTCGAATAAATCGTCAAGCGAAAAGGTCGTGTCTCACTGAAACTATATTTATAGTTTCAACAACATCATTTTTGGTCATCCATTGTGACCCCATCATTTTTGGTCATCCATTGTGACCAACATTTGTGGTCACCCATTTGTGATCGCTGGTCCTTCGAGCAAATACAAAAACCTTCCGTTAGGTCACCCACTTATGACCTAACATTTGGTAATACGAGCCGGATCGTCACAATCTCCGTTAGGTCACCCAATTATGACCTAACATTTGGTCCTTCGAGCCGGATCGTCACAATCTCCGTTAGGTCACCCAATTATGACCTAACAGTTCTTATATTTGGCATATTTAACATTTTTTTCATTAGCCGGTACTCTCAAAACTGTTCTTTTATGAACAGGAAGACCTAGGGTCGTCTTTATCCTTTGGGACAACATGTTATTCTTTGTAGCCGGAGTCACAATGGATCTTTTTGTACGTGCAGTGAGTTTTTCTTTTTTTCCACAATTTTGTCGTCCATTTTAACTGTATTTCTTAATTACAAACTCGGAGTTTGTGAACCAATTTCTTCCAATCTTTCTTCCTATTTCCACAAAACTCAAACCTTGGTCATATATATATGCCTCAATCTATTCTTTTCCACGTTCTGTTAGATCGTTTTCTTTGCCCATGACGAAAGACAATAATTATTATTATTATAGCTCAGCCAAATATATTTCGACACTTTGACAGTTCTAACAATCAGTTCTTGACACAATTGTTTTTTCACAGATCAGAAACTATTTGATGCAAAACTATCACTGAAAAAAGCATTTTTATTTAAACTAAATTAACTTCTACTAGATGTATTATTTAGTCAAAGGAATATACATAATAAAAAAATTCTTAAAAAATTGCACTGTGATAATTTCTTGTCTCGTACCTTATTATAAACAACACGTGTAGGAGTATGTTATTTTATTAAATTTAAAACCCATTCACTATGTACAATTTTGAGATGATGGGAATGATTAGATTGAAGGTGAGCGAAGAAAAATGTTGCTGCCTCGGTAGGAATCGAACCACACACCCCCCGCTTACCGGGCAGGTATCCTGACCACTAGACCACGAGGTCCCTTATCTTTCTCGGCTTACCAACGTGTTATTGTGCCGCTACAAGACAGAGTGTAGTTGGTATGATATTAAAATTACACAATAAAAAGTATGGAAGCAGTTCTCGAAAACAGTTAATTCGATATTCTCGAAATTTGGGCTACGCTTAAAAATATTCGAGATTTATTTTCTGCACTTTTTTTAAACTTTTGACTTCATTTTTTGTTCAGGATTCATGGCTACCTTGATTTTATTTTAAATGGCACTACTAGTCATATCGTGACTTTTTTTTTCTGAATTCAGAACTGTAACACATATACACTTTTTTAACTGAAACGGCAAATAAAATGATATATCATTTATTATGAATAAATTCTAAAATAGAAAATTGAACTTAGTTGCTTTTGAAAATACTGTTATCGATGTGTCAGTATTAAGGGTCGGATAATATGCAAAATGCATATTTGTGCATATTCTGCATATTTAACTATTTATTTGCAATTATTGCATATTTTAGTGTTAAGTGCATTTTTATTATATTAATTGGTGTAATTTTAATACAGTTGGTTATTGGCAGTATGCAGATAAACAGGTACCGACCTTCTCTAGTAGGTAATACAGACGGGTTTTTCCAAGACTTCATTTATGGACATCCCCAATTACGCGTATTACTGGAATTCGTTACTTAACGGCCTCGAAGAGGGATGTTGTGAATATAGATAGTTCTGAAAATGTATTTAACGAGGGGTTGGAAGAAATGGAAAACCTAGAATGGATTTGTAAGTATTTCATTCTTCGATTTCCAAATTCATTCATCATTTGTCTACTAACTTGGCGACAGAGCAGTGATATTACGAATAATTAAAAAATGTCTTCCAAACTATCATCGTGGATTCGGCCATACTCAGAGTAGGTTCTAGATGGAGATGGTGTTTCTTGCAAACCTTGCGGTAAAGCAGAAAGTTTTTTAAAATATATTTTCAGTCTTTAGACTAAAGTCTAATAAGAGAGCTAAATAAAAAAATATGTTTTGCATGTTATTCAGTGTCAATAATAGGTAATTCTTAATAAATAATTATTGTAATTCAATTTTTTTTATAGATTTCGAGCACGAAGAAACATCTTATTTTAACCAACCCTGCAGAACGTCTGTGCTCAAAAGAAATTATGAAAAAAGAAACCCAACCAGTGTGTCGGGAAGTAAACTTGAAAAATCAATGTCAAAATATGGTAATGACAATAAAATAAAAAAGTTAAAGACACAGGGGGCAAAACTGGAGCGCATTACATTATCGATTTGTTTGTTGAAAATTCGACTTCTAAATAAATACGTTCCCTCCGTGTCGAAGAAACAGAGTCGGCACATTATTTGGTGGTATTTTCCCTTTCGTAGTAAAAAGAATGGCACGTGTCGTCCTCCTGCACCCGCCTTCGTCTCGGTCGGCGCAAAAACGTCCGTCGAACTTCAAAAACATTCCAAATCAACATAACCAACCGCATAAAAATAAAAATCCCGTCGGTTTTCACTTGATTAATTTCGAAATGGCACAGGCCCGCATCCGGCGGCTCTCTTTCTCCGTTTTATTCCTCCGAATAAAAGCGAGACGACCGAAGGGTTGAAAAGAGCCTCCTCCTTTTTAATTTCGTAATTCCTAATTTAAAACATCTCCGCTTTTGCAATTACTCTATATAAGCGCGCTCCATACAAGCCGAGAAAATTCTACCACTCGTCTGTCTTCTAAAGCGCACAAAAGCAAACTTGCGAATTTCTAATTTTAACAAATATTCATTCATTTTAATTAAAATTTAATCAACCCCTCCGTGAGTTCGCAATTAAACTCTTAAAATAATAATTAACTTTTTAGTTTTTGCGCGCCCGGGGCGGTCAACCCCCGTTTCGCCTTGCCTAGGTCAGTTCGTCCCATTTCGCCGACATATGGTCAAAACAACCCCACAGATCGATACTCGCCCCTCCGAGAAAAGAAACGAGGAAGAATGAGGGGTGTGTTTAAAAATGCACGTGGAGGGGGAGCGGCGAATAAAAAAAGCACCGACTTTTACCATTCGTTGGGGCGAATAAGAACGCAGTTTTCCAACCCCTCTTTCAGATTTCTTTCGTTCGTCTCTGTCGCGCTCTCTCACTCTTTCTTTTCTGTCCAATTAGGTGGCGGCCTTATTGACATTTCACTCGCTACGACTGGGGAACCGATCACGGCGTCTCTTTCTTCGCAATTTTTATTTCGATTCGTTTTTAGGTTTTGCCGATTTTGTTTTCGCGGCGACGCGATTGGCGAGCTCGTCCCATTGGACGATTTTTTCGCTTTTTCACAAGATTCCAGGCTCCGACTAATAAAAGGGAACAGAATTCCACTGGAAAGATATTAGAACAGGACAAAGCGGCTTTGAACGAAAACGGAGGGAATTATTAAGAAAAATTGAGATTTTGGGGTGGTTGTGTGATACAGTGAAACTAACTCTAGTTGACACACACGTGACCACAAAATAAAATAATATAACTCGATAGCAATAATTATTATCTATTAATTATTATTTAAATTGAGTTGTCTGTTTTCACAGAGAAACAAGGCCGAAATTGAAACATGACAAAGTGATTTTTAGAACTGCTTAACAACGGGGGATCACTGTAATCTGGGACGATAAAAGGTATAATAATACATTTAATACCGGTTCACAGACATGATTATTAATTTTTTTCACTTGATAAAAACATGCCTTGAGATAATTTGGATGTCTTCTTTTTAAAATCAATTCCACCAAAGTTGCACGCTCTACGCCCACGTCTCCTCCGCGGAGCCGTGGAGGAAACTCGCCCGTTTTTAACGACGTCAAGCCATATTGGGGGAAAATTAAAACGTAATTTTGTTTTTGCCCGAATCTGCGAAACTTCCGCCGCCACCGCCGCCTTGACGTTATTTTCGCTAAATTAGAGTTAAAATATTGTCGGCGAAAGTTGGCCGGGTCGCTGATGCAGCGGTCGGGCGATTTTTCACGATTACGAGGGGTTGATCAGGTCCGGGGTCGGAAGCCGAAGAAATTCCTACTTTTTATTTGGTTCGTTAGCGCCGGATCAAATTTTCAACTGGCTGGGGCCCGTTCTGAAAGCAAATTAAAATTAATAATAGTAATAATGATAATTGAAGAGCGACGAAAATGGGGGATTTGGGTCCGAAAAATGGTAAAATAGTTTTCTTTGAAATCTAGGAGTACATTTATTTTATTATTTATCTGTGACCTACTTGATAACCACTTACATAACTGCTTCAATATTATTTCATTAGTGGTGTAATCAAATTCATTACACAACTCATTTTGATCTTCGAGAATTTTTCTGTTATGCAATTAGCTCGATTTGTCAGTTTCTAGATCGTTTATTCTGTTTTTGCATTTTCGGGTTTCTCGATTTTTAATATATTTCGTTTTTCAAATTTTCCATTTGTGAATTTTTGTTTCTTCAGATTTTCGCTTTTACAGTTTTTTGATTTTAGGTTTTCTAGTTTTTAATCTTTAATTTTCAATTTTACAATTTTTAGAACTTTTATTTTTTGATTTTGTAGATTTTCGGTCTCCCAGATTTTTAATTTGTAATTTACCGATATTTCATTTTTGCACTTCCTCAATTTTTCAATTTGTAGATATTTTCCGATTTTTGTTGGATTTTACAATTTTTCTAATTTGTTTTAAGTTGTCCAAATTTCTATAACTTATCAGCTCTTGAATTTTCCAATTTTTCGCTTTCAACTGGGAAATTTTCATTCCTTCAGTTTTTCGATTCGGATTTTTTTGTTTCTTGGATGTTTCGATTTTAAAAGTTTCCGGTTTTTCGATTTTTCAATTATTTTAATTTTCCTTTTGGCTTTTTCAAATTTTGATTTTTAAACTTTTACGATTTTGTTGTTTTTAGTTTTTCAAATTTTATATTTATTTTTTTTAACTTTATGATTTTTAATTGAGAGTAGGTATGTCATTTCGACAACGAGAACAAATTCATTCGAATATCGTTGCTTTCGCTACTTTTATTCACATTGTGTTGACTGTTGTACAATGTTTCGGTTCGCAAGTTTTTGAATTTTCAATTTTAAATTTTTCAAAATTTTGATTTATCACTATTTGATTTTTTCAATTTTTAATTTACAATTTTTCGATTTTCAAATTTTCCGTTTGTGAGTTTTAGTTTCTTTCGTTTTTCGACTTTACAGTTTTCCGATTTTAGGTTTTCTATTTTTCAATCATTAATTTTGCAATGTTACAACTTTTGGAATTTCTTTTTTTCGATTTTGTAGTTTTTCGGTCTCCCAGATTTGTGATTTGCAATTTTTTGAAATTTCAATTTTGCACTTTCTCAACTTTTCAATTTGTAGATATTTTAATTTTTCCTTATTTCGACTAATCGGGATTTCAATTTTTAATTTAGTAGATAAGTATTTTAACTTTTCTTTATTTCAACTAGTCGAGATTTCGATTTTTAATCTAGCTTTTAAATTTTTCAAGTTCTCAATTTTTTAATGTTTTATTTCCCAGATTCTAATTTTTAATTTAAATAATTCAAAAAGAACAGAGTTACCAAAATTGAAATTTTCACAATTTTACAATTTTAGCATTTTTCAATTTTTATATTTAAATTTTTCTTAAGTAATTAATTTTTAACTGTTTTCAAATAAAATTCTTTAGTTTTCCGATTTTGAAATTTCTCAATTTTCCGATTTTTGTTAGATTTTACAATTTTTCGAATTTGTTTTGAGTTTTTCAAAGTTTCTATAACTTATCAACTATTGAATTTCTCAATTTTTCGATTTTATAGTTAGGTACTTAGATTTTTAACTTTTTCGATTTAGATTTATTCAATTTGACAGTTTTTCGATTTTACAATTTTTGGCTTTTAACTTTTCTAGTTTTCAATTTTTCGATTTTGCGAATTTTCGTTCCTTCAGTTTTTCTATCTACAATTTTTCGTTTCTTGGATGTTTCGATTTTTTAAATGCCCGGTTTTTCATTTTTTAATTGTACGATATTTCGATTTTCGATTTTGAGTTTGAGTTTCCAATTTGAACTTTATCAAAATTTTGATTTATCACCATTTGATTTTTTCAATTTTTTAATTTACAATTAGCCGATTTTGCAGTTAACTCGATTTTTAATATGTAGATTTTCAAATTTTCCATTTGTGAATTTTTGTTTCTTCAGTTTTTCGCTTTACAGTTGAAGGTAACCGAAGCAAAATGTTGCTGTCTCGGTGGGAATCGAACCTCACGTCACCCGCTTTCCGGGCAGGTATCCTGACCACTAGACTACGAGGCCGCTTATCTTTCTCCGCTTACCAACGTGCTATTGTGCCGTCACACGGTTTTCCGGTTTTAGGTTTCTAGTTTTCAATCTTTAATTTTTCAATTGTAAAATTTTTGGAGCTTTTTATTTTTTGATTCCGTAGTTTTTTGGTTTCCCAGTTTTTTTATTCGATTATTCGATTTTTCAATTTGTAGATATTTTAATTTTTCCTTATTTCAACTAATGGAAATTTCAATTTGCCCAGATTCTAATTTTTAATTTAAATAATTCAAAAAGAACAAACTTATTTAAACTGAAATTTCACGATTTTGCAGTTTTTGCATTTTTCAATTTTTATCTTTAAATTTTTCTTAATTAGGAGTAATTAATCTTTAACTGCTTTCATTGCGTTTATTAATATTCTGCTGAATTTTTTTAATAACACCCACGTTAAAATTCTTCAGTTTTACGATTTTGCAATTTCTCGATTTTCCGATTTTTGATAGATTTTACAACTTTTCGAATTTGTTTTAAGTTTTTGAAAGTTTCTATAATTTATCAACGTTTGAATTGTTCAATTTTATAATTTTTCACTTTCAAATTTTCTAGTTTTCAATTTCTCGAATTTTTATATTCTCGATCTTGCAAATTTTCGTTCCTTCAGTTTTTCCATTTGCAATTTTTCGTTTCTGGATGTTTCGATTTTTTAAGTTTTCGGTTTTTCAATTTGTAGAAATTTTAATTTTCTTTTATTTCAATTAAAAAATAATTTAAAATTTTCATGTGTTCAATTTTTTGATTTGCAGTTTTTGGTATTTTCAAATTTTGGCTTTTTCAAATTTTAATTGTTGAACTTTTGAATGTTCCAATTTTATGATTTTGTCGTTTATAGTTTTTCAATTTTTATCTTTAATTTTTTTTTAACTTTATGTTTTTAACTGAGAGCATGTCATTTCGACAATGACAACACATCACATCGCTGTCATTCCGATGTCGTTGCTTTCGTCAGGTTTATTTACATGATATCGACTGAGGATTTTTTAATAACGCGCATTTTCGAATTTTTACAAATTACGCAGTTTTTTGGTTTTACGATTTCTCAGTCTTTCGGTTTTTATTTTGCAGTTTTTTAATTGTACAGTGTTTCGAATTGCGAGTTTTTGAGTTTTCGATTTTCAGTTTTTCAAAGTTTTGATTTATAACCATGTGGGTAAGCGGAGAAAAATGTTGTTACCTCGGTGGGAATCGAACCCACGCCTCTCACTTTCCGGGCAAGTATCCAGACCACTAGACCACGAGGCGACTTATCTTTCTCCGCTTACCGACGTGTTGTTGTGCCGCCACAACTATTTGATTTTTTAATTTTTTTAATTTAGGATTTTTCGATTTTGCAGTTGGCTTCTTGAATTTTTCAATTTTACAATTTTTGGAATTTTTTTCTTTTTTGATTTTGTAGCTTTTCACTCTCCCAGACTTTTGATTTGCAATTTTCCCATATTTCAATTTTGCACTTCTTAAATTTTTCAATTTGTAGATAAGTATTTTAACTTTTCTACATATATTTCAACTAATCGAGATTTCGATTTTTAATTTAGCTTTTAAATTTGTCAAGTTCTCAATTTTTTAATGTATTATATTCCCAGATTCTAATTTTTAATTTAAATAATTCAAAAAGAACACATTTACTAAAACCGATTTTTGCGACTGCACAGTTTTTGGATTTTCCAATTTTTATATTTAAATTTTTTTTAACTAAGTAATTAATTTTTAACTGCTTTCATTTATGTTGTGATGACTGGCCGCTTTTTAATAGCACCCATATAAAATTCTTTAGTTTTCTGATTTTGCAAATGCTGAATTTTCGGATTTTTGTTAGATTTTACAATTTTTCAAGTTTGTTTTGAGTTTTTCATTATCAACTCTTAAATTTCTCAATTTTTCGCTTTCAATTTTCTAGTTTTCAATTTTTCGATTTTGCAAATTTTCGTTCCAGTTTTTCAATTATTCGTTCCTTCGTTTTTTCGATTTTTCAATTTATAAATATTTTAATTTTCCTTTATTTTAATTAAACGACAATTCAAATTTTCATGTCTCCAATTTTTTGATTTGCAGTTTTTCGTATTTTCATCTTTTGGCTTTTTCAAATTTTAATTTTTGAACTTTTGAATTTTTCAATTTTACGATTTTGTCGTTTTCAGTTTTTCAGTTTTCATATTAAAATTTTTTAACTTCATGATTTTTAATTAAGAATAGGTCATGTCGACAAACATATCAGTGTCATTCGATTGTCGTTGCTTTCGCCAGGTTTATTTACATCAAGTTGACTGAGGATTTTTTAATAGCACCCATTTTCGAATTTTTAAAAATTAAACAGTTTATGGTTTTACGATGTCTCAGTTTTTTTATTTTGATTTTGCAACTTTTTAATTGTACAATGTTTAATTTGCAAGTTTTTGACTTTTCAATTTTAAGTTTTTAAAAATTTTGATTTTTTTTCAAATTTTTTATTTACAATTTTCGACTTTGAAGTTAATTCGATTTTTAATATTGCGATTTTCAAATTTCAATTAGTGAATTTTTGTTTCTTCAGTTTTTCGACTTCATAGTTTTCTGATTTAGGTTTTCTAGTTTCCAATCTCAATTTTACAATTTTTGGAATTTTTTTCTTTTTTAATTTTTTTCCGGTCTCCTAGATTTTTAATTTGCAGTTTGTAGATATTTTAATTTTTCCTTATTTCAATTAATCGAGATTTCAATTTTTAATTTAGTTTTCAAATTCCTCAAGTTCTCAATTTTTTAATTTTTTATTTTCCCAGATTCTAATTTTGAATTTAAATAATTCAAAAAGAACAAACTTATTAAAACTGTAATTCACGATTTTATAGTTTTTGCATGTTTTTTATATTTAAATATTTCTTAACTAATTAATTTTTAACTGCTTTCATCGCGTTTATTTATATTGTGTTGCTTGAACATTTTTTTTAATAACACCCATGTAAATTTTTTTAGTTTTGACTAACGATTTTTTAATGGCACCCATTTTCGAATTTTTAAAAATTACACAATTTTTTGGTTTTACGATTTCTCAGTTTTTCGATTTTTATTTTGCAATTTTTTAATTGTACAATGTTTCGATTTTGGATTTTGAGTTTGAAATTTCAATTTTAAATTTTTCAAAATTTTGATGTATCACTATTTGATTTTTTCAATTTTTTAATTTACAATTTTCCGATTTTGCAGTTAACTCGATTTTTAATATTTCGATTTTCAAATTTTCCATTTGTGAATTTTTGTTTCTTCAGTTTTTGGCTTTACAGTTGAAGGTAAGCGAGGAAAAATGTTGCTGCTCCGTGGTAATCGAACCACACGTCACCCGCTTGCCGGGCAGGTATCCTGACCACTAGATTACGATGCCCCTTATCTTTCTCCGCTTACCAACGTGTTATTGTCCCGCCACACAATTTTCAGATTTTAGGTTTTCTAGTTTTCAATCTATAATTTTTCAATGTTAAAATTTTTGTAACTTTTTATTTTTTGATTTTGTAGTTTTTCGGTCTTCCAGATTTTTGATTTGCAATTATTTCCTGATTTCAACTAATCGAGATTTCAGTCTTTAATTTAGCTTTTAAATTTTTCAATTTCTCAATTTTTTATTCTTTCGTTTTTCCAGATTCTAATTTTTAATTTAAATAATTCAGAAAGAACAAAATTTATCAAGACTGAAATTTTCACGATTTTACAGTTTTTGGATTTTTCAAATTATTTTTAATTAATTAATTTTTAACTGTTTTCATCGCGTTTATTAATATTGTGTTGACTGGGAATTTTTTTAATAGCACCCATATAAAATTCTTTAGTTTTTTGCAGTTTCTCGATTTTCCGATTTTTGTTAGAATTTACAATTTTTTGAATTTGTTTTGAGTTTTTCTAAGTTTCTAGAGCTCATCAACTCTTGAATCCTTCAATTTTTCGATTTTATAGTCACTTATATTTTTAACTTTTTCGATTTAGAATTATTCAATTTGGCAGTTTTTCGATTTTACAGTTTTTCGTTTTCAAGTTTCGAGTTTCCAGTTTTTCGAATTTTTAGGTTTCCGCTCTTGCAAATTTTCGTTTCTTCAGTTTTTCGATCTGCAATTTTTCGTTTCTTAGATGTTTTCTATTTTTAAAGTTTCCGATTTTAAAATTTTTGTTCCTTCGATTTTATGGATTTTTCAATTTGTAGATATTTTAATTTTTGTTTATTTGAGTTAAAGGATATTTCAAATTTTCATATCTTCAATTTTTTGATTTGCAGTTTTTCTAGTTTTCAATTTTTAGTTTTTTCAAAATTTAGCTTTTAAGTAATCAAGTTCTCGTTTCTGCATTTTTAAATTTTTGACAAAAAGAACGAGTTTATTACTTATTTATATACTGAAATTTTGAAAAATAGTAAAACAGGAATTTTTTCATTTTTGGAAAGGAACAAAATCGTGAAAAATTGAAAAATTCAGAATTATAAAATCTAAAAATTAAAAAATTTGGACTGGAAATTCAAAAAATTTCGGAAACGAAAAATTAAAAATCGAAAAACTCAAAAGCAACAGTTGAAAATTCAAATTGAAGAACCGAGAAAAAGAAAAATAGAAAAATTATTGTGGAATGTAGAAATAGCAAATCTCAAACGTGATGTAACGAAAAACTCAAAAACCGAAACATTAAACTGGAAACTCAAAACATTGCAAATCAAAATATTGGTGAAAGGAAAAATCAAAAATCGAGGAAGGGAAAATTCGAAAGTAATTATTTTTAGTTTTGCTGGCGACATTGGCGTTTTGAAAAAATTATCGCGTTTTCTTTAAAAAAATTATAAAATTAGATGAAATATATTTAAAGCAGATAACTAACGGGAAAAATGTAGACAATTTCAATTTCTCAGTATATGCTTAACTTCAACTGTTTATGTTTATACTTCGACCGAATTCGACTATTAGCACAAAATCAGCGATTAAAAGAAAATGAAATTTGGTTGATTTTATGTCCTCAATTCATTAATTCATGCTCAGATTTTTTCCCAAAAACACTCATAAATTTGAAGAAATTAGGCAAAAATGTAAGATGACGAACAAATTTTGACTAAGGATGTTTTAAATAATCTCAAATATTGGCATGATTTCAGAGCATTCGGTTCTTGTAAAAACTCAACACGGATTCATAAATCACACATACACTTTTGCCGTATTTTTAAATTCTTACTATTTCTCTACAAGAGAGTTGATTTTTTTCCTCAAAAATCTGGATGTATAGGGTGAAAACTCGACACGGATTCATGAATCACACATGTAGGAGTATGCAATCCTATAAAATTAAATATATAACACAAAAAAAGGGAGAAATTAGTTTCACCCCACATTTTGTTTGTTAATTTATTATAAGGTGCTTTATCATTTTTAACAGGACAATTTTGACCTTGAAGTGGTTTTTAATTTTTTTATAAATCTCTAAGTCAGCGGTTTCTATATGGATCCGCTGGAATCTTGGGCAACTCCACAATTCTTTAAAAAATAACTTTAAAAATGGGGTGAAATGTTAAAAAAAAACACATTCAAAAAAACTACAGAAAATTCAGATTTTAGAGCAAAATAGGGTTCAAATAAATTTCCTAATTCAGCAAACAGAGCTCGCGTGGTGAGCAAGATGCGCTATAGTGCTTAACCCTAACCACATTTCCAACAAACGGTGTAATTGTTGTTTTCGATCAGATTCGACCCAGAAAAGCGGCTCTTTTTTATTTCGGTTCGTTAACGGCGACAGCCCGATAAAATATTCAATTTGCTGGCGTGCGTTTGCTGCGAACAAATTACAAAGTTAAAAATACACAAACGAAGCGGAAATTCGTAAGAGTAGAAAGGAGGGTGGAGAATATTGCTTTAATTTCTGTGGAAATTCGAGGCGAATAAGAAGAAAACTGCGAAGTATTTCCATAAAATCCCCGGAGAAATCTAAATAAATAGAAGTCAGTCTTTGTTATACCAACCATAAAGGTCAAATTTCCAGCGGAATCGCACCAAAGTAGACCTTATGGCGAGTTATAAAGAAATTTATAGAGAATAATATAAGATTCTCGACTCAAATTAAAGAGTACAGTTGCGCGAAACGTTATCGCACGAGGGCAAATAATGATTTTGCTGCGTACAGTTTTGAGGGTCGGTGAGGGCTAAACTTTGCTCATTTATACGGAATTTTGAAAAAGTCGGCCAAGTTTTTATTAGTGGACGGTGCAAGGCGCTGGGTTTATACTTCGTTTAACAAATTATTGAGCAAATATATAACAAAATAAAAAATCTAATCGAAATAAATTGGTTTAAAGTTATTTCAAGTGAGTTTTTCTTTTACAGATTATCCGGAATCAGTATGAAGATGGTTTCATTTTCAACGGAGAGAAAGTATCTCTTAAAGCCCACTTGAAGATTCAAGCTTTCGGAGAAACCTTACTGGATTATCCATCGCCTCCAGAACCTGTTCTGACATGATGATGTTCATGGCTTGAAGTGGCAATATATTGCGATCAATTCGACGATATAAAAAAGGTTGTCAGTAAGGTATTACAAGGTCAAAATGTAGAAAAAGATTTAAACATGAAACCCACTGAAATTTATTATTTTAAATATTCTCCTTAAACTGGGATTTATAAATTTGCTGTTGACGTTGAAGTTCCCGTTGCAGTTGGTGTTCCATTTTTGGGTATCTAGTATCTGTATCTAGATAAAATCGAATTTAAGCACAAAATATCTGTATCTAGATACAAAATTAATGGTGCAGACACAGATACATTTTTTTATTTCACTTTTTTTTCAGTAGTTATTAGTTGAGTTATACTAGTAGTAATTTTTGATACTTCATGTTGGTGACTTTGGTCACATAAACAAAAATAGAGGTAAGAGGTCCACTAATAGTGTTCTGTCACGGAAATTTTCATATTTTATATACCATCATTTCCTACATTGTAGCCTTCAGTACTTATACATCTTTAACTATAATTCTGAGGGGTAATAAATCTAAGCCATGTGTTATTAAATAAGAGTACTTTTAATAGTAAAAATATTTGTTTAAGGTATGTTATTATTTTTAGAAAATAATAATTGCGTGTTACATAATGATTAATTTTTTCAATTAGCACAAATTAGTTCTGTAATCGACTAATCGAATGTTCAATACATACATTTCTCTCGCATAAATCGCATATTTGTTACTGTTTTATATCTTTATTTTTCAGACAAATGTAGCATCTTTTCCTGTTACCACATGTGTCATTTCTTCACTTTTTCATTGTTCGACTTAACGCGAGGCGGGCTTGGCAGGTCCGTTTCGCCCTAGAATGTGTCGATTATGTTTAAGTGTAAATCTTGGGTAATAAAATTAATATTTTTGTAACCCTCGGTAGAATAATTTATCATGATATATTCTCAGAAATCGTGAAACGAGATTAAAATAAAATGAGTTTCAACAAAAATCTGAAAATTTAAAGTTGCACTCTGGTGATTCCGGCCTGTCAGGCAGCCTTTGATCCTATAAGGGGTTTAAACACCTTTCTAAGAAATTGTACTTATTTTGCCTTAAACGGAACCAGCAATTCTTCCTAAAATGTATATACCTGCCGCACTGGGATAGACGATTACCGGACATGGTCATAAAACATCGTAAGCCAATATTGAAGAATAATAATTTATGACAGGTTGCCGACAACAGACCTTCAGCACAGAATAATCATTTCCCGTATTCTTTTGAAATATTAATTTTAATGCTGGAGATAATTATTAGATATACTCAAACACAATTTGGACACTGTAGTATGGGAATAAAAACAAAAAAAATATTTTTAAGCGTACCTACGTAATAAATATTACACAATCTGCAACACATCAAACAGCGAAAAGAAGGCCTATTTGCAGGAAAAAAGAAAATATTTTTCAGTCTTGAATAACTATGCTACAGTAAAATGTTTATTTTTTAAATTTAATACCACAATCCTTTCTTCTGCACCTGTGCAACGGGTGTTTAGTATCGGAAACCAAATTCTGACACCAAGAAGAAATAATTTAGGTGACAATACGCTGGAAATGTTGTTAATTTTTAAAAATTCATTAAACAATACGTAAAAAAATACATAAACATGTTTTCAATTATTTTATTCGCCAAAGCTTCAAAAAGTATCTGTTTTTACTTCCCGAGCGTAAGCAAAGGAAGTATTGTAATCGAGTCCGTCGGCCGACTCTCTACTTTTACGTTTTCTCGATCTTTCATGACCCCTAGAAGACGAAGAAATAGGTCTGCCATTTCCGTCTGTCTGTCCGTCTGTCCGTCTGTCCGTCTGTCCGTCCGTCTGTCCGTCTGTCCGTCTGTCCGTCTGTCCGTCTGTTGTCCCGGATTTTTATTAGACAGATAATCTCAGAAAGTACTCGACCGATTGTTGTGAAATTTTGTACTTATATTAAGAATATCATGTAGATGGTAAAACGCTAACCAAAATTTGTCTAATCATCCCCACCACTAATGCGATGACGTCACTTCAAAATTGTACATAGTAAATGGGTTTTCAATTGTATAAAATAACATAGTCCTACACATGTAGTTTACAACTCTGAATCGACTTTTCACCCGAAACGTCCAGATTTTTGGAAAAAAAATCAAAATTATAAAACAACATTTTGAAATTTATTTTTAATCTGCCAACCAGAATGCTTTGAAATGTTGCAGATGTTTTAAGGCTATAAAGAGCATCATAAATTTTTAGTCAAAAAATATTTGCTTATCCCCTCCAAAAACTTGATGACGTCAGCTCAAAAGTTTGTGGAATAAATCATATCTAAAATGTACAAAATATGATGAGTCTGTACTTGTGATCTATCACTCCATTCATATTTTTTGGATTTGCATATACAGGGTGACTCAAAAAAATTAATGAATGCGTAAATATATTTTATTGATTTAATCAGGAACTACAAAACCGAATGCTCTGAAATCTTGCAGATGTTTTAAGGTCATAAAGAGAATAATAAATGTTTAGTCAAAATATATTTGCTTATCCCCTCCAAAAACTTGATGACGTCAGCTCGAAAGTTTGCCGAATAAATCATATCTAAAATGTACAAAATATGATCAGTCTGTACTTGTGATCTATCACCCCATTCATATTTTTTGGATTTGCATATACAGGGTGATTCAAGAAAATAAATTAAAGCGTAAATTTATTTTACTGATTTACTCAGGAACTACAAAACCGAATGCTTCGAAATCTTGAAGATATTTTAAAATTATCATAAGCATAGTAAATTTTTGATCAAAATGTATCGTCCCCCCTAAAAAATGTATGACGTCACCACAAAATTTTGCTGAATAAATCCTATCTAAAATGTACAAAATATGGTGAGTCTCTTCTTGTGATTTATCATTCCATTCAAATTTTTTCGATTTGCATATACAGGGTGACTCAAAAAAATTAATGAATGCGTAAATTTATTTTATTGATTTAATCAGGAACTACAAAACCGAATGCTTTGAAATCTTGCAGATGTTTTAAGGTTATAAAGAGCATAATAAATTTTTAGTCAAAATATATTTGGTTATCTTCTACAAAAAACTGATGACGTCAGCTCAAAAGTTTGCCAAATAAATCGTATCTAAAATGTACAAAATATGATGAGTCTGTACTTGTGATTTATCATTCCATTCATATTTTTGGATTTGCATATGCAGGGTGACTCAAAAAAAATAATGAAGGCGTGAATTTATTTTATCGATTTAATTAGGAATTACAAAACCGAATGCTTTGAAATCTTGGGAATATTTTAAAGCTATTATAAGCATGGTAAACTTTTGTTCAAAATGTATTTGTTCATCCCTCCTAAAAAAATTGATGACGTCACCCTTAAATTTTGCTGAATAAATCCTATCTAAAATGCAAAAAATATGATGAGTTTGTACTTGTGATTTATCATTCCATTCATATTTTTTAGATTTTCTTAAGAGGTGGTTCAAAAAAATTAATGAAGTCAATTTATTTTATTGATTAAATTAAAGGCAACACTTATTATTAGTATTACACCTCAACCAACCCAATTTGGTAGACACAAAATTTGTTAAAGGAAAAACTCGGTTGAAACATAAGGGTAGCACGCTTATTTACATCGACTTTAACATTACAGACCTGCATTTGTTTTATGCGATCACTTGGTTCCGCGAATGTGAAATAGACATGTTTATAATCAACCAATTGTGAATTTCACCGTCAAGAATTAAAATAAAACCCAATGTTTTATATAATAAGCGGAAGTCGAAGCAATAAAACCGATGGTCGTTTTGTTTACAGTTTCTCTGTTTGACTTTCACGTATGCTGTTACGCTTGTCATCTTAAATTAAGAATGTTTATACATAAACGATTTTCAGTTGCCGATTACGCGAGTAAATTGTTTCGTTATTTTATTGATTATAAAAAATCAATATTCAAAACGACCCAATTCATTTTCCCGAAAATTTGGAAATACAATAATTTTATTCTTAGTATTACACTACATCTATCCCAACTGATATACGTGTCCTTGCAAAAATGTTGATGACGTCATCGCATTTTTTTTTAAATTCCCACTACAAAAATGTAATGAGAAAAAAACACAATAGCCATGCTGTCGTCAAGTTTCCGACAGCGAGGGAAGTACTGTCTAAACTCTTTAGACCAATTTTTTTGTATCTGTTATCTAGATCGAAAACAATCTGTATCTAGATACTTTTATCTTCCATATATCTATATCTGTATCTAGATATTTTTAAAAGTATCTGTCCCCAACACTGATTTTCAGTTTCTTGTTGTCGAAATAAGTCTACACATATTAAGAAAAAAAGAAAAAATATAGCCCCGCCCACCCGCCCTATCTCAATTGTGATGATTTTTTTTATTCGTGGTGAACCAAGAAGGAGGAGCTTAATTGCAAAATCCTTTTTTCGTAATGAAAAATTAAAAACATGTTTTTGAGTATCGTGTTGTTCAAAGAATACTATGTATATGACGAAAAAAATAAAGTCAAGATTTTTTTAATAGTCAAAAGCCAAAGGAGCGGAATTTAATTGCAAAATGCTATCGCAGTTGATGATAGGTAATTTCGAATATTTTCTTTCCAATTTAAAATTTAGCATCTATGTCCGGAGAGGGCAAAAAATAGTATACACACCACGAGGCTAAAATGCGATGTAATCCCTCAAGTGGTTTCTTATTTTTACTTTCGGGATTAAATCGTGCACTTTAGGCTCTTACTATCAAATCCGATTCTCATCTGAATGACTTGGGTTTAAGGATTCGATTATCGGACGTTTTAGATGAAATTTCTAAACTGAAATCAGTAGAAGGCTGGAAAGTAAAATTGTACGTTTCACCCTACTTTTTTTTCATTATTTCGAGGTACTTTCTCATATTTTAAGCAAACAGGCCAATTTTGACGTTGCAGTTTTTCATTCATCAGAATTGAGATAGGGTGGGTGGGCGGGGCTTATATTTTGCCTTTTTTTTTCTTAGTATATTAGCCATCTTTCACGACAAGAAACGTAAAACATGGTTGAAATGGTACACAAATTTTCCATTTTAACATGTTTTAAATTTCATGTTGCGAAAAGAAGTCTGCAAATATTAAAACAAAAAGGCAAAATGTAGGCCCGCCCACCCACCCAATCTCTACTGTGATGATTCTTTTTTTGCACGGTGAAGCAAGGGGGAGAACCTCAACTGCAAAATTCTTATTTCTTCACAAGTAATTAAAAACATATTTTTGAGTATCGTGTTGTTCAAAGAATACTATGTATATTAAGAAAAAAAAGACAAAGTATAAACACCGCCGACCCACCCTATCTTAATTGTCATAATTTTTTATATTCCTAGACCACACACGTTTAAAATGGTAAATTTTTGTAGGAAAATAAAGATTTTGCAAGTAGGCTCCTCCCTTAGGTATGGTAACGAATACTCAAAAATATGTTTTTAATTTTTCGTGGAGAAATACGGATTTTGCAGTTAAGCTCCGCCCTCTTGGCTCACGACGAATAAAAAAATCATCACAATAGAGATAGGGCGGGTGAGAGGGGCTACATTTTGCCTTTTTTTCTTAACATGTGTAGACTTATTTCGACAACAAGAAACTTAAAACATGTTTAAAATGGAAAGTTTGTATGAAGAAATATCGATTTTGCAATCAAGCTCCGCCCCATAAGAAATTACCATGTAAGACATATTTTTGAGTATGGTGTTATTCAAAGAATACTATGTATATTGAGAAAAAATTAAAGCCAAAGATTAAGGCCCACCCGTAGCTGCCCTGATCTAAATAGTAATGAAGGGTTGGTAGACATAGGGGCGGAACCTAATTGCAAAATCCATATTTCCTTACAAAAATGTGAGTACCATTTTAAACGTAAGTTTGTGAGAATTAAAAAATCATCACAATTGAGATGGAGTGGGTGGGCGGGGTTATTTTTTTTTCTCATTACACATAGTATTTTTGAACAAAACGATACTCAAAAACATGTTTTTAATTCCTTGTAAAGAAATAAGTATTTACCAGTTAAGTTACGTTACCTTGATTCACGGCGTATGAAAAGAGATCACAATTGAGATAGGGTGGGTGGGCGGGCTTACATTTTGCCTTTTTGTTTTAATAAGTATGTGTTGACTTCTTTTCACAACATGAATCTTAAAACAAGTTCAAAATAGAAAATTTGTATAAGGGAATATCGATTTTGCAGTTAGGCTCTGCCCCATAATTGCAAAATCCATATGTCCTTGTAAAAAAATTTTAAGCATGTTTTAAGTTTCTTGTTGTGAAAAGATGGCTATGTATATTAAGAAAAAAAGACAAAATACAAGCCCCGCCCACCCGCCCCATCTCAATTCTGATGATTTTTTTATTTGTTGTAAGCTGAGAGGTGGAGCTTGACTGTAAAATCCCTATTTTTCTATGACAAATTACCATTTGAAATATCTAATCGTAATCGTGTTATGCAAAGAAAACTAAATGTATGTACTTATTAATTAAAAAAGAAGGCCCACCCATCCGTCTCGATCTTAAAATTATATAAAGAAAGACACTAGAAGTCCCTGAAATTGTTTTAAATTCTATAAAAAACAGTAGGAGACTCCTAGATTTTTATAAATTCTATGGAAGAGATACTCGAATATTCTTTTATGTAATTCTTAAAAAAAGAAGCTCGAGATTCTCTTAAATTCTATAGAAAAGGACACAAGTGGTCCCCAATAGTTGTTTAAATTCCACATAAAAAGACCCAGATATTCTTTTAAAATCTATATAAGAAAAATACTAGGAGGACCCAAGATTCTTATTAAATAAAATAAGAAGACGAAGGGGCCTCCGAGATCCTCTCAAATTCTATTTAAAAAAATACGCACAATACCAAAGTCACTAGGGGACTCGAAATTTTCCTTAAAATTATATAAAGAAAGACACCAGAAGTCCCCTCGATTATTTTAAATTCTATAAAAAACAGTGGGAGACTAAATTCTATAGAAAAGGACACAAGTGGCCCCCAATAGTCTAAAATGTTATGTTTTTTTATTTGTCATAAGTCACGAGGTGGAGCTTAAATATAATATCAATATCTATATTTATCTATAAAAATTAACCATTTTAAACATGTTTTAAGTTTTTTGTTATGAAAAGAAGACCAAATATACTAAAAAATAGAAAAATGTAAGCCCCACCCATCCGCCGTCTCTTAATTGTGATTATTTTTTTTATTTGTAGTGATCTTGGGGGCGGAGCTTAATTGCAAAATTCATATTTCTCTATAAAAATGCACTATTTCAAACATGTTTTAAGTTTCTAATTATGAAAAGAAGACTAACTGTATTAAAAAATAGGCAAAATATAAGCCCCGCCGACCCACCCTATCTCAATTGTGATGAATAATGATTTTTTTATTTGTCGCGAGCTTGGGACAGAGCTTAATTGCAACATGTATATTTTTCTAAAAAAATTTACCATTTTAAACATGTTTTAAGTTTTTGGTTATGAAAAAAAGACTAAATATATTAAAAAATAGGCAAAATACTTGTTATTTCTCTACAAGAAATTCCCATGTACGAGTGTCATGTTATTCTCAAAATACTATGTATATTAAGAAAAAATTAAAGCCAAAGAGTAAACGCCACCCAAACCTCCCCTGATCTAAATAGTAATGAAGTTTTCATTCGTTGGCAGATCTAGGGGCGGAGCCTAATTGCAAAATCCATATTTGCTTACAAAAAGTTACCATTTTAAGTGTGTTTTAAGTTTCTAAGAAAAAAAGGATCATCAGAATTGAGACGGGGTGGGTGGGCGGGGTTTATATTTTGTTTTTTTTTTTTCTTAATAGACATAGTATTCTTTGAACAACACGATACTCAAAAACATATTTTTAATTTCTTGTTAAGAAATAAGTATATGGCAGTTAAAGTCCGTCGAGTTGGTTCACGGCGAATAAAAAAATCATCACGATTAAGATAGGGAGGGTGGGCGGGCCTACATTTTGCCTTTTTGTTTTTATATATGTAGACTTCTTTTTACAAGATAAAGCTGATTAAAATAGAAAATTTGTATAAGAAAATATCGATTTTGCAGTTCGGCTCCTCCCAATAATTGCAAAATCCATATTTTATAGCAATATATACCATTTTAACCATGTTCTCAGTTTCTTGTTGTGAAAAGATGGCTATGTATATTGAGAAAAAAAGAGACAAAATATAAACCCCGCTCACCCACCCTATCCCAATTCTGATGATTTGTTTTATTCGTCGTAAGCCGAGAGGCGGAGTTTAATTGTAAAATGATCATTTTTCTACGAGAAATTACCATTTGAAATATGTAATCGTAATTGTGTTATGCAAAGAAAACTAAATGTATTATTAGCAAGCGATAGCCCCGCCCACCCACCCTTTCTTCATTCTAATGATGATTCTTAATATTGTTAATTAATGACAACATTATGTTTTTATTAGAATCCCACTCAAATCTGTTAAATCGTTGATGAGAAGATTGATAAATTGTAAGTGAAATATTGCTAATGCTCCTCCCATTCGTACAAGCTCCACCTTAATAAATTATTTCATTGCCTTCGAGAAGTGGGGGGCGTTTATAGTTGCACCTCATTGTGTCTACTTTACATGATTTGTAAATGTTTCTATGTAAACCCTGAGGGCAAAGTAGTTTTTCTAATGAAAATAAAAATTTTATTAAAAAATATTTAGTCCTAGATTCTATTACTTGTCAAAATAAGATCCAAATTTCCTCTCAGAGCCAATAAAATGAGTCAAGAAAACGGAGTAGGGGTGGGTGGGTGGGGCCACTTTTGTCTTTGAGTTAAATCTTAGATTCTAAGACAAATCAAAATTAAATTCTTATTTTGCAGCCAATAAAATAAGTCAGTGAAATGAAAAAAAAAAAGGTGGGCGGAGTTAAGTTTAGGTATTTCTGCAGTCTTATGAACAAGCAATAGCCCCGCCCACCCACCCTATCATTCTAGTGATGACTTTTAATATTGTTAATTAATCGAAACATTATTTTCTTATTAGAATCCTACTCAAATCTGTTAAATCGTTGATAAGAATATTGATAACATGTAAGCGAAATATTACTAATGCTCCTCCCATTCGTACAAGCTCCACATTAATAAACTATTTAATTGGCTTGGAGAAGTGGACGGCGTTTTAGAAACCCCACCCATCCGTCTCGATCTCAACCATGATGTATTTTTCATTAGTTGTCAGACCAAGGGGAGGAGCGTAAAACTTTCGTACAAAAATTTGCCATTTTAAGCATTATTTCCCTTTCTTGTTGTGAAAAGAAGACTACACATATTAAGAAGAAAGGGCAAAATGTAAGCCCTTGTAGTTATAGTACCTAATATGTTTTTGAGACGAATAACAATAAATCTTGTTGATTTATACGTCCAAAAGTATCTTTTATTTTTTTTCTGACAGAAAGCTACAGCTTTTAACGACAACGTCAACGGATGATATAAACGACGCATACCTTCCGTGCGTATTTATATTACAACGGCGACAAGTTCATAATTTTAATATTTATTTTTCCTAAATCCGACATTTTAATCGCCTTTTTTGGCTCTTTAGACAAATCACTATCGGTGTTATTATTTTTTGTAGTTGTTCCTTCCTCGCTTCCTTTTTGTGTTTCTCGTGCCTTCTCCGGCAAGACGCGTGCTTTATCATCCCGACCGCTCCTCCTAAATTTGCCCGGTTCGCTCGTCAGGGCGCCCTCTAAATAAGAAATAACCGGTGAAACTTTAGAAAAGTATGAAGTTAAATAACGAAACGTCGGCTCGGAAATAATTTAAAGTACACACATATATACAGTACGCCATGAAAAACAGTCGTGTAATTAATCTTAATTTTAAATGACTTCGTCGCTGGAAGCGGAGCGAGAGTCGGGAAGGCGGCGCCTCCAATTAAAAATTAATAATCCGCCCGAATTTTTCGCTTAATTAATTATTTAATTTATTATTAATCCGCACAAATAATTAATTACTGTCTTGTTGTGCAACCGACTGGCGCCCTCGCTCCACATAATTAATGAATTTTTTTCGCGCCAACCGCGCCACCTATTTTGTTTAAAACACAATAAAACAATGCACGTTACGGCGCAGAGAAGGGCGTTATAATTTCACTTATTTGATCACAGGAAGATATGGACCAGTATTTCTTCCCTACTTCCTGCTGTTTTAGGTATGTGTAAGTTTGTAAGGTTGGCACAATTGTGGCCTCGGAACAATAACCACACATCCGCAACAATGGAAGTACGTTCTCTTCCGTTTCTAGTTTAAATGTTTTGTATTATTTACCGAATAAATTATGGAGGAGCGAGGAATATTCTAATTGCGGCACGGAAAAATCCGCCAAAAGTGCGAATTTCGAGTAATTATGTTGGTAATTGAGTTGAGGGGTAGGTTTGCACGGGGCGAACGTTGAGGCTTTGATGTGACGCGTATAATATGTGACGTATTTAACTCGGAACTAATGACGGGAAATTCGACGGGTTTTCCTCTATAGTTTCACGGTGATTAGCGCTTTTTTTTCACCAATTCATCGGCCCGAATTTACACCTTTTATCAATTATCATTAAACAAACTCGGAACCAATATCAAATTCAACATTTATATATATACAAATACGTACGTAGGTGTATTTGTATTTCATTGTTGACTCGGTTAAGCTGTATTATTATTTATATACAGAATTTTATTTTTGTGTTAATTTTATTATTATATAATAGATGTAAATGACTGCAGTTTTCGGTTGTTAGCGTTTAGAGTTATTCACTGTAGTAATGTAGTTCTCAATGTAAGTGTATCCGTCAAAACGAGTATGTTTGCTTCGCTTCCAGGGTCGGATTAGGTCACCACGCTTGGCAAAATAAGCTTAGTAAACATCTAATTTAGCAGCATCGAATGAATTGTGTTCAATAATTTTCATAATTTCGTCAGAATTTTGCAGTTCATTGCATCTGGCCGGATATAATGAAATTTGTAGGGCTTATTTCGTAAACATATTACAATTTGTTAAAAAAAAGAGAATTTCAAACATTATATTTATATAAATATTAACAAACTGCCCAAAATCAAAACAAAATAAATTATTCATTATCTTCTTCGTCGCTGCTGCCATCTAAATACAGGGTCATTATAAAATATTGTAGTCAACTCACCTATGAAAAACAAATGAAATTTTTCTCGTGCCGCTAATCACCAAAATGAATTGAACTGTTTTGAAATGTCACGAACGTCCAAACAAATCTGTCAGATGTGTCAAAAATTGAAATGCCCGGTTCGCGGTTTAATTTCATTTTAAATAGACACGAAAAGACGCCAGGCCAGAGCATTAAGGGTTGCAGTGTTATCGAGCATTTGTGAATGCCACTGCAATACATTTCAGTTTCAAAAATTGTAAATTGTCAGAAAAACGTTTAAGGGCTTTGTCATGAATTACACCTTGGAAAGTCGATTGGAGTTGAACAGAATAAATCATCTGGTCTGTTTTGCAAAGAAGCAATAATTTTTCAAATAATGAAATCCAAAAAGTGAGGTTAAGTTTGTCGAAACCAATGAACACGGTAATTATTTAAAAAATTACATTTTTATAGGTACCCTGAAGGTAAAAATTGTGAAAAATCACGTAATGGACAATGGCAGAGCAAGTCTTATCACAGTTAACGAACACTATGAGTACCTAATGAGTTTTTGCAGTAAATAATTTTGCCAAAGTTGTGATCCCGCGAAAGTTCTGTTTGTAAATTGTAAGGAATGGTCAAAATATTGGTGCAGACATGGTTTGTGACCGGTGCTTTTCTCTTGAAAAAACACAACTGAAAGCCTTGATCTTCATCCCTACAATAGGTGAAAACTGCTATGTCCAAACATTACCTTCAGCTTTGCAGTTTCTAGATATCTGAAACATGCCAGATCTGCATAACAGGAATGTCAAAGAGGTTCTACCCAAAACACACCCACATGGCCATCCTAATATCAAGATTTTTCAAAATTTCTATAACAAAAAAGATGAAAAAACCAATAAAATTTCAGGAGCATAGTGTTAAGAGTTCTGTAGATGATTATGAGATCTCTTGAAACAACAAAATGTTTAATAAAGATTTTTAACTTTCCTAATAGTAAAATTACAATTATTACTAAACAGTAAGTTGAAGTAAGTTTTAAATTAAGAGAATGCAACTAACACCGAAAGAAAAATGAAAGTTACTGAAAATAAAAAACTTTATTGCAGTACCTACATACACTTTCTACATCTAATTTTGTTTATTGATCACATTCATTTACTTGAAAAAGTATCAGGCCTATGAATCGTCGTCTGGAAACAGCTGACCACACACCAACCTTCATTGCGTGTGATGGTGTTTCTTCAAAAGCGTGAGTATTTTCTATACACCAAATTCTGAAGTTCTGTCAGTTGACATAATAGCCTAACAGATGAAACCAGGCTTCATCAGAAAAGAACGACAAATCGAGAATCCCGTTATCGTCCATATCAGCTTGAAACCAACTACAATACCCAACGCGGCAAGGAAAATCAGCTGGTTGCAGCTCCTGAACCAACAAAATCTTGTATGGATGCATATGTAACTTCTCTTTTACGATTTTCTGACATGGGCTGTATGGTACTCCGGACAGTAAAGATTTTTGACAAAGCTTTATTCGGACTTTGTTCCATTCTCATCCTTAAATCTTCAACAACGTCTTCACTAACTTGAGGTCTCCCCGTCGGTTTTCACTTAGAAATGCTACCAGTGTCGTTAAATCTGGCCATAATTCGCCGTATAGCGTCTTCAAAGATTCTCCATCAATGACAACAGAAGATTTCACTAGATACTCGTTTTTAGACGCCTCCACAGAGTACACTCCATCCCCATCCTCATTTAACACCCCATTACGGTAATAGGCATGATGATTGCGCCAAAGAACTAAAAAAATCATTTGTAACACTGACCATAGTTATTCCTCTGTGTTCATTACCTGAGATTATTCCACAATGATCTGTAGTTTTGATAAAAACTGTTTTTTGAGACACTTATTAAAGTTCTAACAAAGGGGAAGACAGCAAAAATGAAAACAAGACAAGTCAATTAACGCACAAAGTGAGGGAAAACGTACCAGTACAAACGAAAAAATTATTGACATCTGACAGAATTTGATGAAGCGTTGAAACAGTGCAGCCGCTAATGTCAACTAATGTGGCGTAAAAAATAAAAATTCCAATATTAGTGTAATCCTTTCCACAAAACTGAAAAAGGCGGCACAAAATGTCACCAAAATCATGGCCTTCTTCGACTACAATATTTTATAATGACCCTGTATAATCAGCGTTGGGGACAGATACTTTTAAAAGTATCTAGATACAGATATAGATATACGGAAGATAAAAGTATCTAGATACAGATACAAGAAAACAGATACATTTTGAAGCTTTGGGGAATAAAATAACTGAAAACATGTTTATGTATTTTTTTATGTATTGTTTAATGAATTTTTTAAAATTAACAACATTTCGAACGTATTGTCACCTAAATTATTTCTTCTTGGTGTCAGAATTTGGTTTCCGCTACTAAACACCCGTTCCGCAGGTGCAGAAGAAGGGATTGTGGTATTAAATTTAAAAAATAAACATTTTACTGTACCATAGTTTTTAATTACTTGTAAAGAGGTAAGTATTTTGCAGTTAAGGTTCTCCCCCTTGCTTCACGGTGCATAAAAAAATCATCACAATAGAGATTGGGTGGGTGGGCAGGGCATATATTTTGCCTTTTTGTTTTAATATTTGTAGACTTCTTTTCGCAACATGAAACTTAAAACATGTTTAAAATGAAAAATTTGTGTACCATTTCAACCATGTTTTAAGTTTCTTGTTGTGAAAATATGGCCATGTATATTAAGAAAAAAAAAGGCAAAATATATGCCCCGCCCACCCACCCTATCTCAATTCCGATGAATGAAAAACTGCAACGTCAAAATTGGCCTGAGATGATGAGAAAGTATCTCGAAATATTGAAAAAAAAAAAAGTGGGATGCAACGTACCATTTTACTTTCCAGCCTTCCACTGATTTCAGTTTACAAATTTCATCTAAAACGTCCGATAATCGAATCCTTAAATCCAAGTCATTCAGATGAGAATCGGATTTGATAGTAAGAGACTAAAGTGCACGATTTAATCCCGAAAGTGAAGATAAGTAACCACTTGAGGGATTACATCGCATTTTAGCCTTGTGGTGTGTATACTATTTTTTGCCCTCTCCGGACATAGATACTAAATATTAAATTGGAAAGAAAATATTCGAAATTACCTATCATCAACTGCGATAGGATTTTGCAATTAAATTCCGCTCCTTTGGCTCTTGACTATTAAAAAAATCTTGACTTTATTTTTTTCGTAATACATAGTATTCTTTGAACAACCCGATACTCAAAAAGATGTTTTTAATTTTTCATTATGAAAAAAGGATTTTACCCTTCTGGATTTACCACGAATAAAAAATATCATCACAATTGAGATAGGGCGGGTGGGCGGGGCTATATTTTGTCTTTTTTTCTTAATATGTGTAGACTTATTTCGACAACAAGAAACTGAAAACCAGTGTTGGGGACAGATACTTCTAAAAATATCTAGATACAGATATAGATATATGGAAGACAAAAGTATCTAGATACAGATTGTTTTCGATTTTTTCGAAATGTATCTAGTTAACATATACAAGAAAACAGATACTTTTTGAAACTTTGGCTAATAAAATAACTGAAAACACGTTTATGTTTTTTGTTTAATGATTAATGATTTTTTTTAAATTCACAACATTTCGAACGTATTGTCACGTAAATAATTTCCTCTTGGTGTCAGAATTTGGTTTCCGCTACTAAACACCCGTCCCACAGGGCATCACTTCGCTGTTTGATGTGTTACAAATTGTGCAATATTTATTACGTACGCTTAAAAATATTTTTTTTTGTTTTTATTCCCAATCTACAGTGTCCAAATTGTGTTTGATTGATAATTATCTCCAGCATTAAAATTAATATTTCAAAAGAATACGGGAAATGATTATTCTGTGCTGAAGGTCTGTTATCGGCAACCTGTCCCAAATTATTATTCTTCAATATCGGTTTACGATGTTTTTATGACCATGTCCGGTAATCGTCCGGTGCGGCAGGTATATACATTTTAGGAAGAATTGCTGGTTCCGTTTAAGGCAAAATAAGTACAATTTCTTAGAAAGGTATTTAAACACCTTATAGGATCAAAGGCTGCCTGGCAGGCCGGAATCACCAGCGTGCAACTTTAAATTTTCAGATTTTTGTTGAAACTCATTTTAATTTAATCTCGTTTCACGATTTCTGAGAATATATCACGATAAATTATTCTACCGAGGGTTGTAAAAATATCAATTTTATTGCCCAAGATTTACACTTAAACATAATCGGCCCATTCTAGGGCAAAACGGACCTGCCAAGCCCGCATCGCGTTAGGTCCAACAATGAAAAAGTGAAGAAATGACACATGTGGCAACAGGAAAATATGCTACATTTGTCTGAAAAATAAAGGTATAAAACAGTAACAAATATGCGATTTATGCGAGAGAAATTTATGTATTGAACATTCGATTAGTCGATTACAGAACTAATTTGTGCTAATTGAAAAAATTAATCATTATGTAACACGCAATTATTATTTTCTAAAAATAATAACATACCTTAAACAAATATTTTTACTATTAAAATTACTCTTATTTAATAACACAAATACAACCAGCGGGCCTACCGGACCCGGGTTGCTCAGATACACAGATAAAATGCATTGCCCCGACAAGCGTAAAACGCAGTGAATAGTGAATTGTGGTTTCTGGTTTTTAAAATACCATCTTAACATGGCTTAGATTTATTACCCCCCAGAATTATAGTTAAAGATGTATAAGTGCTGAAGGCTACATTGTAGGAAATGATGGTATTTAAAATATGAAAATTTCCGTGACAGAACACTATTAGTACACTTCTTACCTCTATTTTTGTTTATGTGACCAAAATCACCAACACGAAGTATCAAAAATTACTACTAGTATAACTCAACTAATAACTACTTAAAAAAAAGTGAAATAAAAAAATGTATCTGTATCTGCGCCATTAATTTTGTATCTAGATGCAGATATTTTGTGCTTAAATTCGATTTTATCTAGATACAGATACTAGATACCCAAAAATGTATCTAGATACTGCCCAACACTGAATATAATATACCAACTTCACTAACTTATTTATTTTTAGCACGACAGGTATGAATAAAAATTGTTGATTCATGAAATAGTCCCTCGAATAGCACGCGTAGTCAAAGTTAAGTCGTATATTTTTGCCGTGTTTCCACTCATGGGCATTTCACTTGTAAATACCATATAAATCAACTTTGACTACGATTATAAGTATTGCTCTATCATCTAAATATATAACAAGTTTACTGACTTGTCGTTTCCTGTATTCTTCAAATATCACCCATAAAGTGATTAACTCTGCTTCCAAATATCTTTAGAAATACTTCGCTTACGATGTATTCAGATTTAGACATTTTTTTTTCACCAAAAAATTTCTCAATTTCTGCTGGATACTAGTTTTCACTTGCTCATTTCGACAACATATTTTATATTTTTTGTTTAAAAATAATAATTAAAGGTTGATTTTGTTGCTGTGATCAGGAGTTCTTAAAGTTCTGATAATCAATTTTTCTACTTCCCGAGTGTAGACAGAAACATAGCATAGAGCATTTGCCAAAATCAGTTTTATCTTAGCAAGTACTAGCCCCGCCCACCCACCCTCTCTTCTCTTAGGGGGTATGTCATTTGCCAAAATCAGTCTTATCTTTGCTCCTACTAGCCCCGCCCACCCATCCTCTCTTCTCATGACTCGATGCCTAACCCTTTGTATCATTTATCAAGAGTGATGGGGGTTCTGGCCCATTCTTAATGCAAATTAACAAATATGGGAAATCGTAAAAATTTCAGATGAGTTTTCTGTCTGGCTGTTGCTCATTTTTCACATGGTCGGTTCATCACTGCATTCGCTTGCAGAAAAAAAGCCAAAAAAGCCAAAAAAGCAATCCCAGCTACACAAAGAAGACAGATAACTCAATTAAGAATGTTCTGAAATTTGGACGATTTTCCACGTTAATTTCCCATAAGAATGAGCCAGAAGCCCCATTATAAAACTACTATCAAGAAACTGCATAAAGCGAAATTGGACGGTGTTTAGTTCAATTTGGTGTTTTGTTGCTGTATAAATTTGAAAAGACTTTTTGAACTTTTACTGTTTTATTCTTTACGAATTTGAAGGAGTCTTGAGTGGCGCAGTGTTTGGGTACTCATTATTTTGGGAACCCATAAAGATGTTTTTGTAATTATTTAAAAGAATTTCTATCTCCTCTTTTTTTTCCAAAATCCGCCTTATCTTAGCAGGTACTAGCCCCGCCCACCCACCCTCTCTTTTCTTACAGGGTATGTCATTTACCAAAATCAGTCTTATCTTATCAGGTGCTAGCACCGCCCACCCACCCTCTCTTTTCTTACATGGTATGTCATTTGCCAAAATCACTTTTATCTTACCAAGTACTAATGACTAACTTTTACAAAAATTGATCAAAATTTGGAAACAATACGAGCTTACTTATGTGCACAAGACAGGAATTTTGAACATGCTCTCTAGTATTTAGTTGATTATGCTGTAATGGATGTTTCTTTTGTTGGTTTTATTTGTGTTTATAATTTAAGTTTCAAGTCAAAATGAGTCTACACATATTAAGAAAGAAAGGCAAAATGTAGCCCCACCCACCCGCCCTATCTCAATTGTGATGATTTGTTTCTTATTCGTCGTGAGCCAAGAAGGCGGAGCTTAACTGCAAAATCCTTATTTCTCTACGAGAAATGAAAAACATGTTTTTGAGTATTGTGTTGTTCAAAGAATACTAACTTGATTAAGAAAAAAATAAAACCAAAGATTAGGCGCCATCCGTATCTGCCCCGATCTCAATTCTGAAATGTGATGAATTTCTCATTCGTTGTCAGATCGAAGGGCGGGGCTTAATTACAAGATCTAGTATTTATCTACAGGGCAATTCCACCGTTGCTTAGGCTAAAATCGTACGAAACTCTGCAAAGTTTTTTTATTTTAAACTGTCCTCATAAGTGCTTTTACACTTTCATTTTTTAACCTAATCGTAGAGATTTGTTTTCTCTTTTTTCTTAATAATTTAATATTACTAAAGTCATATTTAATTTAGTCAAAATTTAATTAAAAGTTTGCGTTACTTACGCGAAATCTTTGAACCTGCCTTCTCTGGAATTGATACATTTTCTCCATTTTCTATGGAATTATCATACAAAAACAGTTATATTGATAAAAAATTTAATTTTCGTGTTTTCAAAAACCGACAAGAAGTTTAATTTTGATTATGTCTGATTAGAGAAAAAATTGCGTTACTTACACGATGTCATCGTTACTTACACGATTTGATCGTTTATTACGCGAACTTGTGAATATTAGCTGCCACGGAAGTAAGAAAAATTGCAAATTCGTGTTTTAAACAGAAGAGAAAGTTGGTCGAAGGTTGTTTAGACAGAACTTGCCTCGAAGGGCATACAATAAAACATTTCCAGCATTTTCGAAAATTATAAAATTTGATTTTGCAAATTTTATTTTTTTATGAAAACCTCTATAAGTTGAAATAAACAAATGTACTCGGATGTAATATCAAAGTAAAAGGATTAAATGCTAAAAGAAAAAATATTCAAACATACCGAATTTACAATTTATTTACTTAATGACATTACCATCATTTGAAATTTCGATTTGTTTGTTTTTATTTTGGCTTTTCTCGCTTTTCTCCTTGCTATTTTCATGGTATCTTAACGTTTTTATAGCGCAATGTCTTTTTTCTTTGTGCAGCTTATGTTTGCCCTATATTCCTGCTTATATTTTCGGTTGGTTGATTTTAGGTATTCTGAGTCTCTTTACTTTTTGTCGGTGTTTTCTTACTCTTTCAGTAGATGTTAAAGACATTTTGATTAACATAGCAAAATCAAATTATTGATAGATTGACGGCTGCCGAGACTAATTATTTAATTTCAGAGCTAAGCCACCGAAAGAAAATTATCCCGTTTCGCGTAAGTAACGATGCGATTTTTAATAATAATCACAAGGCAATTTCAATAAAAATACAATAAAAATAGAGAACGAGAACGAGAAAAAGAGATAATGTAACCTAATTTGCAATTATTTTTACTATTTCCGAATTACATGAAAATTAGTCCCTTACCGTTACTTATAACAATTATCACATATATCAGAAGAAAGAAGTGTAATATTTTTTTAAAGATGATGTTGGGATAAGTATTGATTGTACATTATTGTCAATAAAGGTACACTCTTTACCACCGTGCTTTATATTGTAAGTAAATCAAGATATTTACTTTGTTTCTAGCGATGTTAAAGAAGATATAATATCCATCATTTGTTTGAACAATTTTATTATTCCTCAATAACAAGAAATTTTTACTGCGGGTGTTATGGTATTGTAAAAGCAAATATATGCTAGTAAAATTTAAAGTTTTTACAAGTACCAATTGTAAGATTTAGATTAATTTAACAATTTTCAAAAAAATGTGCTGAGGTTGACATTTTCGTGGAATTGCCCCTACAAGAATCGATCATTTTAAACATGTTTTCTTTTCTTGTTCTGAAAAGACGACTAGGTATATTGAAAAAAGCAAAATATAAGCCCCGCCCACCCGCCCTATCTCAAGTGTAATGACTTTTTTTAATCGTCGAGAGCCAAAAGAGCGAAATTTAATTGCAAAATCCTTGCTATTTCTCTACAAGAAATTACCATGTAAGGCATGTTTTTGAGTATCGTCTTATTCAAAGAATACTATCTCCCAAAGATTAAGCCCCTCCCATACCTGCCCTGATCTAAATAGTAATGATTTTTCATTCGTTGATATCCAAGGGGCGGAGCCTAGTTGCAAAATCCATATTTCCTTACAAAAATTTACCATTTTAAACGTGTTTTCGGTTTCAAGAGAACTTCACAATTGAGATGGGGTGGGTGGGTGGGGCTTATATTTTGGCTTTTTTTCTTAATATACATGGTTATCTTTGAACAACACGATTCTCAAAATAATGTTTTCAATTTCTTGCAAAGAAATGAGAATTTTGCAGTTAAGCTCACGGCGAATAAAAAAAATCATCACAATAGAGATAGGGCGGGCGGGTGGGCGTATATTTTGGCCTTTTGTTTTAATATGTGTAGACTTCTTTTCACAACATGAAACTTAAAACATATTTAAAATGGAAAATTTGTATAAGGAAATATCGATTTTGCAATTAGGCTCAGCCCCATAATTGCAAAATCCATATTTCCTTGCAAAAATGTACCGTTTAAAAAAAAAGGCAAAATATAAGCCCCTCTCACCCTCCCTATTTCAATTCTATTATTTAAAATTTGTGCTATTCTTCTGTCAAATTATTGTACCATTTTGACAGTTACGTCAGTTGAACCTTTTGTCATTTTACGTTATCAAAACTTTCAAAAAATTGTATTTGAATTTCTCAGTACCTATTATAGAAATAAACTAAATTTGTGATGGGAGGAATTAGAAATACATTTTTTATTTTTTACTTCCCGAGTGTAAATCGGAGAAATATTGTACTGTGTCTGCCGGTACGGTACGGTGCTTCCATGTTTTCTGGACATATCATTACCTCTAGAGTACAAAATAATAGGTCTCCCATTTCCGGTTCTCTGTATTTGTCGTCTGTGTCAATTTTTATAAGATAGATGATCTCCGACACTACCGAACCTATTGTCATGAAATTTTATCTATATTGTAGGAACGTCTTATAAATGGTCAAACGCTAACCAAAATTTGTCTGATCATCCCAACTAACAATTTGATGACGTTAACACAAAATTTTGCATAGTAAATGTTACTTAAATTTCATACAATAACGTACTACAATCGTTAGTGGGGTATGAATCCGGCTCTATTTTTCACCTTATACATATATCTTGATTTTTTAAGTTCATATTTCATACATCTTGAACGATGAACGCCATAGTTTATAGGCTAATTTTAGAAATTTATTAAAATTATGTTTTCCAAAATTTAACTGCAAGTATTTTTTGATATGATTGCATGTGGTCAATAAAGTAACAGTAAGTCATATTTGTTTAAACGTTAGTAGTGAATTATTTCTAGTTTACGATAAAATTGTGCCAAGATAACTAAGTGGTTAAAATATTGATGGTTAAATTTAATTTTTATCAAGAAAGTTATTTTTTGCTATTCATGTAATTTGATTTGGTTTGATTTAATTCGAATTAATTAGATTTATTTCGAGTTAATTCCATTTAATTCAATTTAATTCAATTTAATTCGATTTAATTGGATTTAATTCGATCTAATTTGATTGTACATGTACACAAACCTTACCTAGTTGAACACATTTTTGAGTTCAAAACGCTTTCGTTAGATTGAGCGTTTCAGCAAGAGGGTGTCCATTTCTATTTACGAATCGTAGTAAATTATTTCGCACGAGCAGCCATGATACACCCTCGGATTTAAATTATTTCCCTCAAGAGTGACTTGACTCTTTCGATACCTAAAAAAAAAATGGAAAAATTAATCTACCAATTAATCATAACACCCTAATCAACGAAATAATTTATTATTTAATTTTCATAATCGCCAGAACGAATTCAACGCGAAAAAACTAAAATCGAAAGTCATTAATTTTATATAATTAATTACAACTGTACAACTTTAATGAAAATTATTTTAATTAACTAATTAATAGTAGTTAAAACAGTGATTTCCATCTCTGATGCTTGCAGCGTGCGTTTTAGCTCAAGCCACACACTTCACACCAGTCAGAAGTGTGCTTTTTTAATTACCGAATTTTGCCGTGAGTAATGAGCCGCATTATTCCACATGAAACACGTCGAAAAAATCCTTCTCCGGTAGAGAGTATTGATGAATTCATAATATCCACGAAAGCGCCCCAAGATTGTAGTAATTACAAATCTTCAGTTGAATAGTTTATCAATTCAGATCGCATGTTGTTGTATAATAATTTATGAAAAATGGCGCAGCTGTTTTATTTCACATAATTTCGTCCCGTCCTAAATAATTCAGCGAGAATTCCTTCAGAAAATTATCGGTTATCTCTGAGGTAAATTACAGTAGGGGTAAAATTCCTCCGCAGCATAAAAACGCTTTAAAACAAAGGATTTCCGCGCGTCCAGGATTATCGCCCCGCGTGTCCTTTAGGCGGCATTTTAAATGTATCCCGCAGGACCCGAGTCGCCATATTTGATGACGTCATAACTGTTTGATAAGATAAGAACGTCTTAAGACTTAAACAGAGTCGTTAAGTTTTACGGCCCCATTTTAAGATATTATGAGAGGTGGCGGCGTAAAAATCTTAATTATAAGAAAGCGCCTCGACGGGGACGATTTTAATTAACATTTTTCATCGGGGGAAAAACAATGGGCGAAAAAGAGGGGCTTGCGCGACGAAAAGTTTGTCTGGAGGACGTAAAGAAAATCGGTAATAAAACAGCGAGAAACTTTAAATTGGCGTTTCTTCCTTCAGCTCAAAGAAGCTCGTTTTATACGTTGGTAATTTATAATGAATAAAATTTGAATTCGAGTTAATTGCTAGTCTTGATGGATTTTCTAGCGAGGCGGACATTTTCTCCGGGTTTTCTCGAGGGGTGAATACATTTTATAAATTATATCGCGGGGGTTTTAAGAACGCCATTTGGGTTTTATCGATTTTTAATGGCAGACGTTTTTACTGGGAGGGTTTCTGAAATGTCTCACACAGTCTACACTACAAACACATTGCATCCCCCGCCCTATCGCATTACTGACAGACACCCCTTTTTTCATTTTAATATGTAGGTCTTGGACTTGGACCACTAGTGAGACGCACTCACTCTACTGAAATAAACGTCCACATGATGTATACTATAAAAGCTTCAACTAATAGTTAAATTAAACACAGAAAAACGTAAATCTAAATTAGAATCTTGGCTTCATTGCGGCGTTTTGTTTTAGTTGATGGAAGTAAAGCTTATTTGAATGACACGTTCTAAAAAAGCTGCTTTTATGGAGATTAAGATATTTTTGGGACTTTGTCGGGATTTTCAACTCAGTCTGCGTCAAGTTTTTTTTATGTTGGAAATGTGTTTCAAATTCAGTGAAAATTTTGATAAATATTTCCAGGATACTAGTAGTGAAGATTGTCAAACGAGGCGTAAGCCGAGTTTGATGTCACGATATTGTATTTATTTATTGAAAATTGTAATACATAATAATTGTATTTTTGATAAACACTCTGTTATATAATAACATTTAATGTCAAGTAAATTAGAATAACGTGTTAACGTCGCATCTGAATTTCAAAAGTAAACTGTAATTATAAAACCTGAGGAGAGGCCAATCAAAATATGTAAAAATATATAGGATGTTTCATTAAAAAAAAACTAACTTGCATACAAACGGAACACTTTGTGCAGTTAAAAATAATTTTACAGTATAGTTTACAAAGAACCGTGCAATTTTAAGCTTTAAGTTCTTATGTGTAATAATTACGGAGATATCAAGGAACCCGCGCTTGGTGATTCACCCTGTATATTTTTTATTATTCTATTAAAATTAATTTTCAACAAAATGGCATGTTTGGTGTTCCAATACAGACTTTCTAAAAATGTTTTATAGTTTTATAGAATTAATTGAAATAAAGAATTTTTTAAAAAAGATAGTACCTCGTCTTATCTAATACATTTAATAGATGAATCTCATCCAATATACATACTTAGTAATTATGAAGACAATTTTTTTAGTACAAGTTACTTAGAAAATGATTACACAGTTCAGTTTTGCAGTTTCAAAGTCATATTATAAAATGCTGTTTTACTTTTTCCAAAAATCTATAGGTATGTCTTATCAAAACGGATTCATAAACCACAAGTGCAAATTTTGAGGTAGTGATATCACATTGTTGGTGGGGATAATTAAACAAATTTTGGTTAGCGATTTACCATCTATATGATACTCATAAAATACATTTGATAACAATCAGTCTAGTAGTTTCTGATTATCCGCCTAATAAAAAACGATAAAGACTGCAGACAAACAGATGGGAATGGGAGATCTACTTTTTCATTTACTAGGGGTCATAAAATATATATCGAAAAAATATGAAAGTATGAATGACGTCATCTCAAAACAGTGTTTAATTAAAAATACGCCTTGGAATAGGATATCTGCAGTTTTTCAATACAAGTACAATATTCCTTTATTGGTACTTCCCGAGCGCTGTCTTTGTGGCGTTTCTGTCTATATTTATTATACTTATATATAATCTCCGAAACTACTGGAGTGATTGTTGTCAAATTTTATACGTATTTTAAGAATATCGTGCAAATGGTAATAATATTTTTCATTAATAAATAAACCAAAAAGATGAAACTCATTTTGGCAAATGTCACATCCTCTAAGAAAAGAGAAGGTGGGTGGGCGGGGCTAGCACCTGATAATATAAGGCTGATTTTGGTAAATGACATACCCTGTAAGATAAGAGAGGGTGGGTGGGCGGGGCTAGTAGCTGCTAAGATATGGCGGATTTTGGCAAATGACTTACCATATAAGAAAAGAGAGGGTGGGTGGGCGGGGCTAGTAATTCTTTTAAATAATTACAAAAACATCTCTATGGGTTCCCAAAATAATACACCATGGGTACCCAAACACTGCGCCACTCAAGACTCCTTCAAATTCGTAAAGAATAAAACAGTAAAAGCTCAAAAAGTCTTTTCAAATTCATACGGCAACAAAACACCAAATTGAACTAAACACCAATTTCGCTTCATGCAGTTTCTTGATGGTAGTTTTATAATAGGGCTTCTGGCTCATTGTTATGGGAAATTAACGTGGAAAATCGTCCAAATTTCAAAACATTCTTAACATTTTGGGGGTGAGTTATCTGCCTTTTTTGTGTACATGAGATTGCTTTTTTGGCTTTTTTTCTGCAAGCGAATGCAGTGATAAACCGACCATGTCCAAAATGAGCAACAGCCAAACAGAAAACTCATCCCCAAAATTTTCTGAAATTTTTACGATTTCCCATATTTGTTAATTTGCATTAAGAATGAGCCAGAACCCCCATCACTCTTGATCAATGATACAAGGGGTTAGTTTTAGATTTTCAGGAACTGACCCTTTAGTATGCAAAGAAAAAACTTTTTTATGATTTTTTTTAGTAATCTGTAATTTTTTAAATTTTGCAATTTTTTTTAGAGACATTTTTTTATAAAAAAGTATACTTTTGACTTTCTATAGGTATATAACGAGCGATTAAAAAACCCTGTGTTTCCTAAAGAAAATCCTGGAAGCGGAAGTCGCTATGGGTATTCCAGAAAGACCTCGATCACGGAACCTCATGAAAGAAGTAAGGGTTTAATTAGCTTCGCAAACGACTTCTTCAGTTGAGTCGAGTCCAGCGAATGTCGAGAGAACCCAATCGAGTTGCTCCGGAATTATTTTGTAGATAATCGCTGTAAATTTGAGTTACTGCTAAATAAATTGTTGAGTTTTACCCACGCCAATTTTAAACACCCAATTCATCGTAACAGTATTTTCTCCTTTTTGTGTAAGAAATATATCTACAGAAAAATAAAAAACACGGTCAAAGCACCCACGGATTTTTGAAGTTTGACGTTAATCTAATAAGAATAAAATTGTGTCAAAAACAAATCTTCAAAAATTCATGGTTGTCTTGGATTGTGTTTTTTATTTCCTTTGGTATAGGTACACGTAAGTGAATATCGAGTCTTGTACTTAAAAAAATGTCTTGTGGGTTTTTGTTTATGCGACAAACTACATATATCTATTAAATAATTTAACCATATCGTGAACTGACTCATCTTTCATCAAAAAATACAAGTATAGATTTTTCCGGAAGTGACAATCAACTTCTCTTTCAAACAGAATGATATATTTAGTGTTCTAGTGGTCTGGTAGTGAAAGTGTACATCAGTTTTAACAGGGACTAGCCCCACCCACCCGCCCACTTTTTGCTTAGAGGATATCTCATTTGCCAAAATCAGTTTTACCTTAGCAGGTAGTAGCCCCGCCCACCCGCCCTTTCTTTTCTTAGAGGATATCTCATCTGCCAAAATCACTCTTATCTTAGCACGAACTCATCATTTACCAAAATCGGTCTTAGATTAGCAAGTACTAACCCCACCCACCCACCCTCTATTTTTTTAGAGGGATCTCATTTGCTAATAACTGCTAAGATAAGACTGATTTTGGCAAATAAGGTCCCTCTATGAAAATGAGGGCGGGTGGGTGGGGCTAGTACCTGCTAAACTAAGATCGATATTGGCAAATAACAGATCTGCTAAGGAACGTGAAGGTGGGTGGGCGGGGCTACTACCTGTTTAGATAAAACTGATTTTGGCAAATAACATATCCTCTAAGAAAAGAGAGGGTGGGAGGGAGGGGCTAGTAGCTGCTAAATCAGTTTGTTATGTTTATTGTCTTAAAAAAAAAATAAAAGGTGGATTTTAGTCACGATCGTTACTAAGAAATCAGGAAGTAAGCCGGAGGTATTCACGCATTAAGTGCACTCTTATTAAATTTAATTATTATTATTATATTATATATAATTATATTAAACTAATCTTCTTTCTTGTTAAAAACTTTAAATACCCAAATAAATGTCTTGTTTTCTTAGAAAAAACATAGTTTAACACAACATTCTTTATATAGACATATGTACTTTTAGAGTTAAGTCAAAACATTCCCAAATCTACAGAACTTTCCTCTCCCTGAAGTACAACCAAACAAATCCATTTTTTTAGAAAAAAAAGACAGTATAAATAATATCAATTGAAGTATAAAAAGAACAGCGAAGACGTTTGTGTGCAAGGTGGATTAATAAACCACAAGTAGAACCGACAAGTCCAAAATATGTTAGTACATATTAAATGTGACAACAGACAGACGGAAACGGAAGACACATTTTTTATACTCTAGGGGCCACGAAACGTCAAGAAAACATGAAAATAGCCATTCTCCGTATGGATCCTATTCCAACTTACAAACGGGAAGTAAAAATAAAATTAAACTTACCTCACTTTTTTCACAAGGAAGTGGAAATTAAGTCGACATTTTTTATTTCGAAATATTTTTTTATTTCTCTTATTTTCTAAGTTTAAATGTTCCCAATAAATAATTTACCTATACGACGACTGAAGTCCTGATCATGTACTTAAGAGTGATCGTAAACACAATTATAAGTTCTTTTTTTTCTTACATTTTTTAATCGGAGCCGTTTATATTTTTTATGAAAAATTTAATACAGTGTTATTTCAAGACATTTACATAAAAAAAATGGTTTTCAAATATAACATCCTACCAGAATCGAGGATTTATGCTAACAATAATAAAAAAAATGTTAACATAAACTTTTACCAATTTAAGTGTAAAGAATTTTGACATTAAACTGCAAATGTGGATAAACCTTTGTATCTGGAAACATTCATTTTTTTGTTTTCATTAGGAATTTAAATATGGAAAAATATATAGGGTGTTACGGTAAAAAATGTAACTATTGTGTGTAGAGTTTGTATACCTGGCAATGAATTTAGATTAGACCGTCGGAACGTATTTATTCAAAAATATATGATGTCATGTGACAAAATATTTCATGAATTTTAACGGTTTCTTTAGTAATTTGCTGGTTATGTTCTTAAAAAGTTAAGTTTAAATTGAACTAAAATCAGAATTTTTGTATGCAAAAATTAGCATTATAATTTCAGGTAGCTGAAATGTAAAAAGTGTAGGTTATTCACATCCAGTTGTAAAAGTATCCCTCGACCCCGGGATCGAACCCGGGGAGCATCGCCCCCTTCCCACCCCGCCGGAAAAAATCCCGCCGAGAGGGAGGGAAAAAACTTGACGATCGGTTCGTCGCCAGGTCGCCATCTTAGATCCGGCGCCCTCCCCCTCCTCGCCGCCCTGCATTAATTTCGTTCCCTTTGTCTTTAATTTCTGTTTTAATTCCATGGCCGCCTCCACTTTTTACCCTCTTATTTCACCCTCGCCGCTGTTTCGTTTTGCGCCCCCGCCCCCGCCCTCGCCGGCCTCCCTTTATTTCCTTTGAGCGCCCTCAAGATGCCATTTTTGCGTATTGCCGGATTCGTTTCTGCGGGGCGGCGCGGGTCGATCGCAATTTAAATAAGTCCCGTCGCTTTGAAGAAGAAGCAAACTTAGTTATTATAAAGCCATAAAACATTTCAAACGTAATATTGGCTCAATTTAGATAAGTAAAGTAATATAAAGTTTAGCTGGCAATTTAAAATTCGCCTCAGGCGTGGAACTTATCCAATTGGTCCTATCTCTGATAAAACACACAGAAGTAGAAATTATTTCGAATTTAAGAGGCACATTTCTCCGGAATTCAAACGATTTTCACAATCATGTCGCGAGCAGTTTCCGGCAGATTTCTCAAAAACAAAAACCAGAATCCACACAGCTCGAGGACGAACTATAATTTTGGAGTCGATTTCCTGCACGGAGATGTGATTATTTAAGGAAGGGGAGGAGGACGCACGAAAACAAACCGAAAAATTCCATTCAGCAGAGGGGAGCTTATAACCAAAAAGACAGCTGAAACCTTACATACATAATTAAAAAAAATATATAACAATATTCTGATATTGTCTACATTTTAAAGTTGTGAATTTTTAACTGGAGTAGTTAATTTACGTCCAATTCACACTAAATATTTGTTATTTATACAGGGTGTTTTTCAAGAGAGTAGATGGCAGGGTTTTTCCAAGACTTCATTTATGGGCGTATTACTCGAATTCTTTACTTAACGGCCTCTAAGTCGTATGTTGTAAATATAGACAGTCCTGCATTGCACTTTTTTACATCATTTATTTGATCAGAATTATTAGACGCAATTTTTTAATCAAGCAAACAAATGTTTTAATTTTGTCAGCATAGATAATTTGTCATTGTGACAGATTCACAGATTATTGCGACATTATTTAAAAAGAAAATGCCTAAAATAGTTTTACTGCAACAAAAAATTTCAATAAAAAGATGTTTTTTGCAGTTTCGATCTTTCTTTCAAAGAAGGAACTATGAGGGTCTCGAACATATTTTCTGTAATGTAAAAATACGATGTGAAATATTTTTTAATTTTTTTTGTCATAGGTGGGAACATCAACTGTGGCGAAAATTTTATCAACAGGGGACCAAAATTTAAAAACATCACTATCTGGCAAGCGAAAACCAACGGATTTATTTACAAATTATATGTTTCGGAAAGACCTGCAACGACAAATTTGGCAACTTAATGAAAAAAACGAATATTTCACTGTAGATACTCTTTTGGCATATTCTAGGGAACAGTTGGAATTTAAAGGGGAGCGAACCACATTATACAAAATTCTCAAGTCAATGGGTTATAAACACAGGGAAGTAAATGGTCGCAAAATTCTATGTGAACAAAAACATGTCGTTGCAGCCAAAATTACTTTTTTGAGAACATTTACGGTTTCTAAATTCTTGTGAAAATTTGACTTTCGTGTATTTGAATGAAACATGGACCTATCAAAATGGTTCGTCCATTCGTCGCTGGGTGCACGATACTGATCTAAAAAGCAATCCCACCAAAATTAAAAGTGAAGAATCAAGGTTTACTATTCTCCACGCGGTTGTTCAACGGGGTTCTTGTATGGTTGTAACAATTTTTTAAATTCAAAAAATAACGATAGAGACTATCATAAAACGATGGACGGGACAATTTTTCAAAATTGGGTGGTTAATCAGCTCATTCCTGCTTTGGCAAAGTTGAATAAAAAATGTGTGGTGGTTTTAGACAATGCACCGTATCGTTCAGTTCAGTTGGACAAACCACCAACTTTTTATAGTAAAAAATGTGAAGTGCAGGAATGGCTCTTTAAACAGAGTGTTGAATTTGACAAAACATTTTCGAAGAAACAATTGTCGGATTTAATGAAACCCTTCACAAACAATTGAAAAAAAGATATTTGGTAGACGAGACATTAAGAGAAAGTGGCCATGAAGTTCTCAGATTACCTCCGTATCATGATCAGTATAATCCAATTGAAATGGCGTGGGGATTTTGTAAGACCTATTACAACAAGCATATAAAATCTCAACCTTAATTAAAAAATAGGGTGGAGAATTTATGGCTTGAGGCGCTTTGTAAATGTACTCCAAGCATATGGCAAAATTTTTGTAAAAATTGTGAAAAACTTATTTTGGCAGATTGGGAAAAAATATGGGAAATCTTTCGTAGGAATCTATACCTTCTTTCATTATTTCACTAGGTGAATCTGATTCAGAATCTGAATTTGAAAATGACGGTGATGCAACAGATTTTCATAGCGAAATAATGGAAATGGAGTGAATTGCAGCTTGTCGGGAGGTGATATTTTTACGCATCTTTCGTTCTAAATTTACCAAGGTAATATATGAAAATCTACCTGACGTACATACAACAAAATAAGTATAATTTTAGTTAGATCATCCACGTTGTTAATTTGCACCAAATTTTAAGCATTTTCATTTTTTTTTTTAACTCTTCATGGACCTGGAGAAGACATATAGTAACATTCTTATTAATAAGCGTTTGGAAGTACTTGGTAAAAGCAAATAAAGAGCACTTACGTAAGCATTAGTAATAGCTATATAGATAAATCATTCAATTTAAGGCCGGAAAAATGTTTCAGAAGAGCTAAACCCATCAAAGCACTAGAACATGGTTGTTGTCTTTTACCAACCCTTTTAGTAATTTTAGAAAAGTGAAAAAAGAAGTTGGAAGATATGGAAATAGGCTGTTCACAAAGGTCGAAATTTCCATTTCTAAGAAGAGTGGGCGAGCAGAACGAACTGATGAATGAGCATTAAAGTTGAGATGCTAAATGTACCATGCAACAATAGTCGTATGCAGAACCCCCATTCATATAAAAACAATGTTTAAGTGAAATTTTAGTGTTTGTTCCTTACATATTATGAAATAAACTCTTACAATAAGCCGAATAACTGTTTTAAATAGCGTAAAGTTTTATGCTTTCTAAGAAATGTATACCGTTAACTTGGTCATTGCTACTGAAAATTGAAAGTATCGGCAACAATGTTTATATTTCTAGCATATTTTTTGACCTTTAATTTAATAAAACATAACCTATCGAAAAAAGTTCAGGGAATTTTGATTCTTCTGCATCGAATACCAACAAACTCACTAGATTTTCATGGCCAACCCTACTATATAAAAATCGTGAACGGATAATACGTAAATACCAGACTACTGTTTCCATTGGGTTCTTTGACTGGCAAAATTTTGAACCACTTTTAATCCTAATAAAACAATATACTATTTCAAGAGAGTAACTAATTAGTCAATAAAATAGCTAGTTAATAGAGTAATAGAATACATCGACATAGTATATGTATTATCTAAGTTGTAAGTGTTGTAATAAATGATAAATAAAATATATTAATGTGTAAAAAAGTAATTTTTTGCATATTTTGCATCTATTCCTTGCATATTGTAGCAATTTTTTGCATATAATGGCAAATTTCTCTGCATGTATATGCGCATATTTACATGTTTTTTTTCTGCCTATAATTCCTAGGTTTAAATAACATACAACTGAAGTACATCTCTTACAATTCCTTCGCGAATTCAGGCTATTTTAGTGGCGTCCTCTATTTTCTTAGAGAATACGTCATCTGCTAGTCAGCCTTAACATGTACTAGACGCACTCACCCGCCCTCTCTTTTCTTATAGGGTATCTCATTTGCCAAAATTAGTCTTATCCTATCTGGTGCTAACCCCGCCCACCCACCCTCTCTTTTCTTAGAAGTTAAGTCATATACCAAAGTCAGCCTTACCTTAGCAGGTGCTAACCCCGCCCACCCACCCTCTCTTTTCTTAGAAGTTAAGTCATCTGCCAAAGTCAGCCTTATCTTAGCAGGTGCTAACCCCGCCAACCCACCCTTTCTTTTCTTAGAAGTTATGTCATCTGCCAAAATCAACCTTATCTTAGCAAAGAAGCCCATCCACCCACTCGTTTCTTAGAGGGTATATAATTACCAAAAGCAGTTTTATCTTAGTAAGTACTGACGACTAACTTCTACAAAAAAAATGATCAAAATCTGGAAACATTACGAGCTTACTTACACTCCGCGACAACTGATTAACCTCACCTCCAATTTTTTATATTTTGGCAGAATTATTGCAGCTTTTTTAAAAATCATGATCTTGGATTTGAGAGCAAACAAAAAAGCTATTTACGAATATTGCAATTTTTTTATGTTTTCTTAGTTAAAGAAGAAAATTTGTTATATAAAATTATTAATAAAAAATGCGACAACTGATTAACCTCACCAGTAAAATTTTCGCAATTTATCAAAAAATCATAAACTAACAGCTTTATTTAATAACAAAATTACATTTAATAATGAGTATGAGACTCATTCTTATTTATGACTTCAAATATGCGATTTGGAAGTGAACGATATAAGGAGTTTAAGAAATTTTGTGGGATATTGGCCCAAGCTTCTCTGATTGCATTTATTAATGCTTCAGTGTTCTGATATTGCCGTCCTCCTCCATAAATATTTCTTGATAACCGACCCCACAAATTTTCAATGATGATCAAGTCTGGAGAATTGCTTGGCCATTCCAAGACTTGAATATTTTCTTCTCTAAACCATTGTTGCACCAGCCTTGTTGTATGAATTGCAGCATGGTCTTGCTGGAAAACCCACTCTCCGCCTTCCATGACATCTTCAATAACGGGTTTTGCTGTGGCAAGAAGATCTCGATACTTTTGGACATTTTGCACTCCATTTAAAATTTCCATATGCACGGGTTCTTTAAAAGAAATAGCGCCCCATATCATGATTCCTCCTTCTCTGTTGTGACGCCGGGTCAAATATTTTTTTTCTTTCCGTAAGTCATGGAAATAATGTTGGAAACCATCTGGACCATCCAAACAAAACCGTTTTTCATCAGTAAAAATTACTTCTTGCCACTGGTCGAGCCAGTCCATATGGTTTCTAGCATAGTCTAATCTTGCTGCTTTATGCCTTGTTGTTATTGGGTTTCTTTCTTAGGCGACGTCGTTTTAGATGTTGACAACCTTCAATTATCCTTTGAATTGTCCTTACACTTGCTGTTTTTACTCCCCCATGGTTATTTTTTCCATAATTTTCAATATTGTTGAAAAAATTATTGATAACACGAGGGCTGCGATTAATCTTTCTTGCAATTTCTCTGTTGGAGTAACCTTCTGCATTAAAAGCCTTAATTTTACTAATTTCTTCAGCACTCAACCTTTTACCGGCACCCATTATTAACATTTTTGAATTAAAGTGACAGCTGCCTACAGGATTTTGAATAAAACACTAAAAAGACAACGTTTTCATGTGCAAAGTTTATTATTTTTTGATAAATAACGAAAATTTTACTTGTGAGGTTAATCAGTTGTCGCATTTGTTTTTTATAAAAAACTGTTTGTTTAATTTTGAAAACAAAAAAAAAAATCTGCAATATCTGTAAATAACTTTATTTTGTTTGCTCTCAGATCCAAAATAATCATTTTTGAAAAATCAGGAATAATTATGATAAAATATATAAAATCCAGGCTGAGGTTAATCAGTTGTCTCGGAGTGTATGTGCACAAGGCAGACATTTTGTGTGTTGTTAACTACATGTTTTTTTTTTTTGGTTTATTTATTAATTTTAATAATGCACAACGAATAATGACTACGGCTATTTTCCAAAAATATGTTATTTGAAGAATCGCGTTTATACCAATAGAGCGATTCACGTTGAAGACTTATAGCAAAGCGTACGTAACGAAATTGCTAGCATTCGTGCAGAAATTCTCATTAACTCACTACAAAATTTTATTCAGCGTCGTTTTTACTCCCAAGAAGTAAATGGAGATCAGTTTTGAAATTAATAATTACTTATTATGTTATCTCAATGAATTAAAAAAAAAGCTCTCGCGAACTAAATTTTGTTTCTCTAATATAAAGTTTCATTCTAACCCTGTGCTACAACTGTAAATACTAAGTTAAACGTCAAAAAACAGCAGCTAGAAGTGGTTACTTAAATAAACCACTAGCAACTTTTCGGTGTCAATTAGCGCACATCTATTTTTGGCACGAAACATCGACCAGTGGTTTAATCGACAATTTTTCTCCCTCGATACCTCTAATCCCGCATTCCAAAACACAGTTTCCTCTCGTCGAAATTTCCACTTCTTGACCTGACGACGAATCGATCGCCACATTTTTCCCCCCCTCCCGCCGCTTTTTTCGCCCCTCGTAAACGGATCCGGCAGGCGCTGACGACGCGATTCTCAAGTGTTTTAATTAGGATCTTTCTTCATTATGAAAGAGTGACACGCCCTCACATAATGATATCCCTCCAGTCGAACCAAAGTTGTTCGCAGAATTCTGTAAAAGTTTTTATCTCGCCCATTTTAATCCGCACTTTCCAACTGCTGGAGGCAAACTTTCGTGATCACGTTAAAGACACTCGTGCCAACTTGATGTCGTCCTTACTTTGCGAATTTTTCCTTTTTCTCCTTTTTGGGGGAGTGGATGTAACAGTTTCTCAGTTTCACGAGGATTAAAAGATGTAAGAAAGTGGAATTGGTCTGGTTCTGCGCGCTTTTGGAGTGTTTTCTGGGGGAAAAATCGGCTAGTCGGGCGGATTCTTCGTCGAGTTGATGAAAGTTGGTTTCGTATGTGTTTAGTACATGATAATAATTCTTTGAAAGTTACGTTATAGAAAACTTAAAAAAAATCCGTGGTGATTTTGTAAATCTAATAATTGAAATAGACACACAAAAGGGTCATCATAAAATACTGCAGTCAACTCATCTATGAAAAACAACTCAAATTTTTCTCGTGCCGCTAATCACCAAAATGATTTGAACTCTTTTGAAATGTCATTAGTTTGTTGGTATTCGATGCATCAGAATAAAAATTCCCTGAACTTTTTTCGTTAGGTTATGTTTTATTAAATTAAAGGTTAAAAAATATGCCAGAAATATAAACATTGTTGCCGATGCTTTCAGTTTTCAGTAGCAATGACCAAGTTAATGGTATCCATTTTTTAGAAAGCATAAAACTTTACGCTATTTAAAAGAGTTATTCGGTTTTTTGTAAGTGTTTATTTCATATGTAAGTAGCAAACACTAAAATTTCACTTAAACATTGTTTTTATATGAATGGGGGTTCTACATACGACAATTGTCGCATGCCACATTTAGCATGTCCTCTTTAATTCTCAATCATCAGTTCGTTCTGTTCCCTCACTCTTCTTAGAAATGGAAATTTCGACCTTTGTGAACAGCCTATTTCCATATTTTTCAACTTCTTTTTTCACTTTTCTAAGATTACTAAAAGGGTTGATAAAAGACAACAACCTTGCTCTAGTGCTTTGATGGGTTTAGCTCTTCTGAAACATTTTTCCGGCCTTAAATTTAATGATTTATCTATATCGCTATTACTAATGCTTACGTAAGTGCTCTTTATTTGCTTTTACTATGTACTTCCAAACGCTTATTAATAAGAATGTTACTATACGCCTTCTCCAGGTCCATGAACAGTTACAAAAAAAATGAAAATGCTTAAAATTTGGTGCAAAGTAACAACGTGGATGATCTAACTAATATTATACTTATTTTATTGTATGTCAAGTAGTTTTTCACATACTACCTTGGTAAATTTAGAACGAAAGATGCGTAAAAATATCACCTCCCGACAAGCTACAATTCACTCCATTTCCATTATTTCGCTATGAAAATCTGTATCATCACCGTCATTTTCAAATTCAGATTCTGAATCATATTCACCTAGCGAAATAATGAAAGGAGGTATATGTTCGTACGAAAGATTTCCCATATTTTTTCCAATCTGCCAAAATAAGTTTTTCACAATGTTTACAAAAATTTTGCCACATGCTTGGGAGTACATTTAGAAAACGCCTCAAGCCATAAATTCTCCACCCTATTTTTTAATGCAGGTTGAGAATTTATATGCTTGTTGTAATAGTTCTTACAAAATCCCCACGCCATTTCAATTGGATTATGTTGACAATGGTACGGAGGTAATCCAAAAACTTCATGCCCACTTTCTCTTAATGTCTCGTCTACCAAATATCTTTTTTTTCTATTGTTTCTGAAGGGTTTAATTAAATCCTACAACTGTTTCTTCGAAAATTTTTTGTCAAATTCAACACTATGTTTAAAGAGCCATTCCTGCATTTCACATTTTTTACTAGAAAAAGTGGGTGGTTTATCCAACTGGACCGAATGATACAGTGTATTGTCTGAAACCACCACACATTTTTGGTTCAACTTTGCCAAAGCAGGAATGAGCTGATTAACCACCAAATTTTGAAAAATTGTCTCGTCCATCGTTTTATGATAGTCTCTATCGTTATTTTTTGAATTTAAAAAATTGTTACAACCATCCAAAAACCCCGTTGAACAACCTGCGTGGAGAATAGTAAACCTTGATCCTTCACTTTTAATTTTGGTGGGTTTGCTTTTTAGATCAGTATCGTGCACCCAGCGACGAATGGACGAACCATTTTGACAGATCCATGTTTCATCCAAATACACGAAAGTCAAATTTTCACAAGAATTTAGAAACTGTAAATATGTTCTCGAAAAGTAATTTTGGCTGCAACGACATGTTTTTGTTCACATAGAATTTTGCGAACATTTACATCCCTGTGTTTATAACCCATTGACTTAAGAATTTTGTATAATGTGGTTCGCCCCCCTTTAAATTCCAACTGTTCCCTAGAATATGCCAAAAGAGTATCTACCGTGAAATATTCGTTTTTTCATTAAGTTCCCAAATTTGTGTGATGTTTTAAATTTTGGTCCCCTGTTGATAAAATTTTCGCCACAGTTGATAACTATGAGAAAAAAAATTAAAAAATATTTTACAGCGTATTTTTACATTACAGAAAATATGTTCGAGACCCTCATAGTTACTTCTCAAATTATCTATGCTGACAAAATTAAAACATTTGTTTGCATGATGACCCTGTATAATAGTTATTTTTGAAATTCTGTTTTTTAACCTAAAAATCGCCTCCCAATAGTCAAAACACCCTGATTATACACAACCCGTAAGTTAGTTGGGAGCAAGTTCTGGAGCTCAGTTCAACTTTTCTCTCCTCCACTATCCTATATGTTGTCTATCTCGATTTGGGATAGCTGGAGGGTGGCGGCGTTTCATTCATGATTTTCGCTGTACGTGTGAGCGTGTGTGAGTACGTTTATGTGTCGGCGGCGTCGAGACGCTCCTGGGTTTGCGGCGACGCTTATTTAATCTTGCCCACAACATCACCTAACGTCGCACCGCTACGTCTTCCCTTCAACCCATCGAATTACCGCCATATTAGCGTTATGGGACTAATGGGCAGATTGTGGCGGCAGCAGACAACCTTTGCGTCAGTTTCCGCCGAAATTTTTATTATTTATTGCTCTGAGAAAAATTCTCGAATAGTCTGATCACGTTAACGAATTCAATGCCTGGCTACTTTGTCACTTTTAGTGCGACTTGCGACCTGAATTTAGCTCAGACGCCCGCTCCACCCCACCCCAAATTTCCCGTCTCTATGATTTACCAAGAAATTATTCGCCGTATTTTTTGCGCACTCTGTCAAGTACAGAATCGCTTATTTAATTTAGCGAAAACTCATCAGCCTCCCAACCACCGAAAGTCGATGACCTTCCTCACTCGCAACCCACCCCCGACATACGGCATCCTCGGCCTACTTGTATCCCAGAACAACGTTCTCGTTCACATGATTGTTTACACGCGTTCCACCAGATTTCCCAAACTATGCGAAACCCACCAAATCTACCATCAAACAAATCGCTCCGACACCCATCGCCCGGTCTCGCTGTATTTACACGACCATCCAGATGTTGTCTAGCCGAATTCCAGACATTTACTGACCACCGACGTGACCCATCCACCACCAGATGTGATGTCCTGTGTGCTTTCTTTCAAGGAAGGGTCATTCAGGGTCGGCGAGTTGGTGTTGTTTGAAGTGAATCTGGTGTTTGAAGTGGTAGTTTTTAGGGGCGATTTCTAGCGATATTTAAACCGTTATCGATATTACAGCGTTTAGGATGTAAAGTGTTTCTTTTGTACTAAATTGGGGAGCATTAAGTCACATCGTTTCTTCACACAGATTTAAGGTTCGCTTAAACTCGGCGAGATGTTATTTTAGAATTAAAATTTAAAGTAGCACTCTAATTAATCCAAACTTTGTTTCAATATCAAATCACTCAGAATCCTTACTGTCTGAAACTGTTATCTGAAAATTTTAGAGAATGAATTTACGTTTGTAGATGACGGTGTAACAATCAGCTTGCTTTGCGTAATAATAGCAGTAGATTTTTAGTCTGGAAGATATGTACACAGCAGATTTAAAGTATGGAACACGTAAGTGTATTTTAACCACAATTTATCTGATCATCCCCATCAACAATTTGATGACGTCATAATAAAAAGTTTTCTTAGTAAATAATATTTAAATTTTGTAAAATAACATACGCCTGCACTTATGGACTATGAATCCGTCTTGTATAAGTTTGAGTATTAATATTTTTCATAACTGCACACTTTTAAACATTACAGTTAGACACTTTTCTACGTACTTCTCTAATCATTTTGAAGAGGAGTTTTTAACCAAAATTATTCGACGGTTTGTTTTTTTTTAAGTGTTATTTAGAACATAATTTTAGCAAACAGGTTTTATCAATATTAAAATTAAAATTCCAAAATCATTGAATTTTATGTTTAATATGTAAGGGAAATTTGAAAATTACAAGAGTTTGTTAAACTTCTTGACATACTTAATTTGGGATTTTAACGAATGATTCGTATTTCAAGTTTTCAAAATATCACTTTCTTAACAATAATTTCGTTTAATCATACTTATACCTACTAGAAAACAACAAACAGGTCAGTACAGAAAATTTTATTAATTACTTTATGTTATGAAGTTTTAGAAAAGTAATATATTGAATTTCAAAAAAATATATATATATGGTGAGTTACTAAGCGTTGTCCTCATATCTCATTAATTATTAGAAATAGAAAAAAAAGTGAAAGACTAAAATTGTATAGCTGTTTGCGGACAATACCTAAAAATAATTTTAATATACTGAGTGTTCCGTTTTAAGGCGTAACACGCAACTTAGTTTTTTTAAATAAAATATCCTACATATTTTACAATTTTTGATTGACCTCTTCTTAAGCTTCACAAACAAAGTCTTTCCTGAAAATACATGAAAAAAACTTATAGATCGATACTTCCAGTTTTAATTTTTTTTAAATACTCTGTACATTAAATTTTGACTTAATTGATACCACACTAATGTAACACAGATTTTAAAAATAACCGTACTGCATTTTCTTTACCAAAAATTTCAAGAAAATTGGAATAATTTGGCAACGTCGCATTGCAATCTCAAAAATAAACTGTAAACTTAAAGTAAATATTAATATTTTCAGAAGGATAGTTTTCAAGTTATACAGTGTTTTCTGAAAATAACGTTTCTGAAAATTCAAAGTTTTCAGTAGCTCAGTGATTTCGGTTCATTTTTAATCTCAAACTTACAAACGTTTTTGTTCTTTCATTTTCCTAATCCAAGAAAATCAGTTTTAGTTTTAATAAAATCTCAGCTTTAAAATGCCAAGAATTTAAGAAGTTAATACCCTAATAATTTAATTTTTGGATTTTATTGAGCTGAACTAAGTACATTTAAAAAATGTAAATTTTTTCAATGCTGTGATTAACTTATAACAATTCTGTGCAATAACGATATCAACTAATGACAAATTCGAAATTTTCTTAGAACAAATTTTGCGATTTAAATCTTTCAAACATGAACTCTTTTTAAAGCGCCTAATTTTTTTTAATTAATTTATCTTTTATAAATTTTAAAAAGATCTTCAAAAATAAAATCACGTTAAAAATTTATCGAATATTGAAAATATTTTCAGAATTTACTATTCAGTTTGCAATATATTATTTCTTCCAAAACGTTCCTCAAACAGCAGACAGATTGCGTAATTTTTTTTTAATTGTAGAAATTGAGTCATTTTGAACTTAAATTCCTTAACTCTTGGATTATTTTTGAACCATATTTTAAAAAAATCCAAAGTGTTTCAATGCAGAGAGTATTTTATAAAAATTCAATGCAATAAATACATCAACCAACCACAGATTCTAAATTTGTAGTCTAAAGACATCATGTAAATGTGGAAATAATACACAGTTTATTTACCTTTTTTAAAAAACTGGTGGCGTCATCGAAAATATCTTCCTTTTCGTTAAGTCAACATTTCGACTGAGTTTTGTGAAATTTTGACACGTTTTTTAATATCTTAAATCATTTTATTCTATTTTAGAACCATAATCTTATTTATAAGCACCCAAATGCGGGCTTAAATTGGCCTTTTTAGCACAAATCTGTCAAAAATTGCTATGCAACAATTGATTGTTCATTTACACTAATCAATTAATTATTCAAACACGCTTCGATATTCAACGTTTTTCTTAAGTTGGAAAAATAATATTTTATCAAATCATTACCTGACCGACTTCAAATTCTTCTAAACTTTCGTTTGAATAAAGGTTTTCCGCTTCTTTAATTTACATTTTGAAAAACGAATTATCAAATAATCAATGTGGTATCCATAACAACATCAAAATAATAGCCAGCTATGTATTAAAATTCGTATCGGCACAATTCACACAGTCTTGCCGAAAACATTCAATATTTCGTTAAAAATAGTTTAGAAACTAAAATAGAATAAAACGTTGTATGTACCACGTGCATAATTGTAGATTGTGGCACTCGGGAAATTAAAAGCCCTCCTTCGTCGGGCTTTAAACATTCCCTCGTGCCACAATCTCCCTGATTATGCCCTTAATACATAAATAACTATTATAGACGTTATTGTAAAAATTATTGATCTAAAATTTAAGTTTAATTTTATTATTTATAATAATTTATATTTTATAGCAGTTAATTCGAAACTTCAAGTCATACTGACCGGAAATTTTTATTTAACTATTACTTTAAAACCATTAGCAATAATTTAATATGAACTAATATTATTAAATTAAAATTAATAATTAATTGACCTGAATTTTTGTTTTATTAATTCAAAATTTTAAGTCTCTAGCTCTAAATCTGAGTTTGTTAACTCGGAATTTTGACTTATTTGTTTTAAATTTGGCCTTCGGAAGTGTTCTGAATTTTTGTTTTATTAATTCAAAATTTTAAGTCTCTAGCTCTAAATCTGAGTTTGTTAACTCGGAATTTTGGCTTATTTGTTTTAAATTTGGCCTTCGGAAGTGTTCGCATCATATTTAAATCAAATTTTATAGTTCATCTCACAAATTGTTATGAAAGTACTGAAAAACCCAAAAATTATGTATTTAATCCAAATTTTGTGTTAAAAATTAACTTAATTTTGGACCACATTTTCTTGAAATTTCAACCAACTGACTTGGAGTTTCACTTCATTGACCTGAAGTTTTGACTTGTGCATTGCTCTTCTGAATACAATTCTCTACAAGTTGAAATTTTGAGATAAATAGGCTGAAATTTCGAATTCGTTATTTTGAAATCTAAATTAACTGACTTGAAATTTCACCTCATTGACCTGAAGTTTTGATTTGTTGTCTTAGAATGATTTTTTTATTAAACAATTTTTTGTGTATTACACTTTTAAACTCGATTCTCCATCATGTAAATTTGAGGTAAATACGCTGTTTTTTGTATATTGTTCTCGTAAGGTCAATTGTCCATCATGAGCTGAAATTTTTAGTGAAATAAACTGAAATCGTTATCTTGAAGTTTCAACATCTTCTGCTGAAATTTTGTTATAATAATTTTTGGGTAACGTTCCCTTAAGAAAAATTCTCCATAGATAAAGATCGAAATTTCAACTGAATTTTGAGAATGTGATTTTTTTTATTTTTGTTCTATTTGTAGATGTTATTACAAAAATTATGGAGCTAAAATTTAGTTTTAATTATTTCAAAATTTATACGCGTTAAATCGAAATTTCAGGTGATATTGACTGGAAAATTTTTATTTATTACCTTAAAATCATTAGCAATAATTTAATATGAACCAAAAATATTAAATAAAATGAATAATTAATCAACCAGAAATTTTGTTTTATTAATTTAAATTTTAAGTCTCTAATAAGTCTAAATTTGAGTTTGTTAAATCGGAATTTAGACTTATCTGTTTTAAATTTTGAATTCGAAGGTGTTAGCATCATGTTTAAATCAAATTTTATAATTTATCTTATAGATAAATAGAAATTGTTATGAAAGTACTAAAAAACCAAAAATTATTCCATCGAATTTTTGAGTTTAATAAGCTTAAATTTGCAGCTCATTTTCATGAAATTTCAACCAATGACTTGGAGTTTCACTTCATTGATCTGAAGTTTTGACTTTATTTTTTATTAAATAATTTTTTGTGTAATGTACTTTTAAATTTAATTCTCCTTCACAGGTTGTAATTTTGAATTCAAAAAGCTGAAATTATTATTTTTACTGACTTGAACTTAGAAATCGAAATTTTTGGTTTAATAAGCTGTAATTTGCATTTAATTATCTTAAAGTGTATCGACTGGAAATTTCAACTAATTTTCCATGAGTCGAAATTTTGAGTTAAATAAGCTCGTTATTTTGAAATTTCAACTTGTTGATTTGAAGTTTTAAATTATTATGTCAAAATTTTACTATAATAATTTTTGGGTAACGTTTCCTTAATCACTATTCTCCATAAATAATAAAAAAAAAACAATATATTTAAAAGCTACAGAAAGTTGTAAACGTGTAAATTCTATGAATTTTAAGAATTTACTGTTGAATTTACAACATTATATTTCTTCCAAACTTTCTTCAAACATCGTGTTCAAAATTGGCAGAATTCCGATTTTTACAATTCTAGAATTTGATCAACCAACCACAAATTTTAATTTGTATTTTAAAGTAAATGTTGAAATGATATACAAATTTTATTTATTCCATTAGAAAATTGATGACGTCATCTCAAAATATCGTCAATTAGATCTGGAAAAGTGCATTTTAACAGCCCATTATTAAGTTGAAAAATTCGCTTAATATTCCTTTTCGTTAAGTCAAAATTTGGACTGAGTAAATTTTGACATATTAATGTGAAATCTAGACACGTTATTTCAAGATATTTTTTACCTTTTTTTTATTTTTCATAATGACAACTTTCCGCATCAGGTTAAAATTAAATTTTATAGATGTTATTTTAAAAATTATTGAGATGAAATTTAGATTTAATTATTTCGAAATTTCTATTTCTTACTCATTTATATTGTTACATTAGCTTAAAATTTTGTTTAATTTTATCATTTAATTGCTAACTCGGAATTTCGACTGAGTTGTTTTAAATTTTAGCATCATATGTAAATCAAATTGTATAGTTTCTGTGAGAAACTATTTTGAAATATTAAAAAAAAACAAAAATTATTACATCGAAATTTTGGCTTAAAAAATTAAGATTGACCTCACTGACTTGAAGTTTTCAATTAGTTTTTCGCAATTCTTTATTAACTAATTTTTGTATATTGTTTTCGTAAGGTCAATTGTTCATCATGAGTTAAAACTTTGACTAAAATAAACTGAAATAGGAATATCGTTATTCTGAAATTTCAACTTATTGACCTGACGTTTTTACTTCTTCTGTCAAAATTTTGATATAATAATTTTTAAAAATTCCTCATAGATAAAAAAAGCCATAGAAAGTTTTGAGTGTTCAAACACGTTATTATCCCCACAACAGTAAAAGATTTCAACGCACTATGGACGACTTTTCAACAGCTACGCTGTCACCTTCGCGAACTTAGACATAGTATAGTCGTTTGAAGACGCTTCGATTACAAGTATCTTGATCAACCGCGTCAACAATTTTCACAATTTCACCTACATTTCGTATAATATAAAATCACCCATATAATTTGCCGAGACGTCGTCACTTCACAGCCTCCAAGTCGATAACCTTCCTCACTCCTCGTTCACGTGATTGTTTACCCCGATTTCACAAACTACTCATAATACACAAAACCCACCAAATCTACCATCAAACAAATCACTCCTTTCCTCCGTTTACACAACTACCCAGATGTTGTCTAGCCGAATTCCACGCATTTACTGACCACCACCATGACCCATCCACCACCAGATGTGGTGTGTTTTCTTTCAAGAAAGGGTCACTCAGGATCACCTGTACAACGTGTGTGAAAGGGTTGATAAGGGTCATTTAGACGTGAGCGGGAAAGAGACGGCCGGATTGACCTGGCCGGGAAGGGTGCCCAAGACTGGTCAAACACGTTTTGATTTTTAAAAAGGACTAAAAGGACTGGTCATTTTTATTATGGAGAGAATGACCCTTTCCGGTCGGCGATATTTCGGTGTTGCTACCTTCCGGAAGGGTGACACGAATTATCCGTGGGAACATGTGACTGGAAGGGGGTTGGGAGGGTAATTTGCGAAAAAGTTTACGGAGTTTTCAACGGCTTGACCGAGATGAGGATGAGGCGTTGAGATGGAGACGAGGTGGTGACAGGAATGAGGTGAATGAGGGGATGCTGGAAACTGATATCGGGAAGAAAAATGAGTAGGTTCGGAGTCTTAAAACATGATACTTTCTATGACAATATTCACTTTTAATCCTAGGATTTAAATCTCAAACTATATGTTTTCGTCAATTTTGAAAATATTAATAATTTTGTCTTTAATATGTTATAATTTTATTAATAATTAAAGACTTTAGAAAATTTCTAAATTTTAAATTAGATATTCAATGTAAAATTAGAACAACTTTCAGAAAATTGGATTAACAATGTTCCTGCTATTTCATTGTCTGTTACGTCATTGGTTATATTTACTTCATTGCTCTTCGGTGGTTTTTGGGGAATCATTCCACTCGTACTCGCTTCATCTAACCGAAAAATTTTTCGCGCCACATTTTCCTCTATGTACCCCTCCGTTACACTATTCGATTTCCACCCTCCGTGTCTCTTGAGAGATATAAGTCACGTCCAGCATCTACAAGGAGAGTGGCAAACGTGCGACGTAAGCAATGTCCGGTATATTCACTGGGATTTTCCAATTTTAAAAATTTAGCTACTTCTCGTGGAACATCGATAATCTTGTGAATCTGAACTACTTGTCGCTGACACTTTCCATTTAGGTATTTAACGAAAAATCGACGTTCATGAAAATTTTTTGGTCGAAGAACTATATATTTCTGGTAAATATTAAAATATTTTTCCCCCGTAGCAGTAAATTATCTTGTATATACGTATATTGTCTATTCTGAATTCAACCAATTCCTGACAACGGCATGAGCCACTCACTCCGAAGATTACAACGACCTGAAGGACAACTTATAAAGTGCAATCATTTCATTAATTTAAGTTGTAAACTTACTTTTGTAAATAAATATTTTTCATCTGGAGCAAGGCTTAAAAAATCTTGTCTTTGGTCATTTGTTAAAACTCTTGATTTTTTGGAGTTGTAACCTTCCTCTTGTTTCTTCAAAAACGCTCTTAGTTTTGAAATTTTTTCTATATCTATGCAATTTTTTATATTTAAACTCATCTTTACCATCGAATATTGCGACCATAGTGTGGATGATTTCATTGCTTTTGCCAAATCGGCAAAATACACCAGCAAAACGTTCTTGGAATGGGTTTCATTGTTTTTTTCCTTACACCATCTCATGAAGCTCTTCTAGGCAAACTCATAGATTTCACGCGATTTGGTCGGAAGTAAGTCTGCAATCACTGTTTGTGCCTTTTCGGCCACATTTGGAAACAAATCTTCTTCAACATTCATTATTGGCGAAAAATGAATCAATTTTTGATATTTGTTGAAAATTTAATTCAATTCTTTCTTATTTTTGTGTTGCATTAATGCAATCGACGGATCGACTCGATTAAAATGTACAGGAAAAATTTATGATATCTGGCAAATTCTAAGTGTGTGTATAAATTTCATATTCCCTGTACAAATACATAGTAATTGGGCAATAATTTAAAATAGTCTTAGATCTGCTTCAATAAAAGAAAGGGTAGTTACAAAATAAGGGTAAGATTTTATTTTAATGGCGTTAACAATGATCACCTAGAAACACAATCAATAAACATGAATAAATACATCCTACATTTCTACAATGGAAATTAACAAAAACAGTGGGCTTTTAATTAATTTGTAAAGTAAATATATGTGTATGTAAACCCAGAGCGTTATTTTTGTATCCACTAAACTTTAACGCCGTAATTGTTAGTGGTTTAAATGATATCTGTGACCAAAATAGACATATGTAATAAACAATTAAATAAAAAAAACAACACTAATTAAATCATCACTAAGAAAGGAAGACTCGGACGAAGATGATGAACTATTATTATCAATGGTAATTATAACGTTTTGTGGGGGCGTTTCAAATGGCGGTGAAGCTCCCAGTGTGGTTGTTATGCCTTCAGGTTATTCTAAATTAGGCCAGTGGGATTAAAAATAAAAAAAATTGGTCGAAGCTTGTCAAATCCAGCTCTTTCGAAAAATTAAAAGATTTGATTTTGTGAATTTTATCTAATGTTTGATTAAAGGTGCTAACCGTAACGAAACAATTTAATCACGTCTGCCGTATGTAATAACAAAGGTACAACTGAAGACTGAACTGAAAATCATTTATGGTACTTGTACTTGTAAAACTAAAAGATGTTTTCTACGAATTGCAATAACTGGATCACAATGCCGACGGTCCAGACATTGTTATTGCTCTAACTTTCGCTTATTGAGTAAAACACTACATTTCATTTTGATTTTCGATGTTGTAATTCATATTTGGTTATTTATAACCTGTCTAGCTCTACGGGAGACTCAGTATCCCCTAGCCTCCCCCTAAATACGGCCTTGTCTAGGGGTTATGAAATATCGAGAAAATATGAAAGTACCAAATTGCCCGATGGACTCCATTACTGTACGTCCTTAGGTTATCCTCGATAAGAAAAACAACTTGAAAGTGTTTATGTTTATACATCGGAAGAATGTCACGTAGAAATTAGTTTGATTTGAATAAGTTCGTCCCCTCAAAACAGCAGATTAGAACTATTAAGTAGTAAGCTATAATCGACAAAATGTTCTGAATATCATTATTATAATTCTTATTTAGTAGAGACGTTTGTGTTTTCACTTTTTCGGAAAAATGGGTGACTCGTTCTTAATTTGATCAATAAAAAATATTAATGCAGTGATGAATCACAAATAAAAATTCATCATATTTTGCATATTTTGGGTACAATTTATTCGGCAGTTGGAGATGACATCATCAATTTTTTGGTTTATTTTGATTAACAATTTACCATGCTTACAATGACTGTAAAATGTCTGCAAGATTTCAAAGCATTCAGTTTTGCAATTCTTGATTTATTCGATAAAATATATTGACTGATTTATTAATTTTTTTAAGACACCCTGTATATGCAAATGTAAAAAATATTAATGGAATGATAAATCACAAGTACAAACTCATCATATTTTCTACATTTTAGATAGGATTTATCGACAAAATTTTGAGTTGACGTCGTCAATTTTTTGGAGGGGATCAGTAAATATATTTTGAATAAAAATTTATCATGCCTATCATAACTTTAAAACATCTGCAAGATTTCAAAGCATTCGGTTTCGCAGATTTAAAATTAAATTGCAAAATGTTTTCATAATTTTGATTTTTTTTTCCAAAAATCTGGACGTTTCGAGTAAGAACTCAATTCGGAGTGGTTCTAAATGCCTTTTTTAAAAATTAAGACAAATCTTGGGGTCTTTGAAGTTTTTTATTTGAAGAGATTAGAAGAATATGGGGGTGACGTATTTTTTTTTAAGAATTTACAAGAATTTTGGGAGCCCCTGGTCCCTGGTGTTTTGTTTTTGACATAATTTAAAAGTCTCTAATGTTTGTTTGAAGAATTAGAAAGAATCTTGGAGTCCTTAATGAATTTACTTAAGATTTTAAAAGAATGTTTGGGTTCCTGTTAATTTCTTTTGCTGAAAAAAAAAAGAATCTTGGGAACTCCTAAGGTTTCGTTTTTGAGATACTTTGAAGTCCATAATGAATGTCTTTTTAAAAAGAATTAGAAGGAATTTTGGGGTCCCTAATGTTTGTTTTTTTCAATGAATTTAAAAGATCTTGCAGTCCTTGGTATTCTGTTTTTGAAAGAGTCTTGGAGTTTTTGCTGTTTCTTTTTTTAAGTGTTTAAAAGGATCTCTGATGTTTTTTTTAAGAGAAAAAAAAACTGGGGGTCCTTGGTGTTCTATTTTTGAAAGAATTTTAAAGAATCTTGGAATCCATAATGTATTTTCTCAAGAATTTAAAAGAATCCGTGAGTCCCTGTTGCTTTATTTTGATGATATGAAAAGCATCTTGTGGGCTCCGGGTGTTGTGTTTTTGAAACAATTTGAAAAAATCTTGGAAGTCCTGGTAGTTCTTTTTGAGAATTCAGAAGAATCTTCGACGTCCTTCGTATTTTGTTTTTGAAAAAAAATTTAAACAATTTGGGGCCCCTGGTGTTTTGTTTTTGAGATAATTTGACGTCCCTAACGTTCTTTTTTAAGAATTCGAAAGAATCTTGTATTAAGAATTTAAAAGGAATCTTTAGTTTCCTGGTATTTTGTTTTTTAAATAATCTTGGACTTTCTGGTGTTTTACTTTGTAAGAAATAAAAGAACTTTGGTGTTTGGTGGTGTTTGTTTTGGAATGAATTTGAAAAAATCTTGGTAGTCCTGGTAGTTGTTTTTGAGAATTCAGAAAAATCTTCGACCCCTTCGTATTTTGTTTTTGAAAAAATTTTTAAATAATTTGGGGCTCCTGGTGTTTTGTTTTTGAGATAATTTAAAGTCCCTAACGTTCTTTTATTAAGAATTCGATAGAATCTTGTATTATTAAGAATTTAAAAGGAATCTTTAGTTTGCTGGTATTTTGTTTTTTAAATAATCTTGGACTTTCTGGTGTTTTACTTTGTAAGAAATAAAAGAACTTTGGTGTTTGGTGGTGTTTTGTTTTGGAATGAATTTGTAAAAATCTTGGGAGTTCTGGTAGTTGTTTTTGAGAATTCAGAAAAATCTCCGACCCCTTCGTATTTTGTTTTTGAAAAAAAATTTTAATAATTTGGGGCCCCTGGTGTTTTGTTTTTGAGATAATTTGAAGTCCCTAACGTTCTTTTATTAAGAATTCGAAAGAATCTTGTATTATTAAGAATTTAAAAGGAATCTTTAGTGTCCTGGTATTTTGTTTTTTAAATAATCTTGGACTTTCTGGTGTTTTACTTTGTAAGAAATAAAAGAACTTTGGTGTTTGGTGGTGTTTTGTTTTGGAATGAATTTGAAAGAACCTTGGGGTCCCTAATATATTTACTTACGATTTTAAAATCATCTTTGGGTTCTTGTTGATTTCTTTTGATGAGAACAAAAAAATCTTGAAACTCCTGGTGTTTCGTTTTTCCGGAAAAAGTTTGATTAGAATTTTACCATTTACATGATATTCTTAATATACGATAATATAATTTGATAAGAATCGGTCCAGTAGTGTCAAATAAAAGTCAGACAGACAGACAGACAGACAGACAGACAGACAGACAGACAGACGACGGACGGACGGACGGACGGACGGACTGACGGACGGACTGACGGACTGACGGACTGACGGACTGACGGACGGACGGACGGACGGACGGACGGACGGACGGACAGACGGACAGACGGACAGACGGACAGACGGACAGGCGGACAGACGAACAGACGGACAGACGGACAGACGGACAGACGGACAGACGTCTAAGTAAATTAAGTAAATTAAGTAATAAGATGACATGTTGTTCAAGACTATTTAGTATGGAGTAGAAAAAAATAATCTAAAAAATCCTTGGGACAAATGTAAAAAATATATTCAAAGTTTAATTTTTCTTTTCGATATTATACCATATTTTAATTCACTACTTTGTGTTAGGGTATATGAAATCGATCGGATTTTTATCGTGGAAGTAAGTATTTTATCTTTTTTCGTCGTTTTCTTCATTTCGTAACATAACAAATACTTTAAAATTGGTTAGAATGAATGTTTTTCTCGAATTTACACTTGGGCACTTAAAAAAAAACGTGGAGTTGGCCATTCTTCGAACACCCTGCATGATAAGAAGTAAAAATTATCTCCATTTTCGTGCACATCTGGGAAAAACATGGAAATAATTTTTTTAACATAACTTTTCGTAGTCAGTATTTTAATGAAAGTCATTATTATTTTTTTCCACACGTAAATAAGAATAGTTCGTTCGAAACAAAATTTACAAAAACTGAGAAATATTAATTTTATTAAAAAGAATAGTGTACTAAAGGTGAAATATATATATTCCTTGCATCAGTTGATAAGATTTTAAAATTTAAGAAGAGCTAAGATAAATTTGAATTGAAAAAACAATTATGAAAAATTTAAATATTTGGCTATTTTTTAAAGTGGAAAAAATATGTATTATTTTTTCTTCCTAAAACTATCAGTCGTAATTATCATATCAAATTGAGAAGATTTCTGTTTTTCCAATTTGAAATATTATCTTATTTTAATACTAAAAAATGAATATAATAACACCAAATCGATGGAGTTCTTGGTTTTTTTTTTGGGAACCTTACATTCACAAAATTTACCTTATAACATTAATGACTATACAGGCGTCTCAATTAAAGTCCGTGGCCTTACATCTTGATAAAGAATACAGATAGTGCAAGTGTACCAAATTAAATTTTCTCCTTCAAGCTAAAAATAATGGCGTTTACACAATTTTAATATCTCCATCAGTTCTCTCTATAACACTGCGAACTTTTACCAGGACACTTGTATATCTTAAATTTCAACTCGATACAGCAAAAAAATTGTGAGATCTTTAAATTCAAAGAATTAAGAAATGTTTTGCATGAATTTGAAGTCAGATTTCAAAAATTTCATTTCATGTAGGTATAACAATTTCGGTTGAGCAGAGACTTTTTAGCCGATTCTAAGTCGCACATCATGCATAGAATATATCTGTGACGTCACTCACGCATAAATCTTTGATAATTGAAACTACTCCACAAAAAAAAAATAAATAGAAGTCTTCAGTGTAGTTATTCTTCTTTAATTGCCCACAGAACGTAAAAATTTTGTTTTATTAATTAATTTAATAAATAATATACATACTTATGATAACTATAAAGAACAAAAGCGCAGCATTTGTTTTTGGAAAAAAAAAATATACAAAAACATGTCAAGCGTTTCATTTTTGCTATCCATCTTTTGACATGCGCCAAACAAATTTTACGTCAAATATGTAAAAGTTATGACGGCCTCAATGATTTTTTTTTAACGAGACGCTATAATTTTGATTGGATTATTTGATAAAGCTTATTTTCCTACATCTGAAAAAGGAGCTTGACGTAGGGCTTGCATAAGAAAAAAAAATGGAGAAAATTGATAAAGAAACGAAATAAACATGATATAAACATGAAACAAAATGAAATCCAAACAAGTAAAAATTAAAACAAAAATCTGTCAAAGAGAACTGCTTTTGTTAGTTTATTAAGTTTTTAAATAGTGTCGAATTTTCGGATATAGAAACATCGCAGGATTTGGTTCCAATAGGATGGGGCATTATGACGTAAATGTAAGGGTTTTTTTGATAATCAATCTGATGTAGGGTGGATTGGACGGCGTGGACCAATAAAATGGCCACCTAGGTCTGCGGATCTGACACCCCTTGATTTTTTTATAGGGACATTTAAAAACGACTGAAAGCACGAATTCGTCATGAAATGACTCGCATAAGTCCCCAGAGTATTGAAAATTATTTATAACGATTTTAATTAAAAACTGTAGATGTTTTTTTCTGTCTCTTCTCCTTTATTTGATTAAATTATTTTTTTACAACTAACTTTCCACATTCATATATTATTTTGACGCGTTGAAACAAAAGTTCAAGACTTGCAGTAAGAAGGCGCCACGAAATAAGTTAGAGTACAAAACTGCACAATGCACGAGCTCTTCAAAGCGTGACTGTGGTTTCTTCGTAATGGACGAACTCAGTCCTTCATAATTTCTTGCCAAGCTTTCAACAAAAACACCCCTTGTGTCGGTAAATTAAAAAAGAAAAAAATAAATTCCTCTACTAACATTTTCTTAAAAAATCATGAACCGAATTGATCTAATTTCTAGGTCAACCGGCATCTCAGAAAACTGGCAAAAGCGGATTTTGTCAAGTCGTTTCGTAAGATAATTACAAGCCCGAATGTCTCAGAAGGGACACATTCTATAACTTACTCGCGTAAAATTTGCTTAGCAAACAAATCAAACCGGCAATATATCCCGAAGAAACCCCAGAAAACTCCGTCCACAAACACACACGCGAAAGAAAATATCCCTCACTTCTCGCCCCTTTAATCAACCCGCACGCAAATCGAGTCGCCATATCTCTCCAGAGTGAGTGCACAAAATGTCAAATTTACATACAAACGCAATACCCTTCTTAAATTTTAACCCTGTACTTTACTTTAATGTCACTTTGTATCGTGTTTCTTATATATTCATCAAGGGACTTTATTAGTATTGTTTCGCCGTACGACGCTCCCCACGTCGTTCTGCTCCCTCTCTCTCGCACCCACTCCCGCCCCCCTGCCGCCGTCCTTGTCCCCCCGCCGTTTCGGCGTTCAGTCCGCAGAAAAACATTTTTCCCAAGTGCCACATTTTGCAAGAGACTTAAATTCAGCTCGCACAGAGCAGCTAAGATAATGTAAAAATAAATCTATATTAACGTGTCGAGATTCGTGTCCTTGTTTAGCTTAAAGGGTAGAAAAAGGTGGGGGTGTTTCGTGTACAGGGACGGAGAAGGTCGAGGCGAGGGGCGGTTTCATCTAAGTGTGCCCTGTACGTCATTATCGCTAACGACCAAAACAAAACAGTCGCGCTTTCTTTGTACACGGCCATCTTGTTTTTGCTTCACTTATCTGATTTAATGAGACGGATTCGTTTTTCGCCGCTGATGCGAATTTCGTGCTGAAACAAGGTCATTTCCTGACGGGGAGGAAGGGAAAAAATAACGAGATTACGGCGCTTTTTCGATGGGTATTCGGCGCAGTTCGAAAGCGGTTTATGCCAAAGTTTTTAATCGGCGCGGTTGGAATTCGTCGGGAAAATTTCGATTAATAAATTTTGGAAATTATTTATATATACCATAATTAAATCTAAAAATCGTCTCTCCAACTATCGCAAACCATGATAGTAAAAATCGCGCCCTTCGCGCCCAAATGACCCTTTAATCCCTAATTCGCCATGTGCGCTGCACTTTTTTCGCCCATCTTTCATAACCATCTGGCACTGTCCACTGGTCAATGACAAATTCGGCGCACAAAGGGTGTCCGTGGCCACCCCATCGCACAATATATTTCCTCAATGGTCGAGCCGAAAAAACGAAATTTTTAGCAACGTAATAACACTACCATGGTGGTACGTGCCGGCCTCTCCAGCTGACCGATTTAAAACGATAATATCATTTCGGTGCCCTCAGGTTAGGGTTTTGTAACTTTTAAGGGGTGCGCCGCTCGGGAAGGGTTTCTTTAACTGGACAGTCGCCGAACAAAAGGGCGAAGAACTGGTCAAACCAGTATTTTATGTAAATTTCGTCGACGTAAGCTCGGCTAAAAAAATTTCGTCATTATTGTGAGAATTTAGAACCTTTATAACGGTCATCGCGGTCGAAACCCTTATTAGAAGTGGCGGTTTCGGCCCGGACGGGTGCGAATTTTCGTTCGTTTAGAAATTCGTTCGGAGTTTCGGGTTTTTTTTGTAGTCGAGGGGACGGAAATGGGAGAAAAATGGGAGAAGATCGTAATAAAAAAAAAGTGGTTTTTATTTATCATAGATTAACCAATTTTTAATCGCTTCATCTTGCTTGAAATGTGAGACACTATATAATTTTTTTCTAAAATAAGTCACTTTTTTCTTTTAAATTTATTCTAACGCCTCGTCGAATGTAGTAATTATTTTTTACTTTTTGAGCGTATTATAATCGAGTATTATAGATGGTAAATGGCTAACCAAACTTTGTCTAGTCAGCTCCACGAATTATGTGAGCCCTACACATGTTGTTTATGACTCCGTATTGAATTTTTAGCCGAAATGTCCAGATTTTTGGAAAAAAAAATCAAAATAATAAAACAACATTTTGCAATTTAAGGTTGAATCTGCTTTAAATCCTTTGAAATCCTGGTGATTTTTTTATCAAAATGTATTTGTTTATCCCCCACAAAAAATTGATGACGTCACCTCAAAATTTTGCCGAATAAATCCTATCTAAAATTTGCAAAATATGATCAATTTGTACTTGTAATTTATCATCGCATTCTTAGTTTAAGATTTGTTTATACAGGGTGACCAAAAAAAAAAAAAATCAGTCAGTTTATTTTATTGAACAAATCAAGAATTGCAAAATTGAATACTTTGAAATCTTGCAGATGTTTTAAAGTTATTGTAAGTATGGCAAATTATTAATCAAAATAAATCTGTTTATTCTCCCCAAAAAATTGATGACTTCATCTAAAAATTTTGTCAAATAAATTCTACCCAAAATGTGCAAAATATGATGAGTTTTTACTTTTTTTAACAGCCTATCCCCGCCCACCCGCCCCACCTCCATTTCAGTGATTCATTTCATCTGGATCTTATACTTAACAGAAATAAAATCGTTAGAATAAGAAAAGCACGAGTGGGCGGAACTAGTACTTGCTAAAATAAGACTGAGGGCGGGTGGGTGGGGCTAGTATTTGCTAGCATAAGACTGACTTTGATAAATGACTGAACAATATTAAGAGTGGTCACTGGATTGAAGAGGGGGTGGGTAGGCGGGGGTATTGCTTGCTTATAAAAGAGTCTGTAGGAAAAAGTTAAACTTAGGCCCGCCCACCCACCCGTTCTCTCATGTTGTTCTGAAATAAGAAATAAATCTTATAGTATAACAAAAAATTTTTAATTGTGATTTATCATTGCATTCATATTTTTTTAGATTTGCTTATACAGGTGGCTCAAAAAAAATGATATACGTGTTCGTGCAAAAATGTTGACGACGTCATCACAAAATTGTGTAAAGTAAAAACTCAATGCTGGATATGTTTCATTGTACTTTAGGTGCGAGGAAAGTTCTATTGAAACAACTTTTGACCAATTTTTTATTCCACGTGTAGTGTAAATGCATTATCATATTAGCATCTTAACAGAATACTTAACAAAGACGCAATATATGGCACTGTGGCAGAATGACTTTAACAAGGAGCACCAAAGAATAAACACAGACGAGTTGAAAGAATAGTTTTTCTACGACCACTTGACCAATATTGAAACAGTCAATTTTGACAAATAATACAGCATACCCTAAATTAGGTTTTTTACGTTCACAAAATAAACTCAATTAATCGTTTTAGCTTTTTCTTACATACAACAGCAGAATAAATCTTGAATTTTTGACTCATAGATAGATAAAATTTTACATGTCACACTTTGACTAACGGAATATTACCACACTTGTACAAGAAAAGAATGGTAATGAAGCAAGAGATAACATAGGACAGGGTGAGTTCGAGAAAAAACTCGCGAGAATTGATGTTTTGAATAGAAAATTACAGTGTGCTAAATTTTAAAAGTTCTTTTACGGACGAAGTGGATGAATAGTTTTTCTACGACCACCACTGAAGTAAGTAATCAAGTAGTTTAAACAAGCAGCGTAACCAATGCCAAAGCAACTTTTCGCACCGAAGAGTACGCATTTAGAAAATTAAATTATAAATCTTTCACAGACGGAGTGAATTAATTGGTTTTCTACGACCAGTATTAAAGCAGGCAACTTCAAAAATCAGCACAACAAACCCAAATTTAGTTTTTCTTTACATTTGCAATGTTGTAGACAGAGCCGAAGACGAGGTTTAATTTGTGTTAGATAATGACTTACCACATCACACTAATACTGTAATATTGTATTACCGAACTCATTTTTGACTGAAACAATTTTGTTTTTTATGTTTGGTAATGATTTAAAAGAAATCTTTTCTTTCGATAAAAATTCAGATAAGTAATAATAAAAAATTGTTGACGTCATTTCAAAATTTTGTCGATAAATCCTATCTAAAATACTCAACATATTATGACTTGTGGTTAATCAATAAATTAAAAATAATTTTTATAACTGCTTATACAGGGTGAAATAATATTAACGATTAGCCAAACCGTTTGATTGATCAATCCAAGGACGGCTCAGCCCATTTTTTTTTTTTAATTTTTTTAATAAAACCTGAACATGCTCGCTGGGCTCGTATTCTAAACAGCCAATTCGATAGGGAAAAATGATGTTCTCCTTTTTTCTAGAGTAAATTATAGCAAAGTATTTATTTTTGTTTAGTGCTAATCTATTTATTGAATTCTTGACAGTCCAATGTTGAGTTAATTTTTAAATATAATTTAAGGTCGTCTGCAAAAAATAATTTCTAATATGTCTAATACGTCTAATACGTCTCCAAGATCATTTATAAAAAGTAAGAAAATCAGGGGGCGAGTTTAGACCCTTGTGGAACACCAGAGGTAGGCTTGATAATTTTTCGAGTAGTATGAAGTGACCAACTTGATCAAATGCTTCCTGAAAGTCAAAATAAATAGTATATCAACTTGCTGACGATGATCAATTGCTTTTGACGTAAATTGTGTAAAGCAAGCTAAGTTTGAAATGGTGGAACGTGTCTCCATAAATCCATGTTGGTGAGGAAACAAAAACATTTTAATTGAGGAATAGAGATGTTTATAAATTATAAATTTAAATATTTTGGAAAAATTGTAAAGAAGAGAAATAGGTATATAATTATTGATTTCGGGTACATCTGCTTTTTTGAATACTGGACAGATAGTTGCTTTTTCCAGATATTTGGGAAAGTGGAAGAATTTAAGTAATACTATTTTATGAAATAACCGGAAGCAAGGATCTACAAAAATATACGCACAGTCTCGTAAAAAAAAACTTGGAATACTATCGGGTCCCATTGTGAACGAATTTTTACAACTTTTTAAAGCAGAAAAAATGTCTTTGCTTGAAATATTATTAATATTCGCTAGTAGCGATGGATTCATTTCATAATTTTTGATAGTTGTATTGGAATTAGAATTCTATCTGTCAGTTGTTGTTTTACAGATTTATAATATGCAATATGTTCGCTGAAATACATATTTTTGTAGAGATCTACCTATATTGCGTAAATTTTGAAATTTTCTGACAATCGTATGAGTTTCGAATTCGGATTTATGAATAATTTTATAGGCCTTGGACGTAGATTTACAAGATTACGCTTAGCGATTCTATGGATTTTCAATTCATTAGTTTGAACTGGTAAATTTAGTTGTTCAAGCATCTGATGTATGAATAAGTTACCTTGTTCAATTTATTTCTCCACTGATATATCAGCGTGCGTTTTTCTGTTCTTCGTTTATCGTCTTTTTCGCCTTTTGTCACCCTTGTTTTTCCTGTTCATTTAGTAGCCTTTTTTATTGTCGGGTTTTTTATTCACCCTTTTTTGTGGGCCTTTTCTCATATCTTATGTTTTTTTTTTGTACTCTGTTTTCGATTTTTTTGTCACCTTTTTTTTCGATTTTTCTCTTTTTTTCATTGTCTTCTTTTTGTCGCACTTTTTGTATTTTTTTTTCTGCTTTTTTCTTATTGTAATTATTTGTCCTCTTTTTTTGTGGGCTTTTTGAATCCCCAAATTTAAAGTTATTCCTTTGCGACGTTTTTTGATCTATTTTTTATCACTTGTAGTCTCCTTTTTCTCCATTTTTTTAATGAAATTGTTTTGTCGTGTTTTTCCCTGTTTTACCCCCATTTTTTTCGCATTTTTTGTCAGACTATTGTCCCCTTTTCTGTTCTAATTATTCAATTATAGATTCCGTTTTTCGATTGTCAATTTAGAATGCATTTGTTTGATTTGTGAGTTTTTGATTTTCAAATTTTTTATTTTTCAAGTTTTCAATTTTTGAACAGAATTATCTATGTAGAAGGATATAGACGGATATAGAAATATATAAACAGATATAGAAGAATGCAGAAGAATGTAGTCACATATAGATGGAAAGAGAAGGATATAGAACGAAATAAGGAGATCTAAAAGAATATAGAAGAAAATAGACGGATATGGAAGGATATAGAAAGATGTAGACAAGTACAGAGGGATATAGAAGCACAGATTTGTAATCCTGACAATAGTTCCAATGAGATAGATATCTCTCCATGACCCATGTAGAGGGATATAGAAGGATATAGAGGGATATTGAAGGATATAAAAAAGATATCGAGGGATGTAGACGGATATCGAAGGATGTAGGTAGATATAGAAGTTCAGATTCGTGATCCTGAGAAGATTTCCTATTAGAGAGATATCTCCGTTGAAGAATACAGAAGGATGTAAATGAATCTGTCTATATTCATCTATATCCTTCTGTATCCGTCAATATTCTTCTAGATTCTTCTGTATCCATAGAGATGTGTATGTGGAAATGGAAGGATATACACGGATATAGAAAGATATAGACGGATATAGCAGGATATAGATGGATATTGAAGGATATAGAAAGATATAGATCGATATAGGATATAAAAAGATGTAGAAGGATATATGCGGATTTCGATAAAAAAAAACACAGATACGCGATCCTGAGAATATTTCCAATAATACAAACGTCTCTCCAAACCCATGTAGAAGGCGATAAAGGGATATATATTGTTGTAGAATGAAGGACATAGTCGGATGTGGAAAGATATAGACGAATATGTCAGGATATAGAAACATATATACCTACTGATACATAAGGATATAAAAGAATACAGAGGGACATAGAACGCTATAGACCGAAATCGACGGATATAGATGGATCAGACTCGTGATCCTGAAAATATTTCCAATGAGATACATGTCTCCCCTGGCCCATGTGGAAGTGTACAGAAGGATATAGGTGGATATTGAAGGATATAGACGGAGATAGATGAATAAGGATAATATATAGAGGTATATAGACGGATATCAAAGGATATAGGTAGATATAGAAGCTCAGATTCGTGATCCTGAGAACATTTCTGAAAAAACAAATGTTTATTCAGATTCATGTAGTAGGGTTAGAAGGATATCGGCAAATATAGAATTATATAGAAGGTTATAAGAGTTTTTAGATCGATATAGAAGGATACACACGAATATGGAGCTCATTTTATTTTATAGGAAAGATATAGGCGGATATAGAAGAATATAGACCGATGTAGGAAGATATAGACGGATTATGAAGAACACAGAAAAATATAGATCAACATAGGACATAAAAGGATATAGACGCATATAGAATGATATACAAAAAAGTATAAACGAATATAGAAGGCTACTAAGCAGTGGTATTATTTTTGAGGGATGGTAATCACATTTCCATGAGACTCCATTAAAAAATTTAAAAAGTTAGGGCGTTCACGATTTGCTGTAACAACCATTCGCAGTAAATTACACGACGTGGAAAATCAGCGGGTCCAAACCTTGCACTTTTTGAACGTGTTATGGATGTGAGCCTTGTTCTTTTAATGTACGATGTATTACAAACTATGAAAATTTGTTCTTCAACTTGCAGTATTCTTTCGATCCTATCAGGACCACGATCGTGAGTTCGAGGCTTTAAAATACCATGATCTCGGAGATGCTGTACCATTGATGTAAATGTTCGCGTACACAAATCGAGGGATTTAAAAAGCGCTCGATCCATATTAGTTGGTCTAGTAGGTACTACTTAATTTATTATTTGCCTTACAGGCTTAATAAGATTACCAGTAGGGGTACAAGTAACTTAATCTACATAATACAAATAATAAATCAATAAAAATAAATAAAATAAATATTCGAGTTTTATATAATAATAATTGTTCTATTCTTTCTGCTTGCCCACCCTTTGCCTTAGTCCACTTATCTTCCGTACTTCTTTCATTCACTCCAGTCCTCTTCCATCCTCGTTTAGCACTTCTTCCCTACTTTCCTCCGATTCTCTCAATCCTTCACATTCTTCCAGCATATGTTCTATTGTTTCTCCCTCTCTCCAACATATCCTACACTTTCTGTCAGTTTCATCCATCCAAAAATTATTCTCTTTCTCTTTTTCCACATCTAAATCTCGCCATCATCCTTTTCTCCTTTATACTCTGTGTGTGTGTGTACTTTGGTACTTCATCCTTTACTATTTTTCTGTACTCTGCATTATTACTAGACTCCGATATTCTCGATCTGCGTTCTTGCTTATCTATATCCTTATCTCTTGCACTCAGTTCTTCTTTCATACTCCTTCCTATTTCTCTCATTCTTTCTATTTCTTCACATGCATATCCCTTTCCTTCATAATACTTGTCTCTTTCGTTCCAAACATGTTTTCCCTCTAACTTTCTTATTTCTTCCCAACATTCTTGCAATATTTTACAGTCACCTCTCTCACTAAACCTCTTCAAATTCAACCGCCCTTTTACCAGCTTCCACTCTCATTTTCTCCCTTTTTGTTTCTTCTCTCACTATATACCCCGGCGTATACTTTTCCAATCCCAATGTCCATTTCAAGTATTTTTCTTGCACTCTCTCTATTTCTTCATATTCCCTTCATCCCCAAATCTCAGCTCCGTACATAAATACACTTTTAATCAAACTATCAAACATCATCATTCTTCTCTTATAATCATGTCCAAATTTTCTCTCTCCTATCACTTTGTTCGCTTTTCGAACCATTTCTTGAATATGCGCTCTATCTGAGTTATTGCTCTTTAATGTATATCTTAAGTACTGGAATTCTTTCACCTGTTCAATCTTCTCCCCTCTCCATGCCCACTCTTCCTTCTTCTTTCTTACTTTCTTCCCAAACACCACCTTTTTTTTTCCACATTCGCTTCCAATTCCTTTTTTTTGTACGTACTTCTCGAAACTTTTAATCATTGTTTTCACATCTTTTCTTTTCTTTGCCACAATCACCAAATCATCTGCGTACGCCAACGACCACACTTTCTCTTTGCTCACTACCACCCCTCCTGTCTGTGCTTTTCTGAACATTTCATCTATATTTCCTAGATAAACTGCAAGCAATGCGGGGCATCCCTGTCTCACTCCTCTATTTGTATAAAAACTCTCGCTCTCTATTCCATTCATTCTCACCTTACTCACTGTTTCTTCATATATTTCTTCCATTTTCGTTACTAGGTACGCATCTACTCCCTTCCTCCTCAAATACTCCCACATTTTCTTTCTATTCACGCCATCAAACGCTGCTTCGAAATCTGTGAACAATGCGTACATTCGTCCACCCTTTCTCCTTATTTCTCTTCCCCCTAAATGCCGCAGGATGTACACATTGTCCATAGTACCTCTTCCTTTCCTAAACTCTGTCTGAACCTCTGGTAACATACCCCTTGCTTCCATCTCCTTTCGTAACCTCTCATCTAATATCATTGTGTATATGTTGTAGGTACGCCGTATTGAGCAAGATGATCCCTCGGTAGTTCTTCACATCACTTTTTTGCTATCTTTTAAAAAATGGGATTATTATACCTTCTCTCCACTGCCAAGGAAACCCTTTTCCCTTCCAAAGTCCATCTACCACTTCCCATATCCTTTCTTTCACTCCTTCTGTCCAAACATCCACGCTTCGTTCTGGATTCTATCCCCTCCTGGTGCCTTTCCTCTTTTCAGTCTTTCAATCTGTCTTCCTATTTCATCTTCTGTGATTTCCGAACCTGTCTACATTTCTTCCGTCATTGTAATTCCTTTATTTATTTCGCAGCATTTTTCCCCACAACCTCCCAATAATTCCATAAAGTGTCTTTTCCATTCATGTATTTTGATTATTTTCCTACTGACTTCAGTCTTCCTTCTCCGTTTCTTGTTTATATATCTCCATACTTCTTCTTCTGTTTTCAGGAACTTTATTGTCTTCGCTTCTTCTTCTTGTTTTTCTCTTTTTCTTTCTTCACATTTTCTCCTAGTTATGTAGTCTAGTAAAACCCCCATGATGAATGAATTTGGAACAAATCTACAATTAAAACTTCAAAATTCCTGGTCTGTACCCTCAAAATTAATTTTTTATATTCCTAAGTTCTTCGTTACTTTTACCTAGTTTTTTTCGGTTTTAAGGACACAGCCTGATTAAAATTATAATTGCAGATTTATTCGTTTTTGAATGTTATTTCTATGTCATTTTTTTGTAAAAAGAAAATACAGTTTTTTTCTTCTTGTGAACTCAATCCGGGGACATACTGTATATACCACTTAGGAACGTGAACTTTACACAGTGCAATAAATCTTATTGTGAGCTATTCCGCATTTCTTTTATTGCACACATTTCAAAATCACCCTTGTATTGTTTACCAATAAAATATTATTTCCTTACTAGATTGGCATAAATTTCAGTTATTTCATCAATCATAGATAAAATTTTACACGTTACCACACTCGCGTGATTAGACCACACGACAGATCCCTCTCAGCAAAGTGTGGTAATAGAATAAGGATAGAACAAGATAACTTAAAGGATAAGTGAAGTAAGGCATCAGAATTTTAAATTAGCGTAAGTTCTGTGTAACAATTTCGCAAATTTTTTCAGTCGGAGCAGCGTTGTTAGAGGTAATCAAAACACGTCTACATTGCATGTTACTTACTTATTTTCTTTGTGACAGCTCCAAGATGAAAAGGTTGTTATGGAGATAAGAGCATGTGTTCAATTCTCTGAATGTCTTCATTACGTTCGTTTGCTATGATATGGTCTATTTGAATAACTCGGGCTGCTGGAGATAATAGAAAATGTATTGAAAATGATAGATTTGAATGATTCATTATTTGCAATCTGCTCTGACGTTCAAATAATGCGGAGAAATCAAAGATAAATTGCTGCGTTTGAAAACCGCCCCAAAAGAGTCGGACTTGTTGACTATAAGTAAGATAGCTAAGTAGAACACTCATTATTTCAGTTAAAAATAAGTCAAAAACTGTAGTCAAATTTGGCGCTCTAAAAATGACCAATCTAATTCTAATCCTTCGACAGTAAGCCAACCGCAGATCGCCACACTATCCATTGAAACTAGCTAATCGACTCCCTTAACACAATTTCGCCCTATTTTGAACTTGTTAGAACAATCTGCGCCATCAACGTCCCAACTCCATTTAGTTAAAGACCGAAAAAAACTCCCTTTGAAACAACGAGCGAGACAAGGACGGCGGACGCTGGCCATCGCGACTCTCCATCGACAAGGTCTAATATAATTATTAAAGTGGCCGCAAATTGCTATCAATATACTCTAATTGATGCAGGAAGTCGGCCACCCCCACCCACCTCCTGCCCTCTTGATAAAACACGCCGAAGCGAAATTGTTCCGGTTTTTTCCCGACGACCATTCCTGTCAAAAACATACCTTTGTTTGTTCTCTTAATTGCCGCCCCTTCTGTAACCATTCGAACGAAAATTTTTACTTGGGGTATCGATCGCACGCGTCTTAATTAATACACGAGCCGACGATCTCGTGGATTGTTAATAATTAAGCCGAATTTCTGGTAATTGTCGAATAGGATATTCAGGAGGATTGGATACTACCTGTTAGTCCTGGCGGGAAAAAACGTGATGAATGAGGAGATTATTTTAGAAATTCGGGTCAACAAAAACACGATGGTGATTCAAAAGGTTGGAACGGTTGTTTGCTCACTGAGGATTGATGTAAAGAGGGCTCAAAATTGGAGTGTGCAGTATGAAATATTTTGCATATTATTTTGTACGTTAAATATATTAATCTTGCGAACGCTTTGAAATTTTCATTTAAAGTTGTCAAAATCAAGAGGGAAAGTGGATTATCAGAACCAGTGGCGTAACTAAAAAGTTTTAAGAAAAATAAATTTTACAACAACGATTGGGCTTTTTTGAGACCTACATTTTTATTTTATTATTTTACATAGTAATCAGCGATGCTAATCTTCGTTAAAATTTGCATAACTTTTGTCTGTTACGACATTTTTATACCTAGAGAAGAATCTCTCAACATGACTCGATTAAATCTCTTTCTACATTTTCGTCTTGTAATAATTTGCTGACAAGTTTACTACTCTCTTGGTACCCGGTATTTTTTTGTAAAGTGTATTGAAGCTTTTAAATGCCATTTCACCTACTTTCCTCGTCCATAATATTCCATAATAACCTCAAATGTTTCATTTAATTTACAATTACACAACAAAATTATGCAATAAACGAATCTTTTTTAGGTCGTCAAAATGATCGCAATAATCAATCCATGAACCCTGTCTTGTCAGAACAAGTTCTGGAAGCAATGGACACTCCGGTAAGGTTCCCGGAAAGCTTGGACTCTCAAATAAGTCGCAACAAATGCATTGCATAATTAATAGTAAAAATTTTTCATATGGTCTTCGCAAATGAATTGAGGAAATTAAAGTTTGCCTGGTATCTTGTCAGATTTGTTTTGTGCATGTCAGTATTTTCATGTTGGAGAAGATGGCACTTCTTTTGACATGAAATCTACAACAACACATGTTATTTATTTATTTATTTTTCAAAAATTGATATTTTATTATGCGAATTTATGGAATTAAATTCAGAACTAGTTTTCCCATTTGAATTGTGCAACATTAACAATTTATACTTAAAATTTTCCTACAGACTACAGTTTTCTATTTGGAAAACGTCTTTGTTTTTTTCCATTCCTTTAACTTGTTCTTTAAAAACGATTTGACTTTGGGTATTTTTAAAAATGTCACAAAATACTAGATGATAAACAATTTTACAGTTTTACACTTTTGAACTTCACTTAACGAAAACCAAACACGAACTAATTGATACAGGAAGAGAACTCGAGAAGAAAATTGTACGAGGACTTGGTGTATTTAAGACATCAAAACTCTTCGTAGAAAAGCAAGAGACAACTTGTGTCGGGGTCTGTAAATGGGTGTTTTAATTATTTTAAAACCTGCGCACGTACTTTTTTGTGCAATAAAATTTGTTTTTGATGGTTTGCCCAGGAAAATAGATTTGGGTTATTGAATTGTCGGCACTTTGCTTACGGAATTCCCCCGATTCTTTTACCCAAAACTCTGGATTGTCTTTTTGTATAGTACCGGAAATATTAAATGTGACCTTCGCAAGAAACGTGTGCTTAGGTGTACAGAAAATTCTGATTTTAGAACGGAATAGGCAGAAAGAAAGTAAAATAGATCTAAAAAACGCAAAAAGGCCCTCATGATCTAAAATAGGCAAACAGGCCAAAACAAGTAGGGGTAAAATAATAGTATATTATTAACCAAGGTTGTGAAGACAATCATTCTAGACCGAGCGCAAATTAGAGCACGAGACGCACAGCGTCTAGAATTGGCTTCACAAACGTGGTTACTATACTGTTTTTTTCACTAGTAGCCCATTTGAGGTTTGGAAGTTTTCAAAATGTTTTTCCTGATGTGCATCAATAAAAAACGGATACTCACGCCATTTTAGTAAGCTTTGGAATTTTGTTATTTTTTGACAGTCCAAACCTTTGTTTTAATTTCTTCCTTATTTCCCGTGGTTAATAATTTTTTGTGTGAAAAATGTTGGAAAGTGAACGATCATGTACCCCTCCTGAAATAAAAGACGCGGCACTAAGCATGGAAGAACAGCTACTTCAAGAAAATTCAAAAAAACTGTACCTGAAGGTATATGCAGAATTTAAAGTTCGGGGCTTAGAAAAAAAAATTGGAGCAACGTCTGAAAATGTGCTTATGGTCTATTTCCAAGAACAAGCCAAGGCAAAGAAGGCATCCACATTATGGGAAACGTATTCAATGCTCAAATCCACAATTTCAAAATCCACCAAGCTAAAAAATCGAGTGTTTGCACAAGAAGAAATCACTCGATTTTTAACTGAACTGATAAAGATGTGTTATCAAAAAAATGTATGTTTTGCTTATAATCGTCATCAATATTTACAAACCATTTCATAGGTAATCTGTGTCATGGGAGTGGCTGGTGCTTGCCGCTCTGATGAGTTACGTAATATGAAGATAAAAGACATTATAGTTAAGGAGGATATTTTCAACAACCAGCAAAAATGGGGCGTCATGAAAATTGGTTACGATGGAACCTCTGTGGACTGAGATAATTCGAAAGTACATTTCAAAAAGGCCTACCCCTGATATGTCAAAATTATTGATTGGTTTTCGTAGGGATAAACCTACAAGACAAAATATTGGTCATAATACAATCAGCAAAACTCCAAATACTATAGCAAAATTCCTTGGACTAAAAAACCCAGACTAACACACAGGGCACTCATTCCGTCGTACTTCCGCGAAAATTTTGGCTCAAAAAGGTATCGACCTTTTATCGTTAAAGCGATACGGTGGATGGAAATCCTGCAGTGCAGCAGAAGGATACATCACGGACTCGATCTGCGATAAAAAAAATCGCCGAAATGGTCTAAAGCTCATCTACGACAAATGAAGTCAAACCAAATCGTAACCATAAGGCAGTTTCACTCCCGTCAACTTCAGTTTCACTCCCATCAACTTCAGTTTCATTCCCGTCCACTTCCCGCGGTCCAGAGCACGAAATTTTTAATAACTCCACGGTAGATATATAACTGCAGCCAGTTTTTCTAATTCAAATACAAATACAGGGACTGCTGGTATCAATATGACGTGCCACAAATGCACCATGAATTATTATTTTAATAAGAATTAAGTTTTTCCTTATTGTTAATATTTTTGTAATATTTCAGTTATTAAATTATTTTAGTATCACTAATTTATCGTCAATTACTTAAAAACAGGTTTTCCAAATGATCGGTTTCAGGTTCTGTCTCATTTTTTCTGACAGTTGTCATATTAAGGGGACTCGCTAGACGAGGTATAACATTTTTTGTTTTTTTGTATGAAAAAATGATATTAATATAGATGTATCTACATCAAACTGCAACTTTTTTCATATTCTAGAGCGCAGAGACCAGTTCAATCAACTAAAAAAATATGGCTGAGAAATACCGTAAAAAAAGCACTACTGTATGTTTTCTTTTCAAGTTATTTGAGTCATAACCATCATAGAATCGCTTGAAAATTCGCACATGGATAAAACATCACTTTTTACAGGGCGCAGAGTCATTAAATGTTTGTTGGTGGTACAATTTTTTTAGATAATAATGTGTTTATTAAAATCAAAATATACCACAAATTAATGCAAAATACGTCGAATAATTTTAACAGGAATATCAGAGGAAAATTAATGATCTCTTGGTTAGCAGAGTTTTTAACAAAAACTAACAATTATTGAAAAAAATGGGTATCAATTCGACAGAATTTGAGCAGTTAGTTCAGTACTTTGCCGATAGGAGCGCCACTAAAATTTACGGAAGCGACTTTCCAGGTAAAACCCTTATCGCCTGCTCTACCATAAGCTGATTGTTAGAGTTCTCGGCTGATTTTTCTAATTTATGGCAAGGAACTCAGTTTTATAACAAGCCGCCAGGACCGGCCGTAGTAATCTATTGTTAAGGAAATTAACTTTTACGCAATGAGGTACTATCATAAAACCGAATTAAAACTGGGAAACTTTAATATTTTTACTCCACTCAGGATCCTGAATTCAATACACATGATTACTAAAAATTCATTGTAATATTATTGTTAATATATATTTTGTTTGTTAATTAATAAAACTAACAAACATATTTATAATAATAATAAAAAATATATAAAATACAATTTTTGTTTAACACATATAAGTAGCTAAGTGTATCTACTACTTATCCCAGAAAGGAGGTGTTTTAAAAAACCCTACGCCCAGTAACTTCTCCCTTCATTGTTTACTCGAAAAAAGTGCTCGTATATGTTTTCATTTGCCGAGAGATCATTTTCAAAATATATTTATAATAAAAATATGCAAATCTTGGTGATGAAAAATGTACTCCTAGTAAATTATTAAAGTACATAAAAAATAGGAACAAATTTTATTTATTTAAAAAAAATCTCTCGCAAAGGCAGGTTCCTCTTTCTTCTTGAATCAATTACTTCGGGCAATAATGCGCCAAAGTAAAATCTGCCAAGTTTATCTGCCATCTTTTTACATATATTTCTTCGTCTTTATAAATTTTTTCTATATTTATTCCTTTGGGTGTCCATACAACAAAATAAACTTGTGAAATCCCCGTAACAAACATTTGTCCCTGGACTTGAAAGTAGTAATCATGATTTTTTTTTAGTTTCATTTCTCTGTCAATGTACAAAATTTGATTTTTTTTTTTTCTAACCGCTGCCCAAATGTGCCTGTTGCCTAGTGTTTATTTCAATTTGGTCTAAATTCAAAGATAATTTTCTCAAAAAAACCTCTTTGGCTGTCACAAATCCTTCTACATCCATGGCAGGATTTTCTAAAAAATATTTAAACCATAATCGCAGTCGGGACCAGCATACGTAACTTTTTTACGACATATTTTTTTTACGAATACTTTGTCTAAGACGAGCTTCTTTTATAGACGAACAATATTTTTTTGTTATTAAACCAGGACCGTTTTAATCACAATATATTTACTTATCCCCTCTAAAAAATTGATGACGTCACCTCAAAATTTTGCTGAATAAATCCTATCTAAATTGTATAAAATATTATGAGTCTCTTCTTGTGATTTATCATTCCATTTATGTTTTTTGGATTTGCATATACAAGATGCCCCCAAAAATTAATGAATGCGTAAATTTATTTTATTGATTTAATCAGGAACTACAGAACCCAATGCTTTGAAATCTTGCAAATGTTTTAAGGTTATAAAAAGCATAATAAATTTTTAGTCAAAATATATTTGCTTATCCCCTCCACAAAATTGATGACGTCAGCTCAAAAGTTTGCCGTATAATCCTATTTAAAATTTACAAAAGATGATGAGTCTCTTCTTGTAATTTATCATTCCATTCATATTTTTTGGATTCGGATATACAGGGTGACTCAAAAAATTTAACGAATGCGCAAATTTATTTTATTGATTTAACCAGGAACTACAAAACCGGATGCTTTGAAATCTAATCTGAAAAAAAAACATAATAGACATGCAGTCGTCACGTTTCCGATAGCGAGCGAAGTACTGTCTAAACTCTTTAGACCAATTTTTTTGATTTTCTCATTTTTCCATTTCTCAATTTTTCAATGTTTCAGTTTGGGATTTTTTCACTGTTTCGATTCTTTAATTTTCCTTCCATTTTTAGGTTTTTCAATATTTCAGCTTTGGAATTTTTCAATATTTCGTTTCTTCAATTTTTCAAATTTTTGATATTGTTTTCCAGGTTTTTAAATTTTTCGAAATTTTAATTTTTCAGTTTTTAAAGTTTTAGGTTTTTAGATTTCTCACTATCTCGAGTTTTCGATTTTTCAGTTCCATGATTTTTCAATTTGTCGAATTTTTAAATTTTAGATTTTTTGTTCTCGAGCATTAAATTTTCTGAGTTTTCAAGCTTAGATTTTTTTTGTTCAATTCTTGGATTTTTTAAAATTATTGTTTTTTAAATTTTCCTATTTATCAACTTACTGGGATTTCAATGTTTTGATTTTTTGATTGTTCAGTTTCTCGATTTTTTTAATTTTTAGTTTTTGATACGATTTTTTTTTCAAAAATTTTCAGTTTTTCAATTTATTAACTTTACGATATTTCAGTTTTACGATTTTTAAATTTTTTTATTTTTCAGTTTACAATTTTTGACGTTTCTAAATTTTTCGATTTTTCAATTTTTCGATTAACGAATTTTTTGATTTTCCCATTTCTCTATTTCTTGATTTTTCAATTCTTTCTTCAATTGTGATTTTTAAATTTTTCGATTTCTGGATTTTTCAGTGTTTCAGTTTCGGATTTTTTCACTTTTCCGATTCTTCAATTTTCTTTCCATTTTTCAGTTTTTCAAGATTTTAGTTTTGAATTTTTTCACTTTTTCGATTTTTTAATTTTCCTTCCATTTTTCAGTTTTTCAGTATTTCAGTTCTGAGATTTTCCAATGTTTCGGTTCTTCAATTTTTCCATTTTTTTGATGTTTCGATTTCTCGGTTTTTCAATTTTTCGATAGGTATTTTAATTTTTCAATTTTTAAGTTCTTCACGTTTACATCATTGACCAAGGTTGACAATTTTCCAGACAAGTCGACAATTAGCCATTGTAATGCTACTCGTGGAAAAAAGTTTTTTTAGAATCCACGCTTTACTTATCAGTAAAGAAAAGGTCTTGACTGCAGTTCCAGATCTAACTCCTTCTTCTTTCATTATAAAACTACTCTTTTCACAACCGCTTAAAACAATATTTAACAAAATACTAGAATCATCGAATCATCAAAATTTAGATATACATTTCCATTAAATTTTCCCGAAAAAAATAAGCACCAATGATGTTGTTTCCGAGTATCCCACGCCAAACATTTGTAGCATAAATTGTCTGAAAGTGATCTTGTCGAATCCAGTGGGGGTTGTTTTGGGCGTAATAGCAGCAATTATGTTTAATAATTCCTCCACTCTTCGAAAATTTTGCCTCAACAGAAAAAAAACGAATTCATAAAAATAAGGATCTAAATTGGGTTTTTCTTTAAAAAAAATTATAGTCTTTTTGGGTAGTCAGTGGGTTTTAGTTCTTGAATCAAAGTCAGATGATGGGGATGAAATTTATTTGCACTAAATATTAGTTGCAGCGACGCTTTTCTAACGCCAACAGCAATTGTTCTTTGACGGCAATGGGGATTTTCGTTAACTATTTCTAGAACTGCTACTTCATTTTCAACACCGGTAGCTGTTCGTCCTAGGGGTTTCCTAGATGTCCAGTTCTCCCTCAAGAAATTTTCTAGTCTTTTAAATATGGTATCTGCCTTCTTTCAGGAAAACGTTGTCAATGCCAAAGACGCGTTCTTTTGGCATTCACCATAAATTAACACCATATCTACATTTTCGTCATTCGAATAAATTTTCTTTCGAAATACGTATGACAGAAATTGACAAATTTTAAACTTTCGGTCAAAGTTTGAAGTTCAGATTGTTGTAGGTCAACACTTCCAACATTTATTGCATTAGTAAAAAATAATTAACCTGTTTTTGTCTTTCAATTTGAAGTTTTTGTCACAACTTTTGACAAGTGTTAAGGTTACTGTGTTTAATGCTCCAATTGTAATTATAATAATATCCAAGATAGTGGTGAAAATGTATTTTGGGTTCCATTTCAAATTTATTCAGGCTCCTTAAGTCATTACCACTCGTGGACATAAAAAATTGTTCAGTCCTTCACAAGAACTTTTTCTAACTCATTCGCTAATATAAATGTAGATCCAAATTATACTCCTGTTAATGCTTATCAGGGTCCCAATCTTTTATTTGTGAAAAACAATATCAGCGAAAAAAAGATCCTAGGAGCTGTAAACTATATGCAGGCTTGACTGCAGATTCAGATCTAATTCCGTCATATTTCAATTTCATTATATCTGAAGTCAAATCATTCTTTTCACAACCGTTTAAAACAGTATTTAACAACATACTGGAATTATGGTTTTTCCTTCTCAATGGAAGATTACATGTATATGTCCAATTTTTAAGAGTGTAGATAGATCGAATACCAAAAATATAGGCCGATTTCTATAACTAATAATAATTTTGGCAAGGTATTTGAATTTTAGTTTTCCGGAAGATGTCTTTTTCTTCAATGTAAAGGTATAATTTATTATCCTTTCGGCAACACTCAGGAGTACCACAAGGTTCAGTGTTAGATCCTTTGTTTTTTATTTCTACCTATATCAAGAATTTAACATCAGTGCGACATATTCCATATCTGCTCTCTGTTGAGGACTTAAAAATTTACCATTGGATTGACATTCTGGAAGACATAGGGTGGGGATAAAAAATAATTTTTCACTACGTAGAACATTAATGCTTTGTTGTAGCACTTTCAAAGAAATCCTCAAATATTATGTTTGATTATACTTTTGAATAGATACGTACAAGGACCTGGGCGTTCTATTTGACAGCAAACTCTCTTTTAAGAGTCGCATTAAATATTTTGTGCCAGCTACTTGTATCCTTCCAACTCAAGAAAAAGCCCTAGCAATTTCAGATATCCACAGATTTACGTGCTACTTTAACTTTTCCTGGCAGATGGATAGGTCGAAGCGGTATTACTGAGTGGCCTGCCGAGTTACCGAATTTGACACCACTTGACTTGTTTTTGTATGGCTATTTGAAGAATCGTATTTATATCAATAGACCGATTCACACTGAAGACTTACACGTAACGAAATTGGTAGCATTCGTTCAGAAATTCTCATTAACTCATTTCAAATTTTAGTCAGCGTCTTATTTAGTGTCGGAAAGTAATTAATGGAGAGGATTTTGGGCAACTTCTGACTGGGATCAATCAATTATGTACATCTTGCGCCTAATTAATATTTGTCATTGGCTCAAGAAAAGTGTCGCTTTTTGAAATAACCCGATTTATCAGATTTTTTGCAAACTTTTCAAAAACACCCAGTATTTAAGTTTATGACCACAAAGACATACATCTACATACATAAGAAGGATTCTATCACAACCATTTCTGATCACCCGATCGCTCCACCTATCCCACCTTTCCTAGATCTCACTAAAAGCCCTTACATTTTTTCACTTTTCGTCGAGAAAAACGGGCTTTTCTCGCTGGGAATATGAATATTTATGAAATGAAAGCCTCGCGTTTATATTTTCACTTAAGTTGAAACTTATACAAGCTTTTTCACTTCAGTCCTTTTTAATTACAATGCATTTACATAAGGGGACAAAAAATTTACACTTTAAAACCTTACGTTGGGACGTCAAAGCAACCAACCGGAATCCTTATGTGTACCCTTCCGGGCTCGATTCCATTCCGTTTTTAAAATGTACACAATTTCCTTTTCTCTAATCTCCTGTTTCGCTCTTGTTTATTGTTCGATATGTGTTCAACGGGACAACACAAAGAGCCTTTTAAAGTTGGAGCGCAAACGTGGGAGGAAAAACGCGTTTTGTTTCTTTTTCGGGGGGCGTTTGTTAACTTTTTAACCGTTCCTGCGTAACTTCTGGTTTTTTGTGGAACGGTTGGATTTACAGCGAACTTCAAACGGGTCTGCGATGGGTGGTTTTTGGCGGATGCGCTGAAAGCTCTGAAAGCTATGTATATAATTAGCTATAAATATTTCTTTACGTGCTGTATTGTTTTTATTTTGTTGGTCAAGAACTTGACCACACTGCCCGTCCCCACCTCGCCCGCCCCTCCGTTTTCCATTATATCAGTATGTGAAAACAGTTCCTCGTGTTTTGTTGGAAATTTTATTATTTCGTAGCCGTCGTCGCAGTGGCAGCATCCATAAACAAAAGACGGGACGGCCGCGAACAAATGAAGAGGAAGGAGAAGAAGAGGTAAATGAGTCGGAACAAAAGCGAAGCGGACGGAACGAACGACGCTCGCTTGATAAACACAACCATCACATTTGCATGTGAATCACGTGGTACATGTGTTTTTAAAACGCCGCCACTTAGTAACCAAACGAGACGACACGAAATTTCCTAATCCCACCCCCACGTCGGCAACCCATAATTATCCGTTATTAGGTGGCTTTTTCTAATGGTCGAAGTGACACAAAATGGAGGCTAATAGCGGGGCCGGCGAGCTGAATATTCCATTGGACGATTAATTGAAATTCGGGGGTAATTATTAATGAGCCGATAATGAGGGGCCCGGCTCTTCGAGGAGGCTTTGCAGGAAAAACTTCGGGTCGTGTTTAACTAGCGGTGGAATGTACTCGTATTATGTTGGTTTTTGAAGTATTTAATAACTGGAGCTTCGATTTTATACCGAATTCGTGATAAGATCGGGGGAACGATTTTTGGTGTTGATTGTTGTACCTACTTGATTTTGTTACGTTGTCACTTGTGGAAATTTTCGTGCCAGGTGAAAAAATATACATTCGTCTGCTATTATTAATCTCGCTCCAGTTTAGCATTATCAACTACAGAGGCGGATCTAGACTGTTAGGGGCCTGATGCTATTATTTAATTGGGGCCCCATTTATGAATAGAAGTTTGTTAGAAGCATTTAATTTACATATTTTCAATGATTTAAAATAAAAAAACAATATTCAAAAAACACAAAAATAAAATATAATAAACAAACAGAAACAAATTATATAACAATTTTGATGTCATTCTCAATTGCAAGAATCGATAAAGAACTTAGTCTTTCGTTTTTCATTGTCGATCTATATTTATTTTTAATTAAATTCAATTTAGAAAAAGCTCTTTCAGCTTCACAACTGGTTACTGGCAGTGTCAAGAAGATCTTAACTACTGTGTACAGATTCGGGAAAATGTCAATGAGGTTTTTTTTAAAAATGCAGTCGAGTATATCTGAACATGTTACAGTACGTTTCTGAGCTAAGTCAGCAGAAATTTTTAAATATTCCTTAAATTGTAAACACTCATTCTTCAATCCTAATTCGATGCCCTCATTGTAACACTGTAAAAAACAGTCAACGCTGTCTTCGTCAATATGTGCTACATGTTTGTTTGTAAGGTACCTATTCGTTAAGAATCTGAATTTCTTCCCTGATTCATTATATACATCTTTTCTTCTGGTGAGTTCGGTTATTAAAGTGTCCAACAATCGATTAAGAACTTCCACGAGAAATTTCTCACGACCTTGTATGGACTAGTTCCTGTTGTGCCGTTCGAATATTGATAAATTTTAATCTTTTTCTTTGCATTACTATAATTTTCTTCCACTTTACTGCTAAACTTCGCTCGCAATTCATAGTTAATTAATTTCTCATTAGATTTTTCTCTAAGAGATTTGATAAATATTTCTAAAGATGTTATTAGTGCAAGGCCTTCGCACAAATCTAATCCAGGTTCTTGAAACTTTTTACTGGCTTTGTTAATCCTTTCAAGAAGTTCTTCCCAGATAACAGTCAATATAGCGATTTCGAATTTGTATAGCTTACCTAATATTTTTTTCGCTTCCATCTTGTCATTTTTTTCTAAATTATCATTAATAATAGTTTCTAATATGGTTACAATTAAGCTATAACTTGTTTTAACGCGTGAACAGCGTCGTATCGACTAGACCATCTAGTTTGACTTAAAACTTTAACTGAAAGTGGCAGTTTTGCATGTTAATTTAACAAATTCCACCGGTGAGGTAAAGCCGAAAAAAACACGTACAGTTATTGTACAACCCCAAAGTAGCTGATTACATCGGGTACGACACTTGCAGCTTCGACTCCTACCAAATTCAAAGAGTGAGCTGCACATGGTACATAATCCGCGAACGTGTTAATTTCTTTCACGTGCTTGAAGTCCATTATATTTTCCACTCATATTTGCAACATTGTCATAAGACTGCCCTCGACAATTTTTCATTGAAAGACCATTTTGTTCTAAAAATAAATGTATTGTATTAAATAAATTCTTTCCTGTGTGACTGTCAATTGATATAAATGATAAAAATCTTTCAAAAACTTTTCCTTGGGAAGTTTATCTCAAAATAATTGCCAGTTGGTCCGTATGTGACAACTCTGGAGTAGAATCCACAATAATTGAATAATATTTTGTATCTGCATCGTTTATGTCCTCAATAATTTTCTTTCTTACTTGAGTTGCCATTATGTCGATTATCTCTTCATAAACCGTTTTAGACAAGTAACTTGCAACTAGTTGTTCGGTTTGGCATTTTACTACATGTTGTTTCAAAAAAGGATCAAATTCCGCAATAAGTTCTATAAGTCCCATAAAATTTTCATTATGTGATGAATCCCATTTTTCATCATGTCCTCTAAATGACAATCCTCTTTCACTTAAAAATTTAATAACTGCCACAACACGCATCAGGACATTGTAATAATATTCACAGTCATTTTTTATTTTTCCTGAAGATGTCTGTCAACAACGTTTTTGTTTTCTTTGCGGGATAACCAGGTTAACAGCGCCTTTTTGTGATCCTGAGATTCTTCATGACTGTCCAAAGTACGAACTATGTTTGCCCAATCTGAAAACCACTCATTAAAAATGTTTGTGTTCTGGAGTATAATTTCCACACTAAACAGAAAACACATCTTTTGCTTTTCGAATAGGATAACCAAGATCTCGTTAAATGTTGCCCATTTTTTAAACTTTTCAGAAAATATTTGTTTGTAAATTGTCTGCTCTGTCCCTTATAATTCCTGATAGACTCAGAGTAAATATTGTCTTCCCTTTTATTTTGAAAAAACCTCTCTTTTGATAAGCAACTTCCGTTAAAATTTTCATTGATAAAATTCGGTCATAATGCTATATCTTTAAATTTATCATTAAATATATCACTTACGATTTGTTTAGCCTCATCTTTAATCATGTTTTCATCGACTGTATCGGTGACGGTGGTAGCGTAGCTGTTGTATGAAGTTCCAGCAGAATTTTTCACACTTTTCAAAATAACTTAATTTTCACCAGTTGAGTTATTTGAAGTGGAAGTAGAAAGTTGAGGTGTAAAAAAACTTGTGAATTTTCGACATTTTGCTAGTTCCTGTTCATGTTGAAGCTTAAGTTTCCTCTTTTGGCTTCCACTGAGATATTTGCGCTCAGAGATTTTATTTAATCAAATACCTAATGAATAAGTTGTATTATTAATATTTAACAAAACGAAAATAATTATCTAAATACCTTAAACACTGTTGATTCCAAAAATGATAATATATAATTCGACGCAAAACTGAATTATGGAATTTTTAATCCGCCTCTGATCAACTAATAATAATTTATGCACCTGTCATTCGAAAAGTGAGTTGCACTACTCTGATCTAATTGTGCTAACCTACTCTAGTACCAAAGACTGTGCGCAGATTCTTGCTGAGCCGCTTTGTATTATATATATTAAATTTAATAATAAAGAAATCCGTCTGTGCTTCAATTTGGAAGAAGGGTTATATTTGTCCCATTCTTATGAAAGGGCAGCAGAATCACGACGTGACAAATTATAAAGGTATTTCGATACTTTGCAACTTTGCTAAAGGTTTAGAATCAATTTTGTATTATCACATTTACTCATCGACGAAGCTATTGATTTCATCTAGTCAGCATGGTTTTGTGCAGAAAAAATCGACCATTACAAATTTAGCTGTATTTTACCAATATACATAAATAAATCTCACCATCATTCATTTTTCTTTTCTACTCTCTCTCTCTGTGTACTTTGGTGCTTCATTCTTACTATTTTTCTATACTCTGCATTATATCTAGACTCCGATATTCTCGATCTGCTTTCTTGCTTATCTATATCCTTATCTCTTATACTCAGTTCTTCCTTCATACTCCTTCCCATTTCTCTCATTCTCCATATTTCTTCACATGCATATCCCTTTCCTTCATAATATTTGTCTCTTTCGTTCCAAACATGTTTTCCCCCTTCCTTTCTTATTTCTTTTCAACATTCTTGCAATATTCTACAAGCACCTGTCCCACTAAACTTCTCTTCAAATCCAACAGCCCTTTTACCCGTTTCCACTCTCATTTTCTCCCTTTTTGTTTCTTCTCTCACTATATACCCCGGCGTATGTTTTTCCAATCATAATGTCCATTTTAAGTATTTTTCTTGCACTCTCACTATTTCTTCATATTCCCTCCATCCCCAAATTTCAGCTCCGTACATAAATACACTTTTAATCAAACTATCAAACATCATCATTCTTCTCTTATAATCATGTCCAAATTTTCTCTCTCTTATTCCCCATACTATTCCTATCACTTTGTTCGCTTTTCGGACCATTTCTTGAATATGCGCTCTATCTGAGTTATTGCTCTTTAATATATATCCTAAGTACTGGAATTCTTTCACCTGTTCAATCTTCTTCCCTCTCCATGCCCACTCTTCCTTCTGCTATCTTACTTTCTTCCCAAATACCACTATTTTCGTTTTTTCCACATTCACTTCCAGTTTTCCTTACCACAATCACCAAATCATCTGCGTACGCCAGCGACCACACTTTCTCTTTGCCCACTACCACCCCTTCTGTCTGTGCTTTTCTGAACATTTCATCTGTATCTCCTAGATAAGCTGCAAACAATGCGGAGCTGAGTGGGCATCCCTGTCTCACTCCTCTATTTGTATAAAAACTCTCGCTCTCTATTCCATTCATTCTCACCTTACTTACTGTTTCTTTATATATTTCTTCCATTTTCGTTACCAAGTACCTACGCATCTACTTCCTTTCTCCTCAAATACACATTTTCTCTCTATTCACGCTATCAAACGCTGCTTTGAAATCTATGAACAATGCGCACATTCGTCCACCCTCTTTCCTTATTTCTCTTCCCACTAAATGCCGCAGGATGTACCCATTGTCCATAGTACCTCTTTCTTTACTAAACCCTGCCTGACCGTCTGGTAACATACCCCTTGCTTCCATCTCCTTTCGTAACCTCTCATCTAGTATAATTGCGTATATCTTGTACGCCGAATTGAGCAAGATGATCCCTCGGAAGTTCTTTGCATCACTTTTTTGCCCCTTTTTAAATAAAGGGATTATTATATCTTCTCTCCATTGCCGAGGAAACCCTTTTCCCTTCCAAACTCCATCTACCACTTCCCATATCCTTTCTTCCACTCCTTCTGTCCCGAACATCCACGCTTCGTTCTGGATTCCATCCCCTCCTGGTGCCTTTCCTCTTTTCAGTCTTTCAATCTGTCTTCCTATTTCATCTTCTATTATTTTCGAACCTCTCGACATTTCTTCCGTCGTTGTGAATGCTTCATTTATTTCACAGCATTTTTCCTCACAACCTACCAATAATTCCATAAAGTGTCTTTTCCATTCATGTATTTTGATTTTTCCTGACTTCAGTCTTCCTTCTCCTTTCCTTGTTTATATGTCCCCATACTTCTCCTTCTGTTTTCAGGGACTTTATTGTCTTCTCTTCTTCTTCTCGTTTTTCTCTTTTTCTTTCTTCACATTTTTCCTATAATTCTTTTCTTCCCCTGGTATTTTTCAATTTTCTTAATTTTTCCCTTGCTTTTCTCTACAACTCACTACATTCTCCGTTCCATCCATTATTCCTCCCTTGCCACAATATATCTTTTTTTCCGTAGCGTCTACAATTAAATTAGTCAGTTCTTCTATCATAGTTTCTATATCCTCTTTTACTTCGAACTTCTTTTTTTCCAGTCTACTTCTGTATCTTTGAATTCCTTCTTGATGCCATATTCTTTTTTATATTCCTTTTCTTTCGTTTCTTCTTTCTTGTTTTTCGTACTTTTGCTCTTTTCTTTTGATTTTTATTTCTAGTGGGATGTGGTCTGATTCTACCCTTTCCCTCACTTTGAAACTCTCTATTTCTTCCTACGCCTGCTCGTTGAGCATCCCATAGTCTATAATTGATTCTCCCCTAGCCCCTACATACGTCCATTCTCCTTCTTCATCTCCTTCCTTGTTTTCTTCTATTATCTTCTACAATATTTTCCCGTCTTTGTTATTTGCTTTGTTTTTTGATCCTCTTTTGTCTCCATTTTCTTTATCTATTATTCTTGCCCCCTTATCACTCAGTCTTGCGTTAAAATCCCCTCCTATAATTATTTTTTCATCTCCTTTTTCTTTTGTTTCTTTTTTCTATGTTTATCTTGGTTTCTTCCATTTTCTTGCTATAAACGATTATTATTTCCCATTGATTGTTACCCAGCTGTATTACTTTCTTCATTAGTCCGTTTTTATTATTACTTCCCTTTTCCAATTCTTGCATTTCTTTTCGAATTCCCATTACTATTCCCCCGCTTGCTCTCCCCTTTTTCTTTTCCTTTGTCGCCCCTTGACACTCCCACACATATTCTTGTGGTAGTATCTCTTCAAATTTCTCCCAGTTTTCTCTTTATACCCACGTCTCTACTAGCCTCACTACATCAAATTTTCCCACGTAGTCCCAGAACTCCTTTTCCTTTTTTCGCAACAGTTGGACATTTCAAAACAATACCTTCACCCCTTTTTCTCCTAATTTTGTACCAGCTTCCCTTTTTCTGATTTCCCTATCTGCATCCTTTGTCTTGTTTCCTTCCATTTTTTTATTCCTTTTCTTCTTTTTATTTTGGCTCTTTACTAAAAATGTTCTACCTTCTTGAGTCTGCCCTACACACAAATCATTATAAAGACATTATTGCTACAGTTGTAGAGAATTTGTGAATCAGCGAACTCTTTTCATATTATTTTTTTCTTTGGTGAGATCAAGACTGGAATACTGAGGTTCAGCTTTTTTTAAGATTTAATTTTATATCACTGCATGCTAGGCGAAATATGCTCTGGATTCGCTTCTTATATAATCTTCTTCATAAGAGAACTGACTGTTCTGTGCTCTGATTTAATTGTATTTCTAACAAAAATGTCGTGAATGTACCTACTATAGAATTATACAAATACAAAACTATGTCACCCTGTGTATATAAAACTTGACAACAAAATAAATTCTCTCTAAAAACGAGACCGCATTAATCCTATGGACTAGGTATTATAAGCCCCTCCTTAAACTCCTCCAGTGGTTGTTCATGAAAAACCTGTCATTTCGAAGTAGTAATTTTTTAGCACGACTCTTCTTTTGAGCCGTCATCCGCGCCCCCATAGAGCACAGTGAATTAAAACACCCGTTGTTCCACGAAATTGTGTTGCCTGGGATTCCTTCCTGCGACTAATGCAAATGGTACAGCTGGATAGGGTTTTAGTTAGGTGTGTCGTTGTTCTTTTAGTTAAGTGTAGTTATCTATCACTTTGCACCGCCTACTCAGCTCGGCCATACATCTTACGTCGCTTTTATCTCTTCCTTTAACCACCGACTCTCTTTTGGAAGGGCGCAAGGAAAGCTCGCCCTTCTCGCCCCTCGTCGACATTTTATTGTGTATATCCGGTCTTTCCTTACTATTAAATAGTGTCATTAAACCTATAAAATACAACCTATAAAACCGTAAGGTTATGTCGCGAGGCAAGCGCGAGCGCTCCGGCGAATTCCCAAGTAAATTTAATAGAAGGCCTTGGTCATTGTGCAGCGTTTTGTTTCGACGACATTACGTTGTTTTGCCGTATAAACAGAAACAATGGATGTTTTACACACTCCATTGTTTCGTTATCTTGAAGACATTGATAAATTAAGGTTACTTTTAAGGCGGCCATCTTTGTTCTCATTGTAACGTTATTTAAAAGATGAGGAGATACAAGGGAGCGCTACGCACGCAAAACGTACACTGGAACGATCGGCGATTGATGATGGAGTTTTAGTTAATTAGTTTTTTGTCGATGGATGCTAAATGGAATTCATGAAGCGGTGGCTGAAAAGTGATGAATGAAATATGCGTACGGTGGTTGGGTGACTATTTACATTCTAAACACTTTTAATTCGTTTCAACAGAAACAAATAGGTATTCACGTGGTTATTTTTGCTTAACTTTGGGATAGAGAGGAGATCTGAATAATCGCTAAAAAAAAAGCAAAAGTGGAAAATGTTGCCCATTTTGTTGTAAATTTGTGTATTGCATGCACGATATGAATTAATTTTATTGTTCAAGTCACCAGTGAAAAAAAGTTTTCGATAACTCGCATATTGGGACAAACTTTCCCAAAAATAAGCTGAAGAATTCTACTAGTTTTTTGTCTGCCAGTAGTCTGATTGACATTTGCTTTGAGCTGGATTGCCACTTTTCTACTTCATTTATTAGATCAGAATTATTAGACGCAATTTTTTGATCAAGCAAACAATTGTTTTAATTTTGTCAGCATACATAATTTGTCATTGTGACAAATTCACAGATCATAGGGACATTGTTTAAAAAGAAAGTGCCTAATAGTATATTAAGTATTAAGAACGGCAAGGGGTGTTTACTGGTCGAAGACAAAAGTTGGGAGACGGAGCGAAGCGACGTCTCCAATTTGTCTAAGACCAGTAAACCCCCTTAACGTTCGTGATGCTTATACTATTTTTTGTACGACCATCAAAAGATTTGCGTCTTTTTATCAAATTCATAAATTGAAAGAATTTATATCAAACATCAACGAGATCTTTTTTTTTTAATTTAAAATTTGTGACTATGGTTTCGATTAATATAAACAACAATTTTAAAAATCAGTTTCCATTTTGACCGCTGTCGATTTAGATTTGATCTGGCTTGATTTCGAGTTAATTTTCTTTCCGCGACTATTAGTGAGTGATTTATTTGCTTAAAATATCAATCATGAGTGATTCTGAAAGCGAAAATATCGAAGTCGAACAAGCATGGAATTTAAAATAAAAAATATGTTGAATGCGTGATTACTTACCGTTCAGCTGAACAGTAAGTAATTTGCTTACCGTTCTCCTCTTGGTTGTTAGTCGTAGCAACCCGTAAACTGAACTTACTGCTATGGAAACCTGTACGGTAAATGATCAAAAAAGCAATGGTCGTACAAAAAATAGTTTTACTGCAACAAAAAATTGCAATAAAAAGATGTTTGTTGCAGTTTCGAAAACACAGGCCCGATCTTTCTGTCGAAGAAGTAACTATGAGGGTCTCGAACATATTTTTTGTAATGTAAAAATACGCTGTAAAATTTTTTTTAATTTTTTTCTCATAGGTGGGAACATCAACTGTGGCGAAAATTTTATCAACAAGGGACCAAAATTTAAACACATCACTATCTGGCAAGCGAAAACCAACGGATTTATTTACAAATTATACGTTTCGGAAAGACCTGCAACGACAAATTTGGCAACTTAATGAAAAAAACGAATATTTCACTGTAGATACTCTTTTGGAATATTCTAGGGAACAGTTAGAATTTAAAGGGGGGCCAACCACATTATACAAAATTCTTAAGTAAATGGTCGCAAAATTCTATGTGAACAAAAACATGTCGTCGCAGCCAAAATTACTTTTTTGAGACCATATTTACAGTTTCTAAATTCTTGTGAAAATTTGACTTTCGTGTATTTGGATGAAACATGGATCTATCAAAAAGGTTCGTCCATTCGTCGCTGGGTCCACGATACTGATCTAAAAAGCAATCCCACCAAAATTAAAAATGAAGGATCATGGTTTACTATTCTCCAAGCGGGTTGTTCAACGGGGTTCTTGAATGGTTGTAACAATTTTTTAAATTCAAAAAATAACGATAGAGACTATCATAAAACGATGGACGGGACAATTTTTCAAAATTGGGTGGTTAATCAGCTCATTCCTGCTTTGGCAAAGTTGAACCAAAAATGTGTGGTGGTTTTTGGACAATGTACCGTATCATTCAGTTCAGTTGGATAAACCACCCACTTTTTCTAGTAAAAAATGTGAAATGCAGGAATGGCTTTTTAAACATCGTGTTGAATTTGAAAAAAATTTCGAAGAAGCAGTTGTGGGATTTAATTAAACCCTTCAGAAACAATAGAAAAACAAGATATTTGGTAGACGAGACATTAAGAGAAAGCGGCCATGAAGTTCTTAGATTACCTCCGTACCATTGTCAATATAATCCAATTGAAATGGCGTGCGGATTTTGTAAGAACTATTACAACAAGCATATAAATTCTCAATCTTCATTAAAAAACAGGGTGGAGAACTAATGGCTTGAGGCGCTTTCTAAATGTACTCCAAGCATGTGGCAAAATTTTTCTTAACAAAATAAGTTTTTTTGGCAGATTGGGAAAAAATATGGGAAATCTTTCGTACGAATCCATATCTCCTTTCATTATTTCGCTAGGTGAATCTGATTCAGAATCTGAATTTGAAAATGACGGTGATGATACAGATTTTCATAGCGAAATAATGGAAATGGAGTGAATTGTAGCTTGTCGGGGGTGATATTTTTACGCATCTTTCGTTCTCAATTTACCAAAGTGGTATGTGAAAAACTACCTAACGTACAACAAAATAAGTATAATTTTAGTTCGATCATCCACGTTGTTACTTTGCACCAAATTTTAAGCATTTTCTTTTTTTTTTTGTAACTCTTCATGGACCTGGAGAAGGCGTATTCTTATCCATAAGCGTTTGGAAGTACTTAGTAAAAGCAAATAAAGAGCACTTACGTAAGCATTAGTAATAGCTATATAGATAAATCATTCAATTTATGGCCGGAAAAATGTTTCAGAAGAGCTAAATCCATCAAAGCACTAGAGCAGGGTTGTTGCCTTTTACCAACATTTTTAGTAATCTTAGAAAAGTGAAAAAAGAAGTTGGAAGATATGGAAATAGGCTGTTCACAAAGGTCGAAATATCCATTTCTAAGAAGAGTGGGCGAGCAGAACGAACCTATGATTGAGAATTAAAGATGAGATGCTAAATGTGGCTTGCGACAATAGTCGTATGTAGAACCCCCATTCATATAAAAACAATGTTTAAATGAAATTTTAGATTCCAGTACAATACCGCGACTAGAAACACGGTTTCCATGGCAAACAGTGTAAACAAAACGTCTAAATCAGCCATAATTTGGTCTCCGTCTCCGCTTTCATCAGCACTTCATCAGCAATAACACATCAACACATTATATATCCAAGACACAACATCTTTAGATGTAAGTTGATGTAACTTTAGATACATTTTATACAAGTGGAGCAAGATAAAAAAATTATTTTTGATAATTTCCGCATATTGAAAATTACTATTTTGCTATGTCCAAGTGTGTTTATAGACGTTCTAATTTTGGGGGGGCACCAGCCGTCTCTGGTAACAAAAGATCTTCTCTCAATTTGTTTTAGAAATCACACTGTAATAACATTGATTGTCTACAGTACATCGTGGTACCCTAATAAAGTAATTGCTAAACTATCCGAAAATTTAGATTACCATGCGACGAAACCCAACTAGTGGCGCTGAGATGTGCCTACGAAGACATTGCTTTTGTGCTACGATAATGGCGTCTTTGGAGAAAGAGGATCTGGGGTACTTTAGACGAAGAAACGGATTTCCAGTGGGTCTCCTGGACAACCAAAGGAAGAGACTTCGTTCTTTGACTTTATCGGCTGCTCCTCGCTGCTTCGGATGCTGGGGAAGCGGCGATGCTGACGGTGCGTATAAAAAAACAAACGATGGCGATTTTCACGATACAGTCTCGAGATACCGAACTACAGGTTATAAGGCCCACTTGAGGCACCCAAAGGTCGAAGACTCTGTGCCGGTTTCCGGCACGGCTGTCACCGATTAACCACTGCCCCAGGTATCCTTATCGTGGTTTGTGGCTTGCCAAAATTTGCGTCTTTACAACCAAACAGAACGTTCTGTGCAGTGTTAGTACTGTCTACGATTTTTTATTCAAAATCTACCACTTGTTGCTTTGTGTTGGTAACATAAAATTTCCGCTAAACGTTTTATTTGATGTAATAGTTTTACAAAAATATAGTCATGTAAGTGTAGTGAACGCTTTCGCTTTGAGTTTTTCCCAAACCGTCCAAATTTTTGCAAAAACATAATGCAATGTATAGTAGCAGTTTTGTCATTAGCGTAAGGCAACCCGCTGGTGGTGTAATAGTTACGAGTCAGGAATGCGAACCGGACGTCGCGTGTTCGATTCCAAACTTTGCCTTTAGTTTTTTTTTTCTTTTTTTTTTTTTCTCTTTTCTCTCACCTTATTGATGAAATTACCCCACTTTCTTGAAAAGGTGAGAATACGCTCCTCTTTATTTAAAAACGTAAAACCTTGCCAAATGTCTTTTTTTAAGAATGTGAAACCTTCTCGGGGGAGTCAATTGTCTTTTTTAAAAATGTAAAACTTCGGGGGTCCCAAATGTCTATTTTTTTTTAATCTGTAACCTTCCCGGGAGTTCCAACTGTCTTTTTAAAAACGTAGAACCGTCTCGGAGGTCCCAAATGTCTTTGTTTTTAATGTGAAACCTTCTCCGGGGTCCCAACTGTCTAATTTAAAAATGAAAAACCTTCTCGGGAGTCCCAAATGTTTTTTTTAATTTGAAACCTTCCCGAAAGTTCCAACTGTCTTTTTTAAAAATGTAAGATCTTCTCATATGTAGTTTTTTTGGAATGTGAAACCTTCTCGGGGGTCTCAACTGTCTTTTTTACAAATGTAAAACCTTCGCGAGGGTCTCAAATATCTTTGTTTTTAATGTGAAACCTTCTCGTGGGTCCTAACTATCTTTTTTAAAAATATAAAACCTTCTCGATGGTCCAAAATGTCTTTTTTTTTAATATGAAACCTTCTCGGGCATTCCAGCTGTCTTTTTTAAAAATGTAAAACTTTCTCGGGTGGGCCAAATGTCTTTCCTCACAATATAAAACCTTCTCGGGAGGGCCAAATATCATTTTTAAGAATGTAAAACCTTCTCAGGGGTCCCAACTGTCTTTTATAAAATAATAAAACCCCAGGGGTCCCGAATGTGTTTTTTTTTATCTGTAACCTTCCCGGAAGTTCCAACTGTCTTTTTAAAAATGTAATACCGTCTCGGAGGTCCCAAATGTCTTTGTTTTTAATGTGAAACCTTCTCGGTGGTCCCAAACGTCTTTTCTTTTAATATGAAACCTTCTCGAGGGTCTCAACTGTCTTTTTTAAAAATGTAAAACTTCGAGGGTTCCAAATGTCTTTTTTTTAATCTATAACCTTCCCGGGAGTTCCAACTGTCTTTTTAAAAAAGTAAAACCTCCTCGGTGGTCCCAAATGTCTTTTCTTTTAATATGAAACCTTGTCGAGGGTCCCAGCTGTCTTTTTTAAAAATATGAAACTTACTCGGGTGGGCCAAATGTCTTTTCTCAAAATGTAAAATCTTCTCGGGAGCGCCAAATGTCTATTTTAAGAATGTAAAACCTTCTCGTGGGTCCCAAATGTCTTTGTTTTTAATGTGAAACCTTCTCGTTGGTCCCAACTATCTTTTTAAAAATGTAAAACCTTCTCGGTGGTCCCAAATGTCTTTTCTTTTAATATGAAACCTTCTCGAGGGTCTCAACTGTCTTTTTTAAAAATGTAAAACTTCGAGGGTTCCAAATGTCTTTTTTTTAATCTATAACCTTCCCGGAGTTCCAACTGTCTTTTTAAAAAAGTAAAACCTCCTCGGTGGTCCCAAATGTCTTTTCTTTTAATATGAAACCTTGTCGAGGGTCCCAGCTGTCTTTTTTAAAAATATGAAACTTACTCGGGTGGGCCAAATGTCTTTTCTCAAAATGTAAAATCTTCTCGGGAGCGCCAAATGTCTATTTTAAGAATGTAAAACCTTCTCGTGGGTCCCAAATGTCTTTGTTTTTAATGTGAAACCTTCTCGTTGGTCCCAACTATCTTTTTAAAAATGTAAAACCTTCTCGGTGGTCCAAAATGTCTTTTGTTTTAATATGAAACATTCTCGAGGGTCCCAGCTGACTTTTTTTAAAATATGAAACTTACTCGGGTGGGCCAAATGTCTTTTCTCAAAATGCAAAAGCTTCTCGGGAGCGCCAAATGTCTTTTTTAAGAATGTAAAACCTTCTCAGGGGTCCTAACTGTCTTTTATAAAAATATAAAACCCCGGGGGTCCCGAATGTGTTTTTTTTATTTGATACCTTCCCGGGGGTTCCTACTTGTTTTTTTTTAAATGTAAAACTTTCTCGGGGGTCCCAACTGCCTGTTTTAAAAATTTAAAACCTTCTCGGGAGCGCCAAATATCTTTTTTAAGAATGTAAAACCTTCTCAGGGGTCCTAACTGCCTTTTATAAAAATATAAAACCCCGGGGGTTCCGAATGTGTTTTTTTTTTCATTTGAGACCTTCCCGGGGGTTCCTACTGTCTTTTTAAAAATGTAAAACCTTCTCGTGGGTCCCAAATGTCTTTATTTTTAATGTGAAACCTTCTCGGGGGTTCCAACTGTCTATTTTATACATGTAAAACCTTCTCGGGGGTTACAAATGCCTTTTTTTTTTATTTAAAACCTTCTCGGGTGTTCCAACTGTATTTTTTTAAAATGTAAAACTTTCTCGGGGGTCCCAAATAGCTTTTTTAAAAGTATAAAACCTTCTCAGGGGCCCCAAATGTATTTTTTTGACAAAGTAAAACCTTCTCGGGAGTTCCAATTGTCTTTAGTTTTAATATGAAACCTCCCCAGGCATCCCAGCTGTCGTTTTTAAAAATGTAAAACTTTCTCGGGTGGGCCAAATGTCTTTCCTCATAATATAAAACCTTCTCGGGAGCGCCAAATGTCTTTTTTAAGAATGTAAAATCTTCTCAGGGGTCCCAACTGTCTTTTATAAAATAATAAAACCCCGGGGGTCCCGAATGTGTTTTTTTTTAATTTGAAACCTTCCCGGGGGTCCAAACTGTCTATTTTAAACATGTAAAACCTTCCCGGGGGTTCTTCTCGGGGGTCTCAACTGTATTTTTTTTAAATGTAAAACCTTCTCTGGGGTCCCAAATGTCTTTGTTTTTAATGTGAAACCTTCTCGTGGGTCCCAACTAGCTTTTTTAAAAATGTAAAACCTTCTCGGTGGTCCCAAATGTCTTTTGTTTTAATGTGAAACCTTCTCGAGGGTCCAAGCTGTCTTTTTTAAAAATATGAAACTTACTCGGGTGGGCCAAATGTCTTTTCTCAAAATGTAAAAGCTTCTCGGGAGCACCAAATGTGTTTTTTAAGAATGTAAAACCTTCTCAGGGGTCCTAACTGTCTTTTATAAAAATATAAAACTCCGGGGGTCCCGAATGTGTTTTTTTTTATTTGATACCTTCCCGGGGGTTCCTACTGTCTTTTTTAAAAATGTAAAACTTTTTCGGGGGTCCCAACTGGGTTTTTTAAAAGTATAAAACCTTCTCGGGGGCCCCAAATGTGTTTTTTTGACAAAATAAAACCTCTTCGGGGATTCCAATGGTCTTTTTTAAAAATGTAAAACTTTCTTGGGGGTACCAAATGTCTTTAGTTTTAATATGAATCCTTCTCGGGGGTCCCAACTGTCTATTTTAAAAATAAAAATCCTTCTCGTGGGTCCCAAATGTCTTTGTTTTTAATGTGAAACCTTCTCGGGGGACCCAACTGTCTCTTTTAAAGATGTAAAACTTTCTCGGGGATCCCAAAGGCTTTTTTTTAATTTAAAACCTTCCCGGGGGTTTCAACTATCTTTTTTAAATATGTAAAATCTTCTTGGGAGCCCAAATGTATTTCTTCTTTATAATGTGAAATCTTCTCGGGGGTCTCAACTGTCTTTTTTAAAGATGTGAAACCTTCTCCGTGGTCCCAAATGCTTTTTTTTATATTAAACCTTCTCGGGGTCGTGAAATGTATTTTTTTTGAGAAGGTAAAACCTTCTCGGGGGTTCCAATTGTCTTTTTTAAAAATGTAAAACTTTCTTGGGGGTCCCAAATGTCTTTGTTTTTAATATGAAATCTTCTAGGGGGTCCCAACTGTCTTTTTTAAAAATGTAAGACCTTCTCGGAGGCCCCAAAAATGTCTTTGTTTTTAATGTGAAACCTTCTTTGGAGTCCCAACTATCTTTTTTAAAGATGTAAAACCTTCTCGGTGGTCCCAAATGTTTTTTTTTAATTTGAAACCTTTAAAACAAAATGATTCACGTATCAAGATCTGGGTTAATTAAAGTCTACCAATCACACGTTTTAAAGTAGAAAACCCGGAAGATACCAAGTTGACAGTCAAAAATCAAGTGTAAAATATGAAATATTTAGATAGACACTTGCAGTTTATGAATCCGTGTTGATTTTTTACCCTAAGCATCCAAATTTTTGTAGAAAACTCAAAATAACATAACACATCACAATTTAAGTTCGAAGTTGCAAAATCGAATGCTGTGAAATCTTGCAAATATTTTAAGTTTATCGGAAACATGATAAATCGTTAATCAAAATTTATCCGTTTACTACCTCTCTAAAAATTGATGACGTTGTCTCAAAATTTTGCCAAATAAATCCCTTTTTTGTTAGAATTGCTTAGAGTGACTCAAAAAAATTAAAGAATTAAAATTTATTTATGGATCCAGTCAGAAACTGCAAAACCGAATTCTTGCAAACCTTTTAAAGCTATCATAAGCGTGATAAATTTGTAATTAAAATGTATGTGTTTTCCCCTCCAGAAAATTGATGACGTCGTCTCAACATTTTGTCGAATAAATCCTCCCTAATAAAATGTCAAAAATATCATGACTATAACTGTGACTTTCATGTTTTCTGGACGTGTCATGACTCCTAAAGTACGAAACAATAGGTCTCCCGTTTACAAATATCTGACTAGCGTCTGTCATTAGACAGATATCATCTCTGAAACTACTTGCCCGATTATTGTCAAATTTTACATATGTGTTAGGAATATCGTAACACGCTAACTAACATTTTTCTAGTCGCCCCACCCCAAAATGTTTAATAATTAATAAGTACTATTTAAATTGTATAAAAAACATATGCCTGAACTTACGGTGCATGAATCTGCCTTGAGTTTTTCCCTAGGTATATTTTTCTTACACTGTGACTGGTATTATCTCCATTACTTTAATTTATAGAGTTATCATACAAAATAGTATTTCCCAAAATCAAATTTTTGATGTTTTATAGTTAGTGTATTACGGAAATACCAATACATTTGATAAGAATATTCAGTTCTTTTGTTTTTACTAAAATCTACTACTTAAAACACAATTAAAAAAATTGGTCGAAAGTGGCAAACTTTTGTTGAGTACTTTGAATAGCTCTGTTTGTATATAACAAAATAAATTCTCGTATAATTCTACTAATTTTCGAAAATTTTCAAATCTTTTGCGACTACTCAGGACGAACTGCACACTTAAGTTGAGTTTCTAACCTCTTTAATTGTAAAAACCAGTTCTAATCGGATTTTTTAGCACACCTATAAAACATATTGGCGGTATAGTGCGATATTAATCGCAGCCAACTATAAAGCCCTAGTTTTTTAGCCACCTTTCTTAAGAACAATACCATATAATCGAAAAACAATCCGTCCTCCAGTAGGCCATGTAGTAGTTATTTAGCCGTAAATGTCAAATGGAACAAGGACCGCGTTGGTGTTGCAAACATAATTTTTTTGACATTAAATTTCAAAGCCTCCTAGATCACTTTTTTTCAGTCTCATGATATGGTATGACGCAATTACTGCCACTCGATTAACATGTTGACACAGTGAAAGCTCTCTAGGTTAGCGAAGATCTCAAAAGTTTTCATTATACCAACATTTTATGATAAGACTTTCCTTTTCACGAACGTAAACACACTCAAACCATTTTGTAATTCAAATCTCAGCCGGCCTTCACGTAATGTGTTATTTTAAAAACAACGTAGGCGCTGTTTTTTAGTCGTTCCAACACAACCAGCGCTTCTAAAAAGTTCCCAAACCTAGTGTATTATTGGTTGCAGCCCGACTATCAGTTCTCGCTTTAGCCGTTTTAGATGTTTGTTTATCTATCATTTTCCGCTCGTTTTGTATCTTAAGTATACTCCGAAATTATGAATATGTAACAGCCCCCCTCCTCGTGCTTCACCATTCGACACGTGCCACCCCGATCGGGCGCCTTTTTCTCCTCCTCGTAAAAATCCTCTTTTTCCTCGCCGCTGCTGGAAGGGGTAGGGCACGCGGGGACGTCGTCGTCGGCCCCGCCGCCCCGCCGCCCCTCGGCGGCGTCGCGCGCGCGAGGCGAAATCTAATATAAAACCTGAAACAAAAGAAAGCTTTCTGACGGACATTTCCGTGGAAAAGTGGGGGAAAAACTCCTTGGTCGACCAATGAAAACTCCGCTACGTTCAGATGTTTTATTGATCGGTATTTTAGACGTTGGTAGACTCTTCAGACGTTCCGACGGTCTCGACTTATACACCTTGCGAGGGTTAGAGAGAAAAAGAGCCGGGCAAAACTCCTTTTAAAAAGGGACGTTGGCAGTCGTTTTCTCTGTGTAGCAGAGGAAAGTGGAACGCGCGGACCATTTTTATCGGAAAGGAAAGAGAGGCGAGGAATGCGACGGACGCAGGATTACGTGCCCGGGACCGAAGGAGGATGAGTTTTCTTTCGCTTATACAACCCTTCTTTCATCTCGACGTCTGATTGTTTTATGTCATTTTGTACGTTTCAATTTCGCAAACGAATGTCGACCGTAACGAAGGCAATTATCCGCGGGAGGGCTTTCCAGTAGTAGTACTAAAATTTCGAGCCAAGGCGATATTTTCCAAAGTTTTCTTTATTTAAGGTTAATATAGGTAATAATACACGAATTTCACATTACTGCAGTGCTTCAAGATCTATCAGGTCAGTGTCCCTATATTTCCACAGTTTACCCATTTATCACAATCAAACATAATTTTCTTACACCCTACACTCAAGATGTACTTCACGAACTTGCTCAGGAATTTATATCAGAGCAACTCGTTTTCCCAAACTAAATATTTTTCTTCATATGTAGTGCGTCTGAGCACTAGAACAACGACTTTTGCTAACACCATTCGCATACTAATAAATATGGGTAGCTTGGGAATTGGATAAACAGACACTAGTAAATTTTGGTTTGTATTTTCAGTTGATTTTCTAGATAAAAAATAAGGAGTTCTAGTTCTACCATGTTTACGATAATCTTAAAATAGCTACAAAATTTCAGAGCAGTTGGTTTTATGATTTCTAAGCTAAATTGAAAATTGTTGTACACGTCCTCTACGATCAAAAATAAGGGCGGAATCATAAACCACAAGTACAGAGTTTTGTTACTTTATAAAATTTAAGAAGGATTTACGGTACAAAATTTTCCTTAGGTCAATTAGTAAAAATGGCCTCGCTTATTTGGACAGAACTTCCCTCGCATTTGAACCACAGTCGAACAAATCTCGCTTATTCAAGTCTATGGAGAGCTTTAAAACTGTATGTTTTTTTTATTATTGTTTACGACCGAGAACCTGGAAATCGAAAAATTTCTATAATCTTATTGAAAAATCCAAAACTGACGCATTAAAAACCAGATAATTGAGAAGTTGAAAAAAATGTTAAGATATAAAGTTGAAAAATCGAAAAATTGATTTCTAAATTGAGAAACTGGATAATTCTAAAATCCAAAAATTATTTAACTGTAAAACTGAAAATTGCATCAATATAAAAATAAAAATCGAAAAATTAATAATAATCGGATAATTGTAAAATGAAAAAATTGCAAAAAGGCAAAATCGAAAAACTGGAAAACTATGAACTGTAAAATTGTAAATCGGAAATTTTGAAAAATTGAAAATCAAAAATTGGAAATTCAGATCAATGATATTCGCATAACTGAAAAATTAAAAATTGAACTATATAAATGAAAAACTGGGAAAAGGAAGAATTGAAAATCGAACAATTTTAAAACCGAAGAACTGAAAAACCAGATAATTGTAAAATAGAAAAATAACAAAATTTAAAAATCAAAAATCGCGAAATTTTGAAATTGAAAATTGAAAATCAAAAAATCAAATATAGAATATGAAATTGAAAAGTGAAAAAGTAAAATTGAAATTTTTAACAATTGCAAAATAACAAAATTGAAAAATCAGATAACTGAAAACTCGAAAATTTATTAAGCAGTAAGGATGAAAATTTGATAAATTATTATTAAATTGAAAAATGAAAAATCGAAAAATTGAAGAATCGAAAGATTCCAAAGCCAAAAGAATTTGGAAAATCTGATAATTAAGAAATCGACAATTGAAAAACTGATAATTTTTTACAAATATTTACACGTCTAAGGTAAAGAATAAGGGCGGACTAATAATCCACAAGTACAGAATGTTGTTTTTGAGATGGAAAGAATTCTATAATCAACTGAAAATTGAAAAATCGGAAAATTGGAAAATCTGATTCTTGAAAAATCAAAAATTGAAAACCAAAAAAAAGATTCATTAACATCCGGACAACTGCGAAATCGAAAAAAAAAGTGAAAATATAAAACTGAAAATTAAAAATAAAACAGTGGCAATATTACAAAATGGAAAATTTGGACAATCGTAAATTCGAAAAATTATTAAACCGCAATTGTGAAAAATTGGAAAAATAGCAAATTGAAAATCGAATAATTTGAAAACCGAAAAACAGGAACACCAGATAATTGTAAAATAGAAAAATTACAAAACTTAAAAATCGAAAAATCTCTAAATTTTGAAAATGAAAATAAAAAAATCGGAAAATCCACACAATGCAATAAAAAAATAAGGGCGGAATAATAAACCACAAGTACAGAATATTGTTACCGACAAGTTGAAAATCGAAAAATTTGGAAACTCGGATATTCTAAAATTTTGAGGTAGAAAGAATTCTATAATCAACTGAAAAATGAAAAATCGGAAATTTGGAAAATCTGATTCTTGAAAAATCAGAAATTGAAAATTGAAAAGAAGATTCTTTAATATTCGAACAAATGCGAAATCGAAAAATTGTAAAAATATAAAAGTGAAAAATAAAAAAGTAGCAAAATTATAAAATGGAAAATTTGGATAATTGTAAATTCGAAAAATTATTAAACCGTAAATCTCAAGAATTACAAAAATAAAGAATTGAACATCGAATGATTTTAAAACCGAAAAACTGAAAAACCAGATAATTGTAAAATAGAAAAATAACAAAATTTAAAAATCGAAAAATCGCGAAATTTTGAAATTGAAGAATCAAATACTTGAAAAATTAAATATCAAAAAATCGGAAAATCGACACAATGAAATTCGAATATTTAAAAAATCAAATATAGAATATGTAATTGAAAAATGAAAAATTTAAACAACCAAGACTTCTAACATTGAAAATAGAGAAATTGATTAATAAAAACCGAATAATTGAGACATCCAAAAACTGTAAAAATGTAAAATTGTCAAGCGTAAAATTGAAAAAGTTGAAAAATCGGATATGTACATTTAAAAACAAAACATTGTAAAATAATTAAAGCAAAAAACCAAAAACTTCAGAAATTAAAATCGAAGTTAAAATTGAAATTTTAAACAATTAAAAATTAAAAAATTGAAAAATTGCAAAATAACATAACTGAAAAGTTGGATAACTGTAAACTCGAAAATTTATTAATCAGTAAAATCGAAAATTTTGCAAATTATTATTAAATTGAAAAATAAAAAATCGAAAAATGGAAAAATCGAAAGATTCCAAAACCGAAAGAATTTGGAAAATCTGATAATTGAAAAATCGAAAATTGAAAAACTGATAACTTTTTTACAAACATTTTTTACACATCTAAGATTAAAAAATAAGAGCGGAATAATAAACCACAGGTACAGAATATTGTTATCAACGAGTTGAAAATCGAAAAATTTGGAAACTCGGATATTCTAAAATTTTGAGATGGAAAGAATTCTATAATCAATTGAAAAATGAAAAATCGAAAATTTGGAAAATCTGATTCTTGAAAAATCAAAAATTTCAAATTGAAAAAAAGATTCTTTAATATTCGAAAAAATGCGAAATCTAAAAATTGTAAAAATATAAAACTGAAAAATAAAAAAAGTAGAAAAATTAAATAATGGAAAATTTGGATAATTGTAAATTCGAAAAATTATTAAACCGTAAATCTGAAAAATAACAAAAATAAAGAATTAAATATCGAATAATTTTAAAACCGAAAAACTGAAAGACCAGGTAATTACAAAATAGAAAAATAACAAAATTTAAAAATGAAAAATTTAAACAACCAAGAATTCTAACATTGAAAATAGAGAAATTGGTTAATAAAAACCGAATCATTAAGACATCCAAAAACTGTAAAAATGTAAAATTGCATAATCAACGAAGTGTAAAATTGAAAAAATCGAAGAATCGAGTACATTTAAAAACAGAACATTGTAAAATAATTAATTAAACCAAAAAATCAAAAACTTCAGAAATTAAAATCGGAATTAAAATTGAAATTTTGAACAATTAAAAATTAAAAAATTATAAAATTGCAAAACAACAAAATTGAAAAGTCGGACAACTGTAAACTCGAAAATTTATTAATCAGTAAAAATGAAAATTTGGTAAATTATTATTAAATTGAAAAATAAAAAATCGAAAAATTGAAAAATCGAAAGATTCCAACACCGAAAGAATTTGGAAAATCTGATAATTGAAAAATCGAAAACTGAAAAACTGATAGTTTTTTTAGAAAAATTTACACGTCTAAGATAAAAAATAAGAGCAGACTAATAAACCACAAGTACAGAATGTTAATACCGACAAGTTGAAAATCGAAAAATTTGGAAACTCGGATATTCTAAAATTTTGAGATGGAAAGAATTCTACAATCAATTGAAAAATGAAAAATCGAAAATTTGGAAAATCTGATTCTTGAAAAATCAAAAATTGCAAATTGAAAAAAAGATTCATTAATATTCGAACAAATGCGAAATCGAAAAATTGTAAAAATATAAAACAGAAAAATAAAAAAAGTAACAAAATTAGAAAATGGAAAATTTGGATAATCGTAAATTCGGAAAATTATTAAACCGTTAATCTGAAAAATTACAAAAACAAAGAATTCAAAATCGAATAATTTTAAAACCGAAAAACTGGAACACCAGATAATTGTCAGTTAGAAACATAACAAAATTTAAAAATCGAAAAATCGCGAAATTTTGAAATTGAAAATCAAAAAATCGGAAAATCGACACATTGAAATTCGAATATTTGAAAAATCAAATATTGAATTAATTGAAAAATGAAAAATTTAAATACCGAAAAATTCTAAAATTTGAAATGGAGAAATCGGTTAATAAAAACCGAATAATTGAGACATCCAAAAACTGTAAATATGTAAAATTGCAAAATCAAAAAAGTGTAAAATTGAAAAAATCGAAAAATCGGATACTTTTAGAAACAAAACATTGTAAAATAATTCATTAAACCAAAAAATCAAAAACTTCAGAAATTAAAATTGAAATTTTGATCAATTAAAAATCAAAAAATTAATAAACTCCAAAATATAAAATTGGACAACTGTAAACACGAAAATTTATTAAACATAAAAATGAAAATTTGACATATTATTAAATTGAAAAAAGCGAAGAATTCCTAAACCAAAGAATTTCTGAAATTGAAAAACTGATAATTTTTTTCCAAAAATTTACACGTCTGAGGTAAAGAATAAGGGCGGACTAATAAACCACAACACAGAAACTTGTTATTTCATAAAATTTGATTAGGATTTACGGTGAAATATCTTGACATGGTTTCATTAAGTTTTTAGAAAGAATAAACAGAAAATGATTCTTCTACAACTCTGATTCTTTTCCAAAAATATATACGCCTAAGACAAAAAATAAGAGCGGACTAATAAACCACAAGTGCAGAATTTTGAGACTTTATAAAATTTAAGTAGAATTTACTTATTTGCTTATTTGAACAGGATTTCTCCCGCTTCCTTGAAAAATTATAAAATATAATTTAGACAACTTTTATTTATTATAACCTGTATAAATTGAAATAAAAATATGCAATACCAGTAACAGTGTAAGAAACTAAATTACAGCCTATAAATGAACTTTTAAACACTCTATGACTTTTGTGATTGTCTACGACCGAGAAATTGAAAATCGAAAAATTTGGAAATTCGGATAAACTAAAATTTTGACAAAAATTCAATAACTGAAAAATAAAAAGTCAGAAAATTGGAAAATCTGATTATTGAAAAATCGAAAATTGAAAATTGGTTCATTAAAAACCGGCTAATTGAGAAACCGAAAAAAATGTAAAAATACGAAACTGAAAAATCAAAAAATTAATTGCAAAATTACAATACTGAAAAATTGGATAATTGTAAAATCGAAAAATTATTAAACTGTAAAACTGAAAAATTCCGTAAATTTAGAAATCGAATAATTTAAAAGTCGAAAAATTGAAAAATCAGATACATTTTAAAACGAAGAATTGTAAAGTAATTAAACCAGAAAATCAAAAACTTACAGAAATTGAAAAATTGCAAAATAACAAAATTGAAAAATTAAAAAATCGAATGATTTCAAAACCGAAAACCAGAACTTTACACGTCTAAGGTAAAGAACAAGAGCGGATTAATAAACCACAAGTACAGAAACTTCTTACTTCATAAAATTTAAATAGAATTTACGGTACAAAATTTTTGAGATGACGTCATTAAATTGTTGGTGGGGATGATCAAACAAATTTTGGTATCGTTTGATCATATAGACAATAAAATTTCGGAATAATCAGTCCAGTAGTTTCGGAGTTTAAGAGCTCTTTTTAAAATCAAAGTTATTTTTATTTGTATTTAGTTCGATACTTACTCTACAAAATTACTGAAACAACTACTTGTTCTGTAGATAATAATTCAAAATTTTCTTGACGCCTATATTTAATAATAATAATAACATAAGAATTATAAAATAATATTCAGGACGTTTTGCTTCATTGTAGCTTAATTAATAATTTTAGTCATTCAAATCCGACAGCTTGCTACGTGCATAATCGTCGCATTCTTTCGATGTATAAACATAAACAATCGAAGTTAGGCACTGATAATACTTTTTCCCGATGGTTATCTGCGTAAAATTTGGAGAAGTTTACACAAAGTCTTTAATTTTTCTCTTCAAAGATGAGTTTTTTTTTTTTTATTTTTTTGTGAACTAGAATCTAGTACTATCAGCGTAGATAAAAATAAATAATTTACACACAAGTTTTACCAAATTAAAGATATTTTGTCCCGAATATCTCAGATAGATGTGTTATTATTATTTTTATTACCATTGATGTTATTATCTTAGGTTGTTCATCATTATTTTTAGTGTAATAGTTTTATTTTTCCTAGAAATTATGTAAATTCAAATTAAGCTTCGGCATTATAGATTCATAGTCTATAACTAGCGTACACATTTTTAGCAATATTTTCATTAATAAAATCAATACATGTTGCTCCGTGACCGGCAGTCATTAGCATAACAACAAAATACTGCAATGTTGGTTGCCTACAACTAATTAATATTATGCATTTATTTATACGAATTTGCATATAACTTTAACAAAATTACCGCTTGCAATTGGCAAATTATCCAACCCTGATACTAAATAAAACCCCTTCACTTATCGCAAATCCGTAATCTCCAAACCCACCATATCCATCAAAAAACCGCCCCTCCATCCCCAATTTTTTTCTACATTTTTTCCACCATTATTAACCCTCCACTACACGACCACCTAATCAAATCCCACCATCCTCCCGTAATTGATATAATAAACATTTTTTACAGCCCACATGCCACGCACACTACGTAAATAAAAACCCGCTCCTCGCCTATTAAAAAAAGTCGCGTGTTACCGCACTCGTATGAAAAAATCTCAATAAACAGCGAGCACAAAAGGGAAAAAAACACCTCATAAAAACTGTTATTAGGGGTAACATCAACACCATATTGCCTCGCATAAAAAGCCGGACCATTAAAAAACATGTGTTGACAGCTTAAACACACGCTGGTTTAAGGAAAAAAGCGCCAACCCCTCTCGGACCCATTAAAAAACAATTACGAGGGTTATTTTTTGCGGTTTTTCGATTCACCCTTTTTCAGGTAGACGGGGCCGGTAAGGCAGGGAGGGCCGGGGTTGGGCTATTGGGGGATAGAGGGCGCTTTGGGGAGATGTAGAGTGTGGACGGGAGAGGGCAGCAGCGGAAGGGTGCCTGAGGGTGTATTGAATTATGATAGTTGGAGAGGATTTTTATGGTTTCACTCGAGCGGTTATTGACGAAGTTTGATAATATTGGGGAAGTTTAGCGACGTGTTTCGGTTAGGACCACCTTCAGGACACAACATAAATTTTGCTGGACACGTGTACTTAGATTAATAGCTTTAAGTTCAAAGTTTTTTTTTTATTTAGACAGGCATCAGCTGTCAGAGTGTCGAATTTTTTTTTTAAATTTCAAAAGTTAAGTTCTGTGAATTCGAAAGTAATCCATATCCATTTTAAATATAGATATAATTGTAATAATTCTAGGGTGCGGAAACTAATTCTAATAAATCCAGAAATTCCCTTCGTGTATAGATTTTTCATTAAATCTCTTTCGAAATATAACTGAAATGGATGAAATTGTCATTTTTAACATATCAATCTGAAAAACCGTTCGTTGTTGTGATTTATAAAAAATTTTGGTTTTTCCAATTTTTACATATTTATCAAAATATATTGCTGCCGTTAAAAAAATGTCGATGACGCCACTATTTGTCTTTTATTCAACGATAAAATCTTTGATTTTCTAGCGTTTTTTTTAAATTTTGTAGTGAATTTTTGCTATACCATATAATCCAAGAAACCTCCTCTAGTAGGCCGTGGCAATTTATTTTTAACATACATAATCATGTTGCCATATAAACTGACTACGGTCGTACAGAAAACAATTATTTCAACTTAGTATATTCCAATAGTTACGACAATTTGTGCTTTTTCACTTCGAATTTATCCGAATTTACTAGAAACTTTTGAAACTTGTGTTTTCATACTAAACTAACTAAACAATATTTTCAAAAAATGGTAAAAAAAATAGTTAAAATTTCATTTAAATAACGAAAGTCTGCAATAAATCTTGATGAAATTTCTTTCCCGAACAGGTAGTAGTTTTGAAGCTAAAGAAGTATTGTAATAGGGTCAATCCGGGGAATAGATACTTTCATGTTTTATAGACTCATAAAGACTCCGGGTCTCGACTATGTCGATTTTTATTAGACAGAAAATCTTCAAAACTACCACACCAAGTGTTCTCAAATTGATGACAACATATCAAAATTTGCATGGTAAATGGTATATAAATTTTAAAGTATAATATAATTGTCTCTGCAGTTTATGAATCCGCCTTGATTTTTTAAACTACGCATCCAGATTTTCGCAAAAAAAGAACAAAAATTTGATAACAAACAGAAGCATTTTTTCTTACACTGTGATTGGAAAATTTATCTATTTATTCTTTTTCTTTTTTTTATTATACTTCAGGAATGTGCGAAATTCTGTCTAAAAACATGGGACCAGTTTTTGTACACTTTTAGTTTTTAATAAATTTAAATAATCACACAAAATCTATAATAATTTCAACAAGCATACTTATATATTTTTTTAATAATGTTGAAAACTCTGCTGCTATGTAAATTGATTATTATCGAAGAAGACACAATTAAATATTCCGCCCATGTTTCAAAGGTTATGAATATTTGAGATTTTTTTATTCGATTTAATAATAATCTTTCCAAAACATGTTAAATACAATTGTAATTTCATTTAAAAAACACAAATTTTCTTCTTTTTTAATGACATTAGAAGTGTGCGATAAATGTTATGATGTAATTTGTTTTTCGAACAAGGAGTAGTTTTGACAACTAAGCTGAAATGAAACACCCTGTATACAACTTTTTTAATCTTCAAGAGTGATTTTAGTGTTATTTTTATTAAATTTTTGTCTTAGTTTAGTTTTGTTTGTTTTTTTTTTGTGTAATTTAACAGAATTGCTTCACAGTCCATCCGACGAATGCCTATTGTCATGTTTTCTCGACGTTTTCTGACCCCTAATATACATAGGAAAAAATAGCTCCCCCATTTCGGAGTGTGTTGTTTTTTATTCATTTAATTTCCGAACCTACTAGACCGATTTTTGTTAAATTTTATATATATCTTAGGATTATCCCAACCAAAATTTGATGACTTCATCTCAAAATTTTGAATAATCAATGTTGTTTAAATTCTATAAAATAACATACTCTTCTCCTTGTTGTTTATGAATCCGTTTTGAATTTTTAACCTAGATTTCTAAATTTTTTCTCAAAAAAAAAATCAAAATTTAATGCTCCACAACTCAGATGATTCTATTTCTTCAGAAGGCACTTTTTTTCTTACACTGTGACTAGGATTTTTTCTGAAAAGCTGGATTGATATGATTGTGCTTCAGGGATGAGGGAAGTTTTGTCTAATATCATAAATCAATTTTTTATTATTTGTGTTAAAAATGTCGAAATTTTTCTGTTGTACTGTATTTTAAAAATTTTGCGCGGTAAAGTTACTTAAATTTTGTAAATTAATATAGTTTATGAATCTGCTTTGATTTTCTTCAGAGGCCACTTTTTTTCTTACATTGTGATTGATCTTTTTTCTAAAAAAACCGGATTTGTTTGTTTGTATTTCAGGGGTGAAGAATGTTTTAATTCTGCCTAAAAATATGAGATCAATTTTTTATTATTTGGAAACAGAATTTTTATTTTTTTATTTCATTTAACTCTAAATTAATCTGACATTTTTACTTAATTTTGAAAGTATTGAAAGTAATTTCGGAGGCTTCCACGGTCGGAATCAAAACATGATCGTTTTCCGGGTTGGAACCGTGTAAATTGAGTTTTTGGGCTCAACGTTTCGCACACTTTCGTAAGTACTGCATTTCTCTTCTTTTTCTATGATACGGGAAATGTACGACAAATTTTGTGTTATAATTTTTTTTCCTGCACACATATCAGCTTTGACATAATTTTGACAAGTAAGCTGAAATGAAATACCCTGTATACAACTTTTTAAAATATTCAGCTGTGATTTTAGTGTCATTTTTCATTAAATGTTTATACTAGTTTAGTGTTTTTTTTTTTTGAGTAATTTAACAGAATATTATTTCTAACTAAGGAAGTGTTTCTGGACGTTGCATAACCCCAAGAATAGAAAAAAATCGGTGGTCCATTTCCATTTGTGTCGATTTTTATTATACAGAACAGCAAATCTCCAACACTACCACATCGGTTGTTTTGTGTGGTAAATGTTATTTAATTTTCATAAAATTTAATATATTAGAATAATTTATTAGTATTTATATTATTTTCTATGATTTATAATTGGATGTAAACCTGTAGAAAAACAAACTATTATTATAAAATGACATACTCCTGTCCTTGTGGTTTATGAATCCGTCTTGATTTTTACCCTGGGCAAAAAAATACTCCTAAAAATTATATAACAAAATTGTACACTAACCTCTCGGATGGCTCGATTTCTTCAGGAATCACTTCTTTATTCTCTCTCTGAATAGTATTATTTTTTTGTTCTTCTGAAAAAAAACCTGGATTTTTTTATTGTACTTCAAGGATGAGGGAAATTCTGTCGAATAATATGAGGCCAATTTTCTATTATTATGTCAAAGAACTCTTATTTTTATATCATTCCATTTAGCACTAAATTCATTGGTATTATATCGAGAGAGTAAAAAAAAATAAGATCAAAGAAAGTCAGGGATATTTGAAAGTGTGTCTTTGATCGTTATACTTTCAACTCAAACTTTCAAATTAACGGGAAACTGACAAAACGAATATCTTAGCAAAGACAAACCGTCAAAAATCCATGGCTGCTTTTGGTTGTGTTTTTTATTGCTTCCTGTGTAGTATACAAAATAATGGTAGACTCTGATACATTTAGATCTAAATAACTAGAATTTTAAGTTACGTTGACCTATATATAGGGTGTTCCATTTAAAAATCATAGTCCAAAACTGTACCTACTTGTATAGTATTAGCAGTTATTTGTAAAAAAATTGAACATATTTTTTTGAAAATCACCGTTTTTTATTTTTTTTTTTCATTTAAGTATCACCTTTACGCTAAAATGAAAACAAACAATACTAAGTTTAAAAAGTAATAAAATTTGCAACAAAAGGAACTCGGCTTGAAAATAAACTCAAAATAAAAAATACAGGCTGTTTATATATGATGAGAAAAAAGCTGAGAAGCAAATTTATAAATTCAAAAACGTTTCAATATCTCTAAAAGAAGAAACTTTTTTTCCAAAATTTTGTGTAATTTTTGAATGTGATCATTAGCAGCTCCAAAAAAATCTCAAAAATTCGAAGATTCAATCGTGTTTCCGAGAGGAAATGAGTCGTCCCAGCACGGAAATCTCCTCGACGGGTTGGAAACCCCTTGCCCATTTTTTCGCACGGAAGGGTCGCCCCAGAGGGGTGCGATGGACATGAATTGCCCTATACCTGTTTTCATTCAATGGTCCGATTTTTTTAAAATGTGCATTTTTACAGACAGTTGACCCCTCTTATTCCTCGCAGCATTAGTACGCAGTTTGGCTAAATCACGAACGGACGAGCGTAAATTTTTCGAAAAATTTGCAAAATTCTGCGCCTTTCGAAAATCCGAAGAGCGATTATGTTCTGTTCATACAGACACTGTTTTGTTGGGACGTTGAGGTTTTTCAGTTCGTTCAAAATATTTCGGGCGATATTTAAATGTGCTCTAATCATGGGCTTTGATTAGAAAATATTTTTGAAATTCGCGTTTAAAAAGGGCTTGTTTTTATGAAACCATCTCAGGGCAATATGGTGCAACCGGGCTTAAATGTATATAGTGTGTACATAGTGTTAAAGTGGTAGTGTTAAGTTTTGCTTGTTTTAGTTATATTGGTTGAGTGTTATTTTTAGTGTTAGGTTAAGTTTTATACTAGGTGAGTTTTTTTTAATTAGTTTTTAAAGTTTATTCTGTATGGCAAGAGTATTTTCAGTAATTATTAATTATATGATATTTGAAACTTTGCGACCTTTCGTAGTTTGCTTTGAGATTTTTTTTTGTAATGTTCGAAACTACCGACAGATTGCTCTGAAAATCTGAGCGTCCTGTAGAATTATCACAAAGATTATAAACATTTAACAAAAAATCTGCTCGTGTCCCTCAAAAATGTGATGACGTCATTTAATAATTTTGAAAAGAAAAATAATGTTATTGTTACTATTTTTACAAAAAATTATCAATATTGTTATTAAAAATGACCTTAAAAACTACAAAATCGATTACGATTAGAATTTATGCGTTCCGTCAGTTCAAAATCTTGATGACGTCATCTACTGCTATAAATTTCATATTTGTTACGTATTTCAATGGAGCGGCCAACTATTTTCAATAATACAGAGACAAATTTTACAAAATCAACTTGACATACGACGTTTGTAATCACGTTATTCTAAAGTTATTATGAACCTTAAAATATATAATACAGGGTGTTTTCCTATTTGTGAATAAAACTCATTATGAGTGTATAGCCACCTTTTTTATTTCGTTTTTATTTAATTTTTAACTCATATTTCAGAAGTGTCATTTATTAAAAATTTTCAGGTTATTAAATCTCTAACGTTGACATATCAACTGTATTTTCAAAATAAATTCAATGAGCACCATCAGGTGAAAAATGGGGCCGATAAATTTATAAAAAAAATGCAAGTATACCGGGTGATTCAGTTTAGTATTTGCCTTCATTTACTAGGTTAACTGTTCACTCAAATATGACTTAGGGCTCATTAAATGATCCGAAAAACTACCCATAATTTCTATAACTTTCAAGTTTTCCGAAAGTGGCTACCGGTCTTTTTTAATAAATTTCAAAATATTAGAAGAAAAGTATCAAATACTCGTCAATATTTCATTCACTACTGGAAATAGAAAAAGAAGTCTAATAAGATTAAAGTTGAACAGTTCGAGAATCATACACTCGAATTATTTTTAATTATACAGAGTGCTCTATTTTTAAGGCCTAACACACAACTTACTTTTTTCAAACAGAATACCGTATAATAAAACATCCTGTATTTTATTACTGCATCTTATTCAGTTGTTTGTTTTCTTTAGTAAATTTCAGTAATAAAATACAGAGTGTTCTACTTGAAAAAATTGAAATATCGATTTCTAAGAATTGTAAACTTTATATTAAAAATAACGTTATTGCGGTTCTTTTTTAGACATTGGCGTTTCTAATATATATTAAAAACTTGGAATAGCGTGGCAACGTCGCATCGGATTTTCAAAAATAAACTATGGTTATAAAGCTTAACAAGAATATGTAAAAATATAAGTGGTATTCTATTAAAAAAATAACTAGATGTTGTGCTATGCTTTGAAAACAGAACACTCTGTATAGACGAAAATAATTTTAATGTGTGCCACTCAAAGCGCTGTACAACTTTAGTCTGTGATTCTTTTTCTAACTCTAGTAATAAACAAATAATTAATGAGATATCGAGGACCGCGCGCTTGATAAAACCCTGTATATTTTTATAATTTGAATAATAAATAGAGTCAAAAGTACTTTAAAAAGTAAGTCTTAAACAAGAAAATATTTGGATCCTATTTATAACACTGATTTATTAATTATTGAAATTTGACTTTTCAAATTTTGAAAGAAAAATTTCCACGAAATAGTTTTAAAATATACAGGATGAGTTAGGGTGTGTCACTAAGCACGCGAATGTTTTCACCATTTCAAAGCTCCACAAAAAAAATTCAAATAAGTAAAAAATCGCAATAATTGTCAACAATAAATATGGAATATGCTTAAAAAAAAAAGAGAAACAACGGAATAAAGATACAGTAATAAAATACAGGGTGTTGTAGGTATTTGAAAAACTGAAATATCGATATTTGAAACCTGTAAATTTTATTTTTTATAAACACTGTAAATACGACACAAATCTTAAAAATAACGTTATTGCAATTTTTTGAAGACATTTGCATTTCTAAATTTAGAGTAGCGTGGCAACGTCGCATCGGAATTTCAAAAATAAACTATGGTAATAAAGCCTAACAAAAATATATAAAAAAATATAAGTGGTAATCTATTAAAAAAAAACAACTAAATGTTGTGCTATGCTTTGAAAACAAAACACTCTGTATAGACGAAAATAATTTTAGTGTGTGCCACTCTAAGCGTTGTACAGCTTTAGTCTATGATTCTTTTTCTAACTTTAGTAATAAATAAATTATTAATGAGATATCGAGGACCGCGCGCTTAATAAAACCCTGTATATTTTTATAATTTGAATAGAGTCAAAAGAATTTTAAAAAGTAAGTCTTAAATAAGAAAATATTTGGATCTTATTTATAACACTAATTTATTAATTATTGAAAGTTGGCTTTTCAAATTTTGAAAGAAACATTTCCACGAAATAGTTTTAAAATATACAGGGTGAGTTAGGGTGTGTCACTAAGCACGGGAATTTTTTCACCATTTTAATGCTCCACAAAAAAAAGATTCAAATAACTAAAAACTTGCAATAATTGTCAACAATAAATATGGAATATCCTTAACAAAAAAAAGAGAATAAACGGAATAAAGATACAGTAATAAAATACAGGGTGTTGTAGGTATTTGAAAAACTGAAATATCGATATTTGAAACCTGTAATTTTTTTTTTTATAAACACTGTATATACGACACAAAGTTTAAGAATAACGTCATTGCAATTTTTTGTAGACATGTGCACTTCTAAATTTAGAGTAGCGTGGCAACGTCGCATCGGAATTTCAAAAATAAACAATGGTTATAAAGCCTAATAAGAATATGTAAAAATATACGTGGTATTCTATTAAAAAAAAATTAGTGTTGCCCTATGCCTTATTGAAAACAAAACACTCTGTTTAGACGAAAATAATTTTAATCTGTAACTCTTTTTCTATCTCTAGTAATAATTAATGAGAAATCGTGGACCGCGTGCTTAGTAAAACCCTGTATATTTTTATAATTTGAATAAAAAATAGAGTCAAAAATACTTAAAAGACCCCTAACCAAGAAAATATTGAGACCTTATTTATAACACTAATTTATTAGATATTCGAATTTGGCTTTTCAAATTTTCAAAGACAAATTTCCACAAAATAGATTTAAAATATACAGGGTGAGTTAGGGTGTGTCACTAAGCACGCGAATTTTTTCAACATTGCAAAGCTTCAAATAAAAAGTTCGGATAAGTAAAAAATCCCAATAATTGTAAACAATAAATATGGAATATGTTTACCAAGAATAAAGAGAAAAAACGGAATAAAGATACAGTAATAAAATAATGGGTGTTCTATTGGAAAAAAATTGGAATATCCATATTTGACCTCTGTAATCATTTAATTTTTTTATTAACACTCTGTATACTAAGACAATTTTGTTTATAGCTGCCACAACAATATATTGTAACACAGATTTTCAAAATAAGTCTATTACGATTTTTTTGTAAACCTTTCCTTTGCCAAAATATTTCAAGAAAATTCGAATAACGTAGCAGAATATCTAAGAATATATAGCATGTTCTATTTGAAAAAACCAAGTTGTGTATCTTAAACACAGAATTCTATATACACATGAAAATAATGAATTTTATTATTTTCAAAGAACCGCACAACTTTAGTACTTGACTTTTTTCTCATCCTGTAGGTATATACAACTTATTTTAAAAAAGAAGTTTTATTGTCACTTCCGGAAAAAGTGCATAGTGACTATTCCTTACGTCAGGGTAAGCTTAGATTTTCAGATCTTTTAATACTATGTGTACAAGTCAAATTTGTTTGATAGTTACAGAAAATAAATATATTGGTTCGAATTTCGAATTGAATCACCCGGTATATTATTTAATATAGCGGGACCCTGAAATATCAGGAAAAGGAGTTGAATTTTTTCGAACTTCTTGATCTAAACAGTATGCTAAAATTTAACCAGCTGAAATTTAGAACAAATAAAACATGTTCAAATTTCAAGTTAGTAAATCAAATTTTGGGTTTTAAACGTAAAATTTTGAGTTAATTAGCGCAACTCTGCAGCTGATAAGTGATACATTGTAATTTTAATGAAATTAATAGGTCAGAGGTTGGATTTAGTGAAACAAAGTTTCAAGTTAATCAGCTAAAAATCTTGGGTCAAAATTTAAAATCTTTCTAGTTTAAATCAAAAACTTCAGTCAATATACCTATAAAATTTTCGAGACAATAAGTCAGAATTTCATGTTTATCAGCTGAAATTGCGTATAAATCTGGGGAAATTTCAACATTATTAGCTCGAAATTAAATATCTGCTTGTCAAAAAATTTAAAAAATCGTAAGTACATAAGAGATGTTTATTAAGTTTATTGATTAAAATAAACATGGTGAGTTTAATTTTACCAAAATTTTGTGAAGACAGTACCATCTGAATTAGTATTATGATGTGTCAAAATATTGATGATGTGTGCGAAAATCCAAATTTCGAGTTATTTAACTACAGATTTCGACCTAATTAATGTAATAAATTGATGCGAAATGTATGATTTTGGTATAGAAAATATCTACACATTTGTGTCTGAATGAAAAAAAAAAAATAGGTAATAAGTATGTATTTGAATTTTTGTGTTTGATTTTAAGAAGAGTTTGAATTGTTTATGGCGAAGTTTGTTTAATTTATGTAGGACGTCGCGCTGAGCGTCTGGTCGGCGTGGCAATTAACCGCCCTTAAACAGAAGAAGACGCAAAGGGCCGACTAAATCGATGAAAAAGCAGCGCTCCTATAAAAACAGTTAAAAACAAACGGTTCTCTCTTTAAAAGCGGCGGGTAATTAAAAATGATCTAAAAATAACAAACTGGTAAACTTAATTGGCAAAGAAAAACAGGCCACTTTACGTGCCTTACTCGTTTTCGCATCGACTCACCCCCTAGAAAGTGAAAATTCAATTTAAAGAAATAACGCGGATCGAACAGGGGTCCAATTAAACGAGCGTCCGGTTCCGAGCGCGCCACCCCTTTCCTCATCGTTTGCACTTTATTATTGTTTAAAATAAAAAACGAGGAGACTATTATAAATAACGAAACATCTGCCTGGCCAATGTCCCCGTAAAAATTTGACCTTATTGTTCCCTCTGACCCTCCTGTCCATTTCCTTGTTTGAATTTAGGCGCTACCTGGCTCGGATGCGATCTTTTGTTTAACTTGGGTTACCCTTTCCAGGTGACTAGATGTAATCTGTCTATGGTTTTAAAACGATCGCAGGACACTGGGATTTAATTAAGGGTTGGTTTTTTAACGGAGAGCGGCTCCAGTCGACACCCCGAACATTCATTTTTACTTCGAATATTGTAGGAAATTATTATTCGAAAATATATTTTTAATTTCTCAACAAACTTAATTGGCCCCCACCCCAGTCGACTTTTTCCTCAACCCCCCACTCCCGCCCCCGCCCTGGACGCTCGATTTCTTTAATTTAATCTCAAAGGAAAGTCACTAATTTCATTTTATTGAAATTTATTTCGTCTGCCATCGGGACAAATTTAATTTCTCTCTTTTGATACTTAACAGTACCAGAAACGCTTTGCAACTAATTGCAACACACAACATCTACAGTTATATGTCTCTGGAGTTTTCTTTTTTCAGGACGCCGCTCCCGGAGTTCGCCCCACAAGTAGGTGTAAGTGTGGGTTGTTTTAAAAATGGCGATGTTTTAATCTGGCCATTGCATTATTTTTCCCTTGCGTCCCGCAGGGATGGGGTGGGTGTGGGGTGCACGAGGGGCGCAAAAATGCTACCCCATTGATGGGGATTGTTTGGATTTGGCTTTTATGAGTCAGGGTTTTTAATGTGCGTTTTAACAGTTGTTGCAAAATTATCGCTTTTTAAATTTTTACGATATTGAATTCAGGTTGAAAGGTGAACGTTGGTTTGTGGTGAGATAATTCAATTAAATGAGAGAAAAATTGGCGTAAGTTAGATTGAGCGAACTTCTCTCGTCTCGGAAGCATAATCAATGAAATAAGTACAAAATTTGTTTAAATAGTTATATCAATAGTTTATTTATATAGACGTACTGTTTAACCCAAAATTTCAATTTATGGAAACTTGTTCTTAAGAAAAGATTTTTCAACAATTATTATTGTCTAAATTAATCGAAAATTCGACTTACTTAAGTCATTTTCGACTTAAACTTAAAGAGAATGTTGATTACGGTAACAATCTGTCAAAAAATTATAAAAAAAAGCAAAAATAAAGCAAAGCTTCAAGCTAAATTTCAAATAATGAAGTCCAAATTTCAGTTCATACAACCCAAAATTTTGATTTATGGAAAATGGTGCCTATGGGAACGTTTTCAAAAAGTTATTACAACACAGTTTTAACAGAAAAAATTAAAACTTTCAACAAATTTGAAAATAACGTCAACTCAAAATTTCGATTTACATCAAAATTGCTTGTGATAACTGTATACATACAATTATTTATACGAAAATCCAACTTTTAGGTCAACCATTTGAATCCAAAATTTCGATTTATGGAGAATTGTGATTACAGAAATATTTAGTTTGAGATTATTGAATCAAAATGTGGGCAAAAAAGTCGAAATTTCAAGTCAATAAGTTGAAATTTCAAGATAACGAAATACAAAATTCAACTTCTTTGACTAAGAATTTCAACTTATGAAGAATTTTTTAAGTAACGAAGACCAAATTTTAATTTATCCAACCCAAAATTTTTTCGAGTAACAATATACAAAAATTGTTAAATGCTAATTTAGGAAATAAGATGAAATTTTAAGTAAAAAAGTTGAAAATCCCAGTTGATAAGTACAAATTTCAGGATAATTTTTACATAACATAATAAAACCTCAAGTCAATAAGTTGAAATTTCCAAGTCGAAATTTATGTTCTATAATTTGAAATTCTTAGTCAATAAGTTAAAATTTCAAGACAATGAAGGGCAAATTTGAGCTTGTTGAATCCAAAATTTCAATTAATGGAGAATCGTTCTTACGAAAATATTATGCAACAATGTTTGTATTAAATCAATGTCGACTGAAAATACGAAATTTCAAGCGAATGATTTGATATTTCAATACGAGGAAGTCCAAAGGTCAACTTATATAAGATACAATTTCAACATATAACAAACTTTGCTTAGCGTAACGATATGTAAAAAATTACTAAATGAAAATTTAGGAAAAGCGTCGAATTTCAGGTCAAAAAATCGAATTTTCAGCAAATTTCGTTTAGGGTAACAATATACAAAACATTATTAAATACAAAGTTAGGGACCAAGTTGAAATTTGAGGTCCATTATTTGAAGTTCCGAATCGATAACCACAAATTTCAGGATAATGAAGTCCAAATTTCCGCTTATTGAACGACAAATTATGACTCATGGAAAATTGTGTATGTAGGAGAACATTACCAAAAAATGGTTAACATTAATTTTAACATAAAAAGTAAAAACTTTAATTCAATAAGTTAAAATTTCAAAGTAACGAAGTTCAAATATCACTTCTTCAACTCAAAATTTTGCCTCGAGTAACAATACACAAAAAATTATTAGATGCAAATTTATTAAAAAAGCCGAATTTTAAGACCAATGAATTGAATTCTCAGTCGATAGGCACAAATTTCAGGATAATAAAGTCGAAATTTCAGCTTTTAAAACACAAAATTTTTGACTTTGAGGAATTGTGCTTACGAAAATATCACACAACCGTCATGAAATCAAAATATCAACAAAAGAATTGAAATTTCTAGTCAATAAATTCAAATTTTAAAATGAAGTAATAGAAAATTCAACTTTTTTAAATTTACGTCACAATTTAGATTTACGGAGAATTTTACTTACGGTAACAATTTGTCAAAAATTATTAAATAAAAGCTTCGGAAAAATAAATCGAAGCTTCAGACTAGGGGATTGAAATCTCCTCTAATGAAGTCCAAATTTCAACTTATTCAACCCAAAATTTCGATTAATGGAGAATTGCACTTATGAAAATATTATGCAACAATTATTAAATCAATGTCCACTAAAAGCACGAAATTTCAAGTCAATAAACTGAATTTTCAAAATAACGAAGTCCGAATGTCAACTTATTTCATCCAAGATTTCAATATACAATTGCAAATTTTGCTTAGGAAAACAATATACAAAAATTGTTAAATGCAAATTTAGGAAATAAGTCTAAATTTCAAATAAATAAGTTGAAATTACCAGCTGATAAGCACAAATTAAAGAATATTGAAGTCAAAATTTCTGCGTAACAAAGTCCAAATGTCAACGTATTTAATTCAAAACTTCAACATATACCAAATTTTGCGTAGGGTAATAATATACAAAAAATTATTATTAAATGCAAATTTAGGGAACAAATTGAAATTTGAAATAATTAGGTGAAATGGATGAGCACAAGTTTCAGGATCATGAAGTCCAAATTTCAACTTAATTAACCAAAAATTATAGCTTATGGAGAATTGTGCAAAGAGAAACATTACCAAAGAATTACAAAAAATAAAATCTTCAATTGAATAAGTTAAAATTTCAAAATAACGAAGTCCAAATATCAACTTTTTCAACTCAAAATTTCGACGTATAAATAATTTTGCCTAGACCAATAAAACAAAAAAAAAAAATTATTAAACGCAAATTCAGGAAAATATGTAGTCGAAATCTCCGGCCGATGAGTTGACAAGCACAAATTTCAGTATAATGAAGTCCAAATTTCAGTTTATTAAACCCAAAAATTTGGATTTATGAAGAATTGTGCTTACGGAAATATTACGCAAGCACTACGAAATCAAAATATCAACACTACGAAATCAAAATAGCAACAAAATAATCGAAATTTCAACTTAATAAATTGAAATTTTAAGGTAAAATAATAGAAAAATCAATTTTTTTAAATTTAAGTCACAATTTCGATTTATGGAAAACTCTGCTTACAGTAACAATTTTCCAAAAATTATTAAATAAAAACTTCGGAAAAATAAATAAATCGAAGCTTCAGACTAGAGAATTGAAATCCCCAATCTACAAGCTTAAATTTCAAGATCACAAAACCCAAATTTCAATTTAATCAACCCAGAACTGGGATTTATGGAGAATTGTGCTTAGGGAAACATTACAAAAAAATATAATAATTTTTACATTAACAAGCTAAAACCTCAAGTCATTAAGTTGAAATTTAAAAATAACTGAAATCCAAATGTCAACTCATTCAATTAAAAATTTACACAAATAGCAAATTCTGCGTAGTGTAATAATATACAAAAATCATTAAGTGCAAACATAATTATAAGTTGAAATTCTTAGTCGATAAGATAAACTTTCAAGATAATGAAGTCCAAATTTCAGCTTATTCAACCCAAAATTTCGATTAATGGAGAATTGCGCTTATGAAAATATTATGCAACAATTATTAAATTAATGTCCACTAAAAGCACGAAATTTCAAATCAATAGACTGAATTTTCAAAATAGCGAAGTCCGAATGTCAACTTATTTCATTCATGATTTCAACATATTGCAAATCTTGCTAAGGGTAACAATATACAAAAATTGTTAAATGCAAATTTAGGAAATAAGTCGAAATTTCAAAAAAAAAGTTGAAATTTCTAGTTGATAAGCACAAATTGCAGGATAATGAAGTCCAAATTTCAGGTTATAAACATAAAATTTCGTTTTATAGAGAATTTTTCTTATGGTAACAACGCAAAATTTTGAAATAAAAATTTAGGAAAAAGAAATCGAAGCTTCAACCTAATGAATTGAAATCCCCAGTCTATTGATTTAAATTTGAAGATAATGAAGCCAAATTTCACTTTATTCAACCCAAAATTTTGATTTATCTAGAACACGCTTTTAACATAAGCTGAAACTTCAGTTCAATTACTTGAAATTTCTTCGTAACGAGGTCCAAATTTCAACGGATTTAAATCAAAATTTCAACATATAGCATTGAAATTTGAATTCGATTAGTTGAAGTTCCGAATCGATAAACACAAGTTTCAGGATAATGAGGTCGAAATTGAAGCTTAATTAACGAAAAATTATGGCTTATGGTGAATTGTGCAAAAGGAAACATTACCAAAAAATTATAAAAACGCAATTTGAACATGAAAAATAAAAACTTCATTTCAATAAGTTAAAATTTCAAAGTAACGAAGTCCAAATATCAACTTAGTCAACTCAAAATTCCGAAGTATACAAAATAGACTAATAATACACAAAAAAAATATTAAATCCAAATTCAGGAAAATAGTCGAAATTTCCGGCCGATGAGTTGACAAGCACAAATTTCAGTATATGAAGTCCAAGTTTCAGCTTATTAAACCCAAAAATTTAGGTTTATGAAGAATTGTGCTTACGGAAATATTATGCAAACCATTATAAAATCAAAATGTGTACAAAAGAGTTAAAATTTCATGTCACTAAAATGAAATTTCAAGATGAAGTAATAGAAAATTCAACTTATTTAACAACAATTTCAATTTATGGAAAATTTTGGTTACAGTAACAATTTGCCAAAAATTATTATTAAATGATAGCTTCGGAAAAATAAATCGTAGCTTCAGACTAGTGAATTGAAATCCCCAGTCTATAAGTTTAATTTCAAGATGAGGAAGTCCAAGTTTCAGTTTAATCAACCCAAAATTAGGATTTAGGAAGAATTGTTGTTAGGGAAACATTACCAAAAATTAACGAAGTCCAAATGTCCACTTATTCAAATCCCAATTTCCACAAAATTTAAATCTTGGTTATTGTAATAATATACAAAAATCATTAAATCCAAACATAAAAAGTCGAAATTTATGGTCCTAGTCGATAAGCAAACTTTTCAAGATAATGAAGTCCAAATTTTAGCCTATTAAACCCAAAATTTCGATTTATGGAGAACTGTGTTTATGAAAATATTACGCAACAATCATTAAATCAAATTGTAACAAAATATCGATTTCCAGTCAACTTCATAACTAATCAATCAAACTGAAATTTAGAAAAAAATTCCAAGTCTATATGTTAAAATTTGTAGATAATAAAATCCAAATTTCGGTTTATTCAACCCAAAATTTGATTTATAGAGGTTTGTACTTAGGAGAACATTACCTAGAAGTTATTTCAATATAATTTTAATATAAAGCGGTAAAATTTCAAGTAAAAAGTAGAAATTCCAAAATAATCAAGTCCAAACGACAACTTATGTAACTTAAATTAGCAAAATTTTACTCAGAATGTTAAACAGAAATTGAGGAAAAACGTCTAAATTTCAGGCCAATAAATTGAACTTCCCAGTCGATATGCACAAATTTCAAAATAATGAAGTCCAAATATAAACTTATTGAACCTAAATTTCAATTAATGGAGAATTGTACAAAAATATTATTTAAGAATTATTACGTAATGGCAAGTCAATAATTTTAAATTGCAACATGACGAAATCTAAAAGTCAACTTATTTAAGACAAAATTTCGACATATGTAAACTTTACTTAAGGTAACGATATATAAAAATATATTAAATGAAAATTTCGAAAAAACGTCGAAATTTCAGGTCGATAAATCGGATTTTCTATTCCACAAGCACAAATTTCAGAATAATGAAGTCTAAATTTTAGCTTATTAAACCAAGAATTTCGATTTGTGGAGAATTTGATTGCGAAAATATTATGCATGGACAAATTGTCGACAAAAAATTCGTAATTTTAAATCAATAAGTTGAATTTTCAAGGTAATGGAATCGAAATTCAGCTTATTTTATTCAAAATTTCGGTCCATGGAAAATTCTGAAGACGCTAACACTACACCAAAAATTATTAAATACATAAAAATTTAGGAAGAAATCTAATAAACTTCAGGCCAATGATTTTAATTCTCCAGTGTATAAGTTTAAACTTCAAGAAAAATAACTAAGTCTAAATATATAAAAAAATTATTAAATACAGATTAAAAAAAAAATTCTAAGTCAATAAGTTGACACTCTCAGTCGATAATCACAAATTTCAAGATTATGACGTCGAAATTTCATCTTATTAAACCCAAAATTTCAATTTAGGGAGAATAGTGTTTACGGCAGAGACAGAAACACCAAAATTTCAAGTCAATAAGTCGAAATTCTTAAATAATGAAATCGAAAATTAAATTAATTTAATTCAGCAATCATGATACAAAAATTTAAATTTTAATTGGTTTAAATTTCAAGATACTGAAGTCCAAATTTCGGTTTATTCAACCCAAAATTTTGATTGATATTGGATTTGGGGGAACATTACCAAAAAAATTATTACCACTCAGTTTTAACATAAAAAGTAAACACTTCAACTCAATAATTTAAAATTTCAAGATAACGAAGTCCAAATATCAACTTAATCAACTCAAAATTTCGACATATAACAAATTTTGCCGAAGGTAACCACACACAAAATATTATTAAATGCAAATTTAGGATAAAGGCGAAATTTCAGGCCGATGAGTTGAAATTTTCAGGCGGTAAGCACAAATTTTAGGATTATGAAGTCCAAATTTCAGCTTGTTAAACCCAAAGTTTAGACTTATAAAGTGCTTACGGAAATATTACGCAACCATTATGAAATTAAAATTTCGACAAGAGTAGAAATTGTAAGTCAATAAATAGAAATTTCAGGCAAACGAATTGAAATCCCCAGTCTATAAGCTTAAATTTCAAGATCATGAAGTCCAAATTTCCGTTTATTCAACAAAAAAATTTTGACTCACAAGAAATTTGCTTCGGGGAACATTACCAAAAGATTATTACAACACAGTTTCAAAATAAAAAGTAAAAACTTCAAGCCAATAAGATAACATTTCAAAATAACGAAGTCCAAACTTCTACTTAGTCAACCTAGAATTTCGACATATAGCAAATTTTATCTAGGTAGGGTAACAATATAGAGAAAATTATTAAACCCAATTTTCGGAAAATCACTCAATTTCAATTCAATAAGTCGAAATTTCACATTATCAATTCGAAAATTTCAATTTATGGAGAACTGTTCTTACGGAAGTCCAAATTTCAATACCAATAGGTTCAAATTATAAGATAACGAAATGAAAGTTCTCTTTAAAATTTAGGAAAATTAAATCGAACCTACAGTCTAATAAGCTGAAATTCCCGGTCTATATATTTAAATTTCAGATAATGAAGTCCAAATTTCAGTCAATTCAATCCAAAGTTTTGATTTATGGCGAACTGTGCTTAGGTGTACATTACCAAGAAATTATTACAATACATTACAACATAAAAAAGTTAAAATTTAAAGTCAATAAGTAGACATTCTCAGTCGATAATCGCAAATTTCAAGATTATGACGTTCAAATTTCATCTTATTAAACCCAAAATTTCAATTTAGGGAGAATAGTGTTTGCGGCAGTATTACAAAACAATCATTGAATCAAAATGTCGGGACAGAAACGCCAAAATTTCAAGTCAATAAGTCGAAAATTTAAAAAAACGAAACCGAAAATTGAATTCATTTAATTCAAAATTTCAACTTACGGAAAATTTTGCTAACGTAAAGAATATGCCAGAAATCATGAAACAAAAATTTTAATTTTAATAGGTTTAAATTTCAAAATACTGAAGTCCAAATTTCTGTTTATTCAAGCCAAAATTTTGATTCATATTGGATTTGGGGGAACATTGCCGAAAAATTATTACCACATAGTTTTAACATACCGAACAACTAAATACTTCAACTTAATAATATAAAATTTCAAAGTAACGAAGTCCAAAAATCAACTTATTCAACTCAAAATTTCGACATATAACAAAATTTGCCAAGGGTAAGAATACTCGAAATATTATTAAATGCAAATTGGATTTGGTGGAATTCTCAGGTGGTAAATATAAATTTGAGGACAATGAAGTCCAAATTTCAGCTTATTAAACCCAAAGTTTCGACTTATGAAGAGCTGTGCTTACGGAAATATCAGGCAACCATTATGAAATTAAAATATCGACAAAAAAGTCGAAATTTCAAGTCAATAAATTGAAAGTTCAAAACGAAGAAATAGAAAATTCGACTTAGTTATATATAACTCACAATCTCAATTTTAGGAAAATTTTGCTTACGGTAACAATTTGCCAAAAATTATTAAATAAGAACTTAAAAACTAAATCAAAGTTCAGGCAAATGAATTGAAATCCCTGAGTCTGAGTTTAAATTTTGAACGTCATGAAGTCCAAATTTCGGTTTATTCAACCCAAAATTTTGACTCATTAAAAAATATTACCAAAAAATTAATGCACACAGTTTCGATATACAAAAAAAAAATAACGAAGTTTAAATACTTATCAACTTATTCAACCCAAAATTTCGACTTATCGCAAATTGTACCTAGAAAAAGAATAGGCATATAAAAAATTATTAAATACAGATTTAAAAAAAGCCGAAATTGTAAGTCAATGAGTTGACATTCTCAGTCGATAATCACAAATTTCAAGATTATGAGGTCCAAATTTCATCTTATTAAACCCAAAATTTCAATTTAGGGAGAACAGTGTTTGTACGGCAATATTACAAAACAATCATTGAATCAAAATTTCTGGACAGAAACGCCAAAATTTCAAGTCAATAAGTCGAAATTTTTAAAAAATGAAATAGAAAATTCAATTCATTTAACTCAAAATTTCAACTTACGGAAAATTTTGCTAACGTAAAGAATATGCCAGAAATTACTAAACAAAAATTTTAATTTTAATAGGTTTAAATTTCAAAATACTGAAGTCAAAATTTCTGTTTATTCAAGCCAAAATTTTGATTCATATTGGATTTGGCGGAACATTACCAAAAAATTATTACCACATAATTTTAACAACTAAATACTTCAACTTAATAATTTAAAATTTCAAAGTAACGAAGTCCAAAAATCAACTTATTCAACTCAAAATTTCGACATATAACAAAATTTGCCAAGGGTAACAATACTCAAAATATTATTAAATGCAAATTGGATGAGTTGGAATTCTCAGGCGGTAAATAAAATTTGAGGATAATTAAGTCCAAATTTCAACTTATTAAACCCAAAGTTTCGACTTATGAAGAACTGTGCTTACGGAAATATCACGCAACCATTATGAAATTAAAATATCGACAAAAGAATCGAAATTTCAAGTCAATAAATTGAAAGTTCAAGACGAAAAAATAGAAAATTCGACTTAGTTATATATAACTCACAATCTCAATTTTTGGAAAATTTTGCTTACGGTAACAATTTGTCAAAAATTATTAAATAAGAATTTAAAAACTAAATCAAAGTTCAGGCAAATGATTTGAAATCCCTGAGTCTGAATTTAAATTTTGAACGTCATGAAGTCCAAATTTCGGTTTATTCAACCCAAAATTTTGACTCATTAAAAAATATTACCAAAAAATTAATGCACACAGTTTCGATATAAAAAAAAATAACGAAGTCCAAATATCATTTAAACAACCTACTCTCGGAAGTTTAAATTTCCATTGCAATAGGTTGAAATTATAAGAAAACAGAATCGAAAATTCACTTTATTTGACTCAAAATTTCTACTTATTGATAATTTTGCTTACAGAAGCAATATGCCAAAAATTTAGGAAAATTAAATTGAAGCTTCAGTCTAACGAATTGAAATTCTCGGTCTATATATTTAAGTTTCAGAAAATGAAGTCCAAATTTCAGTTAATTGAAACCTAAATTTTCATTTATGGAGAACTGTGCTTAGAGGAACATTACCAATAAATTATTACATTACTTCATAACTTAAAAAAATAAAACTTTAAGTCAAATAAGTTAAAATTTCGAAAAAACCAAATCTTTTTGCTTGGGGTAAGAATATACAAAAAATTATCAAACACAAATTTAAGAAAAAAGAAGAAAATTCATATTAATAATGTGAAATTCCTAATCGATGAGGACAAAATTCAAAATAATGAAGTCCAAATTTAAGCTTATTAAACCCAAAATTTAGATGTATGGAAAATTGTGCTTACGGAAATAGTACTCAACAATTATTCGTAAGTAAACATGTCGACAAAAATTAAAAATTTCAAGTCACTAAGTTGAAATTTCAAGATAACAAAATCGGAAATTCAACTTATTTAACTGAAAATTTCGACTTATGAGGAATTTTGATTACGGTAACAATATGTCAAAATATTTTTTTTTAATTTAGAAAATGTAATGCGAAACGTCCGGCTAATGAATTGGAATCTCCAGTCTACAGGTTTAAATTTCAAGATAATGAACTCCAAATTTTAGTTTATGCAAGTCAAAATTTGATCTATGATGAACTTTGTTTAGTGAAACTTTACCAAAAAATTATTACAACACAATTGTAATATAAAAAGTTAGGACTTCAAGCCAATAAGTTGAAATTAAAGCAATAATTTCATAACTACTTTTGATGAAATAAAAATTGTTTGCTATTTATTGCCAAAATATTTAGTTTCCCTCATCACCGCAATTTATTTCAAAACTACTTCATATTGTAACTTAAGTGTAATGGCACAAGATTTCACGTAAATCTTATATAGGATTTTTTGGAAATGTCTCCCTCTTGACCCCCTGAACTTCTCCCAACTTCGCCAACCATCCGTCCTCTTATTAAAAATTTCGCGCTTCCCCATCTCCCCGCCCTCGCCGGGGTTGAATCGTGATATTTTTCTTGGATTTTATACAATCGAGAATTAATTGGAGTCATTTCTTAATTTCTCGCTTCCGTCTATCTGGAGTTTTCTCCTTCCAACTTAAGAATCTCTTATCAGAGTCTTTTTCTAGCACTTGTGCTCGCCATTTCGACGTCTTATAATTAAAAGGCAGAAAATTAATTTAATTTCATAATTGAATTTTTCATAAGATTATTTTTCAGACTCCAGCTCGAACGACCGTTAGCACAAAACACCGCGAACAAAACCTAATTCCAATTAAACCAGACTGACCCTCTTAAATAAATAAGTGTTAAGTTACTGTATTATCCCGCAGCCGAAAAAACCGCCAGGTAGCGACCCTCCGAAGTGTGAGAATGGGCTGTCGCCGCCTCCGAAAAAATCACGGGCCCTTTGTTAATTAATCGGATCGTGATTGTGACGGTTTGCGCCATCTTAAAAATTTGCATCTGAATGAATTGAAATGAATCGATAACTAATCAAGAAAATGCAAATCGTAAAATATAAAATTAATTCGACAAAATGAAGGACGATTTTAAAAACGTTCAGAGGGTGGAAAAATTAGATAGGGGCGAAAAAAGCCTTTTAAAGAAATACCCGCGCTGGGGCGCTCCACCATTCGAACGAAGCGGAACAAGCGCCCAGTTTCCTCCGCTCGCTAGATATTTATTGGTTTTTTTTCTGTGGTCGGAGGTGAAGAGGGAAAATTGATCGGAATTTGTACAAGGGCTCGAGTGCCGGGGTGGGTTTCGGGGGCGCGAAATTTGCCGCTTCGATGCGACGAGGGACGGGGTTGAGACACTTGGGGTGTTCGTCTTGACAGACAGTTTATCAGTGAGCGAGAAAAAATAATTAGATCATTCTTTTTCACTTGGTTGAAATGGAGGAAGCGGCGGGAAAATGGGGTAAGATTTTTTCGAGCGATTGGGGTGGGTTTTAAAAAGTTTGTGTTTACACGGAACTTAAATTAGCTCAAATTTGCGCGAAAGTGGAATTAGAATAAATAATGTTTAAATAACGGCGAAGCGTTTTTCAAGTGTAAATTAAAAAAATGTTTTAAAGTACATAAAAAAATAAATCGAAATTATTGTAATAAACCTTCCCCCACCCCTTTTAAATATTACACGTCCGGCCCGATTATCCCATCCTGTCGGCGTTTAGCGCCACCGAAACCAACCATCTCTGTTTACCTATGTTAATTCTGCCATAGTTAATAATCTGATTCCTGTATCCTTTCAATCACAGTCACCGATTCATGTAAATGATCCCAGAAATTGTTGGTGATCAGTGTAACCGTAAACAAAAAACGATTAGAGCTCGCCCCGTCCGAATGCTATGAATTTCATCGAAAACCGAATTAAAAGCAGAGTCCTGCGCTCTACAAAGCTTAAAGTCAATTCGATTTTAATTATATGATAAAAATTGACACATTTGCAACAGTTTGCGCCGTTCCGCTCCACCGACCGCCCGCTGGAGCCCAACTTGATAATGTCCCTACAACATTTGCGCACTAATGTATTTGTTTATTATATTTATTTAAACGTTGCCTGTTTATTCTGCATCGTATTCGACGTTTTTACACAAATAAATTCAAATTGAAAACAAATAGGAGGCAGTTTTTTATGTTCTCGCTGTTGGCTTCGCGCACTAGCGGACCATGGATGAATTATCGATATGTATTTGATAGGGGGATGTTGACTCGGGTTGGTCAGGGTAGTTTTATTATAACATTGAAATAGTTGGTTATTAAAGTTTAATTAAAGAGGTTTTGAGAAAAGTAAACGGTTTATCTTTACTTACAATATAGTATTGTTATTTTTAAAGGCCGGAGATATACGCAAAATTTCTTTGAAATATGCACAATTTTTGCTAATAATGCACAGTTTTGTGCACATATGCTATTACTTCCGGCGGCACGGAAAGAAATAACGATAAACTACAAGTAGATGCCGTCCGCAGATACACATACAATATTATAATAGTATTATTATCAGTGTACATATTTAACTTCGATTGTTTATGTTTATACATCGAAAGAATGTCACGTAGAAATTTGTTTAATTTGAATGAGTTGTTGTGCCCGGAATGGAACACTATTATTCTTATTTGATCATTATTAAATAAAAAAGTGGGTATTCTCGCATTTTCTAGAAAATGAGGTTCTTCATTTGATCAAAAAAAAAATGGTCGCTATAAGTAAGTCTAATCCGATAAATCCAGCTTTTTTAAAAAATTATATAATTTGATTTTACGATATTCGATTTGTGATAACCGCTGTAAAGTAAAAACCAGAGGCATAAATAACACCTCTTGTCTTTCAGCACCAGGTAATACCAATATGAAGCTTAATTGTTTATTTATGCACATGTGGTTTATGAACCCCTGTTGAATGAAACGTTTTAAGGTTATCGTAAGCATAGTAAATCGTTTATCAATTTTTTTTCATTTAAAACAATAATCAACAATCATTTTAGAATTTTGCCGAATTAATGTTCTTTAACCAAATATAAATTTTGGTGATACCAAAAGCATTCTTCGTTATTTCTAATCTAATTCTCATCTGAATGACTGAGGTTTAAGGATTGGATTAACGGACGTTTTAGATGAAATTTTCAAATTGAATTTAGTAGAAAGTCGGCTGAGAACTTGTTTGATCCACAGACCCGGAGCGCGTTCAAACCAATGTCGACTCTAATAAGCGTTCAGTATTTTTGCGGGAAATAGTTATTATTTAAATGCTTTTATTTACAAACATATATCACATCTCACAGGTTTCACTCGATTTTGACATGCAACTATTTTTTCAAAATTGAATTATCCAAGAATAAAAACTTTTAAAAATCGAAAAATTAAAAAAAAAATGAAAAGTTCCCAAGACTGATGATATTGAAAAAATTGAAAAATCAAAAACTTGAAAAATCGGGGAATCTAAAAATCGAAAGTCGAAAAATTTTAAACATCGAAAAATCAAGATGGAAAAATTAAAAAATCGGAAATTTGAAAAACAGAAATATTGAAGAACTGAAAAATCGAGAAATCGGAAAATTTTAAATTTAAAACATTGAAAAATTCAAATATTGAAAAATTGTTAAATCAAGAAATTCGAACATGAAACAATCAAACAATTGGAAAATCTAAAATTTAAAAATTGAGAAATTGAACAATCGGATAGTTGAAAAATCTAAACATCAAAAATTAAAAACTTCCAAAAATTGAAAAATTAACATTTATATAGAACTGAAAACTCGAGAAATCGAAAAACGTCAAATTTAAAAAACCGAAAAGTTAAAATATCAGAAAGTTGAAAAATTGAGAAATCGACGTTTAAAACAGTCGAAAAATTGAAAAATGTAAAGTTTAAAAAAACAAAATTGAAAATCCAAAAAGCAATAAGTTGAGAAATCGAAAAATCCAGAACTCGAAAAATCGAAAAGTCGAAATACTGAAAAATGCTAAAATTCAAATATCGAAAAATTGAAAAATACTAGAAAAATTGAAGAATCGAACAACTCAAAAATCACAAAATTGAACCAAATATTCAAAAATTGGAAAATGAAAAACCTGAAAAATCGAAAAATTGAAGAACCGAAATACTGAAAGATCGAAACTTTGGGAAGTAAAGAAATGGGAAAATCAAAAAATAAATTCATTGAGAAATCGGAAAACTGAAAATTCAGAAACGTCAAATTTTGAAAAAATTAAAAAATTTTGGACAACTGAAAAATCGAAAAATTAAAACTAGAAAAATTGATACATCGAGAGATTGGACAATTAAAACATCGAAACAGCCGAAATCGAGATCGCTAAAATTGAAAAATTGAAAATTTAAAAATTCGGGAAATTGAAAAATGTAGAATTTTAAAAATTGAAAAATTAATATATTGAAAAGTTGAAAAATTGAGAAATCGAAAGATAAAACAGTCGAAAAATTTGAAAATCTAAAATTTAAAAACGAAGAACCTAAAATCCAAAAAATAAAAAGTCGAAAAATCAAATAAGCCAGAAGCCGAAAGATCGAAAAGTCAAAAAATATCCAAAAATTGAGAAATTACAAAACTGGAAAATTGAGATATCCGAAAACCAAAAAGCAATGTCGAAAAATTGAAGAATTGAAACTTGGAGAATTCGAGGAATGGGAAAATCAAAAATACTTAGATTAATCGAAAAATTGGAAAACTGAAAATTTAGCAACATCAAAATTTGAAAAAATAGAAATACTGAAGAACTGAAAAATCGAAAAATCGAGAAATCGGGAAATCGAAAAATCTGAAATTTAAAACATTGAATAATTAAAACATCAAAAACTCAATAAATAAAAATTCGGAAATTTAAAATTTAAAAATCGGAAAACTGAAAAATCAACAAATCAAGAAAACGACACTCTAGAATTAAAAAAATTGAAACATCGAAAAATTGGAAAAAATAAAAATTGAAAAGCCCAAAAGTAAAAAAACGAAAAACCGAGAAATCCAAAAATTCAAAAACTGAGACATCGAGACATCGAAAAATCAAACAATCCAGAAATCGAGGAGTTGAAAGCCGAGAAGAAAAGTTAGAAATTGAAAAATTGATGAATCGAGAAATTGAACAATCGAAACACCGAAACATCTGAATTCGATAAATCGAGAAACCAAAAAATTGAAAAATAGAAAAATTTGAAAAAAGAAAAATTGGAAAATTCAAAAAGTAAAAAGTCGAAAAATCGAAAAGTCGAAATACTAAAAAATCACAAAACTCAAATATAACGAAAAATTGAAAAATACAGGAAAAATTAAAGAATCTAAAAACTAAAAAATCACAAAATTGAACCAAATATCCAAGAAATTGAAAAACTGAGAAATCGAAAAGTCAAAAACATGAAAAATCGAAAAATTGAAGAAATTGAGACTTTGGGAAGTCGAGAAATGGGAAAATCAAAAAATATTTTAATTGAGAAATCGGAAAACTTAAAATTCAGGAACGCCAAAATTTGAAAAATTAAAAAATATTGAAGAACTGAAAAATCGAAAAATTAAAAATGGAAAAATTGATAAATAGAGAGAGATTGAACAATCAAAACATCTAAACATTCGAAACCCGATCTCAAAAAATTGAAAAATCGAGAATTTAAAAATTCGGAAAATTGAAAAATTAAACTATAAAAGAATTGAATGCTCGAGAAATCGAAAAATCTAAAATTTTAAAATTGAGAAATTAAAATATCGAAAAGTTGAAAAATTGAGAAATCGAAATATAAAACAATCGAAAAATTGAAAAATCCAAAGTTTAAAAAACGAAAAACTAGATGTAGATTAATTAAAAAATCGGAAAACTGAAAATTTAGGAACGTCAAAATTTTAACAAATAGAAACACTAAAGAACTGAAAAATCCATAAAAATCGAGAAATCTGAAATTTAAAACATCAAAAAATCAAAAAATAAAAATTCGAAAATTTAAAATTTAAAAATCAGAAAACTGAAAAATCGACAATTCGAGAAATCGACACTCCAGAATTTAAAAAATTGAAAAATTGAAAAATAGGATACATAACTGAAAAACAGAAAAATTGAAAAAAGTAAAATTAAAAAGCCCAAAAGTAAAACAAAGAAAAGCCGAGAAATCCAAAAATCGAAACATCGAAATATTCAAAAACTGAGACATTGAGAAATCGAAAAATCGGATGATCGAGAAATCCAAGACTCGAAAGCCAAGAAGAAAAGTTAGAAATTGATAAATTGATGAATCGAGGAATTCAACAATCGAAACATCGAAACATATGAATTCGATAAATTGGGAAACCAAAAAATTGAAAAACGGAAAAATTTGAAAACAGGAAAATTCGGGAATCCAAAAAGTTTAAAAATCAAGAAATTAAAAAATCCAGGTGTCCAAAAATCGAAATTGGGTAAATAAAAATTGCAAAATTAAGAAATCGAAAAACTAAAAAAGCAAAGTAAAAAATCGTAAGCTTAAAATATCAAAAAATTAAAAAATCAAAAACCGAAAAAACCTAAAAATCGAAAAATTGAAGAATTGAAGTATTGAAAGATCGAAACTTTGGGAGGTCCAGAAACGGAAAAATCAAAAAATAAATTAATTGAGAAATCAGAAAACTGACAATTAAAAACGTCAAAATTTGAAAAATTTTAAAATACTGAAGAACTAGAAAGTCGAAAAGTTAAAAATGGCATAAATGATAAATCGAGAGATTGAACAATCAAAACATCAAAACATCCGAATTTCGATGAATCGAGATCGCAAAAACTGAAAAATCGAAAATTTAAAAATTCGGAAAATTGAAAAATGAAACCATAAAAGAACTGAATGCTCGAGAAATCGCAAAATTTAGAATTTATTGAAAAATGCCAAAACTGAAAGAAATATCCAAAAATTGAGAAATTAAAAAATTGGAAAAATTGAAAAATCGGGAAACCAAAAAACCAAAGTCGAAAAATGGAAGAATTGAAGAACTGAAGAATCGAAACTTAGAGAAGTCGAGAAATGGGAAAACCATAAATAGATTAATTATTATTAATTGAAAAATCAAAAAACTAAATTTAGCAACGTCGAAATTTGAAAAAATAGAAATACTGAAGAACTGAAAAATCGAAAAATCGAGAAGTCGAAAAATATGGAATTTAAAACATTGAATAATTAGAACATCAAAAAATCAAAAAACAAAAATTCGAAAATTTTAAAATTTAAAAATCGGAAACTGAAAATTCGACAAATCCAGAAATCGACACTACAGAATTTAAAAAACTGAAAAATCGGGTACATAACTGAAAAATCGAAACATTGAAAAATTGGAAAAAAGAAAAATTGAAAAGCCTAAAAGTAAAAAAGCGAAAAACCGAGAAATCAAAAAATAGAAACATCAAGAATTCAAAAACTGAGACATCGAGAAATTGAAGAATTGAAAACGTGAAAAATTTAAACTTTGGGAAGTCAAGAAATGGGAAAATTAAACAAAGATTACTTCAGTAATCGGAAAACTGAAAATTTAGAAACGTCCAAATTAAAAAAATTGAAATATCCAAATATTAGAGATATCGTAAAATTGAAGAGTACAAAAATTGAGAAATCGTATCATTGAAACAACAGAAGAATGAGAAAATTAAAAAATAGATTAATTGAGAAATCGGAAAACTCAATATTCAGAAACGTCAAAAATCTAAAAATATTGCAGAACTGGAAAGTTAAAGATTGAAAAATTGATAAATCGAAAGATTGAACAATAGCGAAACATCTGAGTCTCAAAAAATTGAAAAATCGAGAATTTAAAAATTCGGAAAATTGAAAAATTAAAATATAGAAGAACTGGAAAATTTGAAAAATCTAGAATTTTAAAAACTGAAAAATTAAAATATCGAAAATATGAAAAATTGAGAAATCGAAAAATAAAACAGTCGACAAGTTGAAAAAAAAGTTTAAAAAACGAAAAACTAAAAATCTAAAAAATAAAAAACTGAAAAATCGAATAGTCTAGAAGTCGAAAGATCGAAAGTGGAAAAAACGAAATATTGAAAAATATCAAAATTGAAGGTAATATCCAAAAATTGAGAAAATTAAAAAATGGAAGTATTGAAGAAATAAAAAATCGAAACTTGGAGAAGTCGAGTAATCGAAAAGTCAAAAACAGGTTAATTGAAAAATCGGAAAACTGAAAATTCTAAAATTTAAAACATTGAATAATTAAAACTGGAAAATCGAGAAATCCAAACATCAAAAAATCAAAATTCGAAAATTTAAAATTTAAAAATCGTAAAACTGAAAAATCGACAAATCAAGAAAGCGACACTCCAGAATTTAAAAAATTGAAAAACTGAAAAATCCGATAACTGAAAAATCGAAACATCGACAAACTGGAAAATTGAAAAATTGAAAAGCCCAAAAATAAAAAATCAAAAAACAGAGAACATCAAAAAATTGAAAAACTGAGACAACGAGAAATCGAAAAATCGGAGTATCGAGAAATTGAACAATCGAAACATCGAAACATCTGAATTCGATAAATCGAGAAATCAAAAAATTTGAAAAAAAAACCAATGGAAAATCCGAAAAGTTTAAAAATTGAAAAATTAAAAATCCAGGTGTCTAAGAATCGAAAGGTCGAGAAATCGAAATATTGAAAAATCCCAAAACTGAAAGAAATATCCGAAAAATTCAGAAATTGGAAAATTAAGAAATCGGAAAACTAAAAACGCAAAGTCAAAAAACGTAAGCTTAAAAAATCGAAAAATTGAAAGATCAAAAATCTGAAAAACCGAAAAATTGAAGAACTGAAGAAGTGAAAAATCGATATATTTAGATATCAAAAAATTAAAGAGGACAAAAATTGAAACATCGGAAAATTGAGAAATCGAAAAATAAAAATATCGAGGAATCGAAAATTTGAAGAATGGAATAACTGAAAAATTCAAAAATTGAAATAATGTTGAAAAATCGAGAATTTTTAAGGTACTATATCATTTTTTTTTTTTTTAAACAAACAGACCGATCTTGTCGGTGAAGCTTTTTACTGCTTTTTTATAAAGTAAAAAGTTAATTTTTGACGCAAAATTTATTTAATGCATTTTTTTAACATTTAAATTTTTTTTAAGTTGTGCATTTGTAAAGATTTTGAGTGGATCTTTATAACCGAACGCTCTGAAAACTTTCAAGCTTTTTAAGATTATCATAAACATGGTAAATCGTTAATCAAATTTTTTTCGTTTATGGCCCCGTAAAGAATGATGACGTGAATAAATAATTTTGCAGAACAAATGTTCCTTAAATTTTATAGAATTACATACTCCATGTATGGGTAATTTAGAATCTGTGTGGAGTTTTGCCCCTCGACATCGAGGTTTTTAAGAAAAAATTCAAAATTGCATTTTATAGTTTAACTTTAAAATGGCAAAAGCGAATGTACTGAAATATTCCAAACGCTTTAAAGTTTGTTCGATTAAGACCTTCCCAAAAAATTATAACGTCGTCTTAGAATTCTACCGAACAAATGTTCCTTAAATTTTATAAAGTAAAATAGTCCCGAATGTGTGATTTATGAATCTGTGTTGACATTTTGCCCTTAGCATCCAGATTTTTGGAAAAAAAATCAACATAAAAAGCTAACACTCTGTTGGTTAAACAAATTAAAGTTTTTTTCTCTCTTTTCAATTCAGGCTTCAAAATGTCCGACCTTCCCCTTGTTGTCGCCACCGGGAAGTGGCTAAGGAGCCTGTTATACTATGTTTGAGGTGGTCATGGTGTTTATCCTTCTGCTGCTCCTGTTCGTTTTTGGTAACTTTTTTCCGGTTCAGTCCTAGAATTACGTCAAATATGGACTTATAGACAATTAGCAAAACCACGTTCCGTAGAACGTACAGCACGCAAAACATACTGGGTACTCCAGAAAAACCTCGATCGCGAAATATCTAGAAAAGAACGTATGGGTTTAAATAGAGCCATCTTCGGGAGCAAATCGGTCGGAATTATTCTGTACATAATCGCTGTATAGTTTGTCGTGATGTTTAGGTATTTCCTCAACTTATCTTTCACTGAATTTTGCAAAATTAGGAGTTGTTCAAGTGTCTACCATTTATTATTAATTCTTCTTTCTAAAAATGATATTTTTCGGAATAGTTTGAAAAGAAGGACTATTTTTACTGTAAATTAATGTTTTTTGTGTTAAAAAATACACGTTTGAAGAAATTTTCATTAAAAATCTTTCTTAGTAAATCACTCACCACAAGAACTTTAACCGAGATACTGCAGACATTATCTTTTTAAGGAAGTTATTCAACACTTTAAGATACTGAACGAGTTCTTCTGGTTTTAAAACAATTGGATGGTCATATATTTAATTTTGCTTCCTTGACGTCATTAGCTTAATGAATAAATAAATTTCAATCGTTATTAAAATTCCGAAAAACTTCTTATCGTCGATTCTCTAATACAAACCGTAAAATTTACTTTGACACATTTTCCTTAACACATCTTTTTTCCGCCAATCCGCCCCTGCGGCGCCCAAAAATCATCAATTCCAGCCATCCCAACAAGAAAATATCTCCCTTTAAAGCACGCTAAATAATCCGCAAACTTTATCGCATTCCACCACACACAGAATCTGTTCATTATCAAACCAAATTCCCAGCGATCGTGATAAATACAACACGTCTGTTAAAACTTGAAACAATTACCCTCTCTGCGACGTTTAAGAACGCACCCGAAACCCGAAAAAAACCGGGCCGAATGTGTCTGAAAGAGCCCTCGGCCATAAATTACCAACTTTGAAAAAGTTTTGTCCCTAGATTAAAAACAGGCCGCTGGCTTGTAGAAAACAAATGAACGTCAAGGAAGAAGGCGAAGAATAAGAGTAATAAGGTCGGAACAGATAAATCTTACCGTTCAAGGAGATAGGGGAGGGGGCGGCGATGTGGGGCGGAGGCGGTGCACACGCTTTTGGAGCGCCGGCTTTGATAAAAACTTCGCTTTTCGAATTTTAATAATTCGGATTTTTTTCGGCCGGGGGAGAAGGGACGTGTAAATTTATTAAATTTGGAGTGAACATTTATTAGAGAGGGGTATTTTAATCATATTGTTGAACCAGTTTTAATTTTATTTTCATGCTAATTAAATTACCTGAAATTAAATGTACTAACGTCCGCTAATTTGTTCTTAAATTATGAGGGCGCTAATGAATATGTCTGTTTGCTATTTCTGTGCAAGGGTCTGAATAAAGTATACACAATTTGTTTGCGTTTTGTTATTTAAAATAAGGAAAAAAATATGCATGTGTTTATTATGTGTTTATTACTCTCCTGTAGAAAGTTAATGACGTCATGTCACCAGAAAAGTTCTCTCTCTCTCGCATTGGCGCCTCCAAATACCAACACAAAACTGAATTTTTCACGAAATAATCCCCTTAAATTGTTAATCGCCGTCCAAACTAAAAACCTGACGTGTCAAAATAAAACTGTCCATAATGCATTTCCGCTAAAACGGGCAAGCACGGGCCCTTAAATATTTAACAAAATTTGTGAAAATGCAGAGAAAACCCGTTGTTTTGTCGCTAAATTAAATTATTTTTCGTCGTTTTTACGACTTGTTAATATGAAACGTTGATGGCGTTTTTATGTTCCATCCATAGTTTCGAGAAATATGTCATTATTAAAATTTGACGTTGTTAGAGTAATTTATTAATGTCGTTTCGACGCAGTCTTCATAATAAATATCGCTGCTTTTTTCGGCCCGACTGACATACGTCAAATGTTAAATTGCACACACCATACACAATGATAAATTCGGAATGTTTGCTTTTATTTCGTTCGTCTATACCAGCGCACACATACATACACATTTCACATATATATTTTATTGTAACAAGTCCTGCAACAGTCGCCCAAATGCAATACTGTCGATGCGATAAATTAAAATGCCACGGTTTGGGTGAGCGATTGGTCATAATTTGCGTGGTGTCGGCCAGGGGCGGACTGGATTTGCGTTGCAGGAAACGTGTCATATTTGAATTGAGTTTTTATTTTTGAGGACGGCGGAAAATTGAAATTATTCGGCATGTTAATTTCAAAAATTATGTTTATATATTTACAAAATGACCAGAATTAAAGCAAAATAAATTATTTAATGTGTTCTTCGTCGCTACTGTCATCTAAATATGTAACAATTGTTTCTACTTGATACCTTATTACGTCAAACTTCTCATTTTTTTGGTCTTTGTTTAATAAGAATTATAATAATGATATTCAGAACATTTTATCGATTGTAGCTTCCTACTTAATAGTTTTGATCCTGTGTTTTGAGGGGACGAACTCATTCAAATCAAATTAATTTCTATGTGACATTCTTCCGATGTATAAACATAAACATTTTCAAGTTGTTTTTCTTATCGAGGATAAGCTAAAGACTTACAGTAATCGAATCCATCGGGCAATTTGGTACTTTCATATTTTCTTGATATTTCATAACCCCTAGAGAAGGCCGTAGCTAGGGGGAGGCTAGGGAATGCTGAGCCTCCTCTAATCGAAAATCAAAATAAATTGTACGTTTTATCTAATAAGTCAGAGCAATAAAAAACTCTGGACCGTCGGCATTGTGATCCGGTTATTGCAATTCATAGAAAATATCTTTTAGTTTAGTTTCTGTTTAAATTGTTTCGTTATTTTATTGATTGTAAATCACTATTCAAGAATAACAATTATACCATATTATTATTACTACTATTACAATGCATCTATCCAACTGATATATGCGTCCTTGCAAAAATGTGGATGAAATCAACACAAAATTTTGTGATAAAAAAACTCACTTGTAACAAACGGATAACACATTTCTTTACCTTTACTCAAACTTTAGATAACTACATATTTTTATTTTCGCTTATACGGGTTGCCATTAAAAACAATAAAATTCCCAAAATCAAATCTTTTAATTTTTCGAAAGAGCTATAGGTATCTGACAAGCTATGGACGAGGGAAGTTCTGTCAAAGTAATCTTAGCCCAATTTTTTAAAATGTAAAACCTTCTCGGGGGAGCCAAATACTTTTTTTGAAAATGAGAAACCTTGTCGTGGCCCCCAAATGATTTTTTTTAATGTAAAACCTTCTCGGGGGTGCCAAATATATTTTTTTCATTGTGAAACCTTCTCGAGGGTCCCAACTGTCTTATTAAAAAATTTAAAACCTTCTCGAGAATCCCAACTGTCTTTTTTTAAATGTAAATATTCTGTGGCGCCAAATATTTTCTTTTAAAATGTGAAAATCATTTCGGGAGTCCCAATGGCTTTTTTTTTAATGTAAAACCTTCTCGGGGAGGCCAAATGTTTTTTATAAAAATGTGAAACATTCTTGGCGGCCCTAAATGTTTTTTTTAATGTGAAACCTTCTGGAAGATTCCAACTGTCTTTTTAAAAAATATAAAACCTCGCGGGTGCCAAATATCTTTTTTAAAAATTTAAAACCTTCTCGGAAGTCCCAACTCTCTTTTTTAAAAATGTGAAACTTTGTCATGGCCCCCAAAATGATTTCTTTTTAATGTGAAATCTTCCTAAGGGTCCCAACTTTTTGTTTTTTTTTAATTTTTAACCTTCTCGTGGCCCCCAAATAATTTTTTTTAATGTGAAACATTCTCGAGGGTCCCAACTGTTTTTTTTAAATTTACAACCTTTTCGGGAGCCCTAAATATATTTTTTTAATGTGAAACCCCCTCGGGAGCCCCAAATGTCTTTCTTTTAAAAATGCGAAAGTTTCTCGGGAGTCCCAACTGTTTTATTTAAAAATGTAAAACCTTCTCGGGGGCACCAAACATTTTTTTAGAATGTGAAACCTTCTCGGGAGTGCAAAATGTTTTTTTTTTATTATGAAATCTTCTCGAGGGTTCCAACATTTTAAACATATAAAACCTTGTCGGGGGCCCCAAATGTATTTTTTTAAGAAGGTAAGAACCTTCTCGAGGGTTCCAATTATCTTTTTAAAAAACGTAAAACTTTCTGGGGGGGTCCCAAATGTCTTTGTTTTTAATGTGAAAAGTTCTTGGGAGTCCCAACTGTCTTTTTTAAAAATGTAAAACCTTCTCAGGGGTTCTAAATGTTTTTTTTTTTAATTGAAGCATTCCCGGGGGTTCCAACTGTCTTTTTTAAAAATGTAAAACCTTCTAGGGGTCCCAAATGTCTTTGTTTTTAATGTGAAACCTTTTCGGGGGTCCTAACCGTCTTCTTTAAAAATGTGAAACCTTCTCGGTGGTCCCAAATGTCTTTTTTTAATTTGAAACCTTTCCGGGGTTCCAACTGTCTTTTATAAAAATCTAAAACGTCCTCGGGGGCCCCAAATATATATTTTTAAGAAGATAAAACCTTGTCGGGGGTTCCAATTGTTGTTTTTTTTTTATGTAAAACATTCTCGGGGGTCCCAGTTGTCTTTGTTTTTAATATGAAACCTTCTCGGGGGTCCCAAATGTTTTTTTTTTTAATATGAAACCTTCTCGGGGGTCCCAAATATTTCTTTTTAATATGAAACCTTCTCGAGGGTTCCAACTGTCTTGTTTTGAAAATATAAAACCTTCTCGGGGTCCCAAATGTCATTGTTTTTAATGTGAAACCTTGTCGGGGGTTTCAATTGTTTTTTTTTTAATGTAAAATCTTCTCGGGTGTCCCAGTTGTCTTTGTTGTTAATATGAAACCTTCGCGGGGGTTCCAATTGTTTTTTTTAATGTAAAACCTTGTCGGGGGTCCCAGTTGGCTTTGTTTTTAATATGAAACCTTCTCGGGGGTCCCAAATGTTTCTTTTTAATATGGAACCTTCTCGAGGGTTTCAACTGTCTTGTTTTGAAAATGTAAAACCTTCTCGGGAGTCCCAAATATCTTTTTTAAAAATGTGAAACTTTCTCGGTGGTCCCAAATATCTTTTTTTAATTTGAAACCTTCTCGAGGGTTCCAACTGTCGTTTTTAAAAATGTGAAACCTTCTTGGAGGCCCCAAGTGTATTTATTTAAGAAGGTGAAACCTTCTCGAGAGTTCCAATTATCTTTTTTAAAAACGTAACACCTTCTCGGGGGTCCCAAATGTATTTGTTTTTAATGTGAAACCTTCTCGGGAGTTCCAACTGTCTTTTTTAAAAATGTAAAACATTCTTCGGGGCCCCAAATATATTTTTTTAACAATGTGAAACCTTCTCGAGGGTCCCAATTGTCTTTCTTAAAAATGTAAAATCTTCTCGGGGAACCAAATTTTTTTTAATGTGAAGTCTCATGGCCCCCAAATAATTTTTTAAAAATCTATCTTTTCTTTAACGTCAAACCTTCTCAAGAGTCCCAACTGTCTATTTTAAAAATGTAAAACCTTCTCGGGGGCACCAGATTTTTTTTTAATGTGAAACCTTCTGGGGATTCTCACTGTTCTTCTTTAAAGTAGGCGAAACCTTCTCAGGGGCCTCAAGTGTCTTTTTTTAGGAAGGTGAAATCTTCTTTTTTCTGTTACACTGTGACTAGTACGTTCCTTATTGTTTTTACTCCATAGAGCTTATCACGAAAAAGTAATCAAAGTAATCAAATGTTACAATATTTCAGAGTAGCACTGTTTGTTGGACTGTACTTCAGATGCGAGTAGAGTTCTGTTTAAATAACTTTTGACCAATTTTTTCAACTGGAACTAGTTCCGGAAGAAAAGAGTTCGTTAAATGAATAAACCTCGAGATGCGTCTCCATTCCCTGCGGTTTTTTGCGTTTTTCCTCCAGTCCTGTATGTATTTTTCTGCTAGGTGTTCCTCAACCGCTTCTTTCCACTTCTTCCTTGGTCTACCTCTTTTGCTTTTGCCCTCCGGAACTTTCCACGCCACCATCTTAACCTCTCTTTCTTGGGTTATTCTTTCTAGGTATCCTAACCATTGCAATCTTTTTATTTTTATGAAATTGCTTACAACTGTGTTGTTATATAAATCATATATGTCTTCATTAGTTCTTCTTTCTCACCCTCCTTCTGTCTGTTTCCCTCCAAAGATTCTTCCAAGTATCTTCCTTTCCCAAACTTCCAGTCTTTGTCTCATTTTATTTGTCCTAACCCATGTCTCGTACGCGTATGTTAGGGTTGGTCTCACTATGGTTTCATATATTCTTAGTTTTATTTGCCTTGATATTTCTTTACTTTTCCTAATTTTTCTTAATCCTCCTGCACAGTTGTTACTTTTAGCAATTCCCAGTTCTATTTCTTTGTCTTCTTGACATTTGTTGGTTATCAACACCCCTAAGTACATAAACATTTCTACTCCTTCAAATTCTACTTTTATTCCTTCTTGTCTGTCTATTTGTAGGTTGTTTTTGTTTCTACTCCCACAGCTATTCTTTAGTTCCATATATTTTATTTTTTCTATATTAAATTCTAAGCCTACCTCTTCTGCTTGACTCATTAGCTTTGCTGTTATCGTTTCTAATTCCTCTCTGTTCCTAGCTAGTAGGACTAAATCATCTGCGTAGGCTAGACATTGATGGCTTCTGTTGAAAAGTAGACCCTTCCTGTTTATATCATTTTTCCTTATAATACTCTCTAGAACCAGATTGAATAGAGCTTTTGACAACGGGTCACCTTATCTGAGTCCTTGTTTAACGTTGAAACTGTCGCTAGCTTTTCCTTTTACTTTTACTCTGTTTATTGTGTTTTTCAATGTCATTTTTATTAGATTTATTAGTTTTTCGGGAATATCTGTTCTCTCAATGTTTATTAACTTCGTCTTGTTCACCGTATCGTAAGCTCTTTTGAAGTCCACAAAGAGTAAATGAGTAGGAATTTCGTATTCCTATAGTTTCCTACCACGATTTGTTTCAACATAAATATTTGATCGGTTGCCCCTCTTCCTTTTCTAAAGCCTCCGTGATATTCTCCTAGAGCTTCTTCCATATATCCTCAAGTCTTCTTTTTATTATCGATGCCAGTTGTTTGTACGTAACGTCTAATAACGCAATCCCACGGTAATTTTCGTAGCTTCTTCTGTCACCTTTTTTCAAGAGCGGCGTTATTAGTGGTTCTTTCCAGCTATCCGGCATTTCTTCCATTTCCCAAATTTGCTTTATTACCAGCTGGATATCGTCTTTCAGTTTTTCACCTCCATATTTTACTTTTGGCATTTTGAACCCAAATTTCACTTGTCAGTACCAAAATAAGGACTGACAAAATTAAGAATGAAACGGGTAGATCCCAAAATGAGTAACTGTTAATTTAAAAACTCGGCGAATAAAACACGTTTAAACTGTGTTTAATTAAAATTAAATTAAACATTCTAACACGCTAAAAACTACGAAATTTCAGTTTAATTACATTTACAATACGCCGATAATGCTCAAAAACCTGCCAGCAAAGAGAATAATAATTAACAATCAATCAGCAGTAATTCGCACATATTTGTAGTATTCGCAATATCAGATTTTCCATCAATTTGTTTCATTCCCTTTCCACGTGAAATAAAAATAAATCCCGCTATTTTTCCATCCAGTCCGCCCCTGGCGCCTATGCCCGAGAGAGAACGCACCAATAACAAACCAGTTAACGCAGCGATAGAAAAAATCCCGCATAAATCTGCCTTTTAACCTTTTTAAACCAAATATCGGCTTCTGCTTGATTTACACTTAATGGATGAATGTAAGGGTCAGTTTCATCAATTTCACTTTATTGCTCATCCGTTAACTCGAGGGTTGGGTTTTTAAATCAATTATCGCATTCTGGGCCTTTGCGATGCGAGGGAAAACGGGATAAGTGACATATAGGTAAGTCAATTTCGTCAGATTCATTGATTTCATCTTTTAATTGGGCTTAATTGATTCGAATAAAATTTAATTAAGTTGTTTTGTTAGTTTGCATTGCAAATGCTGGTCTACTGACGTATGGCTAAATCATAATTTTGGGATTTCCGGGATTCGGTTTTAAATCGGCGAGGGTGGAATTAATGGATCGGGGTCAGGATAGGGCGAAGATGCAGTTTTGGGGGTGTTGAAAGAGAAAAAAGGTAAAAGAGTTATTAGTTTATTATTATTAGTGTGGAAAGTTGGCTAACAGGTTATGACCCAGTTAGATGCCAATTTGAAAATGTACACAGTCAGGTCAGGGTGCCCAGTAGCAGACCGAAAAATAAGCTAAATAGAATTTCATTTTACGGGCGTAATTTCAACTTTGAAAAAAAAATCGACATTTCAATTGATAGATTATGTCTAAATCTCTGGGGAAGGCACAATATTTTTTAAAATAAGTGATTGTTTAGTGTTTAATTAATCGTTCATTCTTCGAAGGAAACTGCATTTTTAGACGAGGAGAGAGCATGTTTCGCTTCAACTTTTATATCAGTGCAAAGACAACATTGAGCTCTATGGGAAAGACCCGGTCATTTTTGTTTAAAATTTATATTTATCAAAATATTTGCTTTTTAAAAAAATGCTGTATAATGAAAATAAAGTGAAACTAGGCAACCCTATTTACAGAGATCTGTTTCAATAAATGGTTGAGTTTTACACAGCAGGGAGCCTTGCCGACCGACCCTTTCAGGTAATCAGTCGGGTACTTTGCTCATAAAACTCATAAATACTCTTAGCTGACCAACATTGTTGAAACTCTTTTATAAGTCGACTTCTTTCATTGCTGATATAATTTGATTTAAAAGTATGCAAATTTTTATAATTTTATACATTCTACTAAAACATTTTCTTTCAAAAAATTATTCAAATATTTTTTATTAATCTGTCATTTTATATATTAATCAATACACAAAACTGACAAGATTTAGATTCTCATCACTTCACTAACCACTTATTTACCTGAACAATAATATTTATTTAAATTTAATTTTTTGATACTCTTTTCCGCGCCACTATGAGGTAGAGTATTATAGGCACGTTTTTTACGTGGTATCTCCAGTAAACCTATTCCACTATTACTATTTATTCCTGTGTGTGTTTATACTAGAAGGGTAAAAGATTTATATGAACTATACATGACGCGAATGCAAACAAAAAATTTTAATTGTACAATTTTTCTTTACAATTTGTCTAATGGGTTGACTTGTTTAATAACGAGAACCTACTCTCTCCGGAAGTAAGGCATATGAATAAAATTTTTCTAGGGCTCTATCATATTATTTTCCCAAAATTTATCACCTCGCTGAATTAAGCATTATTTAAATAGGACATGTTAAATATTTCTACGATAGCGTTTTTGTTTATTAAGCCGTCTGGCGATGCCGCTAAAAATGTACAAACCCTATTGTCTTATTGTCAGTTTGGTGTTACTGCAAAATGCTTCCGCTGCCCTTCCTTCATTTTCTATGCAAAGATTTTGGGAGAGTACATGCCGAACTAGATTTGCAGGGATGTAAAATGTTTTTCACAGTACAGTAGGATTAGCCGTGTTACTTGTTCTCTCATTTTGCAAATTTTACCAAAATAACGTTCGGTTAGTCTAAAGGATTTTTCTGCGCACCATTCTGGATTTTTGCGTTCACCAATTGTGTTTTGTTCGATTAAAAAGCCATCAACGTTTGAAAGTTTTTTGAGAAATACTTTTTGCGCTGTGACATATCAGGTTTTTCAACTGCCTCGTTAGATACATCGTCGCCTGAGAACTTGTATGATCCACACACCGGAGCCCGCTCAGGCCAATGTCGACTCTATAAGCCTCCACAAATTCTGCGGGAAATAGTTATTATTTAGATGCTTTTGTTTACACACATCTCACATGTTTCACTCGATTTTGACATGCAACTATTTTTTTGTTTAACTAAGAATTAATTCTTTCATTGCGTTTGATACTAACGTCCTAAATTAGCAATACTAGTGGCACAGTAATCATGCAATAATTTTTTTTGGCAAAGTACAGTTATTTTTATGTTTTAGCAGCAATTGTTCTATTTTCTATTAATTATTACATATTTTTAGTCACAATTTTGGTAGTTATTTTTTACTTTTATTTTTAGCAATAATAAATAGTCCAAACATGAAAAAATCAAAAAAATAAAAATTGGAAAATCTAAAATTTAGAAATCGAGAAATTGAACAATTGTATAATTGAAAAATCGAAACATCGAAAAACTGGAAAATCGAAAAATTAAAAAAAATGGAAAATCAGAAATTTAATAAATTCCGAAAATTGAAAAACTAAAATATGCATAGAAGAACGGAAAACTCGAGAAATCGAAAAATCTAGAATTTTAAAAATTGAAAAGTTAAAATATCGAAAAGTTGAAAAATTGCTAAATCGTATCATTCATCGGACAATTGAGAACTCGAAAAATAAAAAAAATAAAGAAATCGAAAATTTGAAGAATGGATAAATTGAAAATGTCAAAAATTCAAATATTGAAAAATTGTAACATCAAAAGTTGAAAAATCGAAAAACCGAAATGCCGAAAAATCTCTATAAATAATAAACCACAAGTTCAGGATTATGCTACTAAAAAATTGATAACATCATCTCAAAATTTTGCCGAATAAATTCTACTAAAAATCTGCAAAATATGATGAGTTTTTATTTGTAATTTATCATTGCATTCATATTTTTTAGATTTGCTTATATACCTAGGTGGCTCAAAAAAATTAATGAATGAGTCAATTTATTCTGTTGATTAAATCAGGAATGACTCACTCCATTTTCCCAGAAATTTTGGGAATACTGTTATTTTTATTCTAATCCACATTAATTTACGTGTCCTTGCAGAATGTTGATGATTTCATCACAAAATTGTGTACCTAAAGTAAAAATTTAACTCGAAAACGCTGGATACGTTTCATTGTATTTTAGGTGCGAGGGAAGTTCTGTCGAAACAACTTTCCACCAATTTTTTTTGCTGTTATATTTGAACATAAACAGTTTATTTTATATATTTTTAAAACATTCTAAAGAAAATAAAAAGTTGTATTAGACTGAACCTTGTGGGTTTCTCAATCTATTTTCCGCAGCATTTTAAACTTTCAACTCAATTTCTTTCAAAATACATACAAATGGATTTCGATGGTTATTTCCCTGTACCCTTCATTTGAAAATAAATAAGCTTATCTGGTGTTGTTTACCGATTTGCATTTTATGACGGACTCCCTACAGTGACCATAATCTCTCGTGTTTTTGCGTCAGTACCTGCAATGGGTCGGTACTTTGGGTTGCATAGTTACAAAAAATAATTCTTCTCACTGGAACCGATTTTGCGGGCGACGACTGGGAACCCTTAAGTATATTAATCTTGCCAATGCCTTCAAATTTTCATTTAAAGTTGTCAAAATCAAGAGGGAAAGTGGATTATCAGAACCAGTGGCATAAATAACAAGTTTTAAATAAATAAAATATTTTGTTCAATTTGTGCATTTATTCCGTTTAAACTGACCTACAATAATCGTCACACTGGATAAAATAATTCAGTTTGAGTTGTTCGTTGATTTCTGAGAATAATTTCTAATTTCACTTTGTCATTTGGATTTTGCATGGTTAATCCAAAGACGGGATCGCCGAACTTCGACAGTGCGACGGAACATTTCGCGACAAATCGGATCGGGCGCGAAGTTCAAAATACGATTTTTAAAACGTTTTTACAGTGAATGAGCGCGATGTAACGATTTGAAAAAAATACTGGCCGATAGCCATCTTCGACCTCCACAAAGGCATCACTAAATAATAGCTTTAAAGTGATCTAGGGAGATATTATAAAATAAAAACCAATTTGCCATGTGAATTCCTTACGTCCAGACTTGAATGCGGCACCCTATATATAACTTACTTTTGTCCAGAAACTGGACCTTCCGCTGTGAAGGGAAAAGTGTTGATGAAGCTTTGAAGTGACCACCCCGAAGTTTCGCAAAGTTCGTCATACTAAGTATTTATTATACCTCTGGTTTTCTAGAGAAAGTATCAAGTGCATACAACTTACATGGGCTGCTGAATATGGATTGTCTGTGGCCGACTTTAGAAAACTAGGTTATGTTGTCAACAAGAATTAGGTATAAAAATTGACTCGGCGTTTCATATTCGCAACTAGGTAGTCGAGTTAGAACTTCTTGCAAAACACTTTCTCATTGTTGTAATAATGTTTTTTTTTTATAAGATTCCCTTGGAAAGTTCAAACTTTTTTGAGCTGTTGCACCGTCTTGCTGAAAATATCCATCCTGCAATTCTTCAGAATCAAGCTGGTCAATAAATTAACAAATAGCAGTTTTCGAAAAACGGCACACCAAAATAAAAATAAAATGTTGACAGCTCATTAACAAAATTCTTAATTACATTGTAGTTTTTTACCTCTCCATTTAACCATATTCCCCACCTAATTACACCCGGTTATGGACGTAACTGTAAATTGGCCAATGTATTTCGATAAAATTGTACTCTCAAAGGTGATTTAACAAAACTCTTTTTTTAAATTATTGACTAAATCATTTACTCTTGGAAATAAATTTCTAATTTCCTCAGCCACTCTACTTATACTGTTACGAAATAAACCCATACGCCGCTCCGGTACGACGCCTATGGGTTTTCTAGCATGTGCGGCGATGATGGGTGACTCATTGTCGGTGACGGCGGCCTGGAAACGAATGTCGCGATGGGTGTTCCAGAACAAGCCTAGAAGCGGTGATGGAGAACCTCGAGAAGGACCGCGCGGCTGTTTAAATGGGAATTGCGGTCAGGAGCAGTTAGTAAAGTCCAGACAATGAGAGAAGTCAAGTCTAGTCAAATCCATTCCAGTCGGAGTTATTTTGCACATAATCGCTGTGTAACTAGCGGTGTAAATTCAAGTTTTAAACAAATAAATTGATGAGTTTTACCGACTTTAAATACCCGATCAATGTAACAATACCATGCGCTAAGCATGTAATATGGATTAAGTGTGTTTTTTTTATAGGTTGGATGAAGCTTTACACATGTGTAAAAAAATTCGTTAATCCTTCCCGAATGAATTTTGTAATGATATTATTATTTGTCTTTTCGAAGGCTTGTCGCAACATGCTGAGTTATCGAAAACTTCTTTTCACAGGGGACCTGAACGATAAAATTAATTCATATTGTGGCGGCACAATAACAGGTTGGTAAGCGGAGAAAGATAAGCGGCCTCGTAGTCTAGTGGTCATGATACCTGCCCGACAAGCGGGTGACGTGAGGTCCGATTCCCACCGAGGCAGCAACATTGTTCTTCGCTTAGCTTCAATGTTGCATCGTGTTTAATTGAAAGCACTTTGGACTAGAAGTTCACTTGTCAGTACCAAAATAAGATCTGACAAAATTAAGAATGAAACGGATAAATGACAAAATAAATAACTGCTAGGAAGATGCTACCTGAAGAGTTAAATATTCTCTCTTATTTAAAATCAGGTAGCATCATTTCTTTGTTAAAAAATAAAATTGGCAAAATCAAATCTTTTTAACTTATATAATACATATATTTTTTTATATTATTCTATTACTCTATTGACTAACTATTTTATTTTGCATTTTATCCGAGCTTTACTTATTATAATGTTTCGAAACAGCTGGATTTGATGTAGTACTGTACTTTATGAGAGAGGGAAGTTCTGCTGAAATAATCTTCGGCCAATCTTTTACTTCCCGAGAGTAAGCGAAGGAAGTATTGTAATCGAGTTCATTCGGCCGACTCCCTACTTTTATGTTTTCTCGACATGGCCTCTAGAGTACGAAAAAGTAGGTCTCCCGTTTCCGTCTGTCTGTCTGTCCATATGTCCGTCTGTCTGTCTGTCTGCCGTCATGGATTTTTATTAGACAGATAATCTCCGAAAGTACTGGGTCGATTGTTGTCAAATTTTGTATTTATATTAAGAATATCATGTAGATGGTAAAACGTTAACCGAAATTTCTCTAATCATCCCCACCAATAATGTGATGACGTCACTTTAAAATTGTACATAGTTAAAGGGTTTTAAATTGTATAAAATAACATAGTCCTACACATCTAGTTTAGGACTCCGAATTGAATTTTTACCCGAAACATTCAGATTTTTGGGAAAAAAAATCAAAATTATGAATATATTTAACTATCTCCTCCAAAAAATTGATGACGTCACCTCAAAATTTTGCTAAAAATAATAAAAATCTTAAATGTGCAAAGTATGATGAGTCAATACTTGTGATTTATTACACCATTAATATTTTTTAGATTTGCTTATACTGGGTGCTTCAAAAAAATTAATGACCGAGTCAATTTATTTTATTGATTAAATCAAGAATTGCAAAACTGAATACTTTTAAATCTTATAGGCGTTTTGAAGTTATTGCAAGCATGGTAACTTTTAATAAAAATATGTCTGTTTATCAACCCAAAAAAATTGATTACGTCATCTTAAAATTTTGTCGAATAAATCCTTTCGAAAATGTGCAAAATATGATCAGCCTATACTTGTAATTTATCATTGTATTCATATTTTTTAGATTTGCTTATACAGGGTGGTTCAAAAAAATTAATGAATCAGTCAGTTTATTCTTGATCAAATTACGAACGAGCCACTTCTAGAGTGAAAGCGATTTTATTAAAATGTCCCGTCACAGGGGTGCGATTTTGTTTCTCGATCGAAGTGATAAATTATCACTTGCGATAAATGTCATTGCGTAGCTTTTAAATGCAAAGTTTGTATTTATTCTTTGAATGTAAGCTTATTAAATGCTCAAAAGTTTACAATCACCTTAATTTTAAGAACTTATAACTCAGAATTACGATTTTGAACTTCTATTTTGACATAAATTTCGAGGTTATGTCTCCAAAATTTATCACTTCACTCAGAGCTATCGAGAAAATATCACGGTTCCACAGAGAAAAATGAACGGTTCCGAACGCTAAACTAGACGGACGTGTGCTCATTGGCTCATTCTCTTTGTTTTGTTTCTAGTGAGTTTCTCTTAATATCTTTAATATTTTCAACTAATTATAAGTGACTTATCACGTAAGTTCACATGTTTTTCTTTCTTTTGCACTGTTTTTTTTAATATCACATTACTTTTTCACTTAACCTTAAACCTTCTTACTTTGTATCAGTACTATTTAACCGAGGTAAAAACCTGCCTTTATTGTCTTATTAGATTTGTCCTATCCGTGGTCCTCTTGTTCGTTTAGTTAGTCATTCACGATAGACCCCGTGAATGTGAAGAGTGTCCCCGTTGATTTTATCCGTTTTTCTTTTACCTCTCTTCTTTTTTACATAATTGCGCAATCATGCTTTGCCTTAAATGCAAAACTGCAATTGATGATAAATCTGATTCTTTCATAAAGTGTGATTGTTGCAATAGACCCATACATTCTTCCTGCTCTGAGCTCTCTGCTCAAGAATTAAAATGTTTTGCATTAAGATCATCTACTAGACGTTTAAAGTACATCTGTGCTACATGTGAGCAAGGAGTACAACAAATTCCGAAACTTATTGCTATGATTGATAACTTACAAGCGGAAATTGAGGAATTAAAGAAAAATATTAATAATATTATTCCATCTGCACCTACTAATATAACCACCAGTAATATTCCATTTATTGAAACTGAAAAAATTATAAATGAGCTTTCAGAACGTAAAAAACGTGAATGCAACCTTATTATTTACAATGTTATTGAGAACTGTGTGTCGAAAGATCAACAAATTGTAGCTGATACGAATTTAGTACATGATTTACTAAACGAATTAAAAGTCAACACAGAAATTTTACCACCTGTTCGCTTAGGTAAATTTGATATTACTAAAAGTGACAGGGCACGCCCTATTAAAGTTAAGGTTACTTGCCCTAATGACGTTGATATGATTGTAAAAAAAATTAGAGTTTTAAAATCACTTGAGAAGTGGTCGCATATTAACTTATCCAGAGATCGTACTCCAATGCAGATTAATGTGTTTAAGGCTGTTAAATGTGATTTGGAAAAGCGAGTAGCTAATGGGGAAAATAATTTGAAAATACGTTATCGTAATGGTATCCCTAGTATTGTCACCTTGGAAAACTAGTTACGTCCAACAGAAGTATTACATCTTACTCCTATAATTTATATTATCAAAACGCTAGAAGTCTTTCGTCTAAAACTCAGTCGTTCTATGTTAGTGTCTGTGACTTTTCATTTGATATTATAGTTATTAGTGAGACTTGGTTGAATAATTCTATTTTAAGTTCTGAACTGTTTCCTCCTCACTATAACGTTGTTCGTCGTGACCGCATATTTTCACTGCTTGGTCGATCCAGAGGGGGTGGCGTTCTAGTTGCTTTTTCTAATACATTTAAATATGTTGTTATCGATACTAATAATCTCATTGAATTAGTTCCGCTAATTGATATTATAATATGTAACTGTTTTATTGGCTCCTCCAATTTCCTTTTAGTTGCTTTGTACGTTCCTCCTGATATATCATTAGAGGATTTTGAATTGTTTTTTAACGCTCTCGAAATGATTTTAATTAATCATCGGGTGGTTTTGGTTGGGGATATCAATGTTCCTCAATTTTCAAATGTTAATGTTACGAACTGTCGTAAATCGAGAATTGTCAAGGATTTATGTAGTGTCGTGCAGGTTACACAAGTTAATTCTGTTAAAAACAGCAATGGTAGATTGCTTGATTTAGTTCTCTCTAGCCACGACACTAATGCAGTAGTGTTCCAGTGTTTACCTGCGTTAGTACGTGAAGATCCTCATCATCCGGCTCTTCATATACATTTTTCAATCACGTCAGCTGATTTTTCACCTTTTCCTGTATCAACAAATAGACGTTATAACTTTCGACGTGCCAACCTTGTTCGTTTATATAAGGATATTTTTGAATCGGATTGGTCCTTCCTTGATAATCTGGAAGATATTAACTTTGCAGTTGAACAATTTTATTCTCATTTGTACAACTTAATGAATGTTTCTGTGCCCTTTGTTGGTGTTTATTCATCTAAATTTCCTCCTTGGGTATCTTCTAACATTCAACAATATATTAAACTAAAAGCCTATTACAGGAAGAAATGGATAAAAACAAAAGATTGTCGACACTACAATGAATTCAAACGATTAAGATCTCTTGTAAAAAATCTTTTAACAAACTCTTATAATGAATATCTCGATCGTATGCAAAAGGAAATTAAGTCTAATCCTGCTTCTTTATGGAAATTCTTACATTCCAAGAACGGTACTTCTAGGATTCCTAGTCAGTTATCTGATGATGATGGAACGCTTTATTCAGACCCCAAGGAAATAGTTGATGCATTTGCTAGAACGTTTGCTAGTGTATTTAGTAAAACTAACAATACCTCCCTTGCTGGGCTGTTGACGTCTGCTTTGAATAACAATTGTTTCTCAATTTCATCTGTAACTCCTGAGATGTTGTCAGCTGTAATGGCGAAACTACCCAATAAGCATACTAGTGGAGATGATTTGATTCCCAGTTTTCTGATACGGGATTGCAGAACTGTGCTTGCTAAACCTTTGTCTGTACTAATAAACCTTGCGCTTAAGACTAGTACTTTTCCGAATCGCTGGAAAACGGCTAGAATTAGTCCAGTTTTTAAAAAAGGTGATTCTTCATTTCTAGGAAACTATAGACCTATATCTATATTAAGTAATTTTGGAAAAATTTTTGAGATTGTACTCTATGATGTTATTTATGATAACACTCGTTCATTTATTAGTACGGGGCAACATGGCTTTAGAACTGGAAGATCTACAGTGACGAATCTTGCTGTTCTGCAACAGGATCTTAGCGAATCACTTGATAAACGGGAGCAGGTTGATGTAATTTACACGGATTTTTCCCGTGCTTTTGATGTTATTCCACATGACATTCTTTTACTGAAACTGAATAGATATGGAATTTCATCAACTCTACTGAAGCTAATTGAATCCTATCTAACCAATCGCACCAACTATGTTTTTTATAATGGTTTCTCATCTTTTCTCTTCACCTCTACTTCTGGGGTTCCACAAGGTTCTCATCTTGGACCCCTGTTTTTTAATTTGTTTGTTAATGACTTGCTTGAATCTTTAAACTGCTGTTTCTTAGCTTATGCTGATGATCTGAAAATTTATTCCATAATATCAAGTCTTTATGATGCTGAGCTTTTACAAGGTGAACTTACGAAAATCGTTGAGTGGTGCTATCTACATAGACTTATTATTAATAGTACTAAATGTTGCTACATTTCATTTTGTCGAAAACTTCATATCATTGATTTTTCTTATTCAATAGGAGGTACACTGTTAGAACGAAAAACATCAATTAAAGATCTTGGAGTTACTTTTGATAGCTGTTTGACTTTTGATATTCATGTTACCAATATTTGCAATGCTGCAAATAAATCTTTGGGGTTTGTCGTGAGAACGTCAAAATTTTTCAGCAATATAGATGTGATTAAATCCCTCTTTTTTGCATATGTTCTACCTAAATTAGAGTATGCGTCATTAGTATGGTATCCCATATACATGTGTCAGCACATGCTTCTTGACAAAGTATACAGGAAATTTTTGAAGTTTCTTTCATTCAAAATTAGTGGTAATTATCCGGCCAGAGGTGTTGAGATGGAAAGTCTTCTCCAACGACACAAGGTGTCCTCTTTGTCGATTCGAAGGGATCTACATGCGGCTAACTTCTTGTGTAAGCTTATTCATAACAAAATTGATTGTCCTGATTTATTATCACAGGTTAGATTTAATGTTCCTCGGCCAGCATCGAGATATATCAACACCTTTCACATCTCTGCTGCTCGAACTAATCTCCTTCGTCGTTCGCCAATTACCACGATGTGTCGATGTGCTGACCGATATGTGGCTGATATTTTTTATTTAAATTAGTTATACTCGGAATTATGTTTATATTATTATTATTATAATTTTTTTTTTTTTTTTTTTATTATTAATATTATTATTCTGGTATTGATTATAATATGTACATATTTATTTAGATTTGTCCTATTATTAGGGAAACCTGTTGGACAATAAAAACTATTATTATTATTATTATTATTATTATTATTATTATTACTCCATGAAGACTTGATTTCGTGACAGAATCGAGAAATGTGACAGAAATGTCTCACCAACTCAGCCTCTCAACCAATCAGCAAACGAGATTTTATCACTATCAAAAACAAAATCGCACCCCAGAGCTCTAATGAGAAAAAACTATGACAGACATAGAGACATGGTTCTGAGAGCGAGGGAAGTACTGTCTAAGCTCTTTAGACCATTTTTTTTTTTTTAATTATGTAACATATATTAATAATTTTATACTGATGATCTGAGACTTTTTGATTACTTGAAACCTATCTAGACATTTAGATATGTCCCAAAGTTCAACGGAATTTTCAAAAAATAAATCGTCGAAATAGTTCTTTTGCATGAGCAGATTCTGAAAAATAAAACAAACGCATTTCACAGTCGAGCCACTCGTGGCCACACCGCGCTGCCTCGACCCGTATGCAACCCACCGACGCCACTGCCTCCTTGGTTGCACTCGACTTTTTCCTCCGCCGCCTCCCGATTCCATAGACTTTTCCCGGAGACAAAACAAAGAAAATAAACGATATCGATTTAAAATTAGTCCATTGTTCGTCGCCCATAAAAATAACAATACCCAGCTTTTCTTCCTGACCTTTCATCAAATGACAGAACCCTTAATTACCCCACACTCCCATTTTCCGATCCATCCGCATTTTTTCCACCCGATCGATCCCGTCCATCCGTCACTTAAATGCACGGAGAGCATTGGCATGTCCCTGAATTATTAAAAATTATCAAAAACGGGCTACTTGCGCCCGTCTAAAAACGCGACCGAGATGTTCGCCCCCACCCAATGTAGAAAACTCGGCCGCGATAAACGCACTCGGGCCGACCAATCGCAAATGCGCTGTTTTTTAAATTTCTTAACTGCAGACCGTTTCATTCGATTTTGTGCGAGCGCAAAAATTTTTGATGAATTTGCATGGTCGCCATGGCGACGGCGCTGGGGTGGGGCGAGGGGGATTTTGATAACATAGATTTATATGCATGAATTTTACAACTATATATTATTTATCCGAATCGATATGTATATTCCGGACCTGTCGCAACGCACGCCCCACCCCGCCCCCGTAGTCGCAAACCCCCCAGAAAAAATCAAGACGCGTCCGACACGCACCCACAGCGCGAAAAATCCGCGGGAAAAAAACGAAGGAGGGGGAGGATCATGTCCTGCCTTTAGCCGGTTCGCATAACCCGTGTCGATTGTGATTAGTTTTATCTCGTTCTGGTGTGCTTCTGTTGCAGTCGCAGAATTGCATTTTGAACCATGCGTGATTCGGAACTGACGAATTTATATTGATTTGCATTAGATAGAATTTAGTTTTGTCCAATGTACAGCGGTGCAGGATTTTTTCGCTGCACGTTGTACATTGAAAAAAGGACGGAGATAGGCAACCACGCGCGCCGGGGAGCTGGTGGGACAACATAAACGTGGGTGGCTGGGTTAGGGGACGCAGGGGCAAAAAATGCCGGGTTGGGATTGTTACGGATAGGGGAAAAATAACGAGGTTGGGTGTGATGAGATTTCTTTGTGGGGCGGGTGATGATGGCTTTTGGGGGTTCGAAATGAAACGAGTTTTTAGTTGTGTTTTTTTTTCGGAAAGTTAGAATTTAAAACGAACTTGAAGTACTAGGGAATTCAGATTTGATTTTAATAAACAAGTTTGTTTTTTCTATAGATAGCACTCAGTTCTACAGCGTTGAGATTAAAAAATACGACGAAAACAATAACACGTTCAAACGAGCGCTTATTTTGCCTTAATCCATGATCAATTTCAAACAATTATTATCAATCAGTCAAAGGTATCAGTGACATTTATTTAAATTAAAATAAATCTAGTTTTTAACGTTTCATTGAATCGGAGGATTAACTATCAGCTTCGAAACGAAAAATTCTTTAAAAAAAATCTGGCTCGGGAAAGCAGTTTGAAACAATGAATGCTAGCAGAGTCTATATGTTTCGTTGTTTTTGTCGTTTTTTTTGTTGTTTTTTTTCAAATTTTTTCGTTACTTTACCAAAAATTTCATTCACTTAGTCGAATTCTTTTTCGTTTTTTTTTGTTTAAAATTTCTTATTCTTTTTCATATAAAAAAAAAAAATTAAAAGAGATCTAAAAAATTTCGGCCACGGCGGTGATAAGTGATTGGACAAAGGTTTAAAAAAACAATCAACAAACTGGTTTTTTTTCATTGTAGGTGCACCCGTTGGATTTTAGAAAAAAATTATTTTAACATATAAACCTTAAAATGGACATTTTTAACACAAATATGAAATTAAAAAAATTACACTAGTGGTGTTTTTGTTGTAAATAGTTGCATCTTTGTTATAAATAAATCAAGTACTATACATTATAAGGATTTTTTAATTTACTGTAAAAAAAAAAACATAAACAATATACTCAAAACTGAAAAAGTACACTTGTGTTTAATATACATATAAGTGATTATAAAACATTATTCATAAAACTTGCTAATTATTCGTGAATTTTGCCGCCTCGTTGTGATGGTTGCCTGTAATAAATATCAAACACAAGCTAAATTTTTAAACATTGTCGATGTGTTTGCAACCAATAATTCAGCTCGGGTAGCAATTTTGTTTCCTATCACAATAAAACGGCAAATTTGTCTTAAAAAAGCACATTTTGCAAAAATGTCTGTTGGAATCATCTGGTATTTATTTTATCTATTTTATTTACTTTATTTGTTTTATTTATTTCTATTTTTTTTTATTTTATCCATTTTGTTTGTTCTATTTATTAAAATAATTAAATAAAATTTAAACAAAGTATATACAATATGTATTCCATTTACCTATTCCATTCCTATTAGGTTTATTTTGTTTCTTCTGCTTATTCCGTTTAATCCATTTATTACGTTTATTCAGTTTAATCCCTTTGCTCATTTCACTCTTGTTATCATTTTTACTCTCTGTTTTTACTCAATTTCCTAATTCTGTTTATTCTGTCTGTTCTGTCTATTGTGCCTATTCTGTTTTTCTTTTGGCTCTTTTCGCTCTTTTCGCTCTTTTCACTGTTTTGCTCTTTTTGCTCTATTTGTTCTATTTCGCCCCATTTACTCTAATTACTCTATTCACTCCAGTTTTTTTTTTATATTTTGTATAAAGGGAAAACTGCTCTTCCTATTCTTATTCTGTACATTCTATCTCTTCTGTTCGTGTTCTGTTTATTTTCTAAATTGTATTGTTATTCTGTAAATTCTGTTTACTCTGTTTACTCTGTGAATTCTATTTACTCTGTCCCTAGTCTGTTTATTCTGTTTATTTTATTCATATTCCGTTTATCTCTTTATTCTATTTCTATTCTGTTCATTCTATCCATTCAATCCATTCTCTCCTTTGTGTCGATTCTGTAGATTCTCTCCATTCTCTCTATTCCCTCCATTCTCTCCATTCTCTCCATTCTCCTGGATCTCCTCATTTTCCTCATTCTCCTCACTCTCCTCATTCTCCTCATTTTCTCCATTCTCTCCATTCTATCCATGCTCTTCATTCTCCGCATTCTTCTCATTCCCCTCAAGCTCTCCTTTCTATCCATTGTCCTCATTTTTCTCATTCTACTCACTCTCTCCTTTATTTTCATTCTCCTCATTCTCCTCATTCTCCTCCTTCTCCTCATTCCCCTCATTCTCCTCATTCTTCTCATTCTCTTCATTCTCTTCATTCAGATTCTATCCATGCTCTTTATTCTCCGCATTCTTCTCATTCCCCTCAAGCTCTCCTTTCTATCCATTGTCCTCATTTTTCTCATTCTACTCACTCTCTCCTTTATTTTCATTCTCCTCATTCTCCTCATTCTCCTCCTTCTCCTCATTCCCCTCATTCTCCTCATTCTTCTCATTCTCTTCATTCTCTTCATTCAGATTCTATCCATTCTATCGATTCTGTCGATTCTCTCCATTCTCACAATTCAATCCATTCCCTCCATTCTCTCCATTGCCTTCATTCTTTACATTCTATCCATTCTCTCAATTCTCTCCATTTCCTCCATTCCCTCCATTTTCTCCATTCTCTCCATTCTACTGATTCTCTTTATTCTTTTCATTCTCTTCATTTTCTCTTTTAACTCCATTCTTTCCATTTTCTCCTTTCTATTCATTGTTTCCATTGTCTCCATTGTCTCCATTGTCTCCATTTTCTCTATTGTCTCCATTGGCTCCATTGTCTCCATTCTCTCCATTGTCCCAATTCTCTCCATTCTCTCCACTGTCCCCATTCACTCTTTTAACTCCATTCTCTGAATTCTGTGAATTCTATTTACTCTATTCATATTCTGTTTAATTTATTCATATTCCGTTATTCTGTTTTCCATTTCTATTCTGTTCATAAAATGGACAGACTGAACAGATTCTGTCAATTCTATCGATTCTCTCCATTCCTTCCATTCTCTCCATTCTCACAATTCTCTCAATTGTTCCCATTCTTTGTTTTAACACCATTCTCTACATTCTTTATTTTAACTCCATTGTCTCCATTCTCCTCATTCTCCTCATTCTCCTCATTCTCTCCATTCTCTCCATTCTCTCCCTTTCTCCTTTCAGTCCATTGTCTATATTGTCTTCATTGTCTCCATTGTTTCCATTGTCTCTGTTCTCTCCATTCTCTCTTTTAAAACCATTCTCTCCATTCTCTCTTTTAACTCCATTCTCTCCATTCTCTTCATTCTCTCCATTCTCTCCTTTCTGTCCATTGCTTCCATTGTCTCAAGTGTCTCCATTTTCTCTATTGTCTCCATTGTCTCCATTCTCCTTATTCTCTACATTCTCTCCATTCTATCCATTCTTTTCATTCTCCTCATTCTTCTTATTCTCCTCATTCTTTCCGTTCCCTCCTTTCTGCCCATTGCTTCCATTGTCTCCATTGTTTCCATTGTCTCCAATCTCACTCTTCCCTCCATTCTCTTCATTCTCTCCATTATCTCCATTCTCTCAATTATCTTCATTCTCTGCATTCTCTTCATTCTCTTCATTCTCTCTATTCTCTTCGTTCTCTTCATTCTCTCCATTCTCTCCATTCTCTCCATTCTCTGCATACTGTACATTCTCCTCATTCTCCCCATTCTGCTCATTCTGCTCATTTTCCTCATTCTCTCCATTCTCTCCATTCTCTTCATTCTGTTCATTCTTTTCATTCTCTTCATTCTCTTCATTCTGTTCATTCTTTTCATTCTCTTCATTTTCTCCATTCTCTCTATTCTCCCCATTCTCCCCATTCTCTTCACTCTCTTCACTTTCTTCACTCTCTTCACTCTCTTCAGTCTCTTCATTCTCTTCATTCTCTTTATTCTGTTTATTCTGTTTATTCCGTTTATTCAGTTTGCTCTTTCTGCTCTTTTTGCTCTTTTTGATCTTTTAGATGTGTTTTTTTATAGAAAGAGAAAATTGATATTTATATTAACTGAAGATTCGTATGAAAACATATTTTTTAATAAGAAAATCGAATATAAAATAAAATTTGTTGTTATCATTTATTCCTGTCAACTCGTTCAATTTTAATTTTTTTCTCGTGGATATATTTTCAAAATTCTCAGAAGTAAAAGTTAATTGTTTAATTGGAGTTAACGATAAGATTTTATATTTACATTAAATTACGGGCTAGAGAAGCAAATAAAAACAATTGCAAATTTTTTCAATTAGCAGAAAAACTGTTTTCTAACATTAAATAAGCAAAATTTTAATATTTTTTTGTTCAGAACCAGAAATTATAGAAATACTGAGTTTTCTTCAGAACTTTAGGTAATACGTTTTCCCTTAACCGGAATGGAATCTTTCGGGAAAAATCAATCAGATTATGCATTATATTTTTACATTTAATGAGAGTTTGAGATGACGTCACAAGTTTATTGGAGAGGGTGAAAATATAAGTCTTGAAAAAATGCAGGTAGTAGGTTCTGAAATTATACAAATAAAACAAAACTTTAAAAATTGTGGAAAAATGGAACAAGTTTTCTCAAAGAGACAGGTTTTTCGCACATAATAAGTTAACCTAAATATGTTAGCCCACCACAAAATGGCGACGTCACAATAGCACAAATCCTCCCATTGAACATAATCGACCGAAGATTTTTCTGCTTTATCTGTTTACAAAGCTAAGCAAAACTAAAATATTGCTAGTTTCTCCAAATAAATCCAAAGTGGTTGTGTGCAAATTAGGAAATAGAAAACTAAGGATAAATTTAAACAACCAAATTAATTAATTTTACTTCCACCGTATGATATCGTCGTAAAGAAATTTAATTTCCTTCGCCCGAACAAGCCATCGTTTGCAAACATCTCGCTCCAACCCCAGTAAATTCCACATTCGTAGGAAAAGAAATTATCGATGAACGCTATCACAAGTAGCCCGGATTTTCCAGCAGCCACCCCTAATCGCCTAATCAGTAATCATTGCAACGACCCCATTAAATTAGCCCATCACAAAATGGCGCCTCGCAACAGCGGCGATCTTTCCAGCCGTCCACCCTTTTTCCGATTTTTCCCCATCGGGGTGAATTTTTCATCCAGCAGGTGAAAATCGCAATAATGCATGTGTGCATCGATGTTTCGAACGTGTCCAAATGCGAAATCCACCCTCGGCAGGATGCGGAATAGCGTCAAATGTCTACCCCACCGCCCGGCCGACAATTCGAGAGAGATTTTCTGTCTCTCACACATAGGCAGGGCCACACACATCACTATGTACTACCTATATGCAATCTATATACCTCCATCTATGTGCTTCTAGTACACATTTTCAACCCTGGAAAATTTCAGTGCATAGCCAACTGCGTTAAATACCCTCACACAAACCCTAACCCAGTCTATACCTACAGTTAAAAATCAACAAACAAAAACCAAACGGAAAAACCGTAAGTCGCTGCATGTAGACGCACCTTAACATCTTAACACTTTCTTTTCCAGAAATTCACATTCGAAACGTAGTACAAAAATTGACTTTCGTGATAATCTTGGCCAATGTTCCTATTTTTACTAACGCACACGCAGGAAGCTAGGATAAGAGGATCAACTCAAGTTTTTCGTTCTAAGGGCACGTTTACATTTTGTAGCCGTACGGTTAAATGTTGAAAAGTGCGTCGGGCAATTAACAACTTGCATTTTCACGCATTTAACTGGATTCTTCGATTCGGTTGTGTTACGTTACGGGCAGTTACTTTCTTCTTAAACCATAAATCGGGCAATATCGGGCTAAGTTTTGTGAATTTTACGATATCGATACTACACCGACTGGAACTTTACGTTAATTTCGTTGTTATTACGTGTCAAAAATTACCCACTCGACGATAATAACCAAAACTGTGATTTCGCTAACAATTCGTTTTAAACAAAAAAGAAAAAAAAAACAAAGATATATTTAAAAATAATAAGTTCGACGAATTTAGGTGTTCAGATATTTATTTTGTCGCAACTAAAGTATTTTTCCAAAAATTCGACTATAGTGCCTTATTGTCGGCCTTAAAACAAACCTTCCTACTAGAAAAATTTGTATATTATTAATAAAAATCACTATTAAAAAAAAACACAAAAAAATATAAAAACTCGTGGCTTACTTTGGTAAAGTACAAAATTAATCATATTTAATACAAAATCTCAATCGTGACTTACAACCGACTGCGACAACCCTGGTAAGTTCGATGTTTTGTGTTCCAAGATGGCGTCCACCACTCCCTTTTTTCTTTTTTTATCACCCTGTATACTCGTACGAGCATTGTTATTAAAATGTGGCAGACGCCGTCTTATTTGCATGTCTACACTTTTCGTTATTTTTAGATTTGGGTTAGTGTTTTTTTCTCCTCTATTCGTCGGACCATTTTCTTCTTGGGAATGGTATTATTGGTATTAGTCGTAAATGTGTGGGCACCCATGGGCCATATCGTAGCTTTATGGCTTTATTTATGGTCGGGAAAGGCGCAATTACGAGAAAGAAGAGGCAACGTATGGGTTACGATTACGTAAATAGTGCGACGGCTGGAATACAGGGTGTTTGTTTTTAAGTATTTGCAATAACAGAGTGGTCCACATCGCCAATTATCTGAATCAATATTAGTACGGTTGAACAATTAGCGGTTATGCAACCAGTAATATTTTTGATTTGGAAATTTTACTGTTGTTTTGACTTAGAAACGTACAGTATTTAAATTTCCAAACACTCCCGCGGTTGTCACTTATTTTTTGAAACTAATGTAAAAATATTTGAAGGATAAAGAAGTTTACGTTATAGGAGCAAAAAATGAAAAAAAGGTGTGGTATTGACTAAACAAAATTCTATTTTTTAATATTTTAAATATTTTAAAAGGTTTGTAAAATGTAACATTGAAATTCAAAAATGCAGTGGAATCTTGATGGTTGTTTGTGTAATTAACGCTCGAAACGGTACTTTACGGTTGGAAAATAATGCTGCTGCGATGAGACGTTAGTTGAGGTGAAAGATCACTCGAGGGAGAAAATAACAAAAATAACAAATAAATGTGCAATGATGAAGCTATTTTTTTTATTACTATTAAAGTATTACTTTTTCAAAATGAACGTCGAAATTTCTCAGTTCAGACTTTTGGAATTATTCAAAATAATTGTTTTTTTTTTTTTAATAATAATAATATTCGTTTATATTATCATAAAAGTAAGGAATAATTTAATAGTTCATTAAAAATACGATTTACTTAATTTTCAGTTTTTATGAATGCTAAAATTCCAAATATTCAAATTCTGTTGCTTTTAAAATTGAAAATATTTTAAAAACTTTTTGTACCATATTGTAAAACGCCTTTTTAATTAAAAAAAAAAAACATCGAAAAACCGAGAGTGAACAATTTAGTATTCAAACAGAAAATGTACACAGATTCGGTTTTTCTATATAATTGAATTATCCACTTTAGATGTAGGAAATGCTCTATTCGAAAAAACTGAAAAATCAATATGTGAAAATAGCAACAATTATTTTTTATAAACACTCTGTATATGAAGACTATATTATTATAACAAGATTTTAAAAGTAACTCTCGTGCGATTTTTTCTGTTGTAAATTTTGTTTGCATTGGTGAAAAATTTAAAGAATATTGGAACAAGGTGGCAACGTCGCATCGGAATTTCGAAAATAAGCTGCTGTGGTTATAAAGGAAGGAACTCAGTTGTGTATTACACTTTAAAAAATTTGGTCATCAACTTTTTTGCCAATTTCTTCAAACGAGAAAATTAAAATATTAAAAATATTACTAACTTTTGTAAATAATATACAGGATGTTTACTATTCATGTGGCAAAAATTCAGGGGGTTATTCCTTGGATTGTTTTAAGATTTTTTGTCTTTGGACTATTTTCGGAAAGACGCTTTGTTTCGGAGATATAGGGTGGTAAATATTTTTAAAAACAAACAGTACTCTATTAATTCGTATTAAATCCAGTGGATTTAAGTTTTGGAATTCAGCAGTTTTACAATTATGAGCTTAATATTCGGAAGAAATATTTTTTTACGCTTATTTATATCGCGAATTTTCAGTGGTAAATATTTCAAGGGTAAGCCGCTATTTTAGGTCGTAGACGTAAACAGAGGAGACAAGGTTTCATGTTTATTAAACAAAAATCGGTTTCATTGAATTTTTGAATATATTTACAAATTAAATAAAAAACGACATTGAAATTTGAGAACACAATGGAATTATTAAAATAATTCGAAAGAAGTAGCTTTCAATTTGTGAAATGTGTAGATTAGCGTTAATATAATAAGTTTAGTATTTTCAAAAAAAGTTTTCTTTTGTATTTTGCCTGTGACACAAAAAATACGATAACAAAAGTCAAAATAAGGTATATAAAACGATAAAACATTATACATTTAAACAACTTAAAAATTTTATAATCAAAAATACCAAAATATAAAAAAATACTTTTAAACGCCAAACTTTATCTAATTTTATTCTGAAACGAAATATGCAAAATATACACTGTGTTCCATTAAATCTAAGAAATAAAATTGAATCAAAATATCCAAAACTAATTTTAACTCATTTTTCAAAGGTGTTTTAAAGTTACTACGTGCATAGAAAAACATTTGTCAACGAAATATTTCCAAAATAAAATTTACTCAATGTTTTCATCGACAGTGGCTTGAATTTTTTTGGTTATGGTAGCATAAAATCAAAAAGACCGAAATTTAAAAAAATCAAATCTGAAATTTGTTAAACATCCTCTATTGAATTGCTGAATATAGTGTATAAAGTGTTTCAACTCAAACGATTTTTCAAAAGTGATTTTAAAATTATTATCTGCCCTGGAAGAAATTGTTTAACAAAAAGAAATCCAAAATAAAATTTACTCGATCTTTTTTACCAACAGTGCATTGCATTTTTTTGGTCTCAACAGTGTAAAATCAAAAATACCGTAACATAAAACCAAAATTTTTAACAAAAAATTTTAATTATATCCTGAATCGAATTAGGTATGTCAAAATATATGTGTTCCACTAAATGTAAGAAATAGAATTGGGTATAAACTATCCAAAATTGAAATTTTTTGGACATCCAGTACATACAACAAAAATTTTTTAAATAACAGAATTTAATGAAAAAAAGGTCTTCAAAATCTCAATTGAGTTTTGAAAAATGTTTTACATTTACTGCCTAGCTAGGAAAAATTTATCAACAAAAAATCTCCAAAATAAAATTTACAAATGACCTCGGATTTCTTTATCAAAAGTGGCTTGAATTTTTTTTGTCACAGCACTGTAAAATCAGAAATGACGAAACATAGAACTAAAATTTAATTTTATCTTGAATGGAATTATGTCAATATATAAATTGTTCCATTAAATGTGAAAAAATATAAATTAGTTTAAAATATTCAAATCTAAAATTTGTTGAACATCCTGTAAATTGTACAGAGGAATATAGTGTATAAAGTGTTTCATCTCAACTGATTTGTCAAAAGTGCTCTTAAAACTATTATCTGCCCAGGAAGAAAATATTTAACAAAAAATCACCAAAATAAAATTTACTGGAGCTTACATTATTTTGGTCACAACAGTGTAAAATCAAAAATACTTAAACATAAAACAAAAATTTTAAACAAGAAATTTTAATTTTATTCTGGATCGAATTATGTCAAAATATATAATATGTTCCACTAGATGCAAAAAATAACTGAAATTTTTTGGACATCCTGTGTATTGCACCGTTGATATGAGTATCGTTATAAAATGTTTCATCTCAACAAATTTTTCAAAAATGCTTTAAATCTACTACCTGCCCAAGAAAAAAATTATTAACAAAAAATCTACAATATAAAATTTACTAGCGTTCTTCTCAGGTTTTTTAAACAACAGTGGCTTACATTTTTTTTTGTTCGCAACAGTATAAAATCAAAAATACCGCAATATAAAACCAAAATTTTAAACCACAAAATTTTATTTTGATTCTAAATCCAATTGTCAAAATATATAGGTTGTTCTATTAAATGTAAAAAAAGTGTTTCATCTGAATAGATGTCTGAAAAGTGTTTTAAAACTACTATCTGTCTAGAAAAAATGTATCAACAAAAAATCTCCAAAATAAAATTTACTAGTTTTTTTTATCAACAGTGGCTTGAATTTGTTTGGTCACCACACTGTAAAATCAAAAGTACCGAAACAATAAACAAAAATTTTAAACAAGAAATTTTAATTTCATTCTGCATTAAATTATGTCAAAATATATAGTGTGTTCTACTAAATGCAAAAAATAACTGAAATTTTTGGACATCCTGTACATTGTACCGTTGATATGAGTATCGTCATAAAATGTTTCATGTCAACAAATTTTTCAAAAATGCTTTAAATCTACTACCTGCCCAGGAAAAAAATTATCAACAAAAAATCTACAATATAAAATTTAATAGCGTTCTTCTCAGGTTTTTTAAACAACAGTGGCTTACATTTTTTTTTGTTCGCAACAGTATAAAATAAAAAATACCGCAACATAAAACCAAAATTTTAAACCACAAAATTTAATTTGATTCTAAATCCAATTGTCAAAATATATAGGTTGTTCCATTAAGATTTTTGAAAAGTGTTTAAAACTACTTTCCAAAATAAAATTTACTCGAGGTTTTTTTATCAACAGTGGCTTGATTTTTTTTTTATATAAATAGATTTTTTAAATGTCTTTCAAAACTACTACTTGCCTAGGAAAAAATGTCTTAACAAAAAAATCTCCAAAATAAAATTTACTAATGATCTGAGATTTTTTTATGTACAATGGCTTCAATTTTGTTGTTCAGAACACTGTAAAATTAAAAATGCCGAAACATAAAATTAAAATTGTAAACAACAAAATTTAATTTTATTCTGAATCGAATTGTCAAAATATATAGTTTTTTCTATTAAATATAAAAACAAAGTGTTTCATATAAATAGATTTTTTAAAAGTCTTTCAAAACTACTACTTGCCTAGGAAAAAATGTCTTAACAAAAAAATCTCCAAAATAAAATTTACTAATGATCTGAGATTTTTTTATGTACAATGGCTTCAATTTTGTTGTTCAGAACACTGTAAAATCAAAAATGTCGAAACATAAAATCAAAATTTTAAACAACAAAATTTAGTTTTATTGTGAATCGAATTGTCAAGATATATAAGTAGTTCTATTAATTGCAAAAAAATTAAGTTGAGCATAAAATATCCAAAACTGAGCTTTGTTGAATATACTGTTCATTGCACAGTTGACTGTTGTGTATAAAGTGCTTTCTTTCAACTCATTTTTCAAAAGTATTTTAAAATTACTACCTGCCTAGGAAAACTTTTATCAACAAAAAATCTGCAAAATAAAATTTACTAACGTTCTTCTCGGGATTTTTTTATCAGCACCATAAAATCAAAAATACCGTACCATAAAACTGAAATTTTAAACAACAAAATTTAATTTTATTTACATCTAATTTCGTTTAGATGTATAGGTTGTCCTGTTCAATGTAAAAAAATAAAAGTGAGTTTAAAATCTTCAAATCTGAAGTTTGTTGAAAATCCTGTACACTGTATAGCGGAACACAGTGTACAAAGGATTTGGATTTTTCAAAAGTAATTTTAAAACCTTTATCTTTCCAGGAAGAAAATGTTTAACAAAATTCTCCAAAATAAAATTTACTAGGGCTTTCATTTTTTTGGTCACAACAATGTAAAATGAAAAATACCGAAACATGAAACCAAAATTTTAAACAAGAAAAATGTAATTGGGTATAAAATATCCAAAACTGAAATTTTAAATTTCATTTTATTCTGAATCAAACTGTCAAAATATATAGGTTATTCTAAATATTAAATGTAAAAATAAAGTGTTTCATCTAAATTGATTTTTTAAAAGTGTTTGAAAAGTACTACCTGCCTAGGAAAAAATTATCAACAAAAAATCTACAAAATAAAATTTACTTATTCCCAATGCTATTAGCCCCACCCACCCACCCTCCATTTTCTTAGTGGGTATGTCATTTGCCAAAATCACTCTTATCTTAGCAGGTACAGATTTTTTATCAACAGTGGCTTGAATTTTTTTTGGTCAAAACATCCTGTAAAATCAAAAACACCGTAGGTAACATAAAACAAAAATTATAAACAACAAAATTTAATTTTATTCTACATCAAATTACATCAAGATATATTGGTTGATCCCTTAAATGCAAAAAAAAACAATAAATTGAATTTAAGATATTCAATGTGTACCCATAAAATATTCCATCTCAAATGATTTTTCAAAAATATTTTAAAACTACTACCTGCCTAGGAAAAAATTATCAAAAAAAAATCTACAAAATAAAATTTACTTATTTTCGATGGTATTAGCCCCACCCACTCACCCTCTCTTTGCTTTGAAAGTATCTCATTTGCCAAAATCAGTTTTATCGTAGCAGGTACTAGCCCCGCCCACCCGCCCTGTCTTTTCTTTGGGGTATCTCATTTACCAACATCACTGTTGTCTTAGCAGGTATGTCATCTACCAAAATGACGCTTATCTTAGCAGGTACGGATTTTTTTATCAACAGTGGCTTGAATTATTTGACACAACATTCTGTAAAATCAAAGACACCGTAACATAAAACAAAAATTTTAAACAAAATTTTATTTTATTCTACATCAAATCATGTCAAGATATATCGGTTGATCCATTAAATGCAAAAAAAAAATTAAATTGAATTTAAGATATTCAATGTGTATAAAATATTTCATCTCAACTGGTTTTTCAACAATGTTTTAAAACTACATACTACCTGCCCAGGAAAAAAAACATCAACAAAAAATCTACAACATAAAATTGACTGACGGTGTTCTCGGGTTTTTTTAAACAACAGTGGATTACATTTTTTTTGTTCGCAACACTACAAAATCAAAAATACCACAACACTAAGCCAAAATTTTAAACAACATTTAATTTTATTCTGAATCGAACTGTCGAAATATATAGGTTATTCTAAATATTAAATGTAAAAACAAAGTGTTTCATCTAAATTGATTTTTTAAGTGTTTTAAAATTACTACCTGCTTAGGAAAAAATTATCAACAAAAAATCTCCAAAATAAAATTTACTTATTTTAGATGGTATTAGCCCCGCCCACCCGCCCTCTGTTTGCTTTGAAAATATCTCATTTGCCAAAATCAGTTTTATCTTAGAAGGTACTAGCCCCGCCCACCCGCCCTGTCTTTTCTTAGGGGTATCTTATTTGCCGAAATCACTCTTATCTTAACAGGTACGGATTTTTTTATCAACAGTGGCTTCAATTTTTTTGGTCACAACATACTGTGAAATCAAAAACACCGTAATAAAAAATAAAAATTTTAAACAACAAAATTTAATTTTATTCTACATCAAATTATGTCAAGATATATTGATTGTTCCATTAAATGCAAAAAAAAGTTAAATTGAATTTGAGATATTCAAATCTGAACTTTGTTGAACATCCTGTACATTGTACAGGTGAATATAGTGTATAAAATATTTTATCTCAACTTTTTTTTCAAAAATGTTTTAAAACTACTACCTGGCCAGGAAAAAAATCATCAACAAAAAATCTACAACGTAAAATTTACTGCCGGTTTTCTCAAGCTTTTTAAACAACAATGGCTTGCATTTTTTTTTTCCGCAACACTACAAAATCAAAAATACCACAACATAAAACCAAAATTTTAAACAACAAAATTTAATTTTATTCTGAATCGAATTGTAAAGATATATAGGTAGGTTGTTCCAATACGTGTAAAAAAGTGTTTCATCTTAATTGATTTTGAAAAAATATGTCAACAAAAAATGTCCAAAAAAAACAACGGCTTGCCTTTTTTTGGTCACAATAATGTAAAATCAAAAATACCGAAATATAAACCAAAATTTTAAATACAATTTTTTTATTTTATCCTGAATCGAATTGTCAAGATAAAAAATAGAATTGGGTATAAAATATCCAAAACTGAGATTTTCTGGACATCCTGTACATTGTACAGTTGACTATCGTGTATAAAGTGTTCCATATCAACGATTTCTCATAGGAAAAAATTATCAAGGAAAAATCTCGAAAATTATCTCAGTATCTAAAGCAGGAAAATGGTGACCGAGTCCCAATTTAAAAAATAAAAGTTGCCTTCATTTCCGACGAAATCGTACGTAGAGCCACTAAGTTGTCCTCAATAGTGAACTAGTTGTACTAAATTTGTGTTTTGTACAGATAGTACTTTTGAAATAATTTTGACAGATCCATTGTTCTGAAACACTCTGTATCCATCTCCTCGTGCTCCAGCTGCATAGTGTAAATGAACCTTTTTGTAATTAAAACATTCCTAAACGTATTCACAATCCGATGTACGTTTGACATTTACCGTCACACTTATCCCCAGTTACCACACCAGCAACAAAAAATAGCGAATTTAAGATTTCACCAAAACAACAAAAACCAAGTCTAAACCCGACGCACAACGCTGAAAAAAGCCAATTTAAAAACAACACACGCTATCTATTTCTGCATCAATTAATGTACTTCCCATTCCGTCACATGTACTGAAGTTTACTCGACATCAAAGCACCCATTCCTTATTTTACACCAATCATATCAATTGTCAGTTAATTAACAACGCTTCTGTCGCAGACTGTACTCGCCAACGAAGAAAACCTCTGAAAAAATCCTGCCACAATGTGTGCACCTCATTTGACTTGGTGAACGAACTCCGTTTAAAATTTATAAATACCGCCAATATAAAGATAGATCCTTATATTTTCCAGTGTAAACTAAACTAAAAAGTGTATAAAAGAAACGAAAGAGTGTACCAGCTAGAAAATAAAACAAGTATAAAATGCATTGACCTACCCTACACAGATTCAGTTAAGTATGGGAGGCTGTGCATGTATACATATAAGTCAGAGGCGTGCTCTTGAACTCGCTTCCAGGGAGAGATTTACTAAATGTGACTTAAGTAGGGGTTGAATTTGTGTCTAGGCGTCGCCTACTAGACGCGGCGTTGCGGTTTCAAACGACAATTGTTTTTTTAAAGTCAAAAAAATGACTTTATTTTTTGGGGTGCGTTTTTTCTGAAAGTGGGATATTGTTTGTGGGTGGGGGTTTCCGGGGGTGGTTGTGGGTGGCGGCGTTCGTCGATTGAGTATCATCGATTTCCGCATCGAGCGGCCGCCGCCGCTGGCGGCTCCGAAACAGTGCAGTGCGTGGGACAAAGACAGACGCATATCTTTAGTTCGTTGACCTGCCGTTTCTTTCTACAGTACTTTATTTGCATGTCTTTTTTTCTCTCTTATTGCGTTCTTTTACAGCCTACTTTAACAGAAATAACTCAGCTTAGGCTAGGTTATGGTTCTCGCGAAAAAATCGCCACCTCTCCGTCTGCGCTTTTTTCCCTTTTTTTAATATCGACGTTAATTACCAGGGGGCGTTTTCGTGTCTTGAGGTTACAATAACAGCGTGTGTATAAAAAGCGCATAGCAAATAAGCAATAAAAGGATTAATAAAGTGGCTATTAATCTAAGTCATCTCTCTCTGTTAAACGCGGAACAAAACGAATATAAAGAAGAGCGAAACATACGGTATTTGAACTCGAGACCTTTAAACTTGGTGTCAAACTACTTTTGCTCAAAACAGGTAGACGCGGAAAAATGGGAATCGGCTGCTAACGGATTCGTTGGGAGGCAATCGGGGATTTTTATGGGGAAAATTCGTTGGCTTTACTATAATTATTGGCGGTATTATCGCGAATGTAATTTCTAACGTGATTTATATAAGTCTTTATCTTGCCACCGTTAGGTCGGGATTTTTATGATGGATGGCGTAATTTACGGTTGAAAATTGTTGTTTATTATGAGATGAAAAAAGTCGCAAAGAAACGGTTTGCCATTGATAGAAACCTTGCGGTGGGGAATTTCGTTTGAAAGAAAGGTAGAGTGAGGTAAAAAAAGATAGAAGAAAGTCGAGGTGATGGCTAGGATTTGTTCGGAGAGAATAATAGCTGCTTTGTTTTGTGATGGCCGAAGTGACAACTTTATCTGTATGTCGCTTACAAGTGGCTTGAAAGTTGGTAATTACACATAATTGCTAAATAATCTCATGTGTATCAGGCAACTATTTTTGAAATCATCAGATAAAGTGACTCAATTTCGGAATTTTTCAACAAGTGCTCGAAATTCTGTTGCCACCTCAAGTGATTCATTTTCAACATTTAGCGATTCGAATTTCCTCAAGTATCATTGTCATTTTTTGATAACGTGTCGATAAGGCTAAAAAAATTATACCGTCAAGTTGCTCAAATAGACAACGATGTAAAAATAGACCAAGGCTAAAAAACGTGAATTTTTGTAAATTCTTTGAGTGTCACTCGAAATGATAATAAGTAAAACTGATATGTTCAAGTCATTAGTATCCTTATTAACATATTTGTGCCGTTTAGCGACCCTCAGTCCTAATTGTTGGCACTTTTTCGGTTTTTTGTTACTGAAAATTGTGTTACATATCGTGTGATCAAAACAATTTGTAATCGAGTGATCGCTGGACGTGACGACTGTAAACGTGAAGGTTTTTAAAGACGGTCTTTGAATTATAAAATTGTGTAGGCTGTTTACACACTTCCTTTTCACAAGAAATGTCGCTCTTAATATTTAGGAAAATTTGTAATGGTTGCTGAGATGATAATAACTTTTTTGAAACAGAAAAGAAATTGTTTTTGTTAGGTTTGGTCGCATCAGGTCATGGCATGTCAAGTCGGGTCAGGTCAGATCAGAGTCTCAACATTTATGTATGACAGAGTTCGGCAAATAATGAACATTCGCTTTCTATTTCCATGCACCGTTAGGATTATGGTAGTGATAATCTCCAGCACTAACCTCTCCAATTGTTTGCCTGACAGGAACAAAGTTTCTATGAACCAGACGTTTGAACACGTTTTAAGTTATGAAATTCGTTTAAGATATATTAAGAACAATCAAAATACAGGAAAAATGATTTCAGCTTAGTATATCACAACGAAAGATCACTTGAAAATGAATAATTTTGAGAGGTACTTATTATTTAGAAATACACCCTGAAATTTTTTATTATATTTTTTTCCATAAACACCGTAAGGTCCACTATTATTATGATATTTATTTATCAAAAACATCCTATTCGCAATCTGTGTTCACTATTTCCCCGATTCTATTGTACGTGTGTTATATTATTTGAAATGACGTCATTAACTTTCTAGAATGGATTAACAACTAAATTTTAATTTCTGTTATAATATCCTGAGATCAGTCTCAACTTTTAGGTCGTATACAAAGACAAATGTTGGCTAATAAGTATATTAATAATCTGTTCACAACAATACCAAAATATATCAGAATTTTAAGCAGTTATACAGCAAAAGAAAACTTACATTTTCGTGTAAAAATTGGTCTTATGTTATTAGACAGAACTTCCCTGGCTCCTGAAGAGAACCACAATATGTGATTGAAAATCTAAAATATAAAGTTGTTAGAGAGATATTTTAGTAGTAATTGTACATCCAGTTTCAGAAGAAATACAGGCAGTAAGCTAAGGAAGTATTGCAATGCTTCCTTCTTTTTTTTTATTCGTTGTCAGCCAAGAAGGCGGAGCTTAACTGCAAATTCCATATTTCCTTACAAAAATTTACCATTTCAAACGTGTTTTAAGTTTCTAAGAAAAAAAAAATCATCACAATTGAGATGGGTTGGGTGGGCGGAATTAATATTTTGCCTTTTTTCTTAATATACATAGTATTCTTTGTACGACACGATACTCAAAAACATGTTTTTAATTTCTTGTAAAGAAATAAGTATAAGCGAATAAAAAAATTATCACAATTGAGAAAGGGCGGGTGGGCGGGCTTACATTTTGCCTTTTTGTTTTAATATGTGTGGACTTCTGTTCACAACACGAAACTTAAAACATGTATAAAATGGAAAATTTTAACCATGTTCTAAGTTTTTTGTTGTGAAAAGATGGCCATGTATATTAAGAAAAAAAAAAGGCAAAATATAAGCCCCGCCCACCCGCTCAATTTTGATGATTTTTTTATTCGTCGTGAGCCAAGGGGGTGGAGTTTAACTACAAAACCCTTATTTTTCTACAAGAAGTAAAAAACATGTTTTTGAGTATCATGTTCTTCAAAAAATACTATGTATGTTAAGAAAAAAACAAACCAAATATTAAGGTCCACCCATATCCGCCCCAAAGTTAATTGTCATGAATTTTTCATTCCTTGTAAAAGATTTTTTTCAAATGATTCCAAGGCAATAAAGTTTAGGATGAGCTTGATAAAAGAGTTATAATAGTGAAAAAAACGTTAAAACAAATATAGTTTTTTTATAGCAAAAAATATAGATAATAGCTCAACGTTCTTCTTAAACTAGTATTAAATATTGTCAAATTTGACAACAATTGGGAGACCTGACCTGACCTGACCTGACTATTATAATTTCTAATCAATTTTTAAATTTGCTGTTGTTTTCTTACTTTATTCTTAAATTCATTAATATCTTTGTATTAAGAAACCAAAAGCTTCTGAACAAGTTTTCTACTAAATTTCTCCAAAATGTAGTATTCCATTCAGTAGTGACCTCAGGTGCAAGGAACAACCAACTGCACAAATTTCAATAATAAAGTTCAGTTTTATAAAAAAATTTGAATAAGAACATATCGTGGACTAAATTTGAATTTCTGTTTAAATATCCTGAAATCAGTCTCAGCCCTTACGAAAAATTTGAATTTTTGGGTGGCATAGAGAGATAAATTTTGATTAATGAATTAATAACATGTTCACAATAAAACCAAAATATACCCACCAAAATTTTTTCAGAAAAAACGTACAAGTCACGGTATAAAAAACAGAAGATGGCTCATGTGGGCACTACAATATACAATTTGAATCTCTTTGCCAAAATCTGGATGCCTAGAGTAAAAATTAAAGCAGATTCATAAGTCACAAGTACAGGAGTATGTGATTTTATGATATACAAATAGTATTTACTGGGCAAAATTATGTGTTGAAGATATGACATCAAAGAACCTATCAGACATACAGATTTTATAATCTCGCATAGTTTGTGAAGAACGCAACAACCACAAAAAATATGTATTTGAGAATCCAAAAAAAAGATGTTACAGAGAAAATTCTTTTGCTAGATTAGGTCGTCTCAAGTCAGATCAGGTCAAATCAGAGTCAACATTTTTGTAGGATAGAGTCCGGCAAATAGTGAACATTCACTTTCTGTTTCAAAAAGTGTTTACTGAAAATCATCCATAATGATAATATGCAACTCTGGATTTCTCTCCAAGCGCTTGTCTGGAAGGAACAACGTTTCTATGAATCAGAAATGTTAGAACACACTTAGGTAAGCTGTAAAGATACTTCTGTTTAAGATATATTTAGAATAATCAAAACATAGGATAAACGAAGTCAATTTATTCTTTCACAACGAAAGTTCACTTGAAAATGAACAATTTCGAGAGGTGAGGTTCACTAGTGTTATTATATTTATTGGTAAAATAATAAATATTTTTGGAAATAGAAATTCAATTTTCATTATTTACCGGACTCTACTATATTTTTGGAAATTACGTCACTATCTTTCTGTAATGGACAAATAACTAAATTTTAATAACTATTTTAATATTTTGAAATCAGTCTCAACCCTTACGAAAAATTTAAGTTTTTGAGTGTCATGAATAGACAAATTTTGATTAATGATTTAATAACAAAATTTTAAGCGATCGTTTCACTAAGTTCAGCAGGTATACGGAAAGAGGAAACTTGCATTTTTGTATGAAAATTGTTCTTATGCTTAGACGGAACTTCCTTGGCTTCTGAAGTACAATCAACCAAATATAGTTTTTCAGAAAAAACGTAAATACAAGTCAGTGTAAGAAGCAAAAGATGGCTCATGAGGGAATCCGATAACACAATACAGTATAACATACAATTTAAATCAAAGCAGATTTATAAACCACAAGTATAGGAGTATATTATTTTATGATATGCAATAGCATTTATCATGCAAAATTATGTTTTGAAGATATGACATCAAAGTACCTACCTACTTATTATCATATATATACAGAATCTATCATTTCGCATAGTTTATCAAAAATTTAGGAACCACAAAAAATAGGTGATTGAGAATCTAAAATGTAAAGATTTTACAGAGATATTTCACAAGAAATTCAAGCGGTGAGCTAAAGAAGGCTAATTTCATATTTTCTCGACGTTTCATGATCTCTACAGTATGACCTCGTTTGTCGTCCGGCGTCTGTGTCGATTTCTAATATATAGATAAGATCTAAAACTACCGGACCGACTGTTGTCAAATTTTATGTGTGTTAGGAATATCCTGTAGATGGTGAAACGCTACCCACAATTTGTCTGATCGTTCCCATTGACATTTAATGACGTCAGTTCAAAATTTTCCAAAGTAAATGCTATTTCAATTTTATAAATTAACATTCTCCTTACTTGTGGTTTATGAAACTGTGTTCATTGTACACTCTAGACGTCCAGATTGTCGCAAAAAAAATCAAATTGTGTATTTAATAAAATTTTATAGGAGAACGCAGAGCAATGGCCAACTCATAGACCAATTTTTTTGTCTTGCACTGTAACTGGCATTATCAAAGAGCATTTTTTGAACCTATAGGAATTATTACAAAATAATAAAAAATTCGCAAAATCAAATTTATAATTTTCCAAGAAGCTGGATTTGTTGAACTATAATTTTAGAAGCAAGGAAAATTTATACCAATTTTTTTAAAAGGAAATGGTTTTTAGAAAAACAACGCAATAATACAAAATTTATCTACAATTCTTATCTAACGAAATTTTTGATTTCACAAAATTTGAAAAATTCATTATAAGTTTGGAATCCTTTTATTTTCTAAACCGATTATTCATTATTATCAGTGAAAGTAAAACAGTTCTCAATTATGATCAGTCACTGTATAATTGCTTTTCAAAATTTAAAAGATTTTTTCAAACGATTCCAAAGCAATAAAATTTGATTATTCAAATTTGATTTTATTTTTTTTTTATGACAAGTCTTATTCAGAGCATTCGGTTTTGCAGTTTCAAAATTACATTGCAAAATATTGCAGTTATGCAGTTTTGAATTTTTTCGATAAATTCTGGATGTCTAGGGAGAAAATCAACACGGATTCACATACCACAAGCTCAGGAGTAACTTATTTTATAAAATTTAAATAAACCTACTAAGTATTATACATTTTGGAGACGACGTCATCCCATTAGTGGTGGAAATGATTAGCCAAATTTTAGTTAGCGTTTAACCATCTACATAATATTCCTAATCTACATACAAAATGTGACAACAATCGATCCAGTAGTTTCGGTCTAATAAAAATCCGGACAGAAACAGCTGACGCTCAAGAACTAAAAAGAGTCTCATGTTATTAGCATGAACTTCCTTCGCCTCTGAAGTACAATCAAACAAATCTAGTTTTTTTATAACAAAAAAATATGGATAATAGAACTCATAGCGTAAGAAAAAAGTTGCCCATCAATTGTTGTCCTACAATTTAGATTTGTTTTTGAAATTCTGGAGGTGTAGGGTTAAACATCAAGGCGAAAAGGCGGACTCATAAAGCACAAGTATAAGAGAATATGGTTTTTTAAATAGCATTTACCATTTAAAATTGTGAGGTGAAGCCATCAAATTGTTAGTAGAGATGATCAGACAAATTTTGTGTTAGCATTTGACCATACAAACTACACATAAAATTTAACAACAATTGGGAGACCCATTTTTTCATATTTTAGGGCTCTTGAAACGTTGAGTAAATATGAAAATACATATTTAACGTAACAAACTGTAAACGAAATTAAACTCACTATTTAATAGGTATTTGCCAAGATAAGACTAATTTTGCCAAATGATATACCCTCTACCCTTAATGTTCTTAGAGTATATGTCATTTGGCAAAATCAGTCTTATCTTATAAGTACCAGCCTTGTCCATTTTCTTAGAGAATAGGTCATTTGCCAAAATTAGTTTTATCTTAGCTGGTATTAGCCCCGCCCACCCACCCTCTCTTTTCTTGGAGGGTATGTCATCTGCCAAAATTGGTTTTATCTTAGAGTGTGTCATTCGCCAAAATCGGTCTACTGTGCTACAGTGACTGAAGTGACCTGACTTGACCTGACCCGACCCAATCTGACCTGGCATGCCCTAACGACCAAAGAAATATCCGCTTATAATTTCGAATCAACTTTTAAACATGCTGTTTTTTTTTACTTTATTTTTGAATTCATTCATGTCTTTGTATTAAGCAACCAAAAGTTTTCTACAAAATTTTTCTAAAAGCTCACACTATATTCAGCAGTGCATGACCTCATGTGCAAAGAACCACCAACTGCATAAATGTCAATAATAAAATTCCCAGTTTTAAAGGAAAATTTGAATAACGACATATCGTGCAGAATAAAATCTACACAACTTTTATCACAACCACAATTATTTACTTAAAAACTTCTGATTATTTGCATATCAATATTTATGTGACCTAGTTTCCACCTAAGGTATTTAGACTTACACTCCACCAGGAAAAGGTTATTTTTTTTTCACGATTATCTTATACGCAAACATCTCTACAACATTAACAACAAAAACTGATAACAAAGCGAATAATTAAAAACAATGACATTAATATTTCTTAAATCATAAAATTAAAATGACTTTGTTGGAAAACGTTCTTATCTTATCCACATAGTCTTGATTTTATCAGTCGGATGTTAAATTTTCAAGGCCGGGTCTGTATTTGCAGACATATTACATAAACTTTGAGAAAGTGTAAAAACTTGATTGAAATAAATTTCAACAATAGTTTCTTCAGAATTGTTAAATCAGAGTTCCAGTGGCGTGCTTTCATTTTTTAATTGTCTGTAAAATAATAAACCCTCTGCAACCACTAATTGGAGCACGGTGAACCAATCAAGAAGCCAACAAAGTGCATAATGAGCGTTTAGAAAACTCCGCGTCGTGTTACGCCACTGGATATGAATTGTAATCGTGCTAATAACAGGCATTACAAAGAGTGCAGCACAGTAGGAAAATGTCAGAGAAAACCCGCCGAAAAAATCCATTCACATTCTAATCCCATCGGAAGAATTCGAAAGATTCCAGATCCGTAATTAGCATTTTCGACTTTCATCTACGAAAAGAATGAATTTTTATGGCCGTGCGTGTCGATTAAAACGGCAATAAAATTACAAGTTGCGTCGTAACGCGCACTACCTGATAAAAATCTTTTAATTACTCTTTCGAGATCGCCCGTGTCACTTCAATTAAGCAAACGCGCATTTTTTCCATTTTTCCGCGTCTCGTTCGCCGCAAACATTTTTATCTTCCATCGCAACAAAAATTAAACAAACGCTATCAAAAATGCGATTTTTTTCGTCCTATCAGCGGTTATCGCGCTGTGAAAATATTAAGTGGATGTTCATATCTTTTTACCCAGCCTTGATCTCCACTTTTCGCGCCGTCTTTGTTTGGCGTAAGAGGAGCGCCTTTGGGTGGCCATTTTTTTTTGTTTGTTGTCTCTGTCGCACTGGAGACTGTCATCTTGGGTCAGATGGCGTAAAAATTGGTCTATATTTATAAAACTGGTATTTTTCCTAATGGCATTTGTGCGACTGTTTTATGTGGGATAGTGGGTGGTGGAGGGGTTTAGGATTTTCGGTTTTGGCGGCGGCTGCAGTGTTGACAGAAGCGATAATTAAAATACCTGCTGAAAGTAAAAGTGCCATCGGTTTGAACAAGATTAGGAGATTGTGGTGGAAAAAATTGGGTCTGATAAGAAAAGATTGTTTTAAAGTGAAGGTTTATTTTTGTTAAGTTATATAACATTTTCTGGTTATTCTCAGGTGCTGAAAAGTCAAAAATAAATCAATATTTGACATTATTTTTGTCCCAAATTTTGCCAAAACTAAGTTACCGATTCCTCTAAAATCTCTTTTAAGACTGTCGCGTTTTTCTATATTTCTTTAACATTTTTTTAGTTGGAAGATGTCGTTTACCTTATTAGAATGCGTCTCCATTTTTAATTTATTCCTCTTGTTGTTAGGATTTTTTCTATTCTAGTTGCTTTATTTTTCGATATTTTTAATTATTTGTTTTATTTGTTTGTCCATTTGTCTGTTGCTCCTGAGCTTTAATATGTTTTTGTTTTTCTAAGCTTCATTTTCTTAAAACCCTATTTCTTTTAAATATTATTATAAGTATGTGTAATGGAACTATCTTCTACCTTTGTCTCTTAATTCTACATATAAATAAACGCAAATACCGAATTGACTCACTCGGTATATTTTTGTTATTTATTTTCACACCCTTAAAAATCTTTTTTCAAAATAAGACTAACATACATGGAAAATTTCATTGACATAAGTAGAATAATACAAAAGAGAACATTTTCAAATCGAATTTTCTATGGATCTTAATTTACTTTCAATCTCATTTTTGTGATGACGTCATCAATTTTTTGGAGGAAGTAAATGTTCTTTAGAAAATACCAATTTTTAATTTCCTTTCAATATCATTTTTTATTTTTTGTGTTCTAATTTTTCACTTCTTATTTATTTCCATATTTTATTTTCAGCTTGCTTCCGACACTTCTTTTTCTTCAGTATATTATAATATAATTTCATTTTTGAATACGTTTCTCTTGAGGCAGACTTTTTATCTCCGTATTTTTATTTTAAGTTCTGCTATATTTTAACTTTCTAGAAAATTTTGTGTCGATATTTTTTTAATTAGTAATTTTTTCGATATTTTATATTTTCCTCTTTTATTAATCTCATTTCCAGCTCTCAGTTTTTGTTTGTTTGCCTTTTTTTCTGTGACTTTTCATCTTTAATATACGCTGTTTTTTAACCCTGTTTTATTTATTACTATATATAATGGAACTAACATCTGATACTTCTTTGAAGATATCTTCCTTTCCACATAAAGTATGTAAGAGTAAATGCAAATACCAAACTGAATCGCCCAGTATAGTTTTGTTTTAATTTTTTTATTTTAGATAGAATATAAAAAATGAGCAAATGATACCGTCAAATTCTTCTTTTTTTTACAATAAGAATAAATGATAAATGGAATAATAAAAACGCCAGGATACTCGAATCATTTTTTCCAAGATCATCAGCAAATCATTGATTACATTGATTAGAAATTTCCAAATTTCGTAAGAAATAAGTATCCTATGGTCGAAAAAAAGCCCTCTAGCAGACCATTATTAATTTAGTTGACAGTTACTGGATCGTAAATGTCAAACCGCACAAGAAACATTGTCGCCAACATCATTATTTTCAAAATAAGTTTCATAGCCTACTAAAGGACTTTTTTTCGATCATATGGTATATATTTTCAGGTATTATTAAGTATATGGAATGAAGTTACCCTCTGGTTCTTTTTTTAAGATATATTTTTTGTAACATTTTCTCTAAATTCTACATTTAAATAAATGCAAATACCAAATCGACTCACTCAGTATATTTTTGTTATAAAAAAACTAAAATTAACGTTCTTGGAAAATTTCACTAACACAGACAGAATAATAATACATATATAAGAGAAAATTGAAAAATGATTTTTTCTATGACTATCAAAAAAACACTGATTAAGTGATTAGATTAGGAATGTTCCACGTGTAAAACGTATTCGTAAGAAATAAATACATATAGTTTTTTCTGTGATAATGTCATCTATTTTTTCCAGGAAGTAGATTTAATAGAAAATACTCAATTGTTTATTTCGTTTTAATTTCAAATTTTATTGATCATTTTTTGTTTTCTAATGTATATTTTCACGTTTTATCCATTTCCACATTTTATTTTCATATTACTTTCAACACATGTTCTTCAATATATTTTTTTAATTTAATTTAGTTTTTTCTTAATTTTTTGACTATTCTAATTTTATGTTGTGCTATATTTTAACTTTCTAGAAAATTCTGCGCTGATATTTTTAATTTACTAATTATTTTTGATGTTATATATTTTTCTTTTTTATTAATCTGATGTCCAGCTCCCATTTGTTGTTTGTTTGCCAATGTTTCTTTTACTTTTCACCTTTAATATATTTTACCTTTTTTTTTAAGTCTGTTTTATCTATCATTATATGTAATGGACTTTTAAAATATGTTTCTTTCGCTAATTTTTTTTCCAAAGTATGTATAAATAAGTGCAAACACCAAAATGAATCACCCAGTATAATTTTGTTTTTATTTTTTTATTCTAGATACAATATAAAAAATGAGCAAATGGCACCACCAAATTTTTTTTTACAATAAAAGTTGTAAAATATTTCACAACATTTTTTCCAAAATCATTAACAAATAATAACTGATTGCAGTGATTAAAAATTTCATTAGGATAAAATATGTATTCATAAGTAATAAGTCCGATATGATCGAAAAAAGACTTGTAGTACACCATGGAATTTATTTATTATTTTAAAAATAAATTTCATGGTCTACTAGAGGACATTTTTCGATCATATCCTATATAAATGCACGTAAATATTATTAAATTTTCTATAAATTCTACATGTAAATAAATGCAGTGAAATTCAAACGACTGGTGAATTAGAGCAGAAATTCAAAAAATCACTTGATAGAATAAGACAAAAGACTATCAAATTATTTTTTCTATGACCACCTTAAAATAATTGATTGCATTGATTAGGAGCAAGATATTCGTGAAAAATGAATACATAATTATAAGTAAATATTTTCTACATTTAGAATATTTTCTTTTGACAATTAAGTATTTCCTGCAAAGAACCGATGACGTCATCACAGAAAAATTATTAATTTAATATTAACATATCAAGTATTTTATTATTTTTTTCCTATGTCTGCGCCTATACTAAAATCTTAATTTATTTGCTTATTGTTAATAATTAATAATAATTAATATTTTCGCGTTTAATTTATTCCCACATTTTTGCACTTTCCTTTTATATTAGGTATACCTCAGTAGTTATATGGTGGGGGTTCTAGAGCAGTTTGACCTCATTTAACCCCAAAACGACTGTCCCTGTTATTTTCCTTAAAGTAAATAGTTAAATAAAACACATTTTGATTCGATGTACTTTATTGAGGAAATATTAAGTACTTACAAACAATTGAACGAAACGAAAAAAAAACATTTTTTATGATTAGATTTTCCTACAAGTGGCAGCAAATTCAAATTTTCCCGGGAAAAGTGGCCTGGAATCTCTACTATTATAACTATTCCAGGTTAACTGAGGTCAAAGTGAGCTAGAACTTTTCCAGCTTTTAAGCCAGGTCACGATCATCCAACAAAATGTGATGGGGCTTCTGCTCAAATAAAATTAGGTCAAATTGAGCCAGAATCCCCATGATATACCCTCTTACTTTCACAATGCAATTACATTTTTGAAGTTATTGCTTTTGTTGACGTCGATTCTTCTTTGATTTTTTATGCTTTAACACCACATTTTTATTTTTATTTTTTCTGGTATATTTGTACTTTCTACAGAATTCTGTATTGATGGTTTTAAATGTTCCTGTTTTATTAATCTGATTTCCAGCTCTCATTTTTTGTTTGTTTATTTACATCTCTCTTATTTTCTCATCTTTAATATATTTTTGTTAATTATTTTTTTTTAGTGTGATTTTTATTAAAAACTTGTTTTCCTTATTTTTACATGTAATACCTGTTTCTTCTCTTAAGATATCTTTCTTTTTCGAACTTTTTTTTTTAATTTCACTCATAAATAAATACAAATCCTAAAGTGAATCACCTGGTATATAATTTTTTATTTCATATTTTAGAAGCAATAAAAAATAGCAAAATATAGCGTTAAAATTAAAGCCAGAGTTACCAAATCATTTTTTCTATGACCACCAAAAATAATTATACTCAGAAATATTGCACAGGTGAAACGTACTCGTAAAAATAAAATAATATTTCCTGTACTTGAAGTATTTTCTGTAGATATAATATGTATTTATTTCCTCCAAAAAATCGATGATGTCATCACAGAAAAATTATTAACTCAGTATTAATAAATGCGAGAGTGCTGTTAAAAACACATTTTTCTATTTACTTGTCACAATTGTGGCTATTTTGTTTTTACATCTGTATATTAAATTCTTAGTTTGTTCTCAAATGCATTTTTTATTTATTGATTTTTAACATTTTTTTGCATTTTCCTTTTTGTATACATAAGTTTCTGTAGTAGTTATGTGATGGGGGCCCTGGTTCACTTTGCCGTCATTTGACCTGGCCTGACCCCCATCACAGTTTGTTCGTTAGCCCGGAATAGTAATATCGTGGGGGTTCTAGACCATTTGTTGGCGGGAAAATTTAAATTTCGGCTCACCTCGGCTACCTTCAGGTTACTTCGCTCTCGGGCTACTCACACAATAGACGTACATACCTGGAGATTGTTCATATTATTTTTCTTATAGTAGATGGTTAAATAAAACACATTTTGATTCAATATATATACTTTATTGAAGAAATAGTGAATATATACAATTGTCAACATATTTAGATTGTTTATAAAAAGTGACCCAGATTTCCCACTATTTAATTGCTCCAGGTCAACTGAGGTCAAATAGCTCACTCTGATGATGAGAGTTATGCCACATGTCAAATGATGGTAAATTGAGCCAGAACTCCCATCATATCAGTATTTATTTTGGACACAAATTTTTTCTTCAACTTTTGTCCAATTTTAAGATTTGGCTTATTTTATCACAATGCAATTCCATTTTTGAATTTGTTCCCTTTGATGTATATTTTTAAATTTATTTTTTTCTTCACAATGCAATATCTAAATTTTTTTCGTTTTGTATGTTTTACTATATTTTGACTCATTTCCAGCTTTCAATTCTTATTTGTTTGCCCAATTTTCTGTAGATCATAATAACGATAAAAAATAAAAATATATACAAATAAATAGATACTCGAATTATTTTTTCTACGGCTATCAACACTGAATGTAGGTATGTAGTTACTGAGTAGAAATTTCTCACGAATGAAATGTATTTATAGGAAATAAATAACTAAATATAAGTATTTCCTGTATTTAGCAGTATTTGCTATTAATATTTCTTTCTTCCCACGCGGAAAAAAATTTTAAAAGCTTATAAAGTCCCTTGGAATTTTTTACGATTAATAAAAATATCAAATTCTGACTTTTTTTTCGCTTTTATTACCCATATGTGCGAAAATATTAAAATAATTCCGTTGTTGTAAAGACAAAAAAACAGTATAGGAATTTTAAAGAACCAATACCTACTACTTTATTTTTAAACGGAAAAACAAGTCATATTTGTGTTGGTAGTACTACTACAAATAAAGTAGAACGACTGCCAAACTCAGTCACCCGGTATAATAAAAATCACCTCGATCCAGATTTACCGGAATCAGGATGTAAGCAAAACGAGCAAGAACCTAATAGCGAAAGATCGAAGACACATTGTTACATACAACTAATAACGAGAGTCGACATTAAAAAAGCGGTTCTTTATTCCGGGAGATTGCTCTCATGCAATAAGGGTCATTATTACTGAAAGAAACCAAATCCAATCGCCTCAAAAATTACAGCACAAATTTCAGCCTTCAGATACTATTTCCCACTTCGATTGCTTCTTTTAGCAGTTTATGGGAATTACTCCAGACGAAAAATTGATAGCAAGGTATGCAGCAAATAATTTATTTTATTCAAATTTTATGGCGCGTTTATGCTTTTGATTACCGATTTAACGACGTTAGGTCTAAATTATTTGAGTTGTAATAAGTGTTTGGTGTGATTTAGGTTCGAATTTCTCGATTTGTTGGTGATTTCGTAGTGGGTTATGTTTATGTGGGTGAAGTGGATTCTGGTACGACTATGAAAATTTGTAAAAATGGCTAAATGCTAAATTATTAGTAAAACTGATAAAATTTGAGTTATTTACTTCCTTTTTATATTTTCTCGACGTTTCATGAGACTTAGAGTACGAAAAATAGGTCTCTCAGTTCCTTTTGTCTGTTTATCTTGTCTGAAATCTTGTAAACGTTTTAAGAATATCGTAATCATGCTAAATCGGTAATAAAAATTTATTAGTTTATTTCTTTCCAAAAAATTTATGATATTATCTCAAAATTTTACCAAATAAATATTTTAACTTATAAACATTATCATAAAAAAATTCGCAAATTCAGATCTTTTTTTCAACTTTAATTTTTTCAATTTTTCAATTTCTCGACTTCCAAATTCTTCAGCTTTTCGTTTTGCAATTTTTCAATTTTGCAATTTTTAGATTTTTCAGTTTTTCAAAGTTGTAATTTTTTGATTTTTCTATTTTTCGTTTCCTCAAATTTTCAAGTTTTTGATTTTTATTTTTAATTTTCATTTTCTCGATTTTATATCACAATTTTATGTTCAATCATGTCCTTTATGTTTTTCAACGTTTTTTCGAATTTATAATTTTTCGCTTATTCAATTTTACAGATTTTCAATCTTTGAGTTTTAAATTCCTAAATTTTCCAATTTTTATATTATTAAATTTAGCAATTTTGGATTTCTCAACAATCCAATTTTCCAATTTCTTTAATTTTCAATATTTCGGTTTTACAGTATTTCGATTTTATATTTTTTCAATTTTAAAGTTTTGCAGTTTTTAATCTTTCGATTTTTCAATTTTTAGTTTTTTCAGTTTTGCAAGTTCTTGATTTCCAATTTTTAAATTATTCAAAGTTTTCATTTTGTACTTTTTCGTAATTTCATTTGTATTTTTCAATTTTTCAGTCTTTTCGATTCAAAAAGTTGAAAAATCGAAAAATTGAAACATAAAAGCTAGAAAATCGGAAAAAATTGAAAAAACGATGAAAACTAAAAAACAGAAAAATTGCAAAAACAAAAATTGAAATAATGAAAACCTAAAAGTCGAGAAACTTAAAAATCCAAATAATCAATGAATCGGAAAACCCAAAAATTGTATAATCGAAATATTATAGAATCCTCAAAATTATAAAGTCGAAAAACTGTAATATTGAAAAGTCGAAAAACCAAAAAAATCGGGAGAAACGAAAAATTAAAAAAAACTGAAAAAACGATATTGCAAAATCTAAAAAGTGGAAGCCAAAAACTGAAGGAACGAAAAATTGAAATTTCGGAAAACTAAAAATCGAGAAACTAAAAATTATTGAATCGAAAAATTGAAAAATCCAAAATTGTAAATTCGAAAAATGATAGAATTCTCAAAATTATAAACTCGAAAACTGTAAGATTGAAAAACTGAAAAAATGAAAAACCGGAAAAAATTGAAAAATCGAAAAAATGAAAAAACGGGGAATTGTAAAATCTGGAAAGTGGAAAATCGAAAAAAAAATTGATCGTAAAATTAAAAAACCTAAAAATTAGAAGAAAGCAAAATTATAGAACCCCCAAAACAAATCTGAAAAAAGTAAAAAATTGATAAAAACCGAAAATACGATAAAATCCAAAATCTAAAAAGTAAGAAATCGAAAAATTCCAAATCGAAAAACAGAAGAAACAAAAAATTGGAAGAATGAAAGGCAAAAAGTCGAGAAACTTAAAAATAAGAAAAAATTAATGAATTGGAAGATTGGAAAACCTAAAAATTGTAAAATCAAAAAACTATAGAAAACTTCAAAATTATAGAGTCGAAAAACTGTAACACTGAAAAATCTAAAAACTAAAAGATCCGAAAAAATTGAGAAATCAACAAAAATTGAAAACGCGATAAATTGCAAAATCAAAAAAATTGCAAATCGAAAAACTAAAGAAACTAAAAAGACTAAACATTGAAAAACAAAAAATCAAGAAAATTAAAAATCGAAAAAAGTAATGAACCGGAAAATTGAAAAGCCCGAAAAGTGTACAAGCAAAAAATTATGAAATTCTCAAAATTACAAAGACCAAACCCTGTAACATTGAAAAATCGAAAAATTAAAAAATCGCAAAAAAACTGAAAAATCGATAAAAATTGAAAATAACCATAAATTGCAAAATCTATAAAATGGAAAATCGGAAAATACCAAATCAAAAAAATGAAGAAACGAATCAAAAAACTGAGAAACTAAAAATTGAAACAATGAAAAACAAAAAATCGAGAAACTTAAAAATCAAGAAAATTTTAAGTATCAGAAAATTGGAAGACCCAAAAATTTTAAGATCAAAAAATTATATAATCCTCAAAATTATAAAGTCGAAAGACTGTAATATTGAAAAATTGAAAAACTAAAAAGTCGGAATTAAATAAAAAAATCGTTAAAAACTCGCAAAATCTAAAAAGTAGAAAATCGAAAAATTTTTAGTCGAAAAACTGAAGAAACGAAAATTTGAAACATTCAAAAACTAAAAATCAAGAAAGTTAAAAAAAGTCGAAAAACTGTAAGAAAGGAAAAATTTAAACAATGAAAAGCGAAAAAAAAATGAATAGGAAATTGGAAAAGCTAAAAATTAAAAAATCAAAAAATTATAGAATCCTTAAAACTATAAAGTCAAAAAAATGTAATTTTGAAAGATCTAAAAACGAAAAAATCATAAAAAATGAAAAATTTGATAAAAACTGAAAAAAACCTAAATTTCAAAATCTAAAAAGTGGAAAATCAAAAAATACGAATCTAAGTAGGTACTCAAGAAACAAAAAATTGATTCATTGAAGAACTAAAAATCGAGGAACTTAAAAATCAAAAAAATTAATGAAGCAAGAAAGGAAAACCCAAAAATTGTAAAATCTAAAAATTATAAAATCGAAAAATTCTAACATTGAGAACTTAACTAATAACTAAAAAATCGGACAAAATTGAAAAATCGATAAAAGCTCAAAAAACGATAATTCGCAAAATCTAAAAAGTGGAAAATCGAAAAACTGAAGAAACAAAAAAAACAAAAAATTAATGAATCGAAAACTTGGAGAACCCAAAAATTATAGATTCCTCAAAATTATAAAATCGAAAAACTGTAACACCGAAAAATCGAAAAACTAAAAAATCGTAAAAATTGAAAAAACATAAAACTGAAAAAACAAGAAATTATAAATCTGAAAAGTGGAAAATCGACAAATTGCAAATTGAAGGAATGAAGAAACGAAAAATTGAAACATCGAAAAACCAAACGTCGATAAACTTAAAAAAAAATAATAAATAAAAAAATTTGAAAACCCAAAAATTGTAAATCGAAAAATTATAAAACCCTCAAAATTAGGAAAGTCGAAAAATTGTATGTAACCTTAAAAAATCGAAAAATGGAAAAATTAAATATCCAGAGATTCAAAAATTGAAAATGGAGAATTCGATAAAAACTAAGAAAACGATGAGTTGAAATATTGAAAACTAAAAATCTAGAAACTTAAAAATCTAAAAAATCCTTGAATCGAAAAATTGGAGAATCCAAAAATTATAGAATCTTCAAAATTATAAAATCCAAAAACTGTACCATTGAAAAATCGAAAAATTAAAAAATCCCAAAAATTGAAAAAAGCAAAAATTGTAGATCTAAAAAGTGGGAAATCGAAAAATTGCGAATGGAAGGACTGAAGAAACGAAAAATTGAAACATTAAAAAACCAAACTCAAAAATTGTAAATCGGAAAATTATAGAACCCTCAAAATTAGGAAAGTCGTAAAACTGGAGCTTCGAATCGAAAAATGGAAAAATTAAATGTCTAGAAATTCAAAGATTAAAAATCAAAAATTTGAAAAATCGTATACTTAGGTAAGTGAAAAAGTTTTAAAATCCAATAATTGCAAGATGGAAATTTTTTTAAAATTACAATTATTATTATTGGACAATAAAAAATACTTATTAAAATGAAAACCAGAAAAATTGCAATACAAAAATTGAAGAACGAAAAATTGAAAAATCGAGGAACTGAAAAATCTAAAATTGAAATATCGAAAAATAAAAAAAAAGAATTGAAAATTTTCACAGTGAGAAAAAGAAAAACCATTAAATCAGAACATTAAAAATCCGAAACATTGAAAAAATAAAGCAAATAAAAAATCGAAACGCAAAATTTGGAAAATTGTAGAACTGAAAAATTGAATAAAGAAAACTTCAATAGGTACTTAGTTATCTAAATAATAATCGTAAAATTGAAGAGATAAAAAAATGAAAAAATTGAAACTGAAAAAACAAAAAAAAATATAAAATTGAAAACTAGAAATTTTAAATCGCAAAATTGCAAAATCTAAAAACTGAAGAGGGATTTATTGGGGGGCATAGACGAGAGAAGCTCTATCCTAATAACCTTTGACCAATTTTTTATATATGTATATATAATTGTGCCAAAATTAAGAAAAATTAATTTTTATTGACAGTTTTGATATTTATTAGTATTCAAAATCGTTACAGTGCCAACTCAAAAAAAAACAAGTTTGCTGAGTGGAAACTACGTATCTCATTTATATTACTTATTTATCAGAAAACGTCATGTTGTGTAATTATTTATTTATTTTTAAATGCGAACGCACATTTTATAGCACTTAATTATTAGGTATAGGAAAATGATGTTAACACTTATATTTTTATTCCCAAAATTAGGGGAATTAAAAAAAATGTTTAATTAGTGTAAGAAATAATATGTAATTTATACATACTAATAACAATCACAAACGGTTTATTTACATTAAATTAAACCAGTTATACCTAAACGTTAAAATTTATTCGTCTTATACTAACTTGTAAGTATAACTTCCACTGGTGAAATCTTCAAAGTTAAATTTTTTTCGTGGAGTTTCAAAAACAACAATCGTTGTATTTATTATCGTCAATTTCGTTAAACAAAACCCCCCTTTGTCCCCGCACCACGCTAACACAATTTTCTTAGCGCAAATTTCTCATCCAACCGCCCCCCGAGCCCCCCGCCTCGGCCCCGCTCCCCCGGGCCCGGCCCTGCCCCGTCCGAAAACAGGAAGTGTCTACCGTTCCAATCCGCTCCGCTCGGGTCGCCATCGCGAAAAAATCCGAACTTTGTCCCATAACGTCGAATAATCGCCCGCCCATTATATCTAATAAAAAACTCAACCGGACCGCGTACAAGCATCTAATTCGTCTATTTTTGTGTGTTGCGGAGAGAGCCGTCAAGAACCGCCATTTTTCTTCTAACGCTGTCCCATTGACAGCGGTGCGGCAAACGCAAATCTCTTCTCGCCGCGAATATTTCGAGATTATGTGTACGACGACGGTAGAAAATATTGTTCTTATCTGGGTCATAGTTGTGAAGTAAAAGTTATCTTTTAGCTTATTTTAATCTGCGCGGCGGTGGGCGGGGGGGCGCCTTTTCGAGTACGGCCCTGGGCCGCTGTTTGTCTTAGATAAAAATTCGGCGAGAGCGATAAAAATTTCGGAGGGTATTGGTCGAGGCGGCGGTGATAAGGCGGCGGCCATTCTGGGGGATTTTCGGTGATTCACTGGGCAAATATGGCGCGGAGGAGTATGGCGGAGGATGGACAAGTCGGACGGAGGGGGTGGTGGTGTAGAAAAAAAATTCAGTGGATCTGAGCAAGGAAAAAGTCTTAGGACTTAAGATTAGTAAGACATGCGGTTTTTAATTGGGATGTTTGCAATATCCGTAGAAAAGGAACACCGGTTGTGTAGAAAGTAGACCACAACGTACAGAGCGAACTTAATTGTATATAATAAAATAATAAATTATAATAAAATATTGAGGCTAGAGTTGTTTATTCCAAAGAATTATACAAAATCTTTTACAGAGAGACAATTATCTCGATTAAACTATGTTTAAGAAGATAAAAAATGACAAATCCAAAAATGACACTATTGTCAAGTATTGGTTAAATTTGTGAATTGAGAATGGTAAAACTGATAACAGAAGTTGTTATTTTAAACTTACACAATACTAAATTAATATATCAACGTAAAAGAGTCAATAATTGTCAATTTAAAATTTCATTTAAATAGTTTCAGCTCTAACTCATATGTATCAAATTCAACTTGGCTGTCACTTATTATTAAAAGGATATATTAGGTAACTATCTTGAACTATGAAATAAATTATGAATTTGTCATTTGCCAATATTAGCTGTAAAAAAATTCAAATTTATAATTCACTGTTATTTATTAAGGAAGTAAAATGACAAATCTGAAAATTGCGACAATATTGTCAAGTTTTAGTTAGGTTTGTGAACTGAGAATGGTAAAATTGATATCTGACAATTTTATTATTTTAAATGACAAACAATTTGTTCTACGGAACTTGTTATTTTAAACTCACACAGCACAATTTAAAGATACTCCAATGCTAAATTAACTAATCAACGTTAAAAATAGTAAGTTGTCAATTTAAAATGTCATTTAAATAGTTTCAATTTTAACTAATCTGTAGGTATGTAATTCCAAGTAGCTGTCATTTATTACTAAAATGTTATAGCGACTATCTCGAACTACAACATAATTTATTAATCTGTCATTTGCCATTTTAAGGTGACAAAAATTAAAACTTATTTTTCTTGCCGACTGTGATTTATCGAAGGAATAACATAACAAATTGGAAAAAAATGACACTATTTCTAAGTCTTAGCTAGGTTTGTGAATTGTGAATAGTAAAACTGATAATTGACAATTTTATTATTTTAAATAACAACTAATTTATACCTCAGAAGTTGTTATTTTAAACTCACAGCACACTATAAACGTACTCCACTTCTAAATTAACATATCAACGTAAAATAGTAAGTTGTCAATTTAAAATGTCATTTAAATACTTTCAACTCTAACTAATATGTATCAAATTCAACTTGGCTGTCACTTATTGTTAAACTGATATAGTAACTATCTTGAACTGTAAAATAAGTTATGAATTTGTCATTTGCCAATTTAAGCTGGCAAAAAACTCAAACTTATTGTCAAGTGTTATGTATTAAGGAAATAAAATGACAAATCTGAAAATGGCGACAATATTGTCAAGTTTTAGTTAGGTTTGTGAACTGAGAATGGTAGAACTAATTTGTTTTTCAGAAGTTGTTATTTCAACCTCACACAGCATAATTTAAACATGCTTCCTCCTAAATTAACATTTCGGTGTAAAACAGTAAGTTGTCAATTTAGAATGTCATTTAAACAGTTTGAACTCTAAGTAATGTGTATCAAATTCAACTTGGCTATCACTTATTATTAAAATGATATAACAACTATCTTGAACTATAAAAAAATGACAAACAAATTATTTATTTTATACTTCAAGATAGGTAATTATTAGCTTGTCATTTGCTACTTTAATTTGACAAAAATTTTAAACTTATTATCAACTGTTAGATTTTTATTGGGGAAATAAAATTACAATTCTGAAAGTGGCGACACTATTGTCAAGTTTTAGTTAGGTTTGTGAACTGAGAATGGTAAAATTGATATCTGACAATTTTATTATTTTAAATGACAAACAATTTGTTCTACAGAACTTGTTATTTTAAATTCACACAGCACAATTTAAAGATATCCCAATGCTAAATTAACTAATCAACCTTAAAAATAGTAAGTTGTCAATTTAAAATGTCATTTAAATAGTTTCAATTTTAACTAATCTGTAGGTATGTAATTCAAATTAGCTGTCCTTTATTACTAAAATGTTATAGCGGCTATCTCGAACTACAACATAATTTATTAATCTGTCATTTGCCATTTTAAGGTGACAAAAATTAAAACTTATTTTTCTAGCCAACTGTGATTTATCAAAGGAATAACATAACAAATTGGAAAAAAGTGACACTATTTCTAAGTCTTAGCTAGGTTTGTGAATTCTGCAGAGTAAAACTGATAATTGACAATTTTATTATTTTAAATAACAACTAATTTATTCTTCAGAAGTTGTTATTTTAAACTCACAGCACACTATGAACGTAGTCCACTTCTAAATTAACATATCAACGTAAAATAGTAAGTTGTCAATTTAAAATGTCATTTAAATACTTTCAACTCTAACTAATATGTATCAAACTCAACTTGGCTGTCACTTATTGTTAAACTGATATAGTAACTATCTTGAACTGTAAAATAAATTATGAATTTGTCATTTGCCAATTTAAGCTGACAAAAAATTCAAACTTATTATCAAGTGTTACGTAAAAGGTAATGAAACGACAAATCTGAAAATGGGGACAATATTGTCAAGTTTTAGTTAGGTTTGTGAACTGAGAATGGTAAAACTAATTTGTTTTTCAGAAGTTGTTATTTCAACCTCACACAGCATAATTTAAACATGCTTCCTCCTAAATTAACATTTCGGTGTAAAACAGTAAGTTGTCAATTTAGAATGTCATTTAAACAGTTTGAACTCTAAGTAATGTGTATCAAATTCAACTTGGCTATCGCTTATTATTAAAATGATATAGCAACTATCTTGAACTATAAAAAAAAATGACAAACAAATTATTTATTTTATACTTCAAGGTAGGTAATTATTAGCTTGTCATTTGCTACTTTAATTTGACAAAAAATTTAAACTTGTTATCAACTATTAGATATTTATTGGGGAAACAAAATGACAAATTTGAAAATGACAACACTATTGTCAAATTTTAGTTAGGTTTGTGAACTAAGAATGGTAAAAATGATAACTGACAATCTTATTATTTTAAATGACAACTAAATTATTTTTCAGAAGCTGTTGTTTTAAACTCACCCAGCATCCTTTAAACATGGTCCACTTCTAAATCAACATATCAACGTAAAACATAAGTTGTCAGTTTAAAGTGGCATTTAAAAAAATCATTTCAGCTTTAACTACAATTATTAAATTCACGTTCGCTGTCGCTTATGTTTAAAATGCCGTTTTAAGCGGACAGAAATTCAAACTTATTGTCAGATAAATGTTATTTATATTTATTGAGGAGAGAAAACGATAGATCTAAAGGTGGCAGCCCTGTTGTCAAATTGACAGTGTTAAAACTTAACCTATGAATTCTTCAAAAGTCGTAATTTTGAACGTACTAAAATAATCCATGACTATGAAATATATTAATTAGTTTGTGACCAGTTGTTACTTATCGAGAAAGAAAAATAAAAGAAAATAAAAACGTTACGTTAATTATAACACTAATATTTAACATTATTATCGCGTTAGTGATAAGCTGATAAGTTTGTCAAGCTTTGAGCCATTTAATTTTAATCCGTTTTATATTAACTTTTGACTGCTGATTCTGTTTTTCTTGTGCATTTAAATGTAAAAAAATTCGTAGCTATTTTAACACGATATTTAAATTATTTCAGTTTATTAGGACAACTTTTTTAACTGGCTGTCTGGAATTATGGTTTATGAATGCATTTTAATTAAACTGACAAAAAATCCAACCTGATTTTTAATTGTTGAGGATGAAATTATGGTAAAACTCGAAATAGCCTAAGAACGTTATAAATTTTGAATTCAATTGCAAGTTGTTGTAAATTCGTAACAGTTATAGTTTTTATAAAATAAGGGGTATTATCAGCGGATTTGACAATTATTGTTATCAGCGATTTTTTTAATAGACACTTGTAGATAGAAATGGGGGTAATTAAGCATTCATTGAGCATTTATGGTTATTTAAGTCATTATTTTAACTACAGTACAGTGACGCGTTCATAGTACGGATTCAAAAGAACAAAAAACACTAAAAAAAGTTATGCCAGTCATGGTTGTGCCAGATTTCGGTGTTGTCATTTAAGAGAATCATTTCTGGCTGAATAAATTTAACGATTCACGTGTTATTGTCCATAATCTTCTCTTTGTAAATAAACTGTTACAAAACATATTGGGAGATAATTTATAACCTTCGGCAGTTAATTGTCATAAAATAAGTCATAAACCAAAATAAAGCGTGTCAGATATCCGCAACCTTTACTAAATAGAAAGAAAAAATGTCTATTTATACGACTGTCGGATAATCGGCGTTATCACCGGCGAAAAAGGGAAATCTGACGATAATAATTCGTGCGATAAATGTGCAATTGGAGCGGGCTTAAAAATTGCTAAAAATTACGTAACCTCGCATGCTGAAAGCGACATTAATAACCGAGCATACTTATAATATCGGGCATTTATCTAGATAAAGTTTTAATTTATTTGGTCAGAAGTTACGTCACAGCAGCCTGCACTCGTCGATTTTTTCGTCGAAATAATCGCGTGTTCAAAGCGCCAAAACCCCCCAAAGTATCCGCAAGAAAAAATAACGAAACAGACTATTTTATAAGCCGAGTGTCTGTCCTTATCCGTTCCAATGCAAAATGCACTGTGTTCTAAAACTTATGCAATTTCGTATCCCCCCCACCTTCGCCGCCTTCATTTCTATATGCAGCTTTCTTACTACATACTAAGATGTTCAACTCTGTTTCAAACTCCAAATCATAGACACCTATGGTCTAAAATGAACCATTTCCCAGTAAAACCGTCGTGAAAAAAAAGACGATCGCGTACCACGTGCGTCCAGTGCCACCGCGACTGTGTGTTTATGTTTTGGAATTTTTTGTTTAGTGAGGTTATAGTGCCAGAATGTGGGTAAAAAGTGGCTCAGATGGTTAGTGCATTTTTCCCTCGCAATAAGTGCATGCACTTGCGGCAATCGATAGTGAACGCACAAATTTGCATAAATTCAATAATATTGGCGCACTTTTCCGCCAGAAAAATGGCTTCCACAAATATTAGAATTTAACGATAAAAATAGCGTGTTTGCACAGCCATTTTGGTTTTTATCGCGCCGAAAAAAGCGCCTTCTCACCCTAAATTTTCCCGAGCTCGAGTGAGATTCCTCCCCGAAATCGCTCGCCAGCTTCGGACGCCGGATTTTTTCCCATGTAAGTTCTTGTTCTGATTGAGAGCCTCAGCTTCCGCTTACTCCAAATAAACAATTTTCGACCGTAAAGCGCTCGTAAAGCGGCTTAACTGCATTCGAAACGATGCGATTTTCACCCGATAGACGAAAAAAACCTTATCGGCGGCCTTCCGCACTTTTTCGCGCGCTATCTTTGTTTGTGTTCATCGGTTTGTTTTGTTTCCACCGTTATCGGTGTTTGGGCTTGCTCCTCTTCCGCTCGCCGATTTTTTTGCAAGAAACGTCAACCGAAGAGGAATGTCGGAGCTTCCGTTATTTTTGACTTGCGTTTTTTTCTATTTGCTGCGGGCTTATTTTAAAAATGACGCCTTTGTGTTATCTTGTTGACTCTACTTTGAGGATTATTTTTACGTCTGGTTTTTACTGGAGGAGATTCTCGGCGAAATCACTGATTTGACATGAGTGTTAATCAGGTGATAGGCGATAACCTGCTAAAACTGGAATTGATCGCTTTATCAAACATAATCTAATAAATCGAATAGATGAAAAATGTGCTGAGTTTCTACGGGGATTATGAGTGTTTGTGTTGGTAATTTATATTTTATTGTTTATTGTTCGATTTTTATTTCTGTGGATTATGTTACCGTTTAAACTTGGAGTTTGAGGAAAACGCATTCTTTAAACGTTTTATGTTTTGTTGTGGTTTTTCTAAAATTCGTAATAATTTTCTAACTCCAGCGCCCGCATAACAAAGAGACAACACAATGACTTGTAAAACCAATTATGACTGGTTAAGGGTGTTCGATCGTTTTAAAAAAGTTAAGGTAGCACTGAATATTTTACAAATGAAGCGGTACTTAACTTAAGTGTGGTCGTTGTCTTCTTTTATAATGTTTGGACATTAAAATTTATCTACCTATTAGAAAATGTTTTTTCCTATACTAACAACAATATACAAGGTGTAGTTATGAAAGAGCATCATTCATATTTTGTGGTTATATAGTTTTAAAACAAACATCCATATTTTTATTACCCATAAAACAAATTGCGAATGCACCTAAAATTTAGTTGGAAACGAAAACTACTACACTAAAATATAATTTACATAATTTTGAGTTTTTTCTCTTGCGTTTTTCATTTAATTTTTATTGTAAATTTCGCAATTTTCTTTTTTTTGTTTCATATTTAAAAATTCGTGCCTATAAATTTGATAGAAATATTACAAACAAAGTTGCACTGAATTCGTATATACCTACCACATGACTCATCAAAAATTTTTTGATCAACGGTGGTTGTGGTCAGAGCATGTAGGACATGAAAAATTAATGTGTGTCAATAAGAAACAGTCTTATTTGAAACTTCATTAAAATGACATCAATCGAAGATAAACTTTCAAAAATTCATGGCTGTCTTTGATTGTGTTTTTATTATATCGAGAAGTCAGATTTTACAGTTTTTTTTGTTCAAAAGTTGTTCTAAAATTGCTTTTTATGAATCAACATACTGAGGAAATTTTGTACATTCTCTTATTTTTTTTATGTTTTTAAACTGATTAGACTGCTGAATTTTTATTTTTCTTTCAATGGGTTCAGTCAAAGTTTTATTTTTAAATTTCATTGTACTTCTTTAGGAATCTTCCACAATGAATTTTTAACCTTAAAAAAACAAAAAACAGCATTTCGAAACATTTCAAAATTAAAACATAAAATAAGTATTCTTAAAATATTTAGAAAATCCTATAAATTACACAAACATTTTTGTTCTTTATTATTTCGTCTACGTGTAATTAACCCAATAAATGATACATTTTAGATGGAAATTTCATGTTTGGCGTAGAACTAAAAAATAATAATAAAAATCGACTAAACTCCTATTACTAGTATTATTATTATTATCCTAAGCCTGTGTGACAAACACATCACACTTACGCCGTATGTGATTAATTCAATAGAAAACGCACTTTATTTTGGAAATATAAACAGAGCAATAAAAAACAAAATCAAAGACAGCCATGGATTTTTAAAGATTTCGTCTTTGACAGAATTTTCGTCTTGTTAGAATACGGTCAATTTGACAGTTTGGATTGAAAAGACAAACTTTCAAAAAGTCAAGGCCATCTTTGATAGTGTTTTTTATTGCTTTATCGGTATTTCATTATTACAATACTTGAAGTTAAATTAAAGTAAAAAAATACTCTTGGAATTATGTTGGGAGGTCAGATTTTCCATTTATTGTTTTTTTTTTGTTCAAAAGTTGTACTAAAATTGCTTTTTATGAATCAGTGAACATATTAAGAAAATTTGGTGCATTCTTCTATACTTTTCAAAATTTTTATTATGATTGGACTACGAATTTTGATTTTTGTTTAAACGAGTTCTGTTAAAGTTTAAAGTGTATTTTCAGGTTAACAGAAAAAGCACTTTTTCGTTTTTAAATTTAATTGTATTTCTTGTAGAATCTTCCATAATTATTTTTATCTGGTAATTACATTGTTGGTTCGTTAAAAAAACTGAATACAGCACTGCGAAACATTTCAAAATTAGAATGTAAAGTTGTTTCTTAAAATTTATAGAAAATCCTATAACTTATAAAAACATTTTTTTCCTAGAAATATTTTGACTACCTGTAATTAACCCAATAGATTACACATTTTACAAATTTCATGTTTCGCATAAAACTGAAAAAAGTTAATGAAAATCAACTAATTTCCATAATTACCTTAAGCCTGTGTGACAAACACACCACCCTTAAGTCGTATGTGATTAATTCAATAGGAAAAGCACTTTATTTTGGAAATAGAAAGAGAGCAATAAAAAACAAAATCAAACACAGTGATGGATTTTTTAAGATTCAGTCTTTGACAGAATTTTAGTATTATTAGATTACTGTCAATTTGACAGTTTGGGTTGAAAATGCAACGATCAAAGACAAACTTTCAAAAATTCATGGCTATCTTTAATCGTGTTTTTTATTGCTTTGCCGGTATTTTATTATTACAGTACTTGAAGTTAAATTAAAGTAAAAAAATACTTTTGGAATTGTGTTGAGAAGTCAGATTTTCCGTTTATTGTTTTTTTTTTTGTTCAAAAGTTGTACTAAAATTGCTTTTTATCAATCAATGTACATACTAAGAACATGTTGTGTACCTATCCTTTTATATTTTTTCCAAAATTTTTAGACTGATTAGACGACGAATTTTGATTTTTGCTTAAACGGATTTTGGCAAAGTTTAAAGTAAGTATATATACAGATTAACGGAAAAAGCATTTTTTCGTTTTTAAATTTCATTGTACTTCTTGTAGAATCTTCCATAATTATTTTTGTCTGGTAGTTACATTGTTGGCTTGTTAAAAAAAAAAATGAATACAGCACTACAAGACATTTCAAAATTAAAACGTAAAGTTACTTTTTAAAATTTCTAGAAAATCCTATACTTATTAAAAAAAAAATTCTTAGAAAATATTTTGACAACCTGTAATTAACTCCTGAAATTTCATGTAAAACTGGCGTAAAACTGAAAAAGCCAATGAAAATCGATTCTTTTATTATCCTAGGCTCAAAAACAGCTATGGATTTTTAAAAATTTGTTTTTGATAGAATTTTCGTCTTGTCGGAATACTGTCAATTTGAAAGCTTGGTTTGAAAATGCACTGATCAAAGACAAACTTTCATGGCTGTTCTTGATCCTGTTTTTATTGCCTTCGCGGTATTTCATTATGATAGTATTAAAGTAAAAAAATACATTTAAAATTATGTTGAGAATTTGGATTTTCCATTTGTGTTTTTTTTTTCTGTTCAAAAGTTGCACTAAAATTACTTTTTATTTAAATTTTTACACTGATTAGACTATTGAAAGTGTTGAGATTAACAGAAAAATCACTTTTACATTTATAAATTTCATTGTACTTCTTGCAGAATCTTCCATAATTATTTTTGTCTGGTAGTAAAATTGTTTACTCGTTTAAGAAAAAACTAAAAACTACATTGCGAAATATTTCAAAATTAAAACATAAAGTTATTTCCTAAGATTTGCAAAAAACCTATAAATTATACAACCATTTTTTTTCTCTCAAAAATTATTTTGACTAGATCTAATTAACCCAATAAATGATACATTTTAGAAATTTCATGTTTGGCTTAAAACTAAAAACGGTAATGAAAATCGACCAAATTCCATTATTATCCTAGGCCTGTGTGACAAACACACCACACATACGCCGTCTGCGATTAATTCAATATAAAACGCACTTTATTTTCGAAATCGCCAGGCACTCCCCCTAGAGAGTATTAAAAAACAAAATCAAAGACGTCTATGCATTTTTGAAGATTTGTCTTTGACAGAATTTCCGTCTTTTCGGAATACTGTCAATTTGAAAGTTTGGGTTGAAAATGCAACGATCAAAGACAAACTTTAATCGTTTTTTTTTATTGCTTTCTCGATTTTATTATGACAGTACTTGAAGTTAAATTAAAATAAAAAATACTTTTGAAATTATGCTGAGACATGAGATTTTTCATTTATTTATTTTTTTGTTCAAAAGTTGTACTAAGAAAATTTTGTACATTCTGTTATATTTTTTCTAAAATTTTTACTCTGATTATACTGCCGAATTTAGATTTTTGTTTCAATGGGTTTTGTCAAAATTGGAAGTATTCATATTAACGAATAAAGCACTTTTTTATTTTTAAACTTCGTTGTACTTCTTTTAGAATCTTCCGCAATGATTTTTTGACGTTAAAAATATCAAAAAACAGCATTCGGAAACATTTCAAAATTCAAATATAAAGTTACTTCTTAACATTTTTAAAAAATCGTATAAATTACACAGAGATTTTTTTTCTTTATTATTTTGACTACTTGTAATTAGCCCAACAAATGATGCATTTTAGAAATTTCATGTTTAGGGTAAAATTAAAAAAGATAACGAAAATCGACTAAACTGCTATTATAAATATTATTATTATCCTAAGCCTGTGTGACACACACACCACACGTGAGCCGTCTGTGATTAATTCAGTAGAAAACGCACTTTATTTTGGAAGTAGAGAGAGGGAGAGCAATAAAAAACAAAGTCAAAGACAGCTATGGAATTTTGAAGATTTGTCTTTGATAGAATTTTCGTCTTGTCAGAATACTGTCAATTTGAAAGTTTGGTTTGAAAACGCAACGATCAAAGACAAACTTTCAAAAATTCATGGCTCTTTTTGATTGTGTTTTTTATTGCCTTCTCGGTATTTCACTATAACAGTACTTGGAGTTAAATTAATGTAAAAAATACTCTTGAATTATGTTGAGATGTCAGATTTTCCATTTATTGCTTTTTTTTGTTCAAAAGTTGTACCAAAATTGCTTTTTGTGAATTAATGTAGGTAGATACTAAGAAAATTTTGTAGATTTTTTTATATTTTTTCTAAAATTCTTACACTGATTAGACCAAGAAATTTCATTTTTGTTTAAACGTATTCTGTCAAAGTTTAAAGTAATTTAGATTAACGAAGAAAACACTTTCTAGTTTTTAAATGTCATTGTACCTCTTGCAGAATCTTCCATAATTATTTTTTGTCCGGTAGTTACATTGTTGGCTCGTTAAAAAAAAACTGAATACAGCACTGCGAAACATTTCAAAATTAGAACGTAAAATTACTTCTTAAAATTTCTAGAAAATCCTATAACATATAAAAACATTTTTTCTTCTTAGAAATTATTTTGACTACCTGTAATTAACTCATGAAATTTCATGTTTGGCATAAAACTAAAAAAGTTAATGAAAATCGACTAAAGTCTTTTATTATCCTAAGCTTGTGTGACAAACATATCAGAGTTAAGCCGTATAAAAGGCACTTTATTCTGGAAATCGCCACGCATTTGCCCCTAGAGAGCAATAAAAAACAAAATCTAAAACAGCTATGTATTTTTGAGGGTTTGTCTTTGATAGATTTTTCGTCTTGTTAGAATACTGTCAATTTCAAAGTTTGCAACGATCAAAAACAAACTTTCAAAAATTCATGGCTACCTTTAGTCGTTTTTTTATTGGCTTCTCGTTATGTCATTATGACAGTACTTGAAGATAAATTAAAGTAAAAAAATGCTTTTGGAATTATCTAGAGATATTAGATTTTCCATTTATTTAAGTTTTTTTTTTTGTTCAAAACTTGTAATATTACTTTTTTTGAATCAGTGTACATGCTAAAAAAATGTTGTGCATTCTTACTGATTAGACTGCTGAATTTTGATTTTTGTTTCAACGGGTTCTGTCAAATCTTAAAGTGTTGAGATTACCGAAAAAAGTACTTTGTCATTTTTAAATTTCACTGTACTTCTTGTAGAATCTTCCGTAATTATTTTTTGTCTGATGGTCGCATTCTTTACTCGTTTAAGAAAAAACTAAAAACTAGACATTGCGAAATATTTCAAAATTAAAACATAAAGTTACTAAACATAAAACATCTATTAAAATGTATTTTCTATTCATCCTCTGTATAAAGTTGGTTATGTCATTTAAAACATTTATGAAATAAATATTTGGTAAAAAATAATTTTATGGAACTTCAGTCGACACAATTTCTTAGCTAGGTCAATGTAACTAGAGCCTTAAGAACTGCGAAATTCGATAAAATATTTAGACAAAATAATTTCACAAAATAATCACAATTTGAAACTTTTTAGTTGACGTTCTTTTGCAAGCCCTAATTTAGATATTTTTTCTAGACAACTCAAATATTACAAAAAAATGGAAAATTTTCGCAAGTCACTAACATTGAGTGAATTAACATAAAACATCTATTGAGTATTTGGTAAAAAATACTCTTATGGAATTTCAGTCAACACATTTCTTAGCTAGGTTAAAGTAGCAACAACTTTAAGAACTGCAAAATTCGATACAAAATAATTTGACAAAATAATCTCCAATTGAAATTTTCTAGTTGACGTTCTTTTGACGTTTAATTAAATTTTATAATTTGTCATAGAAACCTATTATAAGGAATTCCTATTGAAATTTTCGCAGGTCACTAATATTGAGTGAATAAACATAAAACACCTATTAAAATGTATTTTATATTCATTATTTCTATAAAGTTGACTTTGATAGAATTTCCGTCTTTTCAAACCGTCATTTGACAGTTTGAGTTGAAAGTGCAGCAATCAAAGACAAACTTTCAAAAATCCATGGCGGTTTTTGATCGTGTTTTTAATGCTGTCTAAAAAAAACTTTTGTTTTCATATGGAGATATTGTCAGATTTTCCAATTTTTTTGTTCAAAAGTTGTACAAAAATTACTTATTATTTATCAACATGCTACGAAAATTTTGTTCATTCTCTTAGATTTCATGTACGTAAATACGCAAGTTCATTTTTATTAAATATATGTTTCTACAGTGATTTTACTTCCAAATTTTGATTTTTTAAAATGTAAATTTCATTGCACTTCTTATAGAATCTTCCACAATTTTTTTATAACTGATAATCACATGTTTTTTCGTTCAAAATAAAGTTAAAAACAACATTGCCAAATATCTCAAAATTAAAACCAGTGGCGGCTCGTGATCTTTTGAGATGGGAGGACACAATTTGATTGACGAGTTAAATACAAAAATTTAAAACAGGCTGTTATTAATTTATTACCAATTAATAGACGAAATTGTGTAACGGAAATAAATACAAAAATACATTCAATAAAAGTAAAAAAATATTTGTTCACACACGTTTAGTTTTAACTTACTAGTGAGGATACACACAAAACAAAACAATGTATTATTTTTTCACAACCCCCACATCCACAAAAATTTATCATACGTGTTATGTCTAGGTATTAAAATATTTATGAAAGTCTCATTTTGCCATAAATATTTTTATTAATAAATCGCGGGTGGCTCATTATTCACTACAATTTTATGGTCGTAAGATAGAGTAAGTACAATTTTTTAATAAATATAAAATCAAACAATTTCAGCCAAATGCAGCGGCTAGAGGCGCGGTTTCCATGGCAACGGTGTAAACATAAAGTCTAAATGAGACATAATCGAGCCGACACCTTACCATCGATTCTCGTAGATTTAATAGACATTTATAAGCAAGTTTTTAATACACATTTTTACACTAAATTTTGTTTTTGTTTCAGCGTTTTCTGTCAAAGTTTAAAGTACTGAAATTGACCAAAACGCATTGTTTCATTTTTAAATTTCATTGTACTTCTTATACAATTTTTTATGACAGGACTGGTAGTCACAAGGTATTTCATTTTATTCACTCTTTAACTATTTTACAATTAAAATACAAATAATGGTTAATTATTTACCACTATGACGTATAATCAACGTAAAACGATCAATTTTATAATTTTCGACACACGATTGGCTGAAATGCAAAAAGATAATGAAAATCGAGCGAACCGCTTTATTATTCTAGGCTCGTGTGACAAACAGGTTAGACTACAAGTCGTCGATAACGAATTCAACAGAGAGATTATATTTTTCTCGAAATTTCAGCATATTTGTGTGTCATTTGATCACAGTATTTCAAGTTATACTGAGTTCTTTTTTAATATCTCAATGCACTGTTGCCGGATTTAACATTGTTAGCTAATTCTGATAAAATTGTTACAAGTGCGTTACTCAGCGTTTTTTTTTTTTTTCATTTATTTACAAAACATGTATAAAAATTTGCTTTTAAAATTGATATAGAGTCGGAATATATTTTAATGTTTTCAAATTTGGCTGAATTATTATTCTGTGTTTTATAAATAAAATCATCGTTAATCAACACCTCTTCACTCTAGTCAACAATCCATGACACAACAAATTTTCAAATTTGACGCGAATTTATGTTTGCGGAATTTTTAATTTTTTTGTGGAGATTACGTTACTCCTTTTGCAGCTTAAATTAATTTTTTCAATCCTTATCAACGTGTCATAGACTTAATGAGTTATTTTTTGAACACCCCGTATATTAAAAAGATAATTTCGGGAACTAGGAAACCAGTCTTTGAAACTGTACGTGTACTTCAAGGTGTACATAATAAGGTGATTACGGTGACCCCATGCCAAGATAAACTTTAAGACTAAAAGTAAAAGTAAATTTAAAACTAGACACAATAACAAGCTTTGCGAGATTACAGATCAGCTGACATTTCTGTACTCATGCCCTCGAAAAAGTATGTGACGTCATCTTCTTTTTTAAAATAGTTTTTAATGTGAAGTTTGTGTACATGAAAAGAAAATTCTGCTGGGGAAAAGTAAAAATGACGTTATTAGCTTTTTAGAGAAGATAACTACACATTTTTACGATAACTCGTAAAAGTAGGCATTATTAAAATGTGGAAACGAAGTAGCCTATAAACTTCAAACGAAACTTACTCAATAAAATTGAGAGATGACGTCATCACATTTTCGGAAGGGATGAAAACATAAATTTTGTTATAATATCTAGGGTTGTATTTAGAGCTAACTTAAAAAAATGCCTGTCGTTTGGTGTCGATTTTCAGCGGCTCAAGAGCTTAAGAACTAACCCAGTGGCATCAATATTGTGTCAAGGTGACAATATTTCATGTACTTACATCCAATGAAGATAAATAACTAGGGAAAGGTCCTTTATTACAGGCATTAGAGTAATAACACATTTAAGTGAACAACCACCATTTGCATTGAAAAAACTGAACCACTTTGTTAATATAAGTTGCATAATAATAGGTCATGCTGCATGAATAAAGAAATAAAGAAACCACATTAGAACTCACTGCGTGATTTACTTTGTTGCAAACTGTACACCGTCATTGCGATAAAATTACTTCCAGTGCAGACGTTAAACCTAATTAAAAAAAAATTTGGCGAATTTGTGGATAATAAGGCGACAGATAATTTTTAAACGTGTTTCGAAATTAATAAAAATAATTAATATCGTGTTAATTGGACGTGATTTACAAGTACAGTTCACAGTACGTAATATAAAATCACGTAATAAATATGAAAAATCGCAAATTCTATCCAAGTAGGTATTTCGTTTTTTCCATGTACCAAATTCCCACCGCCCACAAGTACCAGTTTCGCACGATCGTAAATGCGTAAAACTCTCCCGATTATGTGTTCCAGTGTTTATTTTCGTCGTTTAAATACTCGAATCGAGTATCTAAAATAACATAATATCGACCCATTCCTCAATGAGATCAACGCAGGAGAATAGAAAAGCCCATCAATAATGCTAATATCAGCGATTTCCTTTAAAGCTCGTATAAATTAATATCCCTTATTAAAACTTAACTGTTTTCTATGAATAATTTGTGTGAAAATGGTCGCTTTGCTGCGTCCAGTTCACACGCTATCGTTTTTTTGCTTTCGTTTTTCGTTTTTCTCTTCCTTTTCTTCATCGCGATGTGAATTCAAATCTGCGATAGTAGAAATAATTAGCGAAAAAACGGGAATGTTTGCATAAACGCTGCTAGTTATTCTAAATGCATAAATAGATCACTTTTTGGTTTATGTAGATTTATTTATATTGTGTGAATTGACGGGAACTTGTAACAAAGCGTGACGAGCTATTTTTAACTTTTTGAAATCTTTTTTTGACGAATTCGTAAAAATAAATAACTAGTTTTTACAACAAATATGATTAAATAAAATATAAATGAGGGACCTAAGCTAAGTGTAGCCAGCTACAGCTAATGGATATTATTAATAATTACACCGATAAACACAGAGAAGATAATCTTGTTGTAACTGCAGATATCATAACAAAATGCTATTATTATTAGGTACAATGGAACCTTTCATTAATTATTTGAATTAATAATTATTATTCATTTATAAATATCGTGGTCAAAACGTATTCGTAATTAGAAGAAATGTATCCTTAAATTAAAACAAAAAATTTGCTGTGTAAGTATTTTTCTCTGAACGACAATATTTTTCTAATCTAAATAGCGTTTGCCCCGAGTTCTGATCCTTCGATGTTATCTGAACGTGATAATCACGGTTGGAAAGAATGCACCAAATCTAAACCTCGTTTAATTATTGTTTTCGTTTATTAGATTTTTTTAACACTGAGTATGAATCATTTCAAAATATCGTAAAAATAAAATCTGTGGAAAGCTCTTTTTACGTGGATTTCGACTTTCGATTTCGCTTTGAATGTATAGAAGTTTGAATTCTATTCGCTGTCGAAAATTGACGGTTAGCAATTATTTTAGAATTTTAATTATTGTCTGTAGTTACATAAAATAACTTAAAAAAATACCAGGAAAGATGTGCGAGGCCTTGTTTTTTTTATTCATATAAAATACATAGTTATTTTTAATTTGGAAAATATCAATTGATTTAACGATAAAAAATTTAAGTTGAAAAAGATAACAGATTGTAGGTAAGCGTTTAATAATAGATGTGATTATTTGTCTAACAAATTCTCAGCGAACACACGCCAAAGGGAAACCTACAATTTCGTATTCTATGAGTCGTGAAAACCAGGAAAACATGAAATTCGACATTTGTCAAAATGACCCTTTTACAAGAAAGTTTGGTATACATAACCTTACACATTTTAAAATGCTGTTTTGATAATACGATAAATTTATTATACCTAACTTCTGGACGTCTTTTATATTGGACAATTTTCACCCATGAGTCTCACATGTTGGTGAATTTCGAAATTTGTGTATTTTTTTCAAAATAAGCAATTTTTTTGGTACTACGGGTGTGCACAGTATTTTAGAGAATGAACACTTCTGGAAAAGGATTTAAGGCAAAAAAAGTTTCAGTACTTTTGTGGGAATTTCTATAAAACCATGACATCAAAAATTTATAAACAAAAATTTCTGTCAGTTGCTAAGAGAAGACTCATTTTGGCAAATGAGATCCTTCTAAGAAAATAGAGGGCGGGTGGGCGGGGCCAGTAGCTGTTAAAATAAGACCGATTTTAGCAGATGACATAACTTCTCAGAAAACAAAGGGTGGGTGGGCGGGGGTAGTACCTGCTAAGATAAGACCGATTTTGGCAAATGCGATATTCACAAAAAAAAGACCAGTACTTTGATATTTTTTTGACGTTTCATGACTCTTGTAGTATGAAAAAATAGATTCCCCTTTTCCGCCTGTGTATCTAACGTGTGTCGTCTGTGTCGATTTTTATACAGAAACAATCTCCGAAACTATTGGACCCATTATTATTGAACAATGATGTTATTTAAATTTTTATAAAATAGCATATTCCTTGACTTGCAGTTTATGAAACCGTCTGATTTTTTATCCTAAGTAGGTATTTAAATTTTTGGAAAAACAATCAAAATTTCACAACAAATCTTTTAGGGTTATCATAAGCAAGGTAAATCGTTGATCAAAATTTTTTTATTGTTTTAAGGGACTATTGTATCTGATTATTCACTTTTTGAAAAGATAAAATATATTTCAAAACTAAACTTGCAGTGCTTTACTTTGACAAATATTATACTGTAATTCTTTTAATTTTGGTAAGGTGTTGTAAAACGGTAGTTTCTTTTTCTGTCTTCGTCCGACACACTATATTTACCCCTCTAAAATGCTAAGAAGTGTAAATACACTGTGTTGGACAAAGACAGAAATAGTAACATACCAGATGTTTTAATTAGTACAGTTTTTACAACACTTTGCCTGAATTTAAAGAATTCTACTGTACATAGATAAAAAATTATTAGAAAAATAATCCATACCCTATTTTCAGATTTACACCAGACACTGATTTGACTCTTCTTTTTTCTATTTTTATTTGGAAATTTTGAAATAATTTTTTCTTTCTAAACATAGTAAGTCTGAAAACGGCTGCTAATCCTTTAATTTTTTTTTAATCCTTTTGCATGTTTTGGTACCAAAAAAAGCGTTGTTTATGGTTTGAAAAATATTACGATTATTTAAAATTTTCAAACTTGGAAAATTCCACTTTTTAATGGTAAATTTATATACTTTCCCTTATCTAGTATGCCATCATTGGTAATGAAATTTTTTACTTCCCGGGCGTAAAAATGGATTTCTAGACAAATAATCTCCAAAACTACTGGACTGATTATTGTGAAATTTTAGGTATGCCAGAAGTCTCACGTAGATCGTAAAACACTGACCAAAATTTATCTAATCGTTCCCACCAACAATTTGATGACGTCATCTCAAAATTTTGCATAGTAAATGCTACTTCAATTTGATAAAATAACATATGGTATCGTTTATGAATCCACCCTTGTTGTCATCTTCGATACCCAAATTTTTGAAAAAAAAATCAAAATTTTTCCTCAATGTATAATTTAGAAAATGCAAAACCGAATGCTATAAATAACAAATAATTCAAAATTTATTTGTATATCCCGCCTCAAAAAATCCTAAGTGAAATATGTAAAATGTTGTAAGACTTGTATGTGTGGAAAACATTTTTGCTAATAAAAATAAATAATTTCGCAAAAAGAAGCATTCTAGAATTTTTTTCAACTCCTCATTAATTTGTATTTTTTCCTTCTTCTTCATGGGAATCTGCCGTTTCTAACTCTTTTGTGATATATCACCACTATTTCATTCAGTAGGAAACGTCTTCACTACAGAATTTTCTAGAATCTTTCAAAAATGTGCTACCTATCTGTTTCTTCTTGTTGCTTCTCTTTCCATATAGAATTCTTTTATCATAGTAAATTGAGGTCAACTGGCATTTTTTTCTTAAAAAAAATGTGCCCATGGCCACATTTTTCTTTTTTTCCAGATTCAGAACAGAATAATTTTAGAACTTCTCTCTTCAACCTCTATTTTTTTCCTTGTTTTCTAATAAAATTCTTCTAGAACCGCTTCTCTTTTCGATTCTTTTAGAACCCTTTTAATTTATGATCTCACCAAAACTTCGCAGCAAATGCATTCTAGAATTTTTTGGAACTCCTGATTAACGTCTATTTTTTTTCTTTGTCCCAAGTAAGTATAATATCGTCTTTGCCAGCGTTCTAGAATTTCATGGAAATCTCCCGCTTTCAACTTCTTTTAGATAAAATTTTCAAAAATGTTTGTAAAAAGTGCCAGTTATCCGTTTTTGAACTTCATTCTCCCATTGCTTCTCTTTTCCCATCTCTTCTATCATAATAAATTCAGGTCTGTTAGCAGGTTCTTTTTCAAGAATAATTTGCTTTAAGCGATATTTCTTCGGTTCTTCCAAATTATGAACAGAAGCTTTCTAGAACCACTTCTTTTCTGGATTCTTCAAAAACCCTTTTCATTCACGATCTTACCAGAACTTCGTAGCGAAAGCATTGTAGAATATTTTGGAACTGCTTATTAAGTTCTTTCTTCAGCGAATAGAAAATCGTCCTAACTTTGCCAGCGTTCTAGAACTTCATGGAAATCTCGCGTTTCCAACTCTCTTTTGACAGTCCAATTCCTTTAGATAAAATTTTCTAAAATCTTCGAAGACGTGCCAATTCTCCATTTCTTGAACTCCATTCTTATTAACTAGCAGTTTTTTTGTTCAAGAATAATTTTCTTAAAGTGATATTTCTTCAGTTCTTTCAGATTATGAACATAAGCTTTCAAGATTCTCTTTTCAAGTTGTATTTTTTTTTCTTGTTTCCAAATAAAATTCTTCTAGAACCGCTTCTTCTCTAGATTCTTCTAAAACTCTTTTAATTCATGATCTTACCAGAACTTCGTAGCAAAACCATTCTACAATAGTTTGGAATTGCTTAATAATTTCTTTCTTCAACGCCTTTTTTCCTTTGTCCGAAATAGAATATCATCTTAACTTGGCCAGCGTCCTAGGACTTCATGTAAATGTCCCGTTCTCAACTCTCTTTGGAAAGTTCAATTTTTCTTAATAGAATTTTCTAAAATCTTCTTAAACGTGCCAGTTATCTGTTTCTTGAACTTCATTTTTCTTGCTCTCTTTCTACATACATATATAGTTTAGGAAATATCGTTGTACTGTATAAAATTTTATTGACAATAACGAGACAGACAGTAGTACAATAGGAAGAGATATTTACAACTTAAAGTTGTCGCGTCGCGGTAATCTCCAGATGCTAGAAAACAGAATAATCCAGGTCCGGACAGGGACCATAGTTACTCACGAACAAAAATGACCATTATTTTATGAGTACAACTACCTGCTAAATGTTCTCCGCCAAATTTGGGTTTACTGGTGTGAGCCATAAATATTTCTTACCATTGTACTACTGCCCGCCTCGTTATTGTCAATAAAATTTTATAGGGTACAACGATATTTCCTAAACGATAACTATTCTATCATAATAAATTAAGGTTGACTAGCAGTTTTTTTTTTTAATAATTTGCCAAAAGTGACATTCCTTAAAATTCTTCTAGAACCGCTTCTTTTCTCGATTCTTCTAAAACCCTTTTAATTCATGTTCAAAATACGAGCATTTCGTGGCAAAAACATTCTAGAATATTTTGGAACTGCTTATCAAGTTCTTTCTTCAACGTCTATTTTTTCTTTATCCCAAACAGAAAATCATTCTAACTTTGCCAGCGTTCTAGAACTTCACGGAAATCTCCCGGTTCCAACTCTTTTTTGACAGTCCAATTCTTCTCGATAAAATTTTCTAAAATCTTCGAAAACGTGCCAGTTATCTATTCTTGAACTCCATTCTTCTATGGCTTCTCGTTCCATATATAACTCTTCTATCACAATAAATTCAGATCAACTAGCATTTTTTCTTGAAGGATATTGTGCTCAGGGCTGCGTTTCAATTTCGGAAAAGATACAATCTAGAATTTTCTTTAGCTCTTCATTAATTTGTAATTTCCTCTTTAACGTCTATTTTTCTTTTTCTCAATCAAAATATTCTCTTGGCTTTTCCAGCGTTCTAGAACTTCATTGAACTTCTCCCATTTTCAACTTATTTTTAATAATCAGGCACTGCTCCAATTTATCTAAATGGAATTTTCTAGAATCTTCGTAAAACTTGCCAGTTATCTATTTCTTGAACTCCATTCTTCTATTGCTTCTTGTTCCACATATAACTCTTCTATTATAATAAATTCAAGCCAACTAGCAGTTTTTTCTTCAAGAATAATTTGCTTAAAGCGACATTTCTTCAGTTTTTCCAAGTTCGAAGCAAAAGCTTTCTAGAACCTCTCTTCAACCTTTATATTTTTTCTTATTTCCGAATAAAATTGTTGTCCAACCGCTTCTTTTCTCGATTCTTCTAAAACCCTTTTAATTCATGATCTCACCAGAAAACATTCTAGAATATTTTGGAACTCTTTCTTCCTTTATCGTGTACTTTTCTCTTTGTATCAACGTTTTCAACTATTTTTGGACAGTCCAATTCTTCTGGATAAAATTTTCTAAAATCTTCGAAAACGTGGCAGTTATATATTTCTTGAACTCCATTCTTCTAGTGCTTCTACTTCACATATAACTCTCCTTCAGATCAACTATCATTGTTTCTTCAAAGGCCACTTTTTTTTTATTTTCCCCTTGTTGGCATTCTAAAATTTCTCTCTTCAACCTATATTTTTTCTTGTTTTCAAATAAAATTCTTTTAGAACTGGTTCTCTTCTCGATTCATCTTATTAATTTCTTCTGTTCTCAGCACGGAGGTAGAAGAGACCGGAGGGAGCGTACCGTATGCTAGCAATGTAACGATTCTGGGATCGTTCAAGACCCGGTCAGACACCGGTTATGATCTTATTTGAACAAGGCGCCAATATTTGCCAGCCCGACGCAAACGCGTTCCTACACTCAACAGCTGACAGGGTTTGGATTTCCAGTGGCGTACTATCACGTAACACGTGCTGTTTATATGCAGTTGTTCGTTCTTGAATTTGAGTTTAGTTGTGCTGTTTTAGTTTTGGACGTGTTGTTGGTGTTTTTAATTTGAATAGACTTTGATTATAACTAAAGATCATAATAACATTTAGAGACTTATATATAAGGTAGTCAACATAAAATATGTTGGCCCGCCACTGGTTACGACTGCTAAACATTTAGAGGGTGGAGCTTAGCACAGCGCGCATTTCAAGTAGGGTCATAAACGGTGCCTGAGTCTGTGTCACAAAATTCACGACACCTTCCCTCCGGTCTCTTCTACCTCCGTGGTTCTCAGACTTTTCTTCTGTTTCTTCGCGTTTTACATATATGTAGCACTTTTTTCTTCAAGGATAATATGCTTACGAGAACATTTTTTAATTTTTTCCAAGTTCGGAAGAGAAGCACTCTAGAACTTTTCCCCCTAACCGGAAAAAAATCTTCTACAACCGCTTCTATTTTCGATTTTTCAAAAATTCTTTTGGTCCTCCTTATAAATGTCTCCCTTTAGTGTCTATATTTTCTTCTTTCAAAATAGAATATCATCTTGATTTTCCTAGTATTCTAGAACTTCATAGAAATCTCTCATTTTCAACTCTTTTGGATAATCCGGAAATAACTCCTCAGAGAAACATCTTCTGATGGAATTTTCTTAAATCTCCTTAAAATGTGCCAGTTATCTGTTTCTTGAACGTGATTCTTTTATTCTCGTTCCACATAAAATTCTTCTACCATAATAAATTCAGGTCAACTAGCAAGTTTTCTTAATTTTTTCGAGTTTTCTTTTTCTCTAGTTACAAACACATTCATATTTTTTTAAATTGTTTATACAGGATGACTAAAAAAAAAATATTCAAGCAATTTATTTTATTGATCAAATCAGAAACCAGTTCCATTTTTTATTAGTACTGAGAGAGCAATAAAAAAATGGGATTCATTATAGTGTTGTCCAGTTTAAGAACAATAACAAATTCTAAATTAGAGCTTTAAAACAATACTATCTTTGCAGACATTTGAAGTCCCGAATTATATGCGTAAATAGTGATCAAAATATACAAGATATCATGTTTAAATATTTTTAGCTAAAAACGTTTGACGTAAATGATACTTAGATATCCCTAAGATTTTCAGAAATGGAGAAATGAATGAATTGCAACTTCCTCAGATAGGTACTAAAAAAAAAAAATTGTAACAGATGTTATATTAGTTCATTTCAATTTTTCTATCACCTCCCCGACAACAAGCACAAATCCCCTTCCACCCAAATCCCAATAATCTCTCATATTTGCAAATCAGAAAAACACACTTAGAGGTCACATCTATCTCGCCCAGCTCCCATCCGCGATTTTTATTGGACAATATATTTATCAAGCCGAAGCCGGCTGATAAGACAAGCTCCAAGTTCACCCATCAAAAAAAGCAACGAAACAGCGAAAAATCGCCATTTTTCGGCAGACCCTCGCCGGTGCGGTAGTGCCAAGTGCATCCTTCGCCCCCCAGGTACGCACGTCACTGTTTGTACGACTCATTATCACCAACGCGCCATTTTATCAGGCCTCGTCAAGCCGGAGCGCAATGTCTAGGTCAGGGAAAGTGATTTTTTGCGGGATGAGACGCTTCGGGACAGGCGACGCCATCTAGCGGCGGCGTCGCGACGCCGCCCGTCTCGGGGACGGGTGGCCGCACACCTGCCCTGTTGCGTAACGGCGCGGACAAGGACACGTGAGCACCTTGCTCGTGTCGGATTAAGAGGATTTTTTGCCTTTCGAAGGGGGAATAAATTTGAATAATTTGATGGGTTGGTGGTCGGCGGTGGGTGTGATGGAATCAGTGTTGCGGGGTTTCGCGCTGCGGCGGAAGAATGGTGGAGATGGGTTGGATGATGGTATCGCTGGAAAAATGCTGGTTTAATAATAAATCGGAGTTCTCATGGAGAACTGCAACGTAATGGTGCCGTAATTGCACTAATAACGGCTAGAATTAGCGCGATAACGCGGTTTTAAACGAAAACCTAATGTTTGTCGAATTCTCAACCTGATAAAAGACGACGTAACAACAGCAAGACCTATTGTTACGCAAGCAACATTCGTTTCGGATTTTGGAAAATTTATTTTTTTTAATTCTACACAGCCAAAGTCGCATTTTAAAGATCCACCAACACCGTAATTCACCCAGGAAATACACGTGATCGCTAAAATTAAATTCTGTCGAAAAAAATTTAATGTAATCTCCCGTAATCTATAACTGTAATCTGAAAATTCAAGTTTTTTCAGAAAAATGAATACGTTTTACAGATTTTTTTGCATGCTTACGTAAGCCGCTGACACTTCAAAGAATCGCTTAAAGCGTTACGTATTTGAATCAACAGGTGGTGAATTTTTAATACGTGAACAGAATGTACAATACAAATTTTTAACCGATTTTAATTATTCTAAATGATTTTTTAATATTAAAAGTAAACGTTAAAAATTAAACTTAAAAAAATTACATTATTACCTAACTCGTATCATGAGCGTTTAATTAAGAACTACAAAATTAAGTTCTATCAAAAAATTGTATGGGAAAGGGGATAATTTAAAATTCGTGTACACTAAAAACGAATTTTATTACTGTTACTATGTTTTTTGCTTAACCCTCTGTACATTTACTATATCCTCAACAGCTTATTTTTTTATTATTTCACTTTTTTTTTTAATTATTTGTTTAATTAAAAAAATGGAGTTGCTTCAACTGCCTTGAGATGTAACAGGTGCCCAGGATTTTTTTACTTTTAGATTGAAAAAAAAGTGATCAAAGCCGCCACGGATTTATGAAGGTTTGTCTTTGAACGTTGCATTTTCAACTCAAACTTTCAACGGTAATTTGACAAGACGAGACTTCTATTATCAACGAAAAATTTTCAAAAATTCGTGGCTGTCTTTGATCATGTTTTTATTGCTCTCTGGTTAGTTAAGAGTTAATATTATTAAAAGAAAAAAAATGCTAAATCTCTACTTCATCATTTATTTAGTAAAAATTTTATTTTTTTTAACTATAAAAGTTATACAAATTAGTTAAATTAGAGGGACAAGAAAAAATATTCTTTTAACCTGTCCTGTATTATCAAGATTTAAGGCTTTTATAGCTAATTCTCATTGTTTACAAACCAGGCTTTTATGTTTAGTAATGTTTGCTATAACGTAAAAAAATAAATAATTATGGTTATTGTTAATAAACAAAAAAAAACAATTATAACTATCACCGACTTAAATTTTTTTATTAACGTAATTGCTGTAAATCTTGCACAATTTATAATTTTTTTAAGTTAATAGTTAATATTATTAAAAAAATGGCTAGTTACCAACTTCATAGATCAGCGAAAAAATGCCTAAACATCATTTATTTAGTAAAAATTTGTATTTTTTTAACTATAAAAATGATAAAAATTAGTTAAATTAGAGGGTCAAGAAACATCGTTCTTTTAACTTGTGCTCTATTTTCAAGCTCGCTAGAAAAATATCAATTCTAATAGTTTCAACTACTGTGTTTAACAGAAATAACGCTTTTATAGCTAATTCTCATTGTTTTCAAACTACGCTTTTATGTTTAGTAATGTTTGTTATCATGTAAAAAAATAATTAATTATTGTTAATAAACAAAAAAATATATAGTTATCAACGGCTTAAAAAATTTGATTAACGTAATTGCTACTAATCTTGCACAGTTTATATTTTTTTTTTTTTAACTATAATTGATTCGGAGAATCTTTTTGATTGATAGATTTTGTTTTATTAGCTAATTACAATAATCATGTTCTAGTTTTAATGGTGATTATAGAACTAAGATAGACCATTATAGCTCTTATCGACGTTATAGTCACGTATAGCAAATTGTAGGTTTTTTCGATATAGTTACTTTTTATTACTATTATATAACTATTTTAGAAATAATGAAATTTCGTAGTTATAGTTCATTGTAATTTAAACAATGTAAATTAATGCATATTTTATCTTTACTAGGTGATAATAGAATTCAGAAACATCATTTGACAACAATTATAGTTACATAACACAAACAGTTACCTTTCATTATTAAATATTTATTTCAGGAAAGCTGATTCTAATTAAAATTAACAGATAATTTTATTTTAACTATAATTATTGCACAATTCTACGATTCAATGAATGTTTCCTTAAAGCCAACTCTGAACCAATTTTTTTTTCTTTTTGTTTCTATACCCAAAAGAACAATTTCTGTGTTATGTAAATGAGTTTGTTTTTATTAATTATAAATTAATGCATTATTTTATAATTACTATAATTATTGCACAATTATACGACCAATAGAAATCTGTTTCAATTAAAGTTGGCTATGATTAACACAATACAGTGGACATTACTGACGTCAGAATTCTATCTACAACTGTTGCTTTGCTATTCCACATCATCACAGAACATTCGTTAAAATCAACTCTAAGCCAAAGTTTTTTCGATCACTCAGTAAAATTCGTGTTTTTTGTTTCTATGCTCCAAAGATTTGTTTTTTCTAAATAAATGAGTTTTTGTTTGTTTTTATTAGTTATAAATTAATGAATTATTTGGTGGTTTATGAATTCGCCTCGATTTTGTTCTCTAGACATCCAGATTTTCGCAAACAAAAGTAAAAATTTGATAACAACATTACAATAATGTAAGTGGAAATATGAGCAACTGCCAATTAGCTCATGGACCACTTTTTGTTACATTGTGACTAGCATTATTTATTTATTTATTTAAATAAAATTTACACAACTTTATAAAATATGGGCATATTTTAAATTTTTCTGTACAATTCTAAAATATTTTTATTTTTTATCTCTATGAAAGATTTTAATAGTCGAAGAATTTAGGATTTTGTTTTGATAATATTTTGCATATTTTTTTATCTGGAGAGCTTTTATCTGTAAAAATTAGCAGTAAAATGCTCGACAATAAAATAATGTGGACCAAATTTATCTCAGATGGAGCCTTAATTTTAGCAAATAGAAAAAAAAAAATAAAAGCCGGGCTATAATTTTTCAGCGGCCAGTGAAATGCGTTTGTAATTGATAAAACACCACAACCTGAAGTTTTTTCGCTATAAAAGCACAGTAATGATTCGATATCAAAGAAACACCGTTTGGTTATATTTTAACTATCTGTATCTATGGAAACTCGTATTATCATACGGATAATAACAATTAATAATAGTAATAATGAATCTAAAATAACTTACCTACCCAGCACAGAAGGCGGCCAATCGCTAACACCTGTCCTTGTGCTTTTGTAAAATATTGCGTATTACTCTTTAATTTAAATGCTCAATTTATTTTAAAAGCAATTTGCGTAATTACTCAATATTTTAGATAAAAATGACGGTAACCAATGATGTGACAGTAACATGTCTAACAGCCGCCGTTAATATGGTTATAAAAATATATATATTTTTTTAATTTTAGCTAATTGACTGGGAATAGGAAGATTTAAAGTCAATTAATCGCCAGGTGTAAAATTTTATGTACGAGCTTTTTGTGGCCGATTTTTACAAGTTAAAGCTGAAAAACATATAACAACAATCTCAGTTATGGCAATAATATGTGAAATTTTAAATTACATCATGTTCCTGTCACGCATTGTTACATAACATAAATGACAAAAATAACAGAGAATGCAATAAGTAGAATAACGTGTATCATTATTTATGCATCTAACACTTATTGAGTAAATAATGATGGATAAGTTATTTATGTAATTAATATCTGGTGACAGTTTTTGTAATTTATGAAACGTCAAACGTAATTTTAAAAAATAATTGAAACGTTTGGAGTTGTTAGAAACACAGGAAGAGAGAGTGAAAGTTACAGTAAACTTTTTTACTTGTTGTTTATTTTTGGAAAAAAGTGAACTGACGCTTTTGAAACTCACCCTGTATATTCACTCACCACATTTTTTTAGTATTTTATATATAATTAAAAAAATTGGTAAATCGTTGTTTTTTTATGTATTCTTGAAGTCGTTTGTAGAAAATCTAAGGGTTGTATTTGTCGTTAAAAGCACTTATTTTATTACGTGTGTAATACACCGGTGAGAAAAAGTGTTAATTATCGGTTGTCGTTCATAGTAACTTTTTATTGTCCCTCATGTGTGTTGTGAGCGCAAAAATATCAATACTCTTCGAAACAAATCCGAAAGCAGCCCCATCCCCATTTCCGGCCGACCTTGAGCGTCCATCTGTCGCACGTGTTCGTCCACCCTCCGAAAAAAGTGGTGTGGTCTTTAAAAAAAGAGGGAGGTCCCTCGAAAAAAACCCTCTCCAGTGGTGGCCGTCTTAGATCGGTGGAGGGGCACATGTGGGTAGGGGGTCGAATGATTCATAAAAATCCACGATGCTTCGCCGTCCCGCCGCCGGCCACGACTGCCGCCGTAAAACCGTCCCTTAGACTGCCTCCCCTCCGTGGTGGGGCGGGCGCAAAAAATGCAAGGAGGCTTTTTTTCGAGGGGCGGCAGTGGCGGGGGAAACTCCGGCGGATGACTCCTTATCCTTGCCGGGGGTTGCGCCTGCGCCACCTAAGATACAATTCTAAGGTTCTCCCATCCTTCTCCCGCCCGTTCTGCTTGCGTACGTCCGTTTCTCTCTCAACCCTTGCCCGCGCTCGCCGTCTCGCTTCCGCGCGCCGCACTTGCGTAAGCCCCTCTCTCTCGTTCCTTGTTCGTATTTGTTCGGCATCTTCGTCTTAAGCGCCGGTCTTGGATCGCGCCCTCTCCCTCTAAGAGATTCTACCCTTATTTTCTTAGTTTGAAGGCGTCGTTTTCAGACGCTGGTCGTCTTTTCGCGACGCCGTTCGTTTTCTTAGTTATCTACTGACTTTCTTATCGTTTAGACGCGTCGGGACGCTCGCACACGGACTCGCGACGCGCTGCAGGACCGCACTTGCATTTTTTTCGGGATAACGTGCTAGTCAACGCTGTGCTGGGGTTCGAATTTTTCGCGCGATTTTTCGAGTGACACCTCCACTGTGCTTACCTCATTTTTGTGCAATATTTTTATACAACCGTAAGTACGAAAAACTTTGCTCGATTTTCGGGAGCTGGAGCGTCGCGACGGACGCCGCGGCGCTTTTGCCGCCGGAAGACACTTTTATGCACATGCACCTATAAATAAACCGACGCAAAATTTTAATTACGCCGATTTTTTCGGGATTGTCACTTGCTCCAAAATCGCGCCGGCGGATAAATACCGGGTGATTAATTTAAATTATTTAATCCCAATTATTGGCCAAGGCGGCCGCTCCGCGGCCTTGGGGCGAGGTATTTTTAAAATATTTATAATCTCAAAAGCCACTTAAACGTACGCAACAAGTTTTTCGACACAAACTGGCGACTTTTTTACAACAATTTCTTCCGAGATTTCTCATGGTGTTGTTGATAATTTCTCGGATTTTTCTCCGGGAAAAAGTTATCAATTCCGGCCTTGACCCGCCACGCAAAAACACCAGTTTAGTTTTCGATATCGTCTCAATAAAATAATTTTTGTTGCTCGCGTGGCCCTAATTTTGTGTTATCTGTGTTTGTCTGGATTTTCGATTATTATTTTAATCTAAGTAGGAAGCCGGCGTTTGCAATAAAGTTGAAAACAGTTTTGTGGAAAAACACTCACCTGAAATTATTGCAGAAATTACATCCGAGTTTTATTATTTTATGATCTGAGACTCCGTGTGTACTTTCCAAGTTTCTAAAGCGCCAAAGAAAATTAGTGTAATTGTTTTAATTGTTTGTAAAAATTTTAGCGTAATTAGCGAATTTTAACTGACGTTAATTCCCACATTTAATAAGTCACGAAAATTTTCCCCGACGTTTTTACCGTGTTTATAATTTTTCTAAATATTTGATAAATTAGTGCGAAGATTCTGAATTATTTTCACTTTTGTTCACTTACTAAAAATAATAAAAATGATAAAAATTATTAGTGTGTCGGTGTTTTATTTCGTATTTCTAGAAGCGCGGCGAAATTATACTCTGTGACGTGTGTTTATTTTTATTTTTAATTAATTATATATATGCAATTAAGTAAATTTATAATAAGTATTATTTGTTTAGTTCCTGTTCCGTTTACTTCACATAGATGGCGCTATGTCTTTTAATTATGATCACAATATAATGCACACCTTTACATTTCGTTATAAAAGAGACTTCAACATATTTTTAAAAAGAAGTTTTTTCCTATAAGACGTTTGACAAATATGCAAAATATATTTTAACAAAATTACGTTGGTTCTGTGACAAAATGCGACATTTTAATTAAGTTATGATTGAAATATTTCCTTCAAAATTATTACTTCTTCGAACACGCTGTATTATTTCGCTGTATAAACTTTTAAAAAATGTTTCTCAAGAAAAAACAAGATGAGTCGTATTTTACGTCCGTTTTTGTGACTAAATTCGGTTAAAATTATGTTTAATTTTATGACTAAAGTACATACAGGTTTCCGAAATAACGAATTACATTACTTCTGGACTTTTCAAGATAATTTTGTAATTTTGTATAATGTTTTTTTAATGTTTTATTTTTTTTTAATTCGTACTCTCACTAAAATAATTTTTTAATGTATAGTTGAAACCTAACAAAGAAAACAAAAACAAAAGTTTGATGATAAAATTACATCTTGTGTTAAATTTTAATAAGACGGAGTGTATAAAAATATGAACAAATTGTTCAGCAAGACCAAGCTCGTAATTGTAAGATAAACCGAAAATATTTTTAGATGTACGGAGATTATTTTATTTTCAGTATTATTGTCATTAAATTATGCTACACTTATGTAACACAGAGTTAGAATTAAAAGAAAAATTATTGTTAAAATTTAGAGCAATTATGAGCATATTTTTGCAGAATTTCTGTTCCATTGTAACGAAACTTTTTTTCTTTAATTTCCTTTTGTGTGATTAATTGATGTGCTAATTTTTCCGATTTTAACTGCTGTTAAAAAAATATTTTGATATATTTTTTTAATTACCTACGTGTTTGCGTTAGTTACTATATTTATTTTAATAATTTGTTTTAAAGTGATTAAAATGTATCTAAATGTAAATGACTTCTACAAACGAAACTAACTGTAGATTCAATAGTTTCACCAGAAATAACAGCAAACTTTGTCATTGCACGACTTGATTCCCTGATATTTAATCAAATTCTACTAAAGAAACTAACGTTAAATTTCAGACATTTTTAATGACCTTTAACTGTCCTAATTAACACAAATTAATGTCATTAAAAATTGTGTTTTTTTTTTTAATAATTAATTACTTGTACATTAGACACAAATCTACAAATGATAACACAATCAAAATTATATTATTTAGAACTGGAGAAGAAATTTCCCCATAACATTGTCAAATGAAAAAAAAAAAAATAAAGAAGAATGATTAAATACATATACAGGATGATTCAACAATTCATTTACGACAAGACTCCTCGTTTTCTAAATTATTCAGAAAGCGTCATAAGACGTATTTTAAATATACAATCTGAAATAATTTTCGAATGTATAGGATGTTTCACTTATAGGTTATATGTAAAAATGTAGATAATTTGTTTAGAATACTAGAATTTTATTACTAATCATTACGAATATATGGTTAAAATACAGGCATTTAAATCCTTAAGTAATTATACAAAATGTAAACTTTTTTTAAACTATACAGCTGACACAAAATTTTGTTCAGCCAATTAATTTCCCAAATAAAAAATCTTTCTATTTTTATACACTTGTTTGTATATAGTTGTTTTACAATTTGTTTTTGTTGCAGCATTTCGTCATCAGCTACAGAACTGATTAAAATTTATCTAAATATAAATACCTTCTACAAACGAAACAAACTGTAGATTCAATTCTTGCACTAGAAATAACAACAAACGTTTTCATTATACGACTTGACTCCCAGATACCTAATCAAATTCTACTAAAGAAACTAACTTTAAATTTAATACATTTTTAATGACTTTTAACTATCTTAATTAACACAAATTAATGTCATTAAAAATTGTACAAATTTGTTAAAAATAATTACATGTAAATTATACACAAATGTGCAAATGATAACAGAATTAAAAGTATTATTTAAAGCTGTAGGAGAAATTTCTCCATTACGTTGTCAAATAAAAAAAATAAACAAAAATAATTAATTACATATACAGGGTGATTCAAAAATTCAATTACGTCAACATTACTAATTTTTCAAGTTATTCAGAAAACGTCTTGATATGATTAAAATTTATCTAAATGCAAATCCCTTCCACAAACGAAACAGACTGTAGATTCAATAGCTTCACAAGAAACAACAGCAAACATTGCCATTGTAAGACTTGATTCCCAGATACCTAATCAAATTCTACAAAAGAAAATAACTTTAAATCTGAGACACTTTTAATGACCTTTAACTGTATTCATTATCACAAATTAAAGTCATTAAAAAATGTTACTATTTTTTCTAACAGTTACTTGTAAATTAGACACCAATCTACAAATGATAACAGATCAAAATTGTTAGAGATGATTAACTACTTATACAGGGTGATTCAACAACTCTATTACGGAAGGATTACTCATTATGTTAAGTATGCAGTTTGAAATAATTTTCGAATATACAGGATGTTTCACCTATAAGTTATAAATAAAATAGTAGATAAAACCTATAGGATAGTAAAGTTTTAATAGCAATAATTATTGAAATATTGGAATAAAACAAATAATACTTAACTTCACTTAAAAGTAAAAATTAAACAACGATAATTGGCTGCATACACAGGGTGACGGAATATAATTATTACGAAACGCGCTTTGAGTACACGATCTAAAATTTTTTACGAATGTACAGGATGTTTCACTATTTTGTTATAAAATTTGCATAAAGCCGCTAACAAACGAACATTTAGGATGTATAAAAACAATTCTAAATTAATCAAGTAATTATTACTAGAGCACCCTGTATGTATAATATATGTATAAATCCCTAAAAGTACAATTATACGCGTATTGGTTAACATTGCAGTACAAAAAATACACAATAATACGTAATTATTATTTTCTCAGCATGTTAAGGTCGTTCTCTTGTAAAAATAAAGCTACAAATAAATCATGAAACAATTACTTTAAATAATATACATGCAAATATTCAAGACAGCAATACAATTAGGGTAAATGTGTACAAGAGTGCGCATATGTATAAGAGTACGCACTGATGATTTCTGCTTATTAGTGCCATCTGGGTAAGATGAAGTTATACCATTCAGAATTTAATGTTAAACCTGAGATAAAGGTGCAAAAGTGACCTGAATATAGTTTATAGTTTGGTCGTACTGACGATTTTATGTTCACACGTTGTGTGGATGTAATTTTTACCGCTCATAGTTTTAGTTTTTTGTAAGGTACGTACCAGTTCTTTTATTTTACAGTAATAATTTTCATTAGTTGTAACTTTTAAGGTGTCGTTATACACTAACAGTTTTACACTTTCTGTCCATCAAAAGCTTTTAACTTTGAAAACATTAGGTTATGTATAAATGTACAAGAGTGCGCAGCGAGGTATTGTATAAGCGTGCGCATTGCTTGCAATATGTAGTCTAATAGTCTTGGAGATACATATCATACGGTAATGAATTATTTAACTCTACTACTTTGTACTGCTTCTCGAGTTGTGGGGTGGTGGTTATGGTGATTTTTTTTTTATTTTTACTTCCTGAGCGTGTTGTAATCGAGTCCGTCGACCGACTTTCTATTTTTACGTTTTCTCGTCTTTTCAAGACCCCTAGAGTACGAAGAAATAGGTCTCCCGTTTTATGTGTAGTCTGTAGTCACTTATTCCCATTTATTTTCACCTTAGAAACAAATATTTTTTCATAAAATGTAATGCGTACTCATAAGCGTTCAAATGCGCACTCTTGTGCAATGAACTGTCTAACAATGCGCATTTACACATCTTGACAAAAATTGAAATTACTCTTAAATTATAGTGGTGTTGGGGCGTACAATTAAATATATCTGATCTCTAAACATGTATATAACGAACCCATATCATAAAATTTGTCTATCCAAAAAAATTAAAAAGTTGTTGACAGTTTTACACTAAGTGCGTACTCTTGTACACATTTACCCTACATTATTTGATTTGTTGCCTCTTCAGGACGTTTAATTTATGTCACTACACATTTTGATTAGTGTATTGACTTTTTTACCAAATAAACCCAGTATATCACACAAATTAAAACAGTCATACAAAAAGTAGGAGTGACAGCCCGAATATCGATTATTTTTATTAATTACTTTCGCAGCGATTAAAAAAGAACGAAAACTAATCGGTAATAAATTCCTAATAAAGTTTTTTGTTCTTTTTTTCTTCCACACACGTTTTTTCCGCATTCCATCACGTTAATTATTCCACAAATGGGACAAACTCTAAATTCGAATAACCCACGGGTGTCCACAACCGAAACAGCTCCTAGATAATTGTTTTACCGTTAGCAAAATCTTCCCATGGTCCGTTTTTTCGTCTTCCCCCTGCACGCGTTTTTTCCACGCCCAAAATTAATTCCATTACGTTAATTGTTTCAGATTGGAATTGAATAGAGCGCGTCGGCAGCAACAGAAACAACAATCCGGAAGAAAACATCTGCCAATCGTCCGCGTAAAAAAAGTAAGAAATCCGAGAGCACCCATTGTGGAAGCGAGACGGAAGCAGATCCACCCTTTTCTACATATACATATACGTCGGTACGACCTTAGTGCCGATCTAGCCGGCTTAGGAACCGAACCCTATCATACACGACAAAAACCAAACAGAGACACGCAAATCGAGTGCAATAGACAGACCGAAGACGAGCTAGGGAAAATTACTTACGATTTAGTCATAGCAGGACCCGTTTACACAAACGGGACTTATTTCCGCCTTTAACCGAAAAACCGTCAACATTTTCAACACGGAGGACCAAAATCTAATCAACAATCTCAAGGTGAGTGGGGGGCGAACGCGGAGAGGGGGAAGTGGAGGGGGGTGGTATTTATTATGATAGTTTCAATGAATTCTACAAACGAACCAAATTATAGATTTATTTTTTTATATAAGATAATAATTATTATTCTAGAATCAACTAAATTCGACAAATGAAACAACTCATACCTAACTAATTTTAGTAATAAATTAATCTTGGTTCGTATTTACTATAATATATTTTTAATATTTTATAAAGTTAGAATGTTATCGCAATTTTAATTTTTTTCAAAATAACAAGTACACTTGAGGCAAGTCTAAAATTGAAACAATTTTATCGACAGGTCATTGACTGTCTTAAATAATTCCAATATTTCTTACAGCCCATGACTATCCTAAAACATTATTATAATAGTTTCAATAAATTTCACAAATGGACCAAATTATAGTTTCATTGTTTACTTGTCGTAGATTAAAATTATAATCCACTTTTTATATTTCGTAGAGTGAAACAAATTCTCCTTTATTGTTTTTCCGCAATAACTTAACTCCACAAGTGCCCCAAACTCTACCTCGAACTCTTGTCCCCCAGGTCGAACATGAAAACCTCGTAGCGAAGTGGCTCCAGAACTCATTCAAGGCCCAGGAGAACGCCGCGCTGGACCTCCGTTCGACGCCGCTGTCCCTCCAGATCCCCATGGCCGAAGTCAACAACAGGCCCGTATTCAAAATGAACAACGACTTCTGGAACCAGGCCCGGGGGCCCCCTCAGAGCATGGCCCAGAACCTGTCCAACTCCAACCAGAACTCGCCAGTGCCTGGCTCCACGAACTCCATCCCGGCCCATTCGCCGTCGCAGCAGAGCAACAGCAGTCAGAACCACGTCATCACGCAGGGCGCGCTGGCCCTGCAGAACCAGCAGAACCAGCAGCAGCAGCAGAACAGCCAGCAGAACGCGCAGCAGCAGCAGCAACAACAACAGCAGCAGAACGCGGTGGCGCAGGGCCAGAGCAACGGGCAGCAGCAGCAGGGCCAGCAGCAACAGCAGGGCCAGCAGCAGCAGCAAAACCAACAGCAGCAGCAACTGGGCAGCCCCAACTCGCACTCTCAGGTGGCTCAGGCCCACGCTCACGCTCTGGCTCAGGTGCAGGCTCAGCAGCAGCTGGTGCATAGCATGTCGCAGCAGCACCAGCTGTCGGGAGGGCAGAATTCGCCGGACAAGATGGCGGAGAAGTTGGTGAATGATTTGCAGGTAGGTGTTGTCCGATTTTGATTTTCGCATGGGGGTGGGGGTTGGGTTTTGGGGTTTTTGGTTGGGGTGGGTGTGGGTGAAGAGTAGGCTGGTGGCGAAGAGGTGAAGGAGATGGAGTGACTTGAAATTGTTGTCTTGGAAAAATGAGGACTTTTGCATTAAATATTAATATATGGAATCTTTGCAAAAAAGAAGTTCTTTGCTTGGTGTAAGATTTAAAAACAGAAATTCCGATATTGTGAGGATTAGGATTAAGCAGACTTCTAACAGAAAAAGCCCCTATCATATTTAGAATTTTTGAAAAAAAAAATGAAAAGTTACAAGCATTTAAAATTATTACAAGAAATCTGAATAAAATTTGAACAATCTATTTTAAAAAATTAGGTCTTTCATTTTGTGAAAAATTTAAAATCAAAAATTTAGATATTACCTATAAGGACTAAGATTAAGCAAACTTCCGATAAAAGGAGTTTCAAATTTTTCATATTATTAATCATTAAAAAGAAATTGTGGATATTTACAGACCTGAAGCTTGAAATTACGGCTCCATTGAAACTGGTTGCTATAAATTGATTGTAAATTGAACATTTAGTTGAAAATTAAAATTCTAAAATCCTATGAGTGAGCAGATTAAGATTATCAGGGAATGTCAGTTTAAACCTTTATTTAATCTACAAGTTTAGAAAAAAAAAATGGAAAATTACAAGCATTTAAAATTATGACAAGAAATCTGAATAAAGCTTCAACAATCATATTTAAAAAAATAGATCTTTGATTTTGTGGAAAATTTAAAATCAGAAATTTAGATATTATAGGGATTAAGATTAAGAACATCCGATAAAAGAAGTTTCAAATTTTCCAGCTTATTAATCATTAAAACGAAATTCTGGATATTTACAGATGTGAAGCTTGAAATTACGGCCCCATTATATGGAAACTGGTTGCTATAAATTGATTGTAAATTGAACATTTAGTTGCAAATTAAAATTTTAAAATCCTATTAGTGATCAGATTAAGATTATCAGGTAATGTCAGTTCAAACTTTTATTTAATTTGCAAGTTTAGAAAAAAAAAATGGAAAATTACAAGCATTTAAAATTATGACAAGAAATTTGAATAAAGTTTCAACAATCATATTTTAAAAAAATAGATCTTTGATTTTGTGGAAAATTTAAAATCAAAAATTTAGATATTATAAGGATTAAGATTAAGAACATCCGATAAAAGAAGTTTCAAATTTTCCAGATTATTAATCATTAAAAAGAAATTCTGGATATTTACAGATGTGAAGCTTGAAATTACGGCCCCATAATATTGAAACTGGTTGCTATAAATCGATTGTAAATTGAACATTTAGTTGAAAATTAAAATTCTAAAATCCTATGAGTGATCAGATTAAGATTATCAGGGAATGTCAGTTCAAACTTTTATTTAATTTACAAGTTTAGAAAAAAAAAAAAATGGAAAATTACAAGCCTTTAAAATTATGACAAGAAATTTGAATAAAGTTTCAACAATCATATTTTTAAAAAATAGGTCTTTGATTTTGTGGAAAATTTAAAATCAGAAATTTAGATATTATAAAGATTAAGATTAAGAACATACGATAAAAGAAGTTTCAAATTTTCCAGATTATTAATCATTAAAAAGAAATTCTGGATATTTACAAATGTGAAGCTTGAAATTACGGCCCCATAATATTGAAACTGGTTGCTATAAATTGATTGTAAATTGAACATTTAGTTGAAAATTAAAATTCTAAAATCCTATGAGTGATCAGATTAAGATTATCAGGGAATGTCAGTTCAAACTTTTATTTAATTTACAAGTTTAGAAAAAAAAAATGAAAAATTACAAGCATTTAAAATTATGACAAGAAATTTGAATACAGTTTCAACAATCATATTTTAAAAAAATAGGTCTTTGATTTTCAGAAATTTAGATATTATAAGGATTAAGATTAAGAACATCCGATAAAAGAAGTTTCAAATTTTCCAGATTATTAATCATTAAAAAGAAATTGTGGATATTTACAGATGTGAAGCTTGAAATTACGGCCCCATAATATTGAAACTGGTTGCTATAAATTGACTGTAAATTGAACATTTAGTTGAAAATTAAAAATTTTAAATCCTATGAGTGATCAGGGAATGTCAGTTCAAACCTTTATTTAATTTACAAGTTTAGAAAAAAATGGAAAATTACAAACATTTAAAATTATAACAAGAAATTTGAATGAAGACTCATAAATATTAAAAAAAATCAAGTCTTTAGTTTAGTGGAAAAGTTCAAATAAAAAATCTGGATATTATAAGAATCAGGATTTATTAGTCAGACTGTGGATAAAAGAAGTTTAAAAGTTTTCCAGATATTTAATTATTAAAAGGTGATTTGAAAATTTGCAGCTTTGAAACTTCATTTACGTTCCTATAAAGTGAAACTGTTTGATATAAATTGATTGTAAATTGGACAGTTAGTAAAAAATAAAACGTTATAATCCAATAAGTGATCAGATTACCAGGAAATGTCAGCTTAAGCTCTTAATCATATTAGAAAATTTAGTAAAAAAAAAGAAGATTATAAACATTTTATAATATTTTATTATAAACATTATCATCATTTTCATGTATCTTTAATGAATTTCCACTAATCATGGCTGGCAAAATAGTAGTTTAGGTTTGCAGAAAATTTAAATTCTGAAATCTAGGTATTATAAGAATTGGATTATTAGTCAGAATGTGGATAACAAAAGTTTAAAAATTTTCCAAATATTTAATCATTGAAAAGAGATCTGAAAATTTGTAAATTTGACACTTCAGTTACGTTCATATAAAGTGAAACTAGTTGCCATAAATTGAAAATGTCAGTTGAAGCCTTTATATTTGAAAAAATTTGAAAAAGAGGAAAATAATTACAAAATTGAAGTACTGTTTATTCAAGAATTGTAATTAAACAAACTCAAAAATTAAGAAAAATATAACACTACATTTTTCGAAATTTTTTGCATAAGTCACGTATACACGTGCCAAAAACAGAACTCACAGATGAAACTTGAATAAAAAAAATCAAACCCGAACCTATTTAGTTCATAAGGAACTACAACACAAAGTTTTACCAGATTTCGCAAGTAAAAAAACCGAACTTCAACAACTCAAGAACTTTACAAATTTTAAGATAAATACCGCAAAATAAAGACGCCTCGTAGTATTTTTTCTCTTCCACAAACTAAAAAAAAAATATCCGCAAAAATATCCACCAAGCACTTCATATCTGAACAGCTCCTCCGGCAACAGCCTACTTGACAAGTGACACACACACCCCCTAATTTATTTTCGTCCACTTCTTCCTCCTCCATAACCGACGATTTTTTTGTGCTTCCACTACATTCTGCGCTCGAAATTAATTACACACTTATCGGGAAGTATTTATTAGCCGTATTGAGTATGAACCGAGACGGAGAGCGACTTTAATTACATACAGTCACTGTTTTAAAAAAATACCGAACATATGTCGGCAACATATGCTCAACATTTTAGTACGCATTGTCTTCGATCGGAAGGGTTATAATTTAAGTAAGAACGCCGATTAGCCGATCATTTCGGGCGCCAAAAACGCGCCGTTTTAATTGGACGGTGGCGCCCTCTCCTCGGCGACGTCTCAAGGTTTTTATCGACGCGCCAAGACGCCGGCACCCACGTGGTGCGCGTCCGCGCTGCCCGCACGCTTTTTCAATTTTGAATTTGGGGTTTTTGGTTCGTTTTCGCCTTGTTTTCGTCCTAAGACGGGTCGAGGAAATTTTCTGAAAAATGTAATTACCTAGTTTAATTGTAGATAGTGACAGTGCACAGTTGGTTATCCTACTTGAGTCACACAAGACAATGTGTCAAAATTAATGATAAGTTATCTGATACAGAATTTCCTCGAACCGTCACCACTTTCCTTGTTTCGTTCGTTTTTTTTTTTAATTTTTTATGGTGTTGTGTCCGTCTTCTTTGGTCTCTGTTGGAAATGTACTAATGTATACTAAACAGTTGCTTTCCCAACTAACGCTGCCGGACTTTAACCAACTGCAGAGGAACTCGACCTCCTCGGCCATCTCCGAAAGGACTCTCGAAGAATGCTGGACAACACTGCAGCGAGTGAGTTGGATTCTATTCAACCGTGTAGAGTATTCTTCCAGTACCAAAAACGAGAAAACCGATCCCCTATTTTTTCACGTTACAGCACAAAGGTGTACAGTGGCCTGCGCGAAAAAACGGGCGCTGTGCTGTCGTTACGAAACGGTTAATTGCCGCGGACCGTGCGATAATTGTGGCATTCCATAATGGGTAGTGAGGCGAAGATGACAAGTCATTACGGCTTTGAGGCGCGTTTTTGCTGGATGCATATGGCGGAAAAAATGGCGACGCGATTTTTTGCAGTGTCGCTGTTTGCCTCTGCAATTGTGACGCGATTATGCAAAGCAAACGGAGAACGCTGGATTGTGCAAATATTTGAACGTTGCGACGTTTGATTGTTTTTTTAGAGCGGGAGGTGCATACAGGGTGATGGGTTTTGGAGGATGGGAAACTTAGCAGATTGAAAAACTTGATTCAGGGCAATCAAAATTTGTAGTTTGGGTCTATATCAATAAATATCTAACAGTTTTTAAAATTCTTTGAACAAAGGTACAAAGTTTTGGAAATTTATTTTCTACTGTTCATTAAAAAATATTTTAAAAAGCTTAGAGACTTGAAGAATAAATAATAAATAAATTTACTAAAAAATATAAAAAATATAGAATAATCTCATGACAATGTAAACAATGTTGCGATGTTTTAAATTTCTATGATTTGTTTTTTAAAAAATTGGCAGTAAATGCTCAAATGTTAATAAATCCTAGAATTTTGAAGATGCTTTTCTAGGAATTTGATGGATAAATATTGTATAATTTAAGGCAAAATAATAAAAAAATGTACTTATATAAATTAATCTTATGACAATGTGAAAAATGTAGCCATATTCTAAATCTCTATGATTGATTTCGTAAAAAACTGCCAATAAATGATAATTTAGTTTTATTTCATTAAAGCGATGTTTTTCTTTTCGAAAAATAATTTCAAAAATACTTACAGCGTTTTCAAATTTTGAATTTTGTAATTTTAACATAGAAATTTTGTCATTTTTAAAAATCGTAATGAGGAAAAATAAAAAGGTGAAAATTTGGAAAAATCAAAATTTAGAAATTATTGTTCATTTCGATTTGGATAAATTGGAAAAAAACCGCCATCCTAGACGTACAATAATTAAATTTATATAACAAAACAGAAATTAGTTCGTGATTATATTATTTGTGGATTGTTACTATTTTAATGAGTAATATTTAAATTATTTGAATTAAGACACAAAATTTTCAAAATAATTTTTCTATTGTTCACACAGAACTATTATTCTTTTAAAAAGAGATCAAGTATTAACAAATCCTAGAATTTTGAAAATAATTTTCTAGGAATTTGAAGGATAAATAATATATAATTTAAAGCAAAATGTATAAAAAATTTCATGTCAATATGAATAATGTGTCCATATTCTAAATCTCTATGATTGGTTTCCAAAAAAACTGCCAAGCAATGGTAATTTAGTTTTATTTTCTCAAAGCGATAATTTTATTTTCGAAAAATAGTTTGAAAAATATATACTTACAGCGTTTTCAAATTTTGAATTTTGTAATTTTAACATAGAAATTTCTCATTTTTAAAAATCCAAATGAGGAAAAATAAAAAGGTGAAAATTTAGAGAAATCAAAATTTATAAATTATTGTCCATTTCGATTTGGATAAATTGGAAAAAAAAACGCCATCCTAGACGTACAATAATTAAATTTATAGAACAAAACAGAAATTAGTTCCAGATTATATTATTTGTGGATTGTTGCTATTTTAAGGAGTAATATTTAAATTATTTGAATTAAGAGACAAAATTTTCAAAATAATTTTTCTATTGTTCACACAGAACTATTATTCTTTAAAAAAGAGATCAAGTATTAACAAATCCTAGAATTCTGAAAATAATTTTCTAGGAATTTGAAGGATAAATAATATATAATTTAAGGCAAAATTTACAAAAAAATTTATGTTAATATGAAAAATGTGGCCTTGTTCTAAATCTCTATGATTGGTTTCCTAAAATCTGCCAAGAAATGATAAATTAGTTTTATTTCCACAAAGCAATAGTTTTCTTTTCGAAAAATAGTTTGAAAAATACTTACATCGTTTTACAAATTTTGAATTTTGTAATTTTAACATAGAAATTTTGTCATTTTTAAAAATCCTAATGAGGAAAAATAGAAAGGTGAAAATTTGGAGAAATCAAAATTTAGAAATTATTGTCCGTTTCAATTTGGATAAATTGGAAAAAAAACGTCATCCTAATAGACGTACAATAATTAACTTTATATAACAAAACAGAAATTAGTTCGAGAATATATTATTTGTGGATTGTTACTATTTTAATAACTAATATTTAAATTATTTGAATTAAGACACAACGTTTTCAAAATAATTTTTCTATTGTTCACACAGAACTATTATTCTTTTAAAAAGAGATCAAGTATTAACAAATCCTAGAATTTTGAAAATGATTTTCTAGGAATTTGAAGGATAAATAATATATAATTTACGGCAAAATTTATAAAAAATTTTATGTCAAAATGAAAAATGTGGCCATGTTCTAAATCTCTATGTTTGGTTTCCTAAAAAACTGCCAAGAAATGATAATTTAGTTTTATTTCCTCAAAGCGATAGTTTTCTTTTCGAAAAATAATTTGAAAAATATTTACAGCGTTTTCAAATTTTGAATTTTGTAATTTTAACAATAGAAATTTTGTCATTTTTAAAACTCCTATTGAGAAAAAATAGAAAGGCGAAAATTTGAAGAAATCAAAATTTAGAAATTATTGTCCATTTCGATTTGGATAAATTGGAAAAAAAACCGCCATCCTAGACGTACAATAATTAAATTTATATAACAAAACAGAAATTAATCCGAGATTATATTATTTGTGGATTGTTACTATTTTAAGGAGTAATATTTAAATTATTTGAATTAAGACACACAATTTTCAAAATAATGTTTCTATTGTTCGCACAGAATTATTATTCTTTTAAAAAGAGATCAAGTATTAACAAATCCTAGAATTTTGAAAATGATTTTCTAGGAATTTGAAGGATAAATAATATATAATTTAAGACAAAATTTATTAAAAAATTCATGTCAATATGAAAAATGTGGCCAGGTTATAAATGTCTATGATTGGTTTTCTAAAAAACTGCCAAGAAATGATAATTTAGTTTTATTTCCTCAAAGCGATAGTTTTCTTTTCGAAAAATAGTTTGAAAAATACTTACAGCGTTTTCAAATTTGGAATTTTGTAATTTTAACATAGAAATTTTGTCATTTTTAAAAATCCTATTGAGGAAAAATAGAAAGGCGAAAATTTGGAGAAATCAAAATTTAGAAATTATTGTCCATTTCGATTTGGATAAACTGGAAAAAAAAACGCCATCCTAGACGTACAATAATTAAATTTATATAACAAAACAGAAATTAGTTCGAGATTATATTATTTGTGGATTGTTACTATTTTAAGGAGTAATATTTAAATTATTTGAATTAAGACACAAAATTTTCAAAATAATTTTTCTATTGTGCACACAGGACTATTACTCTTTTAAAAAGAGATCAAGTATTAACAAATCCTAGAATTTTGAAAATGATTTTCTAGGAATTTGAAGAATAAATAATATATAATTTTAGGCAAAATTTATAAAAAATTTCATGTCAATATGAAAAATATGGCCATGTTATAAATCTCTATGATTGGTTTCCTAAAAAACTGCCACGAAGTGATAATTTAGTTTTATTTCCTCAAAGCGATAGTTTTCTTTTCGAAAAATAGTTTGAAAAATATTTATGTACAGCGTTTTCAAATTTGGAATTTTGTAATTTTGACATAGAAATTTTGTCAATTTTAAAAATCCTAATGAGGAAAAATAGAAAGGCGAAAATTTGGAGAAATCAAAATTTAGAAATCATTGTCGATTTCGATTTGGATAAATTGGAAAAAAAACCGCCATCCTAGACGTATAATAATTAAATTTATATAACAAAACAGAAAATTGTGCGAGATATATTATTTGTGGATTGTTACTATTTTGAGGAGTAATATTTAAATTATTTGAATTAAGACACACAATTTTCAAAATAATTTTCTATTGTTCACACTGAACTAGTATTCTTTTAAAAATAGATCAAGTATTAACAAATCCTAGAATTTTGAAAATGATTTTCTAGGAATTTGAAGGATAAATAATGTATAATTTAAGGCACAATTTATAAAAAATTTCATGTCAATAATTAAAATTATGTAACAAAACAGAAATTAGTTCGGGATTATATTATTTGTAGATTGTTAATATTTTATGGAATATTTTTTAAATTATTTGAATTGAGACACAAAATTTTCAAAATAAATTTGTTATTGTTCACACAAAACTAATTTTCTTTTAAAAAGAGATCAAATATCAACAAATCCTAGAATTTGGTAAACGATTATTTAGGAATTTATGTCAAAGTATGTAAAAAATAATATCTAATAAATTAATCCCCTAATAATGTGAAAAATGCGGCGGTTTTAAATTTCCATGAATTGTTTTTTAATTTTTTTTCTATTGAAAATAGAAATGCACAATTCTAAATGTACAAGAATTAACAATAAAGTAAAAATAGAATTTTTAGTGATTGTATTACTTGTGCATTAAATATTAACACCTCGCCCTGTGTACAAATTCGGTCGCAATCAATACAAAAAATGAAAACTTGTCTAAATTTAGTACAGTTTGCCTCAGTAGCCGATTTCCGAGGCAATTAACCGTTTGTGCACCTCTCCCTCCTTTTCTGTGTAACCGTGTTGTGGCCTGCATGCTGTGTGTGTTGTCCGCACCTTTCGTGTCCACTCTCTATATATAAATGTGTACAAAGACATGAAGTTTTTGGGGTATTGGCAGAAAATCATGTCTCCCGGTGAGTATTCCCCCAATTCCACATACGCCACACTCACCACCCTTACGGGGCGATAATTGCCGCCGCCCGCCCATCGCCACCCTCCATTCAGCAGCATGGCGACAGCTTTATCTCCCGCATAAAAATCGCAATACTTAACCCGCGATTTAAGAACGAATCTCGGTTTCGGGGGCGGTCTGCCGCCGCCACAACATCCGTTTCCGGTAATATTTCACCCCTTTCGCTCCGAGATCAACACGTTACATCTTGAAGGCGTTCTTTTCGCCGGAGCCGAGAAAAAATTCAATTTTTAACACTCGAACACGTTTTAATTTCGTTACTGTGCAAATAGAGGGTCGAGCGCCACCCCCGAAATAAAATAAAATTCCGTTTGAGAATCGTCTGCAGCGATCGTGATTTTTTTGCGAGTGTGTGAAAGGGAGGAAAGCATAATTCAATCAGCCCCCTTCGACTGGAACGAGTTTAATGAAACAATAACCCCTTGTGATGGCATTTAGAATATTAGAAAAAACGATTCACACGGAAGCGTTCTAAAACAAAAAATTATGCATGTCATTTACGGAGGGTCGAAGCATCCCGTCGCAGCGTATTGTTTCAGGCGGGTTGAAAAAATTTTTTAAATTAACCCTCATGCATGCAAATGAGAGCAGGTAAAAGAATAACACCTTTTGTGTTAAGGGGATGAAACGAGGAAGTGGAGCCGAGACGCCCTTTCCCACGTAAAAAATATCAAGAACACCCCTAAATAAGCGGGACTGAGACTACGGCTAAGTCTTAAGAGTTCTGGATGCAGAGATACGGTTACAGATTGTCTTCTGATCCGTGTCTGTTTGCACGACAATAAGATTTTTTATAAATACTCTCAAATGATTCTTACCAAGTACTTTCTTTTATTATTATCATTATTATTAAAATTATAAAAATAGAGCATTACTGCCATTAATTCTATGAAACTCATATACAAATAAAATATAGAGATTTTTAACTATAAAACTGACATTTATAAAGTTAACAAAATTTATGGAAAATCTATGTAACATCTGCAAAATCTACTAATCTCCGCAATCTGTGACACCGCAGAACTGACCAAATTTCTAAAATCTATGTCACAAAATTGATGAGATATTTTAAATTATGCAGTCTATGGAAAAGTAACATTTTTAATAGAAAATCTATGTAATTTATTGAGCCAAGATTTCTATGGCATTTGTGGCATATGTGGCAACCATAGAACAAATGGAAATTCTTAAACGAATTTTTTTCATTAATGATATGACACTTCTAAAATTTCTTCAAGGAACGATAAGCTATTGATCTATGTAATCTACCAAATCTTTGAAATTGGACGCAATTTGATGTACAAAATCTATGAAATCGTATTTTAGAAAATGGATTATTTCAAAATTATAAATATGCCAAACGTTACAATGCAAAATTTGCTGAATCTCTATGTATTTTTAATATGAAACTTACATTTATAAAGTTAACAAAATTTTTTGAAAATCTATGTAATCTCTAAAACCTGCAAGATCTACTAATCTCTGCAATCTGTGATACCGCAGAACTGACCAAATCTCTAAAATCTATGTCATAAAATTGAAGAACTATGTTAAATTATGCAGTCTATGAAAAAGTAACATTTTTAATAAAAAATTTATGTAATTTGTTGAGCTAAGATATTTATGGCATTTGTGGCATCTGTGACAACCATGGAACAAATGGAGATTCTTAAACGAATTTTTTTCATTAATGATATGACACTTCTAAAATTTCTTCAAGGAACGATAAGCAGTTGATCTATGTAATCTATCAAATCTGTGAAATTGGAAGCAATTTGATGTGCAAAATCTATGAAATCGTACTTTAGAAAATGAATTGTTCCAAAATTATAAATATGCCAAACTTTACAATGCAAAATTTGCTGAATCTCTATGTATTTTTAATATGAAACTGACATTCATAAAGTTAACAAAATTTTTTGAAAATCTATGTAGTCTCTAAAATCTACAAGATCTACTAATCTCTGCAATCTGTGATACCGCAGAACTGACCAAATCTCTAAAATCTATGACATAAAATTGAAAAAATATGCTAAATTATGCAGTCTATGAAAAAGTAACATTTTTAATAAAAAGTCTATGTCATTTATTGAGCTAAGATATTTATGGCATTTGTGGCATCTGTGGCAACCATGTAACAAATGGAGATTCTTAAACGATTTTGTTTCATTAATGATATGACACTTCTAAAATTTCTTCAAAGAACGATAAGCAGTTGATCTATATAATCTATCAAATCTGTGAAATTGGACGCAATTTGATGTACAAAATCTATGAAATCGTATTTTAGAAAATGGATTCTTTCAAAATTATAAATATGCCAAACTTTACAATGCAAAATTTGCTGAATCTCTATGTATTTTTAATATGAAACTGACATTTATAAAGTTAACCAAATTTTTTGAAAATCTATGTGGTCTCTAAAACCAGCAAGATCTACTAATCTCTGCAATCTGTGATACCGCAGAACTGACCAAATCTCTAAAATCTATGACATAAAATTGAAGAAATATGCAAAATTATGCAGTCTGTCAAAAAGTAACATTCTTAATAGAAAATCTATGTCATTTATTGATCTGAGATATTAATGGCATTTGTGGCATCCGTGGCAACCAAGGAACAAATGGATATTCTTAAACGAATTTTTTTCATTAACGATATGACAGTTCTAAAATTTCTTCAAGGAACGATAAGCAGTTGATCTATGTAATCTACCAAATCTGTGAAATTGGACGCAATTTGATGTACAAAATCTATGGAATCGTATTTTAGACAATGGATTGTTTCTAAACTCTATGTCATAATCTTGATGAGATCTCTTTAATCATGCAGTCTATGAAAAATGAACGTTTTTAATAAAAAATCTATATAATTTATTTCCATTTTAGAAAATGTATTATTTTAAAATTATGAATATGGCAAAACTTTGAATACAAGATCTGTCAATTTTCTATGTAAAATTCAGAAATTTTTTGATATGGAACTGATATTTACAAAGTTAACAAACATTTTTGGCACTCTATGTAATCTCTCAAATCTGTCATATGTGATAAATTTGATGAAAACAAAGGGACATTTTTTAATAGCAAATCTATGTCATTTATGGAGATAGAAGTTAGATACCAATTCATAGATGCCGTGCAATGTACAAGATCTATGAAATTGTATTTTAGAGAATGGGATTTTCCAAAATTATGGATATGGCAAAATTCACAATGCAAAATCTATAGACGCGCTATGTAAAATATAGAAACTCTGAAATATGTAAGTGACATTTATCAATGTAACAGAATTTATAAAATCTATGTAGCGTACAAAATCTGTGACAACCTGATTAAGTGTATTTACTTCATGCCATTGAATTTAAAAAATCTTAAATCTTACTCAATGATACAATGCAAAATCTATCGGATGTGCAAAATCTAAAATTATGAAATTTATAAAATCATTGTAGTGTATAAAAATCTGCGGGATTTACCAAACTATGCAATATGCGAAAACAACGACACTACATTTTTATACAATATGGAAAATAACATTCTAAATTAAAAATCTCTATCATTGACTGAAAATATTTTTTGAAAAATATCAGAGTTTTAACGTCATTGTATATCTAAGCTATTTCATAGAGGAGAAATTAAATCTGTAAATCTAAAAGTTCTAGATATTAATTTATGACAGGCAGTTTGTCAATAACCATTTCTATGCACAGAACGTACAAATAGATTTATATTCTATTCTACAGAATATAAATTCTATAATTCATGATTACGTAGATTCAGTTAACGGATTTACCCAATTTATAAGTGTATATGTGACATTGAATCCAATTAATAACATCCATTCATCAAACTTACAAATCTGGTAAATTAAAAGGCGCAGAACTTGTTAACTAGGTCAAGGTACCTAGAATATAAAATCTGGGGAATGCATGAAATTTAAGGAATCTATGCATTAATAAAAACTGTGACTCTTATAAAATCGATGAAATATTGTCCACTCAATCTAGAAAATTGGCTAATCTGAAAGTATAAAATGAATTTAGACTACTTTCTGCAGTTTAATTTTCCTCAGTATTAGTCCAGAATTGCTTTTTTCTTGTCTTCAGTAGAAAAAAAATCAGTGAATTCTACTTTTAGTCATTTTCTTTCCCCGACAATTATTTAAAAAATGGTCATTTCTCCCGCGACTCGAAACTGCCTCGTTTGGCCGGCGATTTACATAACCCTCCTCCAGTTTCTATTTTCGCTCAGGAAACGAAATTATCTAGTAAGAAAACGGATAAAAATGGGGCGGACGATAAGATCAGCCCGTTCCGTTCACGCACCCTTTTTCCAAGGGGATGACGTGTGCGTCAGAGTGAGATAACCGCGTTTTACAGGAATTATTGTTTTGTGTAGTGGTTGTGTACGCATTTTGTACCATTGGGTACCAGTGTGATGAAAATCGCTCGATATGATCTGGAAAACTTTGTGTTTTATTGCCATTTTTATGGTTTTTATGGGGTTTTGATGGGGAATTTTGTACCGGACGAGATTGATTAAAATTCCTGCTGGGGCATTTTTTCCACAAAGTGCGATGACTTCGCGTTGCCACCAATTTCCGTCGTCTTTGTGCCTGTTATTAGTATTGCTTTTTTTCGTTTAATCGATCACGGTGTATTAGGATAATTGATAGGCGAAGAGGAGTCGATTAAGAATTAAACAAGGGTCAGGCGGATGATCGATTCCAGAAAAACGATTGACGATTGTGTCGCGTATCGGAGGGTTAGTTATTTAGGGGTGGTCAAGGAAATTGTCGCGCGAAAACTTCCAGACGGGGTGTCTAACTTGTGGACGGTTTGCTGGTAATTTCGAAGTGGTGCGGAGATTGAAACACGTGTAAATTCAGAGGTTAAGTGCCAAATCAATTAAAATTGCGATAAACCAATGATCACGTTTTAACCTTTTTCCTCCTCGAGTTTGCCGGAGTTTTTCGGGCTAAAAATAGCCGACACATGCATGCGTTTAACCAAAAGCGATAAAAATAATTAGGGAGAAAAGTACAATTTTTGATAAAGTTGTGCGTCAATGGAGATCAACAGGATGTTTTTCACATTTTAATGTAACCTTAATAGATAGATTTTATTTGTCTACGGAAATCTACAATGTCGAACCACTAAATTGAAAAGATAAATTTTCCAGAATTTCTATTTGCATGTAGTACTTGATATTTTTCTAAGAGGCGGCACATTTAGTGCTAAGTCCGCATTTCAGGTAAGCGGCAATTTTTTTAATAAATAAACATCACAAAATAAACTGAATTGAAATTCAAAATGTATAAACTGTGAATTGTATAAACTTGTCACATATTATGAATTTGACATTTGTGAAATAAACAAAATTTATAAAATCCGTCCAGTCTACAAAATCTGTAAACTCTAAAAATTAGATATATCACAATACAATTTCAGAACGTATCAAATCTATTAAATCGATGTCACAAAATGTATGAAATATGGTATCTTATGCGGTCTGTGAAAAAATTTGTGTAATTAAAAATCTATGTAACTTATAAAAATATGAAATTTATAGACTCTATAATATATTTAAGAACCCTAGTACAAATGGAGAATCTAAAAGATATTATTTTCATTAATAACATAAACACATAGAGCCTCTTTAAAAATCTTTATAAACGTGATCTATGTAATCTACAAAATCAGTAAAATCTATGGATCTTATTCAGTGTTATAAAAATGTATAAAACCTTATCGAAATATAAGTATGACTGAGAAATATTATTAAATAACTGTTGATTTTGCGAAATCTAAAATTATAAAACCTACATAGAATATAAAAATGCTGACATATGAAAGTGACATTTGTAAAGTTAACAACATTTATAAAATTTGTAGGATCTAAGTGCCTAAGTAAAATGTGTCATATCCGAACAGCCAAAGTATATAGAATTTATGTCACAAAATATATGAGATATTTTAAATTATGCAGACTATGAAAAATTTTTTGTAATTAAAAATCTATGTGACTTATAAAAATATGAAATTTATAAAGTGTATATTATCTTTAAGAACCCTAGTACAAATGGAGAATCTAAAAGATATTATTTTCATTAATAATATAAACCCATAAAGCCTGTTTAAATATCTTTATAAACGTGATCTATGTAATCTACAAAGTCAGTAAAATCTATGGATGTTATTTAGTGTTATAAAAATTAATAAAACTTTATCGAAATATAAGTATGACGAAGAAATATTATTAAATAACTGTTGATTTTGCGAACTCTAAAATTATAAAACCTACATAGAATATAAAAATTCTGACATGGATAGTGACATTTGCGAAGTTAACAAAATTTATAAAATCTGTAGGCTCTAAGTATCTAAGTAAAATGTGCCATATTCCCAACAGCTAAAACATATAGAATCTATGTCACAAAATATATGAGACGTTTTAAATTACGCAGTCTATGAAAAATTTTTTGTAATTAAAAATCTATGTAACTTATAAAAATATAAAATTTATAAACTCTATATTATCTTTAAGAACCCTAGTACAAATGGAGAAACTAAAAGATATTATTTTCATTAATAATATAAACACATTAAGCCTGTTTAAATATCTTTATAAACGTGATCTATGTAATCTACAAAATCAGTAAAATCTATGGATGTTATTTAGTGTTATAAAAATTAATAAAACTTTATCGAAATATAAGTATGACGAAGAAATATTATTAAATAACTGTTGACTTTGCGAACTCTAAAATTATAAAACTTACATAGAATATAAAAATTCTGACATAGATGGTGACATTTGCGAAGTTAACAAAATCTATAAAATCTGTAGGATCAAAGTACCTACGTAAAATGTGTCATATTCCGAACAGCTAAAATATATAGAATCTGTCACAAAATATATGAGATATTTTAAATTACACAGTCTATGAAAAATGTTTTGTAATTAAAAATCTATGAAACTTATAAAAATATGAAATTTATAGACTCTATATTATCTTTAAAAACCCTAGTACAAATGGAGAAACTAAAAGATATTATTTTCATTAATAATATAAACACATAAAGCATCTTTAAAATTCTTTATCAACGTGATCTATGTAATCTACAAAATCAGTAAAATCTATGGATCTTATTCAATGTTATAAAAATGTATAAAACCTTATCGAAATATAATTATGACTAAGAAATATTATTAAATAACTGTTGACTTTGCAAAATCTAAAATTATAAACCCTACATAGAATATAAAAATTCTGACATATAAAAGTGACATTTGCGAAGATTACAAGATTTATAAAATCTGTAGGATTTAAGTACCTAAGTAAAATGTGTCATATTCCGAACAGCTAAAATATACCTATAGAATCTATGTCACAAAATATATGAGATATTTTAACTTACACAGTCTATGAAAATTTTTTTCCAATTAAAAATCTATGAAACTTATAAAAATATGAAATTCCTATACTCTATTTTATCTTTAAGAACCCACTAGTACAAATGGAGAATATAAAAGATATTATTTTCATTAATAATATAAACACGTAAAGCCTCTTTAAAAATTTTTATAAACGTGATCTATGTAATCTATAAAATCAGTAAAATCTATGGATCTTATTCAGTGTTATAAAATCTATAAAACCGCATCGAAATTATGCAGACTAAAGAATACTCCTACATATTATTAAATGACTGTTGACATTTTCGGAATCTAAAATTATAAAACCTACATAGAATGTAAAAATTCTGACATGAAAATGACATTTGAGAAGTTAACAAAATTTATAAAATCTGTAGGACCTAAGTACCTACGTAAAATGGCACAAATTCCGAACAGCTAAAATATATAAAATCTATGTCACAAAATAGGTTTATGAGACGTTTTAAATTACGCATTCTATGAAAAATTTTATGTATTTAAAAATCTATGTAACTAAAAATATGATTTTCATGAATTATGTAGAACTTGTTTAGAAGTCTGTGATCTATGTATAAAACCAGTAAAAGGCGTGGTTGTTATTCAGTGTTATAAAATCTATAAAATCTCAATTACCACAAAATAAAAAAAAAACTGTTTTCGCCATTTTTCGTGACATGTAGTACGTGGAGTTTTTTCACGAGGCGGCACATTTAGCACGGACCCCACATTTTTGGCAAGCGGCAAACTCATTCCCAAAAACTGTCCCTCATTCGTTTAAAAAAACCCAAAACTCGAAAATTCGTGCTATATTCCATTTCCGACGCCCCTCACCAATCATTACCCCTAACCCCCCATCGTATCTTCTTACACCTCAGGGCCGGCTCGGCTCAAATTGCCTCGAATTATGGAAATGCTTTCCGGACTCCCCACTATTACTTTACACGATTCCGGGTCCGGTGTCGTGCTCCGGAGCAATTTTCGAGTGCTTTCATTTGAACATCGAATAATTCCGAATTATTATACACCAAATCGCCCATTACCAGCAATTTACCGGAGTTATTTCGAATGCTTACAATAACTCGAAATTATGAATCCGACCCTGGAGGGTGGGGTGGCCATTAAAAATTTACACGTCATCGTCGGAATATTTGTTTAAGTTTTTTCGAGTACAGAGACGTAATTAAATTTTCATTGTGACCGATTCATCGAACCACAATGAAAGTGTTTAGTAATCTTCGGTAAAAAAACCACCCTTGCCTATTTGAATGCAATAAGGGGAGTTTTTTGTTGGTAAGATGCGAGCTTTGTAAGCAATATGGTTAAGGTCGTGTTGGGCTTGTAAGTTAACCGCCCTTGATTTAGTGCCGACGAAAATGAGAGTTTGACTGTTAAAATTAAATTGGTGGTGTTTTTCTTGGTGTGGGTTTAAGTGGATCGGGTGCCCGAGGCCGCGGCTGGAGGCACATTAACATTATATAGTTTAGTAGTCTGTACAAACTTACTTTGAAACACCTGTGTAATTTCAGATTACAAAAAGAAATCAAAAACAACAGGAGGTTCTCCAATTATTATTGCTTAGGTACAGCTTTTAATAAGCATAAGCTATTAAATTGTTTTATCAGTGACTGGTTTCGCCTTTTATGCGGGCATCAGCATGGACACACACAGCTCTTTCACTCTTTTGACAAGATTCATGAAAAAATCAATTAAATCGTTAAAAATACATACATCCCGTATTGATAGTAGCAATTTAATGAACAAAAAGATTATTACTTCGAATCTTGAAGGTGATCTTTATAATCGTCTAAATAATTATCGAGTTACACGCCAAGACACTGAACATCTGTTCGGTGATGACTGCATCTGCCATTAAAAACTGTTAAGAAAATTGCCACTGTTTGAGTAAATTCCAAAATTTTGCTTTATGGATTAATAATCTCTGTAAAATTGTGTTTTAATGTACTACGTTAAAGTGGTACACCCTGGATGTACAGCTCGATCCGGATGTAATAATAATTGAAGGCTAAGAGGTTTCTTACATTTTATTTTTTGTTTATTCTAATTTTGGAATTTTATCAATCTATAACCTTGTTCGTTTATTGAAATTAAGTCATTAAAAAATAATAAGTAAAGACCTATATATATGCTGTGACAATATACCACAGCCCACATCAAATGTCAAAGTAAATTTTTGCCGATTTATGGTACATTCGTTTGATTTCTAGATTTTTGTGGATCTATAGAGGGTTTCAATTGTCGAAAGTCGGCCTATATTAAAAAAAAACAACACTATTTAACCAAATTTTAAAGTTTTAATTTGTTCTTAAATAACTTTCTAAAAAAACTGTTTTCGCTCAAAATCTATGTATCTTACACAGGCTGTTCTATTAATTGTTTAATTGTGATTAAATAATATACACTAAATTATCCACATTCCAGTTCAGACGCGAAAATTATTACTCGATTATTATTTTTTGATATGATAAGTAAAATCTTGGCGAATTTTCATATATTTGTTCGAATTTTAGATTTTTTTAGATCTATAGACGGTTTCATTTGTCGAAATTCGACCTATATTAAAAAAAAACACCATTCAAAAACATTTTAAATTTTCTCTTTGTTCTTCAATAACTGTCTATAAAAACTGTTTCCGTTTAAAATCTATGTACAGGCTGTTTTATTAATCTCAGATTTAAAATTATGAAAAGTGGACAACCTGAAAGAAATTATATACACTAAATTATCCACAGCTCACTTCAGACGTGAAAATGATTACAGGATTGTAATTTTTTTTTAGATGTGATAAGTAAAATTTTGGCTAATTTTCATATATATTTGTTCGACTTTTAGATTTATCTGGATCTATAAACTGTTTCATTTGTCGAAATTCCTCTAGTATTTAGAAAAAAATTAGACTGTTTATACAAGTTTTAAATTTTTGCTTAATGCATATATAAACTTTTACTAAAACTATTTTCTTGCATAATTTATATTTACTTCTTCCACAGACTGTTTTATTAATCCCAGATTTTAAATTATTTTAAATTAACAGATTTTTATGAAACGACATAAATCGATCTATCCACAGGCCATTTCGGACGTGAAAATTATAGCAATCTTATTATTATTTTTTATATGTACCACGTAGAATCTTGGCCAATTGTCATTCATTTGTTTGATTTCTAGATTTTTCTGGATCTATAGACGGCTTCATTTGTCGAAATTCTTCCTATATTAAAAAAAAAACAACACTATTTAAGCAAATTTTAAAATTTTACTTTGTTCTTAAATAACTTTTAAAAAAAACTGTTTTCGTTCAAAATCTATGTATCTTCCACAGGCTGTTTTATTAATTGTTTAATTGTGATTAAATAATATACACTAAATTATCCACATTCCACTTCAGGCGTGAAAATTATTACACGATTATTATTTTTTTATGTAATAAGTAAAATCTTGGTGAATTTTCATATATTTGTTCGAATTTTAGATTTTTCTGGATCTATAGACAGTTTCATTTGTCGAAATTCGATCTATATTAAAAAAAAACATCATTCAAAAACATTTTAAATTTTTACTTTGTTCTTAAATAACGTTCTATAAAAACTGTTTTCGTTTAAAATCTATGTACAAGCTGTTTTATTAATCTCAGATTTAAAATTATCTAAAATGGACAAACTGAAAGAAATTATATACACTAAATTATCCACAGTTCACTTCAGACTTACAAATTATTAGAGGATTGTAATTTTTTTTTTTTAGATATGATAAGTAAAATTTTGGCCAATTCTCATACATTTTTTTTTTTGCTTAATGCATACATAAGCTTTTACTAAAACTATTTTGTTGCATAATTTATATTTACTTCTTCCACAGACTGTTTTATTAATCCCAGATTTAAAATTATTTTAAATTAACAGATTTTTATAAAACGATATAAATCGATCTATCCACAGGCCATTTCGGACGTGAAAATTATAGCAATCCTATTATTATTTTTTATATATATTGCGTAGAATCTTAGCCAATTGTCATACATTTGTTTGATTTCTAAATTTTTCTGGATCTATAGACGGTTTCATTTGTCGAAATTCTTCCTATATTAAAAAATTTCCGTTTAAAATCTATGTACAGGCTGTTTTATTAATCTCAGATTTAAAATTATCTAAAATGGACAAATTGAAAGAAATTATATACACTAAATTATCCACAGCTCACTTCATACGTAAAAATTATTAGAGGATTGTAGTTTTTCTTTAGATGTGATAAGTAAAATTTTAGCCAATTTTCATATATTTGTTCGACTTTTAGATTTATCTGGATCTATAAACTGTTTCATTTGTCGAAATTGGTCCAGTATTAAGAAAAAAGTTAGACTGTTTATACAAATTTTAAATTTTTGCTTAATGCATATATAAACTTTTACTAAAACTATTTTCTTGCATAATTTATATTTACTTCTTCCACAGACTGTTTTATTAATCCCAGATTTAAAATTATTTTAAATTAACAGATTCTTATAAAACGACATAAATAGATCTATTCACAGGCTATTTCAGACGTAAAAATTATAGCAAACCTGTTATCATTTTTTATATGTACTACGTAGAATTTTAGCCAATTGTCACACATTTGTTTGATTTCTACATTTTTCTGGATCTATAGACGGTTTCATTTGTCGAAATTCGGCCTATATTGTGATAAAATAATACGCAAAATTATCCACATTCCACTTTAGACGTGAAAATTATTACATGATTGTTATTTTTTGATGTAATAAGTAAAATCTTGGCGAATTTTCAAATATTTGTTCGAATTTTAGATTTTTCTGGATCTATAAACTGTTTCATTTGTTGAAATTCGTCCAATATTACGAAAAAATGCTACTATTTAAACAACTTTTAAAGTTTTGCTTTACTGAAACTATTTTCTTACAAAATTTAGAGTTAAATTTTCCGCAGACTGTTTTATTAATCTTACATTTAAAAATCTTTTAGAGTGACAGAAATCAATATTCACTGGACTATCAACAAACCACTTAAAGCCTGAAAGTTTTAGCAGTCTTTTTATAGGTATACTAGCATCTTGATGTATATGTTTTCATTTTTTCATGTCAGTTTTGAATTTTTTTGAGATTATAAATCGAGATTCAGCTACTATTGAAAAATGTGCTATTATTTAAAATAAACTAGTTATTTGCTTATGCAAATACGCAAGTTATTTAATAATTTGACATTTCAAATTAATTTAATTAGCGGACAAACGTTAGTAACTCTGGTAGGCTGTCGCAATTATCCTGAGACACACTGTATATTCCGCAGCATAATTTATCGCGTCTGTGCTTTCCCTCCGTCATTACCTCTCGTGCATACAAGATTTGTTTATTCGAAACTTTCCGAAAGTTGTGGGTGTCGTGAAGTGTCGAGTGCGTCCCTGTACAAAAAGGAGGCGGGGTGCAAAAATACCAGCCCTGGCGTGTTCTCCGGTCATTATTAACTAAAAATTTTCAAATTATAAGTTTGTAACGTAATTTTATAATATTGCATGTCAATATCTTCTATATTAGGAATCAAATTATGGCTTGAGAAATTTAAAGCCTGAAAAGTTTGTGTTGATATTAAAGCGGAATCGCTGGAAACAAGCGAGCGCCAGCCCGAAAAATCCACACATAAAATTTTTATTAAATTTTTACAATTTCCCAATATCCAACTCGACTGCGCGAATTTTCCGCGTGCGCCCCTGGATTTTTCGAAGATGACGGGCTTTTAAAACTGAAACCGTCCCGCTAATCGAATTATCTTTAAGTGCTCTTTCTTTTATTCTTTTCGAGAAAAACCGCCACTTAGCGGCCCATCCCATTGTTCCCAACCCCAAACGGAAAACAAATACAAAATAACGACGAAGGAGAGCCGAGTTGGCGGTGGCGCGTTCAACTTTTTTCCGATTTGCTTTTTTTGCGTAGTGCGCGCCGCAGGTCACTCGATTTTTCAGCGTAACCGGTTTTTTACTGCTGGTTTTGAAAGCAGACGTTGACTTTAAGTCCGGAGCCTCGCGCGATTTTATATTGTGCGGGTCAGTTATGTTTTTATTATTTTTATCGCGTTGTGTACTACTCGGGGCAAAAAAGTACGCACACAATCGCGTTATCTGCGGAATTTCTGGAGTTTTTTATTGGGAGCGCAAACACTCGAGCGCGCAGGGCCGGGCTGAGGACAGACACTCGATCACACTGGTTTAATTGGCCCTTGATCGTAGTAATTTTAAGCTGATTTTTACTAAAAAAAAACTAGTGGGATGTTTTAGTTGAAGGTTGGGTCAGGTCCTGCAGTATCAATACCCTGTATATACGGAAAAATAATGCTTTAATTTAAACAAGTTCATAAAATTCAACATGACATTTTTAAGAATTCGTTATAAATTTACAATAAACAACTGGTCTTATTTCAAAATTTGTACAAAAATTTTACCATTTTTTCAAAAAAAAGGACTGTAATCAAGTTCTTAAATTCGTCTCGAATGTTATATTATTATTATTACTATTGTTACTATTAAACCACTACATTTCAAAACAATATTTTTAAAAACAATTTAAAATTTATTACAAATTTCCAAAACATGAAAAAAAATAAGAATTTATTTTATAAAAATAACTTATATACAGGATGTCCCAACGACTATTCTAAGAATTATTGGATGCAGCCTAATAATACTTGCTGAGGGTTAATATTTAAAATTAATTTCAAAGACACAAACATCAATTAAAGTTTACAGACCAAAATTTTTTTACTAGCAAACGCCCTATATATTTCTACAAGATGAGATACTTTGTCAGAAAAGGAAAAACCTGTAGCAAATATAATGTTTTTTTGGCCAAGTTTTTTCAACATAGATATGTATTTGCATTTTCCTTGAAATGAATAATTATACTTAAAAATTCACAATTCCGCCATTTTTAAAGATGGAGGTTTGAAAAGTTGCACTAAACTTTGAAATCACATTATCTTAAGAAGTGTATCAGAAGAAGAACAGAAATTTATTTATACAGGGTGATTAAATTTGCACACTGTCAATTTTTTTCGTAATTTTCAAATGGAACATTCTATAGTTTTGCGATTTCCTTTCGAAGTATAGGTTTTTTTTTGATAATAAGGCGTTTATTCTAACAATAATTCCAAAGAATTGTAATAAACCTGATGAAATCTTATCAAAAGTAGGATTTACTAGACAAAAGTTCAAAAATCGAATAAAATATACAGGCTGTCCCATTTAAAGATTGTAAAAAACCAACCTTTGCAAATTTGTTTACGCGGTTTAGATATTATAAAATACTCCAGATAAGAAATAATTTTTGTGCAAAATTTCTGTGCTCCAATTGTGTGCCTGAAATCATTTTTCTCTTTTTTAAATTTGATAAGTTAAAAAAAATAATCCAAATATGTATATGGTAAAACTTTCAAATGAAACACCCTGTATGTTTGAAAAGAAGTTTATTTTGTAGTAAAATTTTGCCAAACTGAGCCAAGAATTTTGTTCTTCTCAATAATCCCGACCGCTGAAACATCCTGTACATGGCCAAAAGCCACCAGCATATTAGAATTAATAATAAACTATTTGTGTGTAACTGCTGAAAAACAGCTAAAATTAAAAAATCCTTGCTATATCTAATTTACAGATTATATAAATTTTATAGTTATAGTTTTTAATTTTCAAACAAGCACCCTGTATATCTCCAAAAGCTACCAACATGACAAAATTAATATTGACTTATTTGTGTGCAACTTCTAAGAAAAAACAGCAAAAACTAGAAAATTCTTACCGCATTTATTTTAAGCTCTATATAAATTTGACAGAGTGTTCAATTTTCAAACAAAAAATCTGTATATTTGAAAATAAGTTTAAGTTGTACCAGAATTTTATCAAATTGTCTCAAAAATTTGCTTCAATAATTCTCCATCTCTAAAACACGCTGTATATCGGCGACAGCTACCATTATGTCAAAATATTAGAAAATTCTTACAGTATTTAATTTAAAGACTACATAAATTTTGCAATAATTATAGTGTAAAATTTTTTCAACAAAACACCCTGTATATTTAAAAATAATTTCAACTTGTACTAGAATTATATCAAACTGCGTCAAAAATTTGTTTCAATAATTCCGCATCTCTAAAACACCCTGTACATCGGCAAAAGGTACCAATATGTCAGAATTAATAATTAGCTATTTGTGTGTCACTGATAAAAAAAAAATACAGACAATATTAGAAAATTCTTACAGTATTTAATTTAAAGATTACATAAATTTTACAATTACAGTACAGTTTTCAAACAATATTTCAAAATAATTTTAAATTGAACTAGAATTATATCAAACTAGAAAACATTACAAAATCCTTACTGTATTTATTTTAAAAAGTATATAAATTTTAAGATTATAGTGACCAATTTTCAAACAAAATACTCTGTATATTTAAAATAATTTTAAATTGTACCAAAATTAAATCAAACTGCGTAAAAATTTGCTTCAAAAATTCCAGATTTCTGAAACACCATGTATATCAGTTGGTAGTTATACCAACATGTAAGGATTAATAATAACCTATTTGTCTGCAACTGCTGAAAGAAAACCAGAAAATATGACAAAACCTTTACTGTATTTAATTTAAATACTATAAATTTGGCAGTTAATAGTGTACAATTTTTGAAACAAAACACCCTGTATATTTAAAAATCATTTTAACTTGTACTAGAATAATATCAAACTGCGCAAAAATTTGTTACAATAATTCCAGGTTTTTGAAACACCCTGTATTTTGCCAAAAGCTACCAAGATATAAGAATTAACAGTAACTTACTTGTGTGCAACTGCTGAAAAAAAAAGAGAAAACATTAAAAAAATTTTACCATATTTGATTTAAAGATTTCATAAATTTTACAACTATAGTGTACAATTTTCAAACAAAGCACTCTGTATGTTTAAAAATATTTTTAAGTTGTACCAGAATTCTTTCTGGACATCGAAATCTACAAGAAAATATCTTCAACTAATTTTCGCATATAGTTGAAAAATGGTCGAAAATGTCAACTGCTAAGATCACTCTTATCTTATCAAATACTAGGCCCGCCCACCCACCCTCTATTTTCTTACATTGTATGTCATTTGCCAAAATCAGTCTTATCTTACCAGATACTAGCCCCGCCCACCCACCCTCTATTTTCTTGGAAGGTATCTCATTTGCCAAAATTAGTCTTACCTCAGCAAGTACTGCATAAATTTTTTTTTTGAAAATTCCAGATCTCTGAAACACTGTATATCAGCAAAAGCTATCAACATGTCAGAATTATTAATAACCTATATAAATTTTTCAACACAGTGGTTACACTTTTCGAACAAAACAGTCTGTATATTCAAAAATAATTTAAAGTTGTACTAGTATTATATCAAACTGCGTGAAAAATTGTTTACAATAATTCCAAACTGAAACACCCTGTATATCAACAAAAGCTACCAACATGTCAGAATTAAAAACAACTTATTTGTGTTTTTTTTGTAGAACATCCTGTATATAGAAAACACACACTACACAGTAGTAATGTTTCAATGTCGAGTTTAAGTGGACTTTAAAATAACAAAGTCAATTTTTTTTTGAAAAAAAAATGGTATAATAGAATAATAAAATTTTTAAATCGACGTTACATTTTTTTCTACGATTGCAGTATACTTTTTTAGAGTGACTCGTATGTATTTCTTTCGATTTCCTAATCTTTTTTTTTATCAGCACTTAATAAATAAAATTTATTTATTTATTTGATAGCAACTTTAACTGATAAAATTATTTAAAAAAATTAACAACCTGTATTTCACACCTCGTATTGACACAAGTGTGAACAAACAACTACTTAATTCGTTAAATTCAGAGTAAACCTGTCAGAATCAACTTCACCGACTATACAAAAGTAGCAAGTGCATAAACACAATTTTACTAGAGAACTAGATTTCTATATTTAATAACAATATTAATATTTTGCACCTTATGTTATTAATTGTTTGGATTTAGGTTACGCATGGTATACAAGTGCGACTATATTTTTATAGTAAACATTGCGTTCGATAAAGTATTTTACACGCCTGCCTTTTGCTAAAAGGTTGTGTTAACTTATCGTCGGTGTAGAACAACCTTAAGCGATAAAAGTATATTGTTTTGCGGTAGTTATAAACGTAAAAGGTTTAAAAAATAAAACCTTCTATTAAAAAACAAAAATAAATAATTATCAATCATTATCCGCTTATCTCAAAGCCACCTCGATAAGAAAACGGTGTCGCAAGGAAGCAAACACTCGCGGGAAAATTAGGTCGCTTCTTTGGCACGCCCTGTATATGTACATTTAAATATAACCGCGGAAACGCCGCACATCGATAAAATAACAAAATATGTGTTTCTCCGCCAATCTTATTTTACCCTTGAAGCTCCCCCCACTTAAAAAAACTCCTTTATCCAGGGTTTTATGCATTGCAAGGCCGACAAATGCAGTTACTTGCATTAGCACAAGTACATTTTAAACCACGCAATAATGTGTTGTGCTGTTCGAGAGACGTCTTCTCGATCGCTCGCTCAAACAACGTAAAAAATTCGGGAAAAATTGTCGCGAACACGCGAGTGCCCGAGCCCCTGGGAAGGGGGAAGACAGTGGAGTTCCTTGGGGAGAGACGACCATGGAGACTGAAAGCGCGGTCAGTATCTCGAAAATTCTTCCGGGCCAATGGGACGCCGCCGTTTTTATCAATTGTTATCATTATCGAAATTATTGGCTTCGGGTTATCTAAAAATCCGAGGATACTTGTGACATTTTTATTCACAAAATGGCGATTTTCGCTTGGGCGTGTAGTGCGTTTTCGGGGGTTCTTGTGGCCTAGATGGAACTCCCCAGCCTCGAACAGGTGAAGAAGTGCTTTCGTTTCGAAAACTTTTACTGTGATAGTTTGCATAAAGATGGCGCTCGATTTTTTACGCTTTTTCGACGGTTTTTGTCACATTCTCGCCACTCAAACTCCAACCGCCACATTTTAACACCATACACGAACTAATTCCAGCCGGATGCGAAAAACCACCGACCACCACGCCGGAAAAACCCCGTTCACGACCCGCCAATTTCGACTTTTCGATTTTGGCGATTTTCGAAATACGCGCCAACTTCAGGGACTGTCAGTGAATTGCAATTGCCTGTGCATATTAACCAGTGTCGTCTGTCATTTTAAGGTCCAGTTTCGCACGCGTGGTTCGTAAAAAATCAGGTAAATTTTTTCGAGCTAGGGTGCGCAATTTTGATTTTTTGCAGGTTTGGGAACTCGGGTTTGAGTGGGTGGTGGGATGATTTCAAATGGGAGATTGTTGCGCCAGGTTGGTAATTTGCGCGTTTCGAAAATTTTGGTTTTTGGGGATTTTTCGAGCGATGTTTGAGCGTGGTGCTAGGTGGAATCAAAATTTTGTTTGTGAATTGTAGTGATTTTTGGTTTTGGTGGTTGGTAATGCAGGGAGCTGTCGGATTTATGTCGGATGGTTTTTCAAAGTGGAAACGTCTAGACGGAAATTTTGTTTCTAAATATAGAAATTTCGTATCAGATCGGTAGATATGGGGGTTTAGGTTAATTAAATGAGTGCGTTTGAGTGGCATGTAGCAGTAATGTTTCTGTTTTTAAATATGGTGCTAGAATGTTGTTTACTAAATGTGACGTCATTTTGTTTGTTATTGTATTGTTGGTATTGAAGTGACAAATGATTCTATTAATTTGTCTAGGTTATGAGTCTGACAGTTTAGTTAGTTAGTTTTGTTTACAAGTTGGCTACACTTTTTTCATTTTGATTGATCATAATCATAAAAACCGGATCACTGAGAGTAACAAGTTCAAGATAAAATCTGCCTTCGAAGGATTTTTTTAATTAACTTGATTGACTTTAGTCTGAGTTCATTCCAAAACTGTTTGGTTTTTTTTTGTTACCAGTATACTGAAAAATTATCGCATTGTTGCCAACTACACTTAGATACTTCGTCAATTACTGGACTAAGTGTGAAATAAATAGTTTTAAAAACTTTGAAAAAATACTTTTTTTTGTTTTCTAAATTTTGAAGTATTATATTCCGCAACAAACAATTTTTTTACGGATAATTTACATTTCTTTGACTTTCAAAAAGTTAGACTACATTTTTCAAAAAGTTCAAAATTCTTAAAAATTTTTGAAAAGTTAATTTTGACTTCTACAACAAATTTTGAAGACCTAGATCTAATTCACAATAATTTTTTTAACAATTGTGTTTCACTGTTATGAACTTATTTGCAATATTAAATCTAGATACGTAATTTATGTTAATTATAAACTTTTATAGAAAAATCAATAAATCAGTGTTTCCTAAAATTTAGTGGCAGAATCTTTAAAACCGACTGAACATCTAAATTTTTAACCCACTTTTAAACAATATAAACGGTTTAAAATTTTTGAGTTAGTCTACATTCAAAAAACTGCTAATTTTGAAATAATACTTATTTTGCATTCTAAATTTTAAGTGTTATATTCCATATAATACAGTAATTTTTATACGGAGACCAAACTTTTTTAAAAATTCCAAAATTTTTGCAAATTTTACGGTTAATTTTCATGTTTGTACCATTTTTAACCAAGTGTTTCAATCTCACAAACTTCCAAGATTTTTAATGTTAAAATAATCCTGTTCTAAATTTGTTAAATTTGAAAAAGTTGGATCATATGTTTCAAAAAGTTCAAAAATTCAAGTCATCATAAATTTTGAAAATTTGGAGTTAATTCACAATGATCCTTTTAAGTATTATGATTTCACGATTTTGTTTTAATTTTTAATAAACATATTTTTTTTAATAATTCCGAAAACGAATTTACCCTTTAAACAATTAAAGCTAGTTCACAATGATCATTTTAAATCCTGCGTTTCGATAGATTTTTTAATTTTCTATAAACAAAATTTTTAAATAATTTCTAAAATTAATACACAAGAGTTTCACTATTAATGAAATTATTTACAATCATTAAATCTACGTAACTGAAAAATTAATAATTTAGAGTTTTTAAGTGAATAACTGAATCGTTAAAACTGATGGAAACTCTAAATTCTTTAGGAACTTTAAAAAAATGTAAATGCTTATGAGTTATTCTAAATTCAAAACACTACAAAGTTTAAAATAGTACACGTTTTGTATTATAAATTTAAAAGTACGTTATTATGTACCGCAAGTAATAGAGAATTTTTTCTACGGAAGACAAAAATTTTCCAAAAATTCTAAAATTTTTACTAAGTTTACACATAATTCACAAATTTATCATCATTTTTAACCAAGTATTGAGACCATCACAAGTTCAAAGACTCTGGCATTAAAATAATGCTACTTTGAATTTGTTAAACTCAAAGAATTATAGTACATATTTCAAAAAGTTCAAAATTTGAAGAAATTCCAAAAAGTTTTGACCGTTAGAAGAACTTGAACCTAATTCACAATGGTATTTTTAAATTTTGGAATTTGACAGATTTTTAAATAATTTTTAAAATCATAATGCAGAAATTTTTATACGGAAGACAAAATTTTTCCAAAAATTCTAAAATTTTTACCAATTCTACACCAAATTTTTTTTTTTTTCATAATTTTTAACCATGTATTTAGACCGTCACAAATTCAAAGACTTTGACGTTAAAATAATGCAATTTTGAACTTGTTAAAATCAAAAAATTGGATTACATATTTCAAAAAGTTAAAAATTACAATAAATTCTTGAAAGTTTGATAGTTTTTACAGTTATAAGAAATTTGTAAACAATTAGAGCGAGTTCACAATGATCTTTTTAAATCCTGTGTTTTGGTAGATTTTTTTATTTTCTATAAACAAAATTTTTTAAATAATTTTTAAAATCAATTCACAAAAGTTCCACTGTTAATGAAATTACCTATTTACAATCGCTAAATATACGTATTTTTTGTTTATTATAAGCTTCTACGAAAAAATGAACAATTTAAGGTTTCTAACATTTTTTAGGTCTTTAAAATTGCTCAAACAGTTAAATTCTTAAAAGCAACTTTTAAAAAATAATTTTTTGAGTTATACTAAATTCCAAACACTATACAAACTTTAAAGTTTAAAGAATTTTGTTCTGTAGTAGAGAAATTTTTCCACGGAATGCCTAAACATTTTTCAAAAATTTCACATTTTTTACAAATTTTAAAAGTTCCAAATTCTAATAAATTCTTAAAAATTTAATAATTTTGAGAGTTATAAGAAATTTTAAACACTTAGGGGTAATTCACAATTATCTTGTTAAATATAGCAATTTGATAGATTTTTTAAATAATTTTCTATAAACATACTTTTTTTATATATGTAATTTCAAAAATTAATACACATAAATAAGTTTGACTGTTATTGAAATTACTTACAATCGTTAAATCTACAGAATTTATGTTTATTATAAACTTTTGCAGGAAAATTAATAGCTTAGGGGTTTCTAAAATTTAACAGCAGAATTTTAAAAATTTATGGAACATCTAAATTCTTAAGCAACTTCCAAAAATATAAATGTTTTAAAATTTTTAAGTTATCCTACATTGAAAACACTACAAACTTCGAAATAATACTTGGTTTGTGTTCTAAATTTTAGAGTTTTATATTTCCTAATAGAAAAATTTTGATACGAAAAGCATTTTTTTGTATTCGAAAATTGTTACAAATTTTACATAAGTATAATTTACATTTTTTCTTCATTTTTTACCAACATCACAAGTTTGAAAACACTGACGTAGAAATAATGCTGTTTTTAATTTGTTAAATGTCAAGAAATTAGGTTATGTATTTCAAAAATTTTAAAATTTTTAATTCTTGCAAGTTTCATAATTTTGACAGTTATGGCAAATTTTAAACGCCTAGAGATGATTTACAATTATCATTTAAAAAAAATTTTGCGATTTGTTTCATTGATTTTGGAATTATTTACAATTGTTAAATTTATTAAATTTGTATTTATGATACACTATGAACTTTTATAGAAATTAATAACTCTGTAAAATTTAATAGCAGAATATCCAAAACTAATGGAACATCTAAATTTTTAAGCCACTTTTAAAAGATGTAAACCATTTCAAATTTTTGCAAACTTTGAAATAACACTCGTTTATTCTAAATTGTAAAGTATTCTGTTCCGTAATAGAGAACTTTTTATACGGAAAGCAAACACATTTAAAAAATTCCAAAATTTTTACAAATTTTACATTTAGTTTACATTTTTTCATAATTTCAAAGCTTCCAAAATCTGATTTGAATTAGTTACACCTGAAAAAGTTGGATTACATATTTTTTGAAAATTTAAAAATTCTTAAAAATTCTTGAAACTTTAATAGTTTTGACGCTCATAACAATTTTTGAACGTACGTAATTTATGTCCATTATAATTTTTACAGAAAAATAAATGATTTCCTAGTTTTTCGAATCTATAGTTCATCCAGCTACCATCAACCATCGACTAAAACTGCGTCGCGACCTTGACCTTGAAACCTAGCCCTTATCGAATCTCTTCTTTTCGCCGATTGGCATCCCGTCGAACTTTCGAATTTGGCGCCCCGCGCCACGTGACCCCGCGCGCCCAAACGGCTCGCCGCATTTCGGTCACGTGCCGCCATTTTTTCGACCTTATCGATCCCATGGCTCGATAACGCCGTCAAAATGCCATATCGAAGGTTTTCAATGAATATTCACTCGCTGCGATATGAATAAACAATACGCCGCTCCGTCATTTGTTTTTTCACTGCATCGTACACACAAACACACACACAATAATTTTTATCGCTTATTGTACGTGGAGACTTATTTAGATTACCGTGGGGTAGGTCAGGAACCTCTTATCAATGGCGACGTCGTTTGTTTTTATCGGTCGGCGATTTTTTCGCCTAGCAGTCCTCAAACTTTGCCGAGATCGGCGCGGAAGCGCTTTTTTCCGCGTTGCGCCTTGTTTTGGCCCGAGGGGGCAAGAACCGCGCCGATGATTGCGAGAAAGTATGTATCCCATCCGCAGCGACTATATGTAATGGTTAATAACCGCATTTCTTATTAAGTTATTTTCTTATAAACCAATATGGTACTAACTGGTAGTTAACATAAAGTTTAAAATCCGTTAGGTTTTAAATGAGTTACGGCGGTCGGCGTTTTGCGCTTTTTGCGACGAAAATAATTGCGCGGATTTGCTATATCAGATTGACCTGGGATAGAAAAGTTGGCTGAGAGCGCGCGTTGGCAAACAGATGAAAGACGGAACAGGCGTAATGGCATTCGATGGGAATATCCGGCGCGAAGGACCAAGCTTTTTTCGATAAAACGAGATAATTGCGGTGCGCCGCAAGGCTGCACTGATAGCTGAAATGGGACGGAGACGGACATGGGCGCTGGAGTTCGTTTGTTTTGTGGTAAAAAATTCATCGGGGGTAATTGCGAATAATGGCGGATCAAAAATAACAAACAAAATGTTCATTAATTATCTAACAGTTCATTGATTAATTTAGAAATGTTACAATCTATTATTTACCGGACAAACACGGGAGAGTCATTATTATTACTATTTAATTAACAGTAATTATTATGCATGTACACGGGGGAAAAAATGCTCGGTGTATATATACGTGATTAAAATTTGAACTAAAATATTGCGCTGGAATATAGATTCGTTAATTTTGAAAGAGCTGATGAATATGATTTATTTCGTCAATGTATTCTGCATTCGTGATAAACTTTTATATAGTCTGTGCATGCGCTGGTGAAGTCATAAAATGTGTTGGAACAACTATAGCACTTACATTTTATAAGAAATCTGTGGAATTTATGAAATATGAAGACACCTAAAACTCAAATGTTCATAATTTTTGAATTCATCAAGTTCATGGGGTCCAGGAAATCATGTCAAAACAAAACATTTATAACTTTTTTAAGGATATAATTTCGATTACATAGAACGTACAGAATTAAGTAAATATCTAGACATAGATTATTCCGGTTAAATTTGTAAAAACTTGGTTAATAAAACATATGGAATTGATTATGGTGCTGAAAAGTAAACCAACACTAAAATCTATGTAACGGATTAAATACTACATCTGTGAAGACATTTCTATTAAATAAAATTATAAATATGTTATAAAATCTATGAAATTAAAAAAAAAACTTTTAAATCTTACGTCTGTGGATTGAATTTAGATTTATGAAACTCACTTATTGTCTATAAATCTATTATTTAATAAATCTATGTAATTTCTGAAATTTATCAGTCTCATGGGGTTCAGGGAATTTGCGTCAAAATTAAAATGGATAGATTTTTTTAAGGATATAACTTAAAAGCAATCTATTACATAGATTTTAAAGAATTTATTAAATAAATCTAAACATAGATTATTCCGGTTAAATTTATAAGAACTTGGTTAATAAAACATATGGAATTGATTATGGTGCTCAAAAGTAAACCAACACTAAAATCTGTGCAACTGATTAAACATAACAGCTGTCAAAACATTTCTATTAAATCAGATTATAAATATGTTATAAAATCTATGACATTAAAAAAGAACTATTAAATCTATTATAACTGTGGACTCAATTTAGATCTTGAAACTCTTGACACTTATTGTCCATATATCTATTACTTCATAAATTTTTACAATTTTGGAAATTTATCAATTTCATGGATATTCAGAGAATCTGTGTCAAAATTAAAATCCATACAAATTTATAAATACATAGATTTTACAGAATTTATTAAATAAATCTAGTCATAGATTATTCCGGTTGAATTTATAAAACTTGGTTAATAAAACATATGGAATTGATTATGGTACTGAAATGTAAACCAAAACTAAAATCTATGTAACGGATTAAACATAACAGCTGTCAAAACATTTCTATTAAATCAAATTATAAATATGTTATAAAATCTATGACATTAAAAAAGAACTATCAAATCTTATGTCTGTGGACTCAATTTAGATCTTGAAACTCTCGACACTTATTGTCTATATATCTATTACTCAATAAATTTTTACAATTTTGGAAATTTATCAGTTTCATGATATTCAGGGAATCTGTGTCAAAATTAAAATCCATAAAAATTTATAAATACATAGATTTTACAGAATTTATTAAATAAATCTAGCCATTGATTATTCCGGTTATATTTATAAAACTTGGTTAATAAAACATATGGAATTGATTATGGTGCTGATATGTAAACCAACACTAAAATCTATGTACCGGATTAAACATAACAGCTGTCAAAACATTTCTATTAAACCAAATTATAAATATGTTATAAAATCTATGACATTAAAAAAAGAACTATTAAATCTTATGTCCGTGGACTCAATTTAGATCTTGAAACTCTTGACACTTATTGTCCATATATCTATTACTTCATAAATCTTTACAATTTTGGAAATTTATCAGTTTCATGATATTCAGGGAATCTGTGTCAAAATTAAAATGTATAAAAATTTATAAATACATAGATTTTACAGAATTTGTTAAATAAATCTAGCCATAGATTATTCCGGTTGAATTTATAAAACTTGATTAATAAAACATATGGAATTGATTATGGTGCTGAAATGTAAACCAACACTAAAATCTATGTAACGGATTAAACATAACAGCTGTCAAAACATTTCTATTAAATCAAATTATAAATATGTTATAAAATCTATGACATTAAAAAAGAACTATTAAATCTTATGTCTGTGGACTCAATTTAGATCTTGAAACTCTTGACATTTATTGTCTATATATCTATTGCTTCATAAATCTTTACAATTTTGAAAATTTATCAGTTTCATGATATTCAGGGAATCTGTGTCAAAATTAAAATGTATAAAAATTTATAAATACATAGATTTTACAGAATTTGTTAAATAAATCTAGCCATAGATTATTCCGGTTGAATTTATAAAACTTGGTTAATAAAACATATGGAATTGATTATGATACTGAAATTGAAACCAACTCTAAAATCTATGTAACGGATTAAACATAACAGCTGTCATAACATTTCTATTAAATCAAATTATAAATATTTTATAAAATCTATGACATTAAAAAAGAACTGTCAAATCTTATGTCTGTGGACTCAGTTTAGATCTTGAAACTCTTGACACTTATTGTCTATATATTTATTACTCGATAAATCTTTACAATTTTGGAAATTTATAAGTTTCATATTGATTGATATTCAGGGAATCTGTGTCAAAATTAAAATCTATAACAATTTATAAATACATAGATTTTACAGAATTTATTAAATAAATCTAGCCATAAATTATTCCGGTTAAATTTATTAAAACTTGGTTAATAAAACATATGGAATTGATTATGGTGCTGAAATGTAATCCAACACTAAAATCTGTGTAACTGATTAAACATAACAGCTGTCAAAACATTTCTATTAAATCAAATTATAAATATGTTATAAAATCTATGTCATTTAAAAAGAACTATTAAATCTTAGTTCTGTGGACTCAATTTAGATCTTGAAACTCTCGACACTTATTGTCTATATATCTATTACTCAATAAATCTTTACAATTTTGGAAATTTATTAGTTTCATGATATTCAGGGAATCTGTGTCAAAATTAAAATCTACAAAAATTTATAAATACATAGCTTTTACAGAATTTATTAAATAAATCTAGCCATAAATTATTCTGGTTAAATTTATTAAAACTTGGTTAATAAAACATATGGAATTGATTATGGTGCTGAAATGTAAACTAACACTAAAATCTGTGTAACTGATTAAACATAACAGCTGTCAAAACATTTCTATTAAATCAAATTATAAATATGTTATAAAATCGATGACATTAAAAAAGAACTATTAAATCTATTATAACTGTGGACTCAATTTAGATCTTGAAACTCTCGACACTTATTGTCTATATATCTATTACTCAATAAATCTTTACAATTTTGGAAATTTATTAGTTTCATGATATTCAGGGAATCTGTGTCAAAATTAAAATCTACAAAAATTTATAAATACATAGCTTTTACAGAATTTATTAAATAAATCTAGCCATAAATTATTCTGGTTAAATTTATTAAAACTTGGTTAATAAAACATATGGAATTGATTATGGTGCTGAAATGTAAACTAACACTAAAATCTGTGTAACTGATTAAACATAACAGCTGTCAAAACATTTCTATTAAATCAAATTATAAATATGTTATAAAATCGATGACATTAAAAAAGAACTATTAAATCTATTATAACTGTGGACTCAATTTAGATCTTGAAACTCTCGACACTTATTGTCTATATATCTATTACTCCATAAATCTTTACAATTTTGGAAATTTATCAGTTTCATGATATTCAGGGAATCTGTGTCAAAATTAAAATCTATAAAAATTTATAAATACATAGATTTTACAGAATTTATTAAATAAATCTAGCCATAGATTATGACGGTTAAATTTATAAAACTTGGTTAATAAAACATATGGAATTGATTATAGTGCTAAAATGTAAACCAATACCAAAATCTATGTAACTGTTAAACATAACAGCTGTCAAAATATTTCTATTAAAACAAATTATAAATGTGTTCTAAAATCTATCACATTAAAAAAGAACTATTAAATTTTACGACTGTGGACTCAAATTAAATCTATGAAAGTCTTAACATTTATTGTCTACATATCTATTACTTCATAAATCTTAACAATTTTTGAAATTTATCAGTTTCATGAGATTCAGAGAATCTGTGTCAAAATTAAAATCTATAAAATTTTTAGAAATATATTTTAAAAGCTATCTATTACATAGATTTTACAGAATTTATTAAATAAATCTAAACTTAGATTACTCCCGTTAAATTTGTTCAAGCTTGGCTAATAAAATATATGGAATTGATTATAGTGCTGAAATGTAAGCCAACACCAAAATCTATGTAACTAATTAAACATTACATCCGTCAAGACATTTCTATTAAATCAAATTATGAATATGTTATAAAATTTATGAAATTTAAAAAAGCTTTTAAATCTTACGTCTGTAGACTCAATTTAGGAACTTGTGACACTTATTGTCTATAGATCTATATTTTATAAATCTATGCAATTTTTGAAATTTATCAGTTTCATGAGATTCAGGAAATGTATGTCAACATTAACACCTATAGAAATTTTAAGGATATAACTTAAAAGCGATATGTTGCATAGAATTTAGAGAAGTTATTAAATAAATCTAGACATAGATTGAAGAATTCCATTTAGATTTGTGAAAATTAAGACATCACTTTTTAAGACAATGCTTTTATAAATTCGATAAAATAAAGTAATCTGTTGCAACTACAAGATCGTGGAATATAAAAAGTATTATACAATAATTAAAACCTATGGGATTGAATATTTATAAGGTAAAATCAAATAGTTTATAAAATACGCATACTATTACAAAATCTACGAAATATAAAATGTATACATGACTACATTAATATACGTATTTTTATCAACTTTGTGAAATTCGTGAAATCTACGTATATAGTAGTTATAAAAAGTATGAAAGACCGCGCAAAATGTAACATTTCTTTAAGTTTATGGTTTTTTGAAAAATATAAACGTTGCTATAACTTACCACCTTGTTAAATTTTGCTTCAAGGTTTTTTGTTGTTTACTGTACTTATATGTGTTTACTTTTCTTATCTATATACATTTTTATAATTTTTTCTGATGACACAACTTTGTGTCACTTCAGTTAATACTTAACGAGTTTTTACATTTTTTCAAAATTTGTCTCCATTTTTCACGACATAATAGCTTTCAACTCGCTAATATTCACATGAATCTAAATCTTTTTTACTTTTCGAACTATTTTTCACTAGCGTCCCACTTGTTATCTTTATTGCTGCCCCCGGCCTGCCAACAACCCAGTTCCCCATCACCGCCGCCCACCGCCCCCGGCCCATGCCGTCCCCGTTTCCACGCCTCGTGCACAAAAACCCCTGCCCCCATCCGCGAAACCGTTACTCCACACGTTTTCCTCACGCCGATTTTGCCTTATCTGCCGCCGCCATCTTGATTTTTCAACAACAAAATCGGCGAGCGCTCGTTCATGAGACACTCCTATTTTTGTAGGTGGCCGCGACAGACGAGGCCATTCTAAAAAAAGGACAATCGACACTTGCCACTAGATTTGAGAAAATCGCCCCCTCCGCCCCCCCGCGCCTCCCCGCCCCTGCCTTTTTTCCCATCCGTACCAGATTAAATGCTATTTTTAAATCTACAAACAACATTTTCAAAGTTGAGATAGGTTATGGCTGTGCAACGGCCCAGCGTGAGTTACTGGCGCGTCTGCTAGGAATCACGATGAGAGCTCGTCTGGTCCACTATAGGTTAATATACTTTGAAAAAGCAAGTCGTTTAAAAACAAATAAAAATAATGAAAAAAGACGGCCGCTTGTAGAGGCATGTAGAGGGCGTTGCGATGCTGCACGGCCTGCTGCGATCGGGAACTTCTAATTGTTATCATCAGCGTTGCGATGATTAGGGTGCCACCTTAAGATTTTCGGTATAGGGGGCCTTAATTTTTTGCTCGGTTGCGGCTCGCGCTCATGGCTGTTATTATTCGTGCGTTTGGGCAAAGGGAACGAGGCCGTCTTAATCGTAATTATCATTAATAAATAACTTTCTTTCCTCTACTATTTGTGACAGATCGCAAATATTCATTAGATTAATTAGATTGACATTTACGGACAAAAACGTGTGTACACAGCCAACTGAAAAACAGACAAAAGTGAAAATAGAGACATAAATATCTATGAAAACGTAAGAAATTAAGAATGTACTAATTGAATGGGTTTAATTCGATGCAGGGAATAGAAATCGTCATATTAACAAACCACATACAATAAATTTAATTGCACGTAGTGCCTCCATCTCCGTCGCACTCACGACCCCAAATACCCCGATCCGACAGAGACGCTTGACATACGCCACGACAAGTATCGCTTATGGCCGCCATAAATTTCTATAGTAGCTAGAAAAAATCCTAGTGATTGTCCGCTACAGTTCGATTGTCGCCTCGAATACGCGTCCGCGTCAAAAAAACGCAATAATAATAAAAGTGAGGCATTGAAAAATCCAGACGTGTAAAAATAAACACACATGAATAAAAAGGCAACAAACTTAGCGCGGCCTTGTAAATAAAATGCGTGTGTTTACACGACGATTTATAGGATCGAGTCATTGTTTCGTCGTCACGTGACCGATTTTTCGAGAGCGAGATGCGGGGAATCGCCGCAAATGCTCAGACTGTGACGATATCAAATATGGATTGAGGCAATTGCTTGCGGTTAATGCGTTGTTTAAATTCAGGCGCTGCTGGACGCATGATGGACAGGCTCGGTCACAGTCTCAGGGGAAGAAGTAAAGGGAAGATGTCGGTTGAGTCATGTGTAGCTCTTTCTAATTAACGGTTTCTCGATGACGATTTTTTTTTAGTTGAAAATTGTTGTGGACAAACGGGTTGGATGGGTAAAAAGTCAAGGTTTTATGCAGTTTTTATTAAGTGGTTGCAATTAAGGTCATTAGTGGAGCGGAAAAAATAACGGCAAAAATATTTTCGAACTGTGGTTGGGTTGTGGTATGTCTGAAAAAAAGTTGGTGGTAATGACAGATAACTGAAAATGGTATTTTCTGGTTGGCTATAGTGATGTACCACGATTTAAATTCAGCGATATCGTAGATCAACAGTCATGTAAAATATTTTTACATTGCAAGAAATTATAAACTTTATTATCTAAAGACATTCTTATAAGTTTCTGATTTCTAAAAAAATCCTAAATAATAGGTATTTTTATCATCTTTTTTGCGTTTGTACATCACGCTATATTTACGTCTTTATTTTTTCTATTTTCGTATTTTTTTTAACATAATCAATAATAATAGTAATAATTTTAGTTTTATTTTCGTTGGTAGAAAAATTCACGTAAACGTTTCCTACATCGCAAGAAACTATAAGCATTATTATATCTGAAGACATTCTTATAAATTTCGGATTCATAAGTTTTTTGTTTTAGAGTCCCTATAAGTTAAGATAAAGATAACTGTGGACTGTTAAAGTAGGTAAAGGAGCATGCTGTATAGGTGTTTCAAGTTTTTTTTTTCCATTATAACACTTTAATTAATTCACATTCACACATTTCCTTGAATCAATCCGTATAAGTAATTTAATTGATCGAACATTATTTCCGCAGAACTTTCCTCGCTCATAGAGTACAGCACATCAAATCCAGCTGTTTCTAAAAATTATTTGATTTGAGTTTGCGATTTTTTTTATGAAAACCCTTACAAAGTAAAATAAAGATATTATATACGTAGTTGTTGCAACAAGAAACTTAAAACATGTTTAAAACGGGAAAAATGGATTATGCACATATACGCTCCGCCCCTCGGTCTGACAACGAATCGAAAATTCATCACCATTCAGATCCAGACGGATAGGTGGGGCTTATCTTTTGGCTTTTTTGTTTAATACAGGTAGTTTTTTTTTGAGCAATACAACTACTGAAAAACACGTTTCACATGGTAATTTTTGTAAAAACATACGGATTTTGCAGTTAAGCTCCGCCTCCTTATTGACAATGAACAAAGAAAAATCGTCAGAAATGAGATAGGGTGGGTGGGCGGGGTTCGTATTTTGCATTTTTTTTTCTTAACATACATAGTCTTTCCTTCACAACAGAAAACTGAAAACATGTTTAAAATGGTAAATTTTATCCCTCACACTTCTCTAGAAATTTACCCTTTTAAACATGTTTTCAATTTATTGTCGTGAAAAGAAAACTATGTACACATATTAAAAAAAGAAAGCATAATACAAACCCCGCCCACCCACCCCTGTCTCAATTGTGATAACTGTTTTTATTCGTGTTGAGCCGGGAGGCGGAGCTTAATTGCAAAATCCTTATTTCTCTTTAAGAAACTACCAGGTGAAACATGTTTATAAGTATCATGTTGAAAAATTATGTTTGTCTATAGAATGATTGCAATATTATGATTCAAAATATGTATGTAGATCTTACTGTGTTGGGAGATTTTAAATATAGAAGGATAGTATAGAAAAAAATGCTGAACGCGAACGAACCTCATGACTCTATTTTACATATTAGGGCGAGCGCAGCCAGCTATATTTATTGAACAAAATCTTAAATAATAGGTGTTTTTAGCTTTATTTCGATTTTTACATCACGCTGTATTCTATATTTAGGTGTTTATTTTTTCTGTTTTTGTAATTTTTCGAGAAATATTTTAATTTTTAAAAAGAAATATACAGTCCATAGTTTTCTCCCATTTTTCTCTAAGTAATATGTAACTCGCCTTTATTTCTACTGCCTGAAACACCATTCTAGTTCTTCACGATGTCGTCAGTTTTTCTTTTTTTTGAATATAAGCAAAAATAAAAATAATTTTAGATTTATTTTTGTTGATAGAAAAATTCTAGTAAATGTTTCCTACATCAAAAGACACTATATTCGGTATTATCTAGAGACATTCTTATAAATTTCGGATTTCTAAGTATTTTATGTTACAACTAGTAAGTCCAACGCTCAAAAATTATGTTTGTCTATAGAATTGTTTCAAAATTATATCCAAGAATAGGCATGCAGATCTTAGTTTGTTTGGTAATTTTAAATGTAGAAGAATAGTACACGAAGAAAATACTGGGAGCGAACGAAACTCGTGACTATATATTACATATTAAGGCGAGCGCAGCGAGCTATATTAATTGAACAAAATCTTAAATAATAGGTATTTTTAGCTTTATTTCGATTTTTACATTACGCTGTATTCTATATTTACATGTTTATTTTTTCTGTTTTTGTAATTTTTCGAGAAACATTTTAATTTTTAAAAAGAAATATACAGTCCATAGTTTTCCCTCATTTTTCTCCAAGTAATATGTAACTCGCCATTATTTCTACTGCCTGAAACACCATTCTATTTCTTCACGATGTCGTCAGTTTTTTTTTTAATATAAGCAAAAGTAAAAATAATTTTAGATTTATTTTCGTTGATAGAAAAATTCTAGTAAATGTTTCCTACATCAAAAGAAACTATATTCAGTATTATCTAAAGACATTCTTACAAATTTCGGATTTCTAATTATTTTATGTTACAACTAGTAAATCCAAAGGTCAAAAATTATTTTTGTCTATAGATTTGTTGCCAAATTATACCCATGCAGATCTTAGTATATTTGGTGATTTTAAATGTAGCAGAATAGTACACGAATAAAATTTTGGGAGCGAACGAAGCTCGTGACTATATATTACATATTAAGGCGAGCTCAGTGAGCTATATTCATTGAACAAAATCTTAAATAATAGGTATTTTTAGCTTTATTTCGATTTTTACATTACGCTGTATTCTATATTTACATGTTTATTTTTTCTGTTTTTGTAATTTTTCGAGAAACATTTTAAATTTTAAAAAGAAATATACAGTCCATAGTTTTCCCTCATTTTTCTCTAAGTAATATGTAACTCGCCATTATTTCTACTGCCTGAAACACCATTCTATTTCTTCATGATGTCGTCAGTTTTTTTTTTAATATAAGCAAAAGTAAAAATAATTTTAGATTTATTTTCGTTGATAGAAAAATTCTAGTAAATGTTTCCTACATCAAAAGAAACTATATTCAGTATTATCTAAAGACATTCTTATAAATTTCGGATTTCTAATTATTTTATGTTACAACTAGTAAATCCAAAGGTCAAAAATTATTTTTGTCTATAGATTTGTTGCCAAATTATACCCAGGAATAGGCATGCAGATCTTAGTATATTTGGTGATTTTAAATGTAGCAGAATAGTACACGAATAAAATTTTGGGAGCGAACGAAGCTCGTGACTATATATTACATATTAAGGCGAGCTCAGTGAGCTATATTCATTGAACAAAATCTTAAATAATAGGTATTTTTAGCTTTATTTCGATTTTTACATTACGCTGTATTCTATATTTACATATTTATTTTTTCTGTTTTTGTAATTTTTCGAGAAACATTTTAAATTTTAAAAAGAAATATACAGTCCATAGTTTTCCCTCATTTTTCTCTAAGTACTATGTAACTCTCCATTATTCTGCTGTTTGATACACCAATCTATTTTCTCACGATGTCCTCAGTTTTTTTCTTCCTGCACATATTCAATAATAACACATATATTTTTGTTTATAGAAAAATGCATGTAAATATTTCCTACGTCGCAGGAAACTATAACCATTAATTATCTGATAAATTTCGGATTTCTGAGTATTTTGTTTTACAACTAGTACAGATTACACTTAGCGTTTTTAGTCCACAGTATTATTGCCAAAATATAATTAAGAAGGTGATTTCGGTCGGAATTGTAAATATAGGAATATGCTTTGCATACAAAAAAAATACTCAAAGAGAACGGACCTGGTGACTAAGTCGTCCAGATTTTTTCTTTAGGTTTGTTATTTTTTGTTCATTCCACTTGAACCCATCTGTTATTTCTTGTTCTTTGTATGCATTTGTGTTGTGTCTATTTTATCAGTTGTTATGCTTAAGTTTTTGGTGTGTCATTTCCTTTGTTTTTAGTTTCTAATTTTACCCCATATCTTTGTTTTATTTTTGCTTCTTCTTATTTCCGTTAATTTCTGTCTGAACTCCTAAAAATAACATTGCGATAACTGATTGATAATCTGCTATTTTCAACTGTTGAATAATATTATGACGATATTTGGTGGTTACTTTAACGTTCTAACATCGAAAAAATCAGCCTGCACAAAATTATTTAAAACCAAAAGAATGCAGTCAGTACCTATTCAATCACGCCAATCAAAAAATATGTAAACCTTAAAATCCCATTTACAGAACAAGAAACGAAAAAACCTTTTAGCGCTTCAACTAAACAAACAACCAAATGCAATTACTGCAAAAAAATGATAAGATCCGCCAGACGTCACAATCGCTTCCTTGACTTTGGACCATGTCTAATATTTGCACGCGCCGCTTGCGTCACCATGACGTCACCGGTTCCGTTTTCCGTGACGCTGTCGATGACTTCACCTTTTTTGAAAAAAGCTTGTAGTTTTTCTGATTTGCGAAACCTCCCGACTTGCGTCACAGCTGCGTTTTTCCGCTAACGTCACTTATTATCGCACACAATGTCCATGTTAAAATTTCTGCAGCCTGCACTTGTTATCAAGTAAATAAATTGACCTAATTACAATCGCCCATTTGGATTGTGTGCGATGCAGATCCGGCGTTTATCGGCGACAGTCGATTGGTCCGACCGTGCGAGAGCAAATCTAATTTGTAAGCAACGAGACCAAAGCTCGCCTGGAATAAGGAGCAAATTTGCGTAATTACAAAATAAAACAAAAACGGATTTGTTTTAGTTCGATTTTATATTAATTATTTATAAATATGGAGCATTTAAATTGTTATTTAGTCGTTTGACAACTTCTTTCAGTTTTCTTGCGCTTGTCGCTCGGTGAACGCGTGTGAACGGGCCTTTAGGCCAAGCCGCCCCTGTGACGCTGTAATCATTGTTATTTTTTTTGCGGTAATATCGACAATCGACGTGGTACGCTGGACGGGACGACCCACAGGATGTCTCAATTGTAATTTTTTGCCAGGAGCGATTATCATTGTGATTCGGAGACGGTAGAGCGAAAAGCGGCAATTTAGCAAATGAACGATGTACGGGGGCGGCGGCGGCGAGAGCGAGTGGACACCGACGACGACGGCGGCGGCGGCCGTGCCGTACTTCGACGCCGTCCCAGGGCCGTCGGCGGGGATTTACCAGCCCAATGTTTACTATTATCCTCCGGTCATGCCGTTCGACTACTCCTCGCACCAGGTTAGACGCTTCAACATTTACAAAACAAAATCAAAAAAATTACGTCCTTTCAAAAAAAAAAAAAAAATGGGAATTAGAGTTGGCTTGTTTCGGTTCTGTCAATGATACTTAACGTTCATCCAACTCTAATTCGGTTTTTACGACGTTAATGTCGCGTTTTTTATGAAAAGCTAATATTCAACTTTTTGTTGAAAAGCGGTTTTAAATTTCTTGTAACATCGGGATGGTATTTCAAACTGGAAATATGTGAATAAGTCTACTAAAAATATCTTCTACCGAAAAAAGATAAACATACTAAAATTATAACAGAAATGTAAACACATAATAACCTATTTTGGAACACTTGTTAATTAACAAAAATGTAAACTACTGAAAACTTAACCATGTCGTGATTTAAAGAGGTGCTTTATTTAATGTTTTAATTTAATGGAATGAAATCGATAAACCGAAAATTGTGTGTTAAAGAAAAAGACAAATTTCTGGAAATATTTAAAATAGTCACAAAAATAAACGAAAGGAAACGACACTCACAATTTTGTTTAAATTTATTTAATTTTTTTTTTATTTTGTTCTTGTGGTTTATGAACCCACCTTGATTTTGTGTCATTTTAATTGTTTAATTCTTCCTTTACTTTAGATACCTACGTAAGTAATAACATTTTTTTTATTGATCAAATCGGGAACGGTTCACCTCATTTTCTCAAAAATGTAAGAATACAGTAAAGTCGCGCCGCCTATATTTAATAATAATAAAATAATCATCAACTTTAATAAAAAATCAGTTAAATTTCTTTTTTACACAAATGCACCCTTTAATCTGTCGTTCCTAATACTGGTTATCGAGAGGTGCTTAATAGTCGAATTCTTTCGAAGTATAAACATAAACAATCGCAGTTAAGCATGTACTGAGAATTCATTTTTCCGTTGGTTATCTGCTTTAAATAGAAAAATTAAATTTCTCTAAACTGAAACAGTAGTAAAAGCCAATAGATCCGAGTCAGTGAGAAGTAATTAAAATCTGCAGTGTAAGTCATTTTGCTTTTGCTTTTAGTTTTAATATACAGTGTGAGTCACTTCGCTCGATATCTCATTAATTAATAGAAATAGAAAAAAATTATAGAGCAAAGATATACAGTTCTTAGAGGACTATATACCAACATTATTTTCAATTATACAGAGTGTCCTGTTTTTAAGGCGTAACACATTTCTTAGTTTTTTAAGTAGAAAACTCTACAATTTTTATATATTCTGTTTGACCCCTTCTTAGACTTTATAACCATACTAAGTTATTCCAATTTCCTTGAAATTTTTCAGCATTGGAAGGGTTCATAACAATATAATATAAAACATAATATAAATATAAATCAAGACATACGCTTTATTATAGAGTAGAAAAAAATGGGTGTTATCATACAGAATGTTTATAAAATAACTCAATTGTAACAATTTTCAAAACTGTATCCACATTTCAGTTTTTTCAAATAGAACACCCTGTATTTTATTATTACATCTTATTCTGTTTCTTGTTTTCTTCCTTTTATGTTAAGCATTTTATTTTTGATTTTGTATAGGTATATTTATTTTAAATATCTATATTTAAGGTTGAAATACCGATATTTGAAAGTTGAAAACATTTTTTTTTTATAGAAACACTGTATATGAAAATTTTCGTTAATTGATACAATAACAAACCTGTCTTTACCTTTCCGTAAAATATTGCGACACAGATCTTAAAAATGACGTTATCGCGATTTTTTGTGAACCCTGTGATTTTTTTTGTCAAAAAAATTCAAAAAAATTGGAATGTTGTACTAGAATTTCAGAAATAAACTCTGGTTATAAAGCCTAGGAAGGGACTAATAACAATATGTAAAGGTATGTGGGGTATTCTAGTAAAAAAAAAGTTGTGTGCTATACCTCGAAAACAAAACACTCTGTATGGTCGAAAATAATTTTAGTGTGTGCTATTCACGGAGCCGTATAACTTTACATACAATTTCTTCAAAATTTTATTACTCAAAAATGTAATTTAAAACATTATTTGCAAATAAAATATACAGGATGTCCTATTAAAATTGGGAGAAAAGTGATAAATTGCGAATTTAATCACCCCGTACAAATAAGTTGGAAGCTTGTTCTATTTTTCTAAGTATATTAGGCTGAAAATTTTTGTGCAAAATTTCAAACCTCCATGTTTAAAAATGGAAGCCTTGTGAATTTTTAATATAGTAATTTATTTCCATATTCATCGAAAACTGTTGTATAGCTTTTTCCTTCTTTAAATAAATAATCCAAATTTATAAAAATATATAGGGCGTTCCATATAAAAGTATATAGGGTGTCCCATTTAAAAATGTATAACTTTTGTATATAAATCTTAAGTAAGTTGTATTAAACTGCAGCGACAATTTTTTTTCAAATGATCCCGAAAGTAAAAGAAATTATACTTCTTGTAATACTGTAGACTATGAGAAGAAAAATAATCATCCTGTATAAGTAAGCTGTAAACTTCTTCTATGCTATAAGTATGTTAGGGGTAAGGTGTGATGAAAATTTTTGTCTAAATGCAAGCATTGTGAATTTTTAAATTTGATAACTTATCTCCATATCCATCGAAAATTGTTGACTAGAAACTCATGTATCAATGTAGCTTTTTCCTTCTTTAAATAAATAATCTAAATTTCTAAAAATATATAAGGCGTTCAATTTAAATGCATGTAAACTTCATCAACTTTTATCCTAAAGAAGCTGTATTAAAATGCGGCAAATAATCGCTAAATTAAAAAAATATATTACTTCTTGTAATACTATACACTCTGAAAAGAAAAATTGTCATCCTGTATAAACAAGCTGTAAACTTAATCTATTTTATGAGGGTATTAGAGATCTGATATGATCTAAAATTTTAAACCTCCATCTTTAAAAATAGAGACCGTCTGAATTTTTTAAAATGGGAATTTATTTCAATATCCATCGAAAACTGTTGACCCAAAACTTTTGTTCAATGTAGCTTTTTCCTTCTTTAAAAAAATAATCTCGATCTGTAAAAATATATAGTGTGTTTCACTTATAAATATACAACTTTTGTATATAAACTTCATCTACAGCATAAGTAAGCTGTTTTATGCAACAAAGAATAAAAAAAAATAATCACGAAAATAAAAAAATATATACCTACATACTTGCATTACTTTAGACTCCGAAAAAAAAATTATGATCCTTATAAATAAGATATAGACTTTTATTTTATAAGTAGGTATGTTAGAAGTAAAAATGTTTGTCTAAAATTTCAAACCTGAATTTGTGACGTTTTCCTTCCTAAAAAAAATCTAAATCTATAAAAATATATAGGATGTTCCATTTAAACTGCGCCAAAGTTATTTCCAATTTTTTTTCAATTAATTGCGAAATTAAAAAAATATATATACTTCTTGCTACACTGTAGACCTGGAAAAGAAAAATTATAATCCTGTCTAAATAAGCTGTAAATTTCTTCTATTTTGTAAGTATATTAGGGCTAAGGTGTGGTGAAAATTTTTGTCTAAAATTTCAAACCTCCATCTTTAAAAATGGGAGCCTCATAAATTTTTAAATATGAAAATTTATTTCCATATCCATCGAAAACTGTAAAAATATATACGACGTTCCATTTAAAAATATGCAACTTTTGTATGTAAACTTGATCTGCATCCTAAGTAAGCTTTTTTAAACTGCTGCAAAGATTTTTTGTATTTTATTGAAATAATCACGAAAATAAAAAATATATACTTCTTGTAATACCGTAGACTCTGAAAAAAACAATTATCACCCTGTATAAAGCCGTAATTTCTTCCATTTTATAAGTGTATTATGGATAAGGTGTGGCGAAAATTTTTGTCTAAAATGTCAAACCCCATCTTGAAAAATGGAGACCCTGTGAATTTTTAAATATGGAAATTTATTTCCATATCAATCGAAAATTATTGACCAGAAACTCGTGTATTAATGTAGCGTTTGCCCTCTTTAATTAAATAATCTAAATCTCTAAAAATATATAGGGTGTTCCATTTAAAAATATACAACTTTTACATGTAAATTTCATATACTTATTTTTTATACTGGTTGTATTAAACTACGACAAAGATTTTTTCCAAATGTTTTCAAGTAATCGCGAATTTAAAAAAATTATATTGTCTTCCCAGTTTAAAGTCGTTTTTATGATAGGACCATTGTGTCGAAGTTGATGATGGGGACAATGGAGTAAATCCCTAGCCATAAATAAGAAAGTGGTCGGTCAACTCATATTGTCCGTCGTAGGGTAATAATGAGGTGATAATGTTTATTTTCTTGTCATAAAAACCACTTTATACTGGGAGTACAATACTTGTAAGACTGTATACTCTGAAAACATAAATTATTATCATAAGTTTTACAGTTCTTCTATTTTAAAAGTATGTTGGGGGTAAGGTGTGGAGAAAATTTTTGTTTAAAATTTCAGACCTCCATGTTTAAAAATGGAGGCGTTGTGAATTTTTAAATTTGGGAATTTATTTCCATATCCATCGAAAATTGTTGACCACAAATTCGTGTATCATTGCAGATTTTTCCTTCTTTAAATAAATAATCTAAATCTGTAAAAATATATAGGGTGTTTGTATTTAAAAATATACAACTTTTGTAGGTAAAAAAAAATTACTATCACTATAGAAAAAATATAAACGTCAGCAACAAGTGCTGCATTTAATCAAAATGTAAATAGGAAAAGTCGTCTATCCGCAGAATTATGCAAGCAATAATCGCATGCGTTACCGTAAATCAGTAATAGTAACTCATTAAACTAATAAAAAACCGAAAACAAACTCGATTTGTCTACCAAAAAAATTCCTAAAATTACTTATAATTCCCCACACTTAGCAACTGCATTTTATCTTTATGTCGCCACATATACACAAATGTTCAACAACCCAAATTAGCATAATTTAACAGTTGAACGCACCTCGTACATAAACGAGACTACTTTTATCCGACATAAAGGTTATGGAGTGTTACGGAGGCAAACGAGGAAGTATAATTGGGTTCTTTTACCGTATGAGATCGTGTAGGAGTGCTTATATTGCGTGCCGAGTTTTCTCCTCAATCTTAGCAACTTATAATAAATCCTCAGAAAAAAGAAGATTGCTAGCAGATGTTGGTCATCGTGACCGCTTGCGTTATTTCCGAGCGCCGCTTACCGCTCTCGACCGGTCACTAGAAAATTTGGAAATGTTAATTAACGGCTCGACGGTGTCAATCAGCGGATCCGCCACCGTTAATTCGTTAAATCCGGCGAATATCGCCGTAAAATGGCCAATTTACGGTCGAATCTGCGCTCATTAAAAACCGCTAATTAAAAAAAGGCAGTTCTTCCAGCGTCCGACCATATAATATCAATTTTAGCGCAGCCCCATCATTACGTGATTATTATTACAATAATCAAGCTAATACTACCATAACGGCTCCGCTCTGACATTATTATCTTTTCTTTTAAAAGCAATTAACGGTACGCTTGTATCCGGAAAATCGTAACTCGTTTATGAATCGATAGCAATACTGTAATTAATAATTACGAAAAGATTTATTTTAATATCAATTATTCATTAATTACGCCGGTCCAGTCGGAGCTATGCAAGAAATAAATTAGTCACTTTACCGTCAGACGACCTCAAACTCGCCCGTAATTCAATTAATTCTAAATTATTACGCGGCTTGGAAAAAATCGACGCAATCAAATCAGATTTATGTCCGATGGAAAAAAGGCGGCCAATTATTGGACACCTGTGTAGTCGCGTAATTCGCTCTGAAATAATTATGGGATTATAGGTTTTATGAAATATTTGTAAAGTTGCTTGATTGTCGGATTGTCATAAAAATTTCAACGACCCCTTCAATTTTGTCTGCGTTATTCCCACTTTGCAATTTCCATTGATTGTATGGTGTTTTATATTAGCAGGTGTTCCAACAATCTGAATTTATAATAGAATGACGTGACGTTATAAATTACGAGTTTCTTACACAAATTTTTGCGAGGGGCTTAATCTCGGACGGAATCTCGGCGGACGGAGTGTACAGGGCGGCCAAAAATCACCCACGCCGACATATCCCAAATATTATCATTAGTAATGATAAGTTCTACACAGTTTTTCGCGCCACCCTGTATACCCCTCGTTGTTTTTAATCCGCTTATCGCTTTAATTGCCCCATTCACATGCATTCCATTGTTGTTTGTTTAAAAGTGGCAATGATACTCCACAGGAACATCCTTGACGTGTCATAGGTCATGGAAGTGCATACAGGGTGTTTCAGGGGGATTATTTTTTGTGGCTCGAGGTGTCATGGTAATAAGCCCGCCAACTTGATATACGATCGTGGTGGTTTCGCGGAATTGCTTTTTTCATTTAGAGTGTATGAAACAGTTGTTTTTATCTCTTGGGGACGGTCGCGGCGACAAGACAATGCGATAAATCATGTCCGGAGAAAAAAACGACGGAAACGAGATCATTGTGGGGTGGTGATTTGCGTGGAGGGAGGGAGAGGCGCAGGTGGGTGATTAGAGGGAAATTGGGGTGGGTTTTCGGGGAATTTTTGTAATGGATGATTGGAGAAGTGTCGATATACAGGGTGTGTATGATCTGAGACTTGCGTTGCTCTTAATTAATTTTTTAATTATAAGTATTAATTAGAAGTAATTAGCTCAGGTAATTAATAAAACGTGGAACAAAATATTCACTAGAAATAATTTATATGGCAAAACAACGTTGTCGGGTCAGCTAGTAATTATTATAATCAATATATATTACATTAACTAATTATAAATTATATGACTAATTCAAACTCACAAGAACAAACAAACAAGTTCTATTTCCAAGAGCTTACTCTAATGGATTCAAAAACAAGAACATGTAAACATTTTTAATTTAATTTTTTTACTTACGAGACCTTCCCCAGTATGACTAATTTGAAGAGAAAGCTGTGGTAGAAAAGTGTACAGTATTTATACAGAAAATGAGAATTTATTATCTAACGTATTCAAGCACAAGCACAAAAAGTATTTTTAATTTTTTTGTTAATTGTGGTTAATTTTACAAAATTATTTCAACTGTGGTTAAATTAAGTTTTGGATCTAAATTGTAATAAAAGATAGAATTACGACATTTATGGTATTAATTTCCATTAACCTTAATTAATTTAGTGAATTATGGCTAATTTTACAAAATTATTTCAACTGTGGTTAAATTAAGTTTTGGATCTAAACTGTAATAAGAGATAGAATTACGACATTTATGGTATTAATTTCCTATGACCTTAATTAATTTCATAATTAAAAACAATTAACTGGGATAATTAATAGAATTAAAAAAAAACCTAATTGTACTGTAAAAGTAAAATTGCTTTTGAAACAATAATTATTGTGTGGATAAATTAATTATGATTAATTTTACTTAGACGTTTGTGTGGTTAAAAAAGTATTTAATTATGATATTAATTTCTAGTACGTAATTAGAATGTTTTCAATTATCGCTAACTTAATTACTCGCGATTTGAATGAATTTAAATTATACAAATTTTTACTGTACAAGCTAAATGGCTTTTGATACAGTAATTAATGTTTCGATGAAATAATTATGATTAATTTTACCCACATGTTTGTAATTTTTTTATTAATTATGACTAATTTTACGTAATTATTCCACCTATACTTAAATTAAGTTTCGAATCTATAGTAAAACTGGAAATAGGATTACATCGTTTACGGTATTAATTTCCTTGATTAGTAATTACTTACAATTATGTCTACTAATTGGTATTTATTATCTGGGATAATTAATACAACTTATATAATTAAATGCAATAACTGACTATTCATTACTAAAATTTTAAACTTTACCAAGCTGAGTTTATATTGCTATATTTCTTTAATGTAATACATATTATCTTGACTAATTATAATAATTAGGACTAATTCAAAATGGATGAAAATAAAAACAAAAGTAACTCACTACTACTAATTCAGGTAAAAATTTGTATTTATACTAGCAAGTAAATATTGATATTTTTCATTAATCGTAATTTAATTAGTGGCGATTAGAATGAAATTAAGTTATAATGTTACATTTTTAATGTAGAAATACTTAAAATAGCTCTTGACACAGTAATATTTGTTTGGATGACATAATTACGATTAATTTTACTTATATCTTTGGGATTTTTTGTTAATTGTGACTAATTTTACTTAATTATTTCAGCTATCGTTAAATTATGTTTTGAATCTAAATTCTAATTGAAGATAGGATTACATCGTTTATGCTATTAAGTGCCATTATCCTTAATTACTTCTAATTGATGTCTCTTAATTGGAATTACAAATCTGGGATAATTAATTAAAATTATGTAACAGAATTTGATAACTGACTGTTATTTACTAAAACTTGAACATTATCTAGTCAGGATACACCTAATTATGACCCTGAGTTACATTTATATTACTAATTTTTTTTAAGTACTAATTATTACCTTGATTAATTATAACAATTAGGAGTAATTCAAAATTACTGAAAAATAGAAACAAAAGTCAAGCTTCAAAGTTTTTAGTGCTTAAATGTTTAAATAGTGCGATTAATTGTAACTCACTACTACTAATTTACAAATTAATATTTATACTAGCAATTTTATATTTAGTAAATCTTGATACTTTTCATTTATTTATTTATTAAGATATTCAACTACAAGCACATAAAAGGTCATTTAATTATGATAGTAATTTACACTGAGTACTTAGGACATTTTTAATTATCACTCATTTAATTACTGCCCATTTGGCATAAATTTAAGTTATATACTTAAATTTTTACTGCAAAAAAATGGGTCTTGATACAGTAAAAATATTCTCGATGCCATAATTACGATTAATTTTACTTATATGTTTGTTAATTGTGACTAATTTTAGGTAATTATTTCAGTTGTGGTTAAATACTGTTTTGAACTCAAATTCTAATTGAAGATAGGATTACATCATTTACGGTATTAAGTCCCTTTATCTTTAATTACTTCTAAATGATGTCTTCTAAATGGAATTACAAATTTGGGATAATTAATTAAACTTGCATAACAAAATTCAATAACTGACTGACAATTTACTCAAACTTTATTATTATCATTCAGGTCAGGATACAGTTGATTATGAGCCTAAGTTAATTTATATTACTAATTTTTTTAACGTAGTTTAATTATTGCCTTGATAAATTATAACAATTAGGATTAATTCAAAGTGACCGAAAGATGGAAATAAAGTTTTGCTTCCTAGTTTTTAATGATTAAATTTTTGAATAGTGCGATTAATTGTAACTCACTAATACTAATTAGCGTAAAAATTAGTATTTATACTAGAAATCTTATATTTCGTAAATCATGATAATTTTCATTTACGTATTTATTAAGGTATTCATCCACCAAGTACATCATGGGTCATTTAATTATGCCAATAACTTCCAATACGTACTTAGAATATTTTTAATTATCGCTAATTTAATTACTGGCCATTTAAGAGAAATTAAGTTATATAATTTTTTTCTGTAAAAGCAAAATTTCTCTTGATACAATAGTACTTATTTCGATAAAATAATTACGATTAATTTTAGTTAGATGTTTGTGATTTTTTTGTTAATTGTGACTAATTTTACCTAATTATTTCAGCTGCGCTTAAATTAACTTTTGAATCTAAATTCTAATTGAAGATAGGATTACACCTTTTAGGATATTAACTTCCATTGTCCTTAATTACTTTTATAATTATGTCTACTAAATGGAATTAATTATCTGGGATAATTAATAAAACTTACATAACTGAACGCAATAACTGACTATCCATCACTAAAATTTTAACATTATCTAGTCAGGGTACACCTAATTATGATACTAAGTTGAATTTATATTACTATAATTATTACATTTACTAATTGCAACAATAAGGACTAATTCAAAATCGCTGACAATTGAAACAAAAGTTCTGCTTCCTAGTTTTTAATGCTTAATTTTTTAAATAGTTCGACTAATTGTAACTCACTACTACTAATTGACGTAAAAATTAGTATTTATACTAGCAAAGTTATATTTAGTAAATCTTGATATTTTTCATTTACGCATTCAACCACGAGCACATAAAAAGTCATTTATGATAATAATTTCCAATACGTACTTGGAATGTTTTTAATTATCGCTAATTATATTACTCGCCATTTAAATGAAATTATTTTATAAACATATTTACTTTAAAAAATTGCCCTTGGCACAATAATGATTTTTTGATAAAATAATTCTGATCAATTTTACTCAGATATTTGTGTTTTTTTTGTCAATTGTGACTAATTTTACGTAATTATTTTAGGTGTGGTTAAGTTAAGTTTTGAATCTAAATTACAAATTAATGCCGGAAGACAGTGTTTACTTCCAATGTTGTAATTATTTTTATAATTACTATGTCTTCTAAATGGAATTAATTAATTTACTAAAATGTTAATATTGTCTAGTCAGGAAACAAATTCTGTTTCTGAGTTTCCTTCACATTTTTAATTTATCTACTATATTAATTACTTCCTTTATTAGTTATAAATAAAGATTATGATGACACAATTGCAGTTAGATAAGTTTATTGTTTCAGTAATTGATATAATGGTTTTTAGGAAGTAGAAGATGTGTCCACTTTTACTTTAAGTTATATTAATTAATAATTTTAACACTATCAGCGAGTGATAGCTATGAATTTTATTTATATTGCTGACTTACTACTATATTAATTTATAACAAATTATGACAATTATGACTAGTTAAAAAAAAAATTAAAAGCCGTAGAAACAAATTTCTGCAATGTTTTACTAATTACGACAAGTCTAATTGATACCAAAAAAACGCTTGGGTATGACGATTCGGGCGAATTTTATTTCAGGTGTTTTACAGTAGCTAATTAAAATTGTACGAAATTTATTAAACAGAATCATTTTCACTGTTTTGGCGTAAAAGTACTTATGACCTCATTAATAATACGGTTTCGATCTATACTTTTCAATTTGTAATTAAACTTGGACATTACATGTTTTACTATCCTATAATAAACGAAATGTCAGATATTTATTACAGACAACCGTATAATTAGAAACAAGCATAATTTTTTTTTTAATAATAAAATCGTTTGATTTTATTTGAGGCGGAATTATTATCGTATCGGTCACTTGCATATACTTTCGTTCAATAATTTATAATATTGCATAAACAGTTCCTAACTGCATTTGTGATGCATTAATGTTATTAATATTAACAGGCGAAGTTAAAGTATGTATAAATAATTAGAACCTGCAATTATAGCTAAGTACTATTAATACCACCATTACCATTTCACTATCCCTGTTTAAAATTAATCAAGGCAAATCTACACATCCTCCCGCACTATCTTACCTCGCCCACCCCTCACCACCCCCTTCCAATAAAACGAAAATCTCGTCGAAAACTCTCAGCGGGCCCTATAAAAACTCACCCTTCCGCCCCTCGCCCTAATGAAATATTAAAACTGAAGCATTATTTTAATAATGACGAATTAAAACGGCAGGTAAGCGTCGAAATCTCAGAAAGCTGTGATTAAAAACGAGAGGGCAAAACGAAAAACGGAAAGGACGGGGTTAAAAAGTTGGAAAGAAATTAAAAGGGATAGTCTCGGCGCGCCAGGACCGTACTCACACAATCCACCACTCTCAACACCGCCGTCTCGGAGGGTTCAAGCGCTTATTTTGGGGTGTTCTTTCAGATTTTTATGCACAAGTCTGCGATGCAGATGCACGCGAGGGAGCTGACGGGGCGGTCAGAGGTCAAACCACACCAGTGCCAGCAATGTCTCAAGTCTTTCAGCAGTAATCATCAGCTAGTTCAACATATCAGGGTGCACACAGGAGAGAAACCCTACAAATGTTCCTATTGCGACAGGAGGTTCAAGCAGTTAAGCCACGTTCAACAGCACACGAGGCTGCATACGGGTGAGTGAAGTAGTGAGGGACAGGGTTTGACTCGACTGGAAATATACAGGGTGTGTTGCGATTAAGTACCGAGTTTTTTTCACTACGTTGTAGGTTTAAAATTAGTCCAGAAATCGTGGCCAAAGTGGCTTATTTTGATTAATAACGGAGTTATGGCAACTTAATTACAGCACACTGTTCAACTTACTGTTTTTTTGACATCGCAGAGACAACAAAATATTTATTGTTTTCAAATAACAAACTGTGCGATAAATGGAATCTAAACCTTTAACCCAATAATTTAATTCAAAATAATTTAATAAGTACAAAATTAACAGCTAATGAATATTGACGTTAATCATATATTGGATCTAAAATTCAATGCAATAAATGTATAGAGATAATAAAATTGTGCACGCTAAAATATCCATTATGTTTATGTTGCAAAAATTATTAATATTTATTTACTATACAGCTGTGTGAATTTTATAACTTTCAAATGTCAGTGTATTTTAAGGTTATGTTTAGTAACAACACAATAACTGCAACATCACTCATTAACTCATGTTTAACGTCGATTGGCACTTTTACAATGTTTCACAATAATGTGTTTAAATAGTTAAAATTAAATAACACACACGTGTAGTTTATGAATCCGTGTTAAGATTTAACCCGAGAATCCAAATTTTGGAAAAAAAATGTATGACATTTGTAATTTAACTTTGAAACTGCAAAAGAAAATGCTCTGTAATCTTGCAAATGGTTTAAGTCAACCAAAAAATTTATGACGTCATCTCAAAATTTTCCAAAAAATTAGCAAAATATACCATACCTGTGAATTCTCAGAAATATTCAAGAAAAAGTATTTGATTTCAGTTATAATAATAAATCTCTAGAGTTTTAAAAATACAACTTAGAATGCGAGCGCAGTGAGCACGTTCAGGTTGCTGGCGTTTCTCCGACTCTAGTGTTCACAAATATTTCCGAAATTGACTTTTTTGGACATAAAAAAATTCTCTCATTAATAATAATTTAACTTCCCAGAGACAACGACGAATAAATGTGCTCGCTGCACTCGCGATGTTCTTTTTTTAATTATTTTATTCTCGGCATTTCTCTTTGGAGGTAAATTACTATGATAAAATCAACCTTTAAAAGGCGAGCGTAGCGAGCGTTATTTTAACTAACAACAAAATTGTTATAATTTAGCTTGTCAGGGACACCAATAAATATGTTTTTAAAATACACCCGAACGTGCTCGCTGCGCTCGCATTTTTTCAGCTTTATTCTTATAGAAATATACATGAAAGGGTTGTAGGGAAATTGTTTGAGTCCTATTGTAAGAATAAATCTCTGGACTTAAAACAACATCCTTAGTATACGAGCGCAGCGAGCATCTTTAAATTCCTGAAGTCTCTCCAACTAGAATCATCTTTTTTAGACAAAAAAAATATCCTCTTAATAATAATTTAGTTTCTCAGGGACACTGAGAAGTAATTTTTAATAACATCTAAACGTTGCTCGCTGCGCTCGCCTTTGTAATATTCTTATTTAACATAATCAGTCAAGTTATTATAATAATCCTATAGACGTTCTTATGAAGCTAAATTATTCTAAAAAAAAACAAATTCGAAAAATCAAGCGCAGTGAGCACCTGTAAATTGGTGGAATCTCATCTTTTTTTTAATTATTTTATACACGGAATTTTTTATATTAATTAATTAATTTTGAAGAGTTTCCACAATTTTTGAATACTGTTAAGAAAATTTTGTTTCTAAATTAAACTAAGAAATCTTAAACAAAAATCGGAAATTAATTAGAAGAATTCCAAATTTTTAAGAAATCGTCAAAATTCCAACTTTTCAAAACGTTTTGTTATTAAATATTTAGAACTTACAGAACATGAACATGTTAAAGAAATTAATTCGGCAAACTTTCAGTTTTCTAGCAATTTTTTCGAGGTTTTAGAAGTTTATATTATATTTAGAAATTTCTAAAATTTTTGGATGTAGGTACATTTTCTATATTTTCATTTTTATTTAATGTTTCAATATTTTTGTGTGCTAGTATTTGCTAAGATAAGACTGATTTTGGCAAATGAGATACCTTCTAAGAAAAGAGAGGGTGGGTGGGTGGGGCTAGTAGCTTGTAAGATAAAACTTATTTTGTTAAATCACATACTCACTAAAAAAAGAGAGGGTGGGTGGGCGGGGCTAGTATTTGCTAAGATAAGACTGACTTTGGCAAATCACATACCTTCTAAGAAAAGAGAGGGTGGGTGGGTGGGGCTAGTATTTGCTAAGATAAGACTAATTTTGGCAAATCACATACCTTCTAAGAAAAGAGAGGGTGGGTGGGTGGGGCTAGTAGCCGCTAAGATAATACTGATTTTGGCTAATGACATATCTTCTAAAAAAAGAGAGGGTGGGTGGGCGGGGCTAGTACCTGCTAAGATAAGACTAATTTTGGCAAATCATATACGTTCTAAGAAAAGAGAGGGTGGGTGGGTGGGGCTAATAGCCACTAAGATAATACTGATTTTGGCTAATGGCATACCTTCCAAAAAAAAGAGAGGGTGGGTGGGCGGGGCTAGTACCTGCTAGGATAAGACTGACTTTTGGCAAATGACATCCCTCTAAGAAAGTAAAGAGCGGCTGGGCGGAGTTAGTATACCTACTAAAATAAGATCGGTTTTGGCAAATAACATACCTGCGAAGAAAATAGAGGGCGGATGGCCGGACAAGTACCTGCTAAAATAAAACCGATTTTGGCAAATGACATACCCGCTAAGAAAAAAGGGTACCAAGTACTAACCCCGCCCACCCACCCTCTCTTTCCTTAGAAAGCATCTAATTTGCCTAAATCAGTTTTATCTTAGTAGGAACTAGAAATCTCTCTTTTTTTAGAAAGTATCTTATTTGCCAAAATCAGTTTTATCTCAGCAGGTACTAAACCCGCCCACCCACCCTCTCTTTTCTTAGAAAATATGTTATTTGCCAAAATCAGTTTTATATTAGCAAGTACTAGCGCCGCCCACCCACCCTCTCTTTTCTTACAAAATATCTCATTTGCTAAACTCAGTCTTATCTTAGCAGGTGCTAGCCCCGCCCACCCACCCTCTCTTTTCTTAGAGAGTATGTCATTTGCTAAAGTCAGTTTTATTTTAGCAGGTACTGGCTTAAAAAAAAACAGGGTCCAAAATTAACTCAAAAACAGGTCAGGTCAAAATGTATTAATTTTTAAGATTTTTCAGAGCTTTCGGAAGCTGTTTTTTTTTCGGTCAGTTGTTAAAATATTCAAGAAATGTTAAATATTTCGAAAATATTGCTATCTGAAAAATGTCTTTCCAAGTTTTTTTTTTCAGAAATCTTAAAATTGTGGCTTTCGCAATTCGTGTTTTTTTTTTTACTTTTGAAATTTTGAAATTTTTGTAATATTCTTAGATTCATATTTTTAGTGTTGTAAGTTCCTTAGTTAGTTCTACAGAGTTAGCAAGATTTGGAAACTTTCAAAGTAAACGTGGAATTAATATATCAGCAGGATTTCAATTTTTTGTTCATTTCTTAGAGGTTTTAGACGTTCTGAAATTCATAAAAATCTTAATTTAAGTTTTAGCAAAAATTAAAATTTCTACTTGAAGATTAATTTGCATTTTTTAAAAATGATTTACATTTTCGTTATCGTTAAATTTAAATGTTTAAGTACATTCTAAAATTTCCAAAATATTTAAATCGTTCTGCTATTGCTTCGAATTTTTGGAATATATGTTAAAATATTAAGGGGGCAAATTTTCTGTCTTTTATAATTTTTTTCGACGTTTTAGAATCTCAGACTTAGATATTTCAAAATTTTTAAAAATTATTAAATTCTTCGGGTTGGACTGCTGACTATATTAAAGTTTCGACATCTCTGTATATTTATTAATTTCCTAAATTTTTTAATATTTTTCATGCGATTTCAATTTGCATCTTTCAAAAATTAAAAATAGATTCTATATCTAGACAGAACATTTTGAAAATTCATTGAATTAAATATTTCAGAGTTACTCAGTTTTTAATATTTCCTTTACAAAAAAAAAATTTGAAGCTTCCAAGTTCTTGTGTTCGGTAGGTACTTGCAACTTATAAGATATTTAGAACTAAAAGTTTAAAACTTTTAATTTAAACTCTCGTGGAACGATTAAAAACACAAATTTTCAACAATTTTGATTTCGACGTGTCATGTCTTTAAATTTAAATCTGAAAGGCTTTTACAATTTTTGAAAATTTTCAAATGTTACTCTCGAACTAAGCATATACCGACAAAATATATCAACACGACAACCGGAGCATCACCCAGAAACTCGTATTTAATCGATTTATTGGTGGTTTTACAGTGTTTCACCAGAATGTTTCTATTTATTTTAAATTGGTTAAAACTGATTTTTGTAATGAATTAATTTTTGAAATTTTTCAGAGCTTTTGGAAACTGTCATTTTCAGTCAGTTGTTAAAGTATTCAAAGAACTTTAAGTATTTCTACTAAAAATGTGTGTTTCTATGTAAATAATTTTTTTCAGAAACCTTGAAATTGTGGAACTCGCAATTTATGCTTTTTTTTAACTTTTTTTCTGAGTTATCAAGATTTTGAAACTTTCAGCGTCAACGTGGAAAAACTTAAATTTTCACGTTAACATTAATTTCCAACTTTCAAAATGTTTTACATTTTTCGTGTCGTTAAATTAAAATAGTTAACTACATTCTAGAATTTCCCAAATCTTTAAATGGATCTACTGTTGCTTCAAACTTTTAGAACATAAAAATATTAAATAACTTTAAATATTTCAAAATCTGTAGAAAGTGTTTAATTCTTCGGGTTAGACTGCTGACTATGTTAATGTTTCAACATATCTGTATATTATTTAATTTCCTAAATTTTTCAATATTTTTCATGCGATTTCAATTTTGCTTGCTTCAAAAATTTAAAATTTATAAAAAAGTTACCCAAAAATGTTCAAGCTTCCAAGTTCTTATTTTCGGTTAGAAGATATTTAGGACTAAAAGTTTAATAAGTTCTATTAATTAATCGAAACTTTCGGATATGAATTAAAATTGTTATGAAACACCAATTTTTCAACATTTTTTTTTTATTTTGGAATTTTCTAAATTTTTCTATTATTAAAAACTAAGTAATGAAACTGATTTAAATTTTTTCGTTGTCACTCAATTTCTGATATTTCCACATGTAAAAACAATAGGCAACATCAGTATCAACAACATTTTAGTTCAAAGTTCAGCTCGTTCTACTGAAATCGATGATTCATGCCCACAACCAACTCCAAATCAAAAAGCTTTTGCTATTTATCAAACAACACACTAATGACTACGTCATTACGTTCAATTTTAGTGCTAAACAACAACGTTGAGTTAATTGCCAAAGATAAAAATATATTAAAAGGAAATTATGCATTGTATAGTAAAAAAAATATTAAGGTTTAACTTTCATAAAAACATTAACCTTGAGTAAATTTTTACGTGTAAAAATAGTCTCCATAATGATAATCTGTCGATGGAAGTAATTACTTTTAATATAAAATTATTCGTTAGTCGACAATACCACCTAATTGGGCTTTTTCTTGGTCTATTTTTACCCACTCATCTATTTGCCTAAAAGCGGCTCGTCAAGGGCGCCTTTTTCCATAACTTCACCCCCTATTAAGCATTGATTTCAAATAAGCATCCCCTCCGTATATTTGCTCGCTAGTAAAAAACAACACCCATTAAATGAAATATTTTTGTTGAAACCCGCCGGCGCATCTATTTACTGTCCACTTTTTCCTCTAATTACACATTAAATATTTGATCTGGCCGATCCAGGGTCAGTTTAATCTCATTGTTTTTATCTTGTAATTATATCGACTTCAAAAGGGCCACCCTTTTAATATTATTCCAAATTTTTTCCGTCCCTCCTTGGCTCATAATTAAAAATCGATCGCAGACACATTTTTTTTGAGTTTAGAAATAGGGCATTGAGCCAACGGCCACTACCCTCCTTGAAAGGGTTAGGGGATCTTCCCCCGTGGAAAAGGGTGCAGTTTTTATTTCAGATTTCGACCACTATTTAATATTCGCTGCAGCCACTCGGCTATTATCGAAAGTATGATGAATGAAAAAATTCAAATGTGCACCTAATGCCGCCGAGTTCAATATATCAAATTAGGGCGGGAAAAGCTCGTTTAATGACCGGAAAACGACCGAGAAATTTTAAAAAGCTCACGGAGAGGTGGAAAAAATTTTTAGTGTGAACGTGCGCAGAGGGAAAAATATAGGCGCTAATCGCCGATTAATCGGGGGGCTTGAGGAAAGAGGATTAAGCTTTAGAAAAGTTCAACGAGCTTCCAAAAGCTGCAAAATGAAACGGGCGCTTTTGCGAATTGGTCGGTTATTAATTTTTTTCGGGTTGGATCGGTTTAAAGCTCTCTGTCAGGAATTTAAAAATTGGACGCGACGAGAAATTTGCGATTTTTACAAATAAAAATGAATGAGTGAATGAAACCAAATTCTAAACATAGAATATTATATTGTTAATTATATTTTTACCCTGCGGGTTTTTAAACATTTATTTATTTATTTGTTATTGTTAATTATGATTGAAACTCCTGAACGGCCAGCGGAAAACATTGAACGGTTTATAAATATTGTATTTAAATAGTACCAAAATATATATAAGCATTTTGAAATAAATAAAAACTTGTGATTTTTAACAATTTACGAAAAACTACATTAATGGAAGCGTCGTAAAGATACAAACGTTTCAAAACTCAGAATAATGAAAGTCCCAAAAATTTTTGTCATCTAATAAGGGCAACGGAAATATCAAAGACTGAATAATTCTGAAAAAATTTAACTCACAATGAGTTTTCTAAATTTCAGTCTACGAAATATTTACATTTTGTTCTGATTAGAATTGGATTCATTCTTCATTTCTCAAATACACAAAATTGAAGTCACAAAATTAAACATTTGAAAAACTTGTCTAAAATTCTGGGATAGAGACCTCAAAGTTCAGGATCCAAATATATAAAATATTTATGATTCAAGAATCGAAATTTTCATAAAAGGGGAGTAGTCAAAAATTAAACATTTGAAAAACTTGTCTAAAATCCTGGGATATAGACCCCAAAGTTCAGGATTCAAATATATAAAATGTTTATGATTAAGATTAAGATTTTAAAAGTATTCGATTTAAAAATCTTTTTTTTTTGAAATTTCAAAATTTGTCATATTTCGTTGGGCCATTTTGGAAAAACAGCAAGAATTTTCGAAGAAATCAGTCCGGAAGGAACTTCAGAGGTGAAAATCTACAAAAAAATTCATTTCGGTAATTTCCAAAGGTGGTCGAAAAAAAGTCAAAATTTTCGTATTGGAAGTGTTGAAAAATTGCCCTTTCGAAAAAGTTCGCTAGAAATAAAATTTTCGTATTGGAAGTGTTGAAAAATTGGCCTTTTGAAAAAGTTCCCTAAAAATTCACAAACCATTCTGGGATATAGACCGTGAAGTTCAGATTCTGAATATATAAAATGTTTAAGATTCCTCATTAAGATTTTAAAAGCATTAGGTTTGAAAATCTTTTTTTTTTGTGATTCCAAAAATTGTCATATTTTATTGGGCCATTCAAGAAGAATGGCAGGAGTTTTCGAAGAAATCAATCCGGAAGGAACTTCCGGAGGTCCAAATCTACAAACAAAATCCCTTTAGGTAATTTCCAAAAGTGGTGGAAAAAAAGTCAAAATTTTCGTATTGGAAGAGTGTTGAAAAATTAACTTTTTGAAAAAGTTCCCTAGAAATCCACAAAATTTTGGGATATAGATTTCGCAATTCTGATTCCAAAAATATGTATATCTAACATATTTATTGCCTTGGATTAAGATTTTAAAAATATTCGATTTGAAAATCCTTTTTTTTTAACAATGAACTGACTGATAAACCACAAATATGACAATTCAAAAAAAATGTTTAAAATGCGAGCGCAGCGAGCACATTCAGGTTTTATTTAAAAACATGTTGTGAAGCTATAAAATTTGTAGGAAAATTGAGTGAGTCGTTCTTCATTCCATTATTTCCATTAATAAAACATGTTGGCTCTTTAATTTTTTTGAGCCACCCTGTATGAGTTACTTATCTAGGGAAAGTTGTCTAAAAATTCACAAAAATTCTGGGATATCTAGATTTCGAAGTTCTGATCACAAAAATATGAAAGATTTATGACCTCGGATTAATATTTTTAAATTATTGGACTTGAAATTCAATTTTTTTTAATCCTAAAAATGACAATATTTCATTGGGCGATTCTGGAAAAATGGTGGCAGTTTTTGAAGAAATGAGGCCGAAAGTAATTTCCGAAAATCGAACTCTACCAATATATGTCTTTCAGTAATTTTCGAAGGTTGTAGAGAAAAAGTCGAAATTTTCATAAAAGGGGAGTACTGAAAAATTAAACTTTTGAAAAAATTGTCTAAAAATTCACAAACAATTCTGGGATATAGACCTCGAAGTTCAGATTCCGAATATATAAAATGTTTATGATTCCGCATTAAGATTTTAAAAGTATTCGATTTGAAATTCTTTTTTATGAAATTCCAAAAATTGTCATATTTCATTGAGCGATTTTGGAAGAATATGGCAGAAATTTTCGAAGAAATCAGTCCGGAAGGAACTTCTGGAGGTCCAAATGTAAAAAAAATTCCTTTAAGTAATTTTCGAAGGTGGTCGAAAAAAAGTCAAATTTTTGTATTGGAAGAGTGTTGACAAATTGACTTTTCGGAAAAGTTCCTTAAAAATCGACAAAAATTCTGGGATATATACTTCGCAGTTCTGATTCCAAAAATATAAAATATTTTGGACTAAAATTTTAAAAATATTTTTCTTACAACTATGAATTGGCTGATAAACCACAAGTATGACATTTTAGCTAAAACTCTTTCTCTACTGTTGACGCTAAATTTTAAAGAAAGAATGTTTAGAATACGAGCGCAGCGAGCACGTTCAGGTTTTATTCAAAAAAATGTTCTAAAATTATAAATTTGTTGGAAAATTGAGTGAGTCGTTCTTGATTCCATTATTTCCATTAATAAAATAGGTTGGCTCCTTCATTTTCTGAGCCACCCTGTATAAGTTATTTATTTAGGGAAAGTTGCCTAAAAATCACAAAAATTCTACGATATATAGATTTCAAAGTTCTGATCACAAAAATATGAAAGATTTATGAACTCGGAACAATATTTTCAAATTATTGGACTTGAAATTCAATTTTTTTTTAATCCTAAAAATGACAATAGTTCATTGGGCGATTCTGGAAAAATGGTAGCAGTTTTGGCAGAAATGAGGCCGAAAGTAATTACCGAAAATCGAAATCTACCAATACATGTCTTTCAGTGATTTTTGAAGGTTGTAAAGAAAAAGTCGAAATTTTCATAAAAGAGAAGTATTGAAAATTTGAACTTTTGAAAAAGTTGTCTAAAAATGTTTATGATTCCGCTTTAAGATTTTAAAACTATTCGGTTTGAAAGTCTTTTTTTCCAAAAATTGTCACAATTGAACATCTTTTTTTTTAAATTCCAAAAATTGTCATATTTCATGGGGCCATTTTGGAAGAATGGCAGGAGTTTTCGAAGAAATCTGTCCGGAAGAAACTTCCGGAGGTCCAAATCTACAACAAAATCTCTTTAGGTAAATTTCGAAGGTGGTCGAAAAAAGTCAAATTTTTTATAATGGAAGAGTGTTGAAAAACTGACCTTTTGAAAAAGTTCTCTAAAAATCCACAAAAATTCTGGGATATAGATTTCACAGTTCGGTTTGAAAATCTAATTTTTTTGAAAACTGAACTGACTGATAAACCATAAGTATAACAAATTAGCTAAGACTCTTTCTTGAATACTATTGAGGCTAAACTCTAAATAAAAGAATCCTTAGAATGCGAGCGCAGCGAGCACATTCAGGTTTTATTTAAAAAAATGTTCTAAAGTTTTTTTGAGCCACCTTGTATAAGTTATTTATTTTGAGAAAGTTCACAAAAAATTCTATATGAAAGATTTATAATCCCGGAACAATATTTTAAAGTTATTCAATTTGAAAATCTATTTTTTTATCCTAAAAGAGGCAATATTTCATTGGGTCATTCAGGAAAAATGATAGCAGTTTTGGAAGAAATGAGGCCGACAGTAATTTCCGAAAAACGAAATCTACAAGTGCATGTTTCAGTAATTTTCGAAAGTTGTAGAAAAAATGCTGAAATTTTCATAAAATTAAAAAAAAATTAAAATTAAACTTTTGGAAATTTCGACTAAAAAATTCACAAACAATTCTGGGATATAGAGCTCGAAGTTCAGATTCCGAATATATAAAATGTTTATAATACCGCATTAAGATTTGAAAAGTATTGGGTTTGAAAATTTTTTTTATGAAATTCCAAAAATTGTCTTATTTCATTCTGGAACAATGGCAGGAGTTTTAAAAGAAATCAGTCCGGAAGGAACTTTCGGAGGCCAAAATCTACAAAAAAAATTTCTTTAGATAATTTCCAAAGGTGGTCGAAAAAAAGTCATAATTTTCATAATGGAAGAGTGTTGAAAATTTGACTTTTTGAAAAAGTTCTCTAAAAATACACTTAACTTTAAAAAAAGAATGTTTAGAGCGCAGGGAGCATGTTCAGTTCTTATTTAAAAGAATGTTCTAAAGTTATAAAATTTTCACGAAACCCGTTCTTAATTCCATTAATAAAATAGGTTGGTCAATTAACCATTTTTTTGAGTCACCCTCTATAAATAACTATTATGAATTGACTGATAAACGATAAGTATGGAGTCGTATATTTATTATCTTTTATACTATTTTAGATAGGCTTTATTCGGCCGAATCTTGAGATGACGTCATCAATGTTTTGGGAGAGGTTATCTAAACAGAATTTTGGTTAGAATTTATCAAGCCTACGATAGCGTAGAGTGTTTGCAGAATTTCAGAGTGTTCGGAAATTGCAAAATTCCAAACAATTTTGATTTTTTTTCCAAAAACCCTGTTGTTTTGGTTAAAATTTCAAAAAATTTCAAAACAGGTTCCTAAACTGCACGTGTATTAGCATGTTATTTTATAAAATTTAAAACACAATTTATTAATTTCATATTCACGTTGAAAGTTAATACATCTTGATAACTCTGAAGAACTAACTCAAAATTGCAATACTGAAAATATTAACGTTCAAATATTACTAATGTTTCAAGCGTTAAAAAACCGATAAATTGATATTAAATGTGAGTTTCTGGGCGTTGTTGCGGTTGTTGTGTTAGCATTAATTGGCATAAATAAAATTCTCAGCACAGCATTATCGATAGGAGTATTAAAATCATAGCCAACTGTGACATCCTTTTTTTCTTATCACACGTAGACAATAATATCATAAAATAATAATAATTTTTCGAACATAAACATAATAGACATTTTAGTGTGCATGATTTTATTATTTCCATACATTTATTGCACTAAATTTTAGATCAAATTTAGCAAATAGATATATGGAAACTTTAACATAGTGAACAGTCTAACCAGATTTTAGAATCCATATAATAAATATCAAAAAATTGCTTAAAAACTAAAAACCTGGAAACTGTGAATTTTTTTAGCCACCACTAGTGTCTAAATATTTCATTTTAATGACCGTGAAAATCCTAGATATGTTAACGCGGTGCTAGAATATGAAATTGAAAGTCCAAAATATATCAAAAAAATCGTCTTCTCTTCTAAAACCAAAAAAAAAAGATATTTTCCCTCCCTGTCTGTGCATTCGTAGAATCAAAAAACTGCACTGCCACCCACTCGAAACCCCTGCCCCCGCACCCCCAATTACAGGCATTAACACCCCCTTTTCACCCCTTTTTCAGCAATTTTTCCCGTGCCCATCCCGATCGATCTGAAAACACAATTGTGTGTTTGCTGATGCAGTTTCAGTTCGATACGTGTGCAATACAGTCGGCCACGTGTTTATTCCATCATCATCGCAAGTTTCGCCACCGCGAACTCGCTGGTCCATTTCGATGGTTTGATGTTAAGTGTGAAAATCGCCTACCACTGCGCCTATTGCCGCTACCTTTAATTTAAACGACCGGCCTGGACGGAAATTTGGACCGTAATAGCGTTCGTTATTTATTCAAAATTAATGATTTCATTGTAAATGTATTTGTTGTTATGATATTTCGCGTAAATAATTGGGAGCACTGTCTGGAAATTCAGGTTCGATGGAAACCGAAAAAGTGGAAGCTCGCTAGTTTTCGAACGCTGCGAGCTTCCGGGCCCGGATTTTTACACAGAGAACGGCGATTTGGGGTAATTGTTTTCGGTAATGAAAGACCATTAGGCGCATGATGGTATTTAATGAAATCTGATTTTTTGTTAATGGTGTTTGGCAATTACGTTAAATTAAGTAAACTCTACAACCGCGCATTGTTATTTTATCGGTTATATTGATACAAGTGCGATTGGGTTGGGTTTAATTACCTGTATTTATATAAATAAGCCCTAGATATATATGGAATTATTCGCCGATTTTGTGAAAACGGATCAAATGTAAAAATTACAGAACTGGTTATTATTTAGTTCCGTAGGTAGGTGTGAGAGCGGACGAAAGTTCGTAATACACATAAGTTTTCCATTTTTCGCAACGTTTTGCTCAATTTCCAATTTTTTCGAAATTATATATGAGGTCGAATTTTTCTAAAATAGATAATTATGACACAACGCTGGATGACTCAACTAAGCAGGAATTTATTATTATTAAATATGTAAATTTTATAATAAGGTTGAGGACACGTTTAGCCTGTTACTGTGCCTTTGTTTATTTTATTAAAAGTCGCTTCTAATAAATATTTTTCCGACCACACGTTTTTGTGTCACTATTTCCCCGAAAGCAGCCAACATGATACATATTTTTAAAAACATCCTCGAAATTTGTAAACGTGAATTTTTGTGTTCTAGATACGTTTTTAATATTCGCACTAGTTAGTCAGAAACGAAACAGTTTGTTGTTTTCATATACTTCAGTTAGTGCTAATTAATTTAATTATAATTAATTACAACACGGTTGCAGTCTATAATTAAAATTATTTTTGTCGTCACATAATTTTACTATTATTAAATATTCAATTTATCAAAATTAATGTGCATTTGACATGTGTTATAGTTGCAATAATAATTATTTGTAATTAGTATTGACTGCGGATAAATTTAAAATAGTTTTTTCCAGTAGTACTGTTTTTTTTTTGTTATACTTAGATTTACTAATTTGTCAACGTTAGAATTGTATTCTCTTTTTCAATTCTATTTTCTTATTGTAGTCAAAAGTTCTCTGAATTTTAGTTAATACTAATTAATTCGTGGGTATTTTCGTGATTAATTACTAAGTAATTTATTAATTTGTTCGAATTAAGACGAATAGAAAGAATCTGTAATTAGACTGATTTTTTACCATTGAGTTTTTATAATTGAATCTATAAATTCTACTAATTATGTTTTAATCAAATATTTAATTAATTTTATTAATTTTGCGTAATTTTAACTATTCATTGCTATCTGTCCACTTTTAAAAGCAATTAACAAAATCATGTCAGGTTTACACAGTAGTTGTTGAAGTTCCAGATTTTTTATTAATTTTACTACTTATTAAAATTTACTGATTTTTCATTACTTAATTAATTCACAAGCAACATAATTATCAAGAATATTTAATTAGGTGACTAATTAAATAATTAATTAAGATTGAGTAATTTGAATTTGCACGTACACTTAGATTTAAGTCTGAAATTTTTGCTTTCGTTACAAATTAACGTTCCTAAATTTTCCTAAGACTAATTATACGTTTAATAACAATAATAATTTATTAATTATTTAGACAATTATAATTAACATTTTTTAAATTAAGAGTAAGTCGAACGAATTTAAATTTTGTAACCGAAATCGTTTCTAAATTTCTCTTAGTACTAATTATACATTTAACACAAAATTTCTATTTTGCTTTTGTTATAGATTAACATTTATAAAGTTCTTTTAAAACTAATTATACGTTCAAGACAAAATTTGTGATTGCATTTTAATTGGGTCTTTATATAGTAATTTTAGTAATTAGAATTTTTACGCATTAATTAATTATGCAGACTTTCCAAAAAAAAAAGTTATGAATGCATTTTAATTGGGCTTGTGTTAAGTAATTATTGATAATTGTAATCTCTAAGCACTAACCTTATTTGTTAATTAATTAATTATTTAGACATGTTTTGCAGACAACGTACGAATTAATCAGTCGGTGTGTTTTACGCTTAATTATTTTTCTAGCAATTTATTATGTATTTGATAATGCAATTTATTTAAATTAAGAGTAAGTAGAACGAATTTAAATTTTGTAACCGGAACCATTTCTCTTTTCATTTTGTTACAACTTAACGTTTCTAAATTATTCTTAATACTAATTATATGTTTCAGACGAAATTTATTTTGTGACTGTATTTTAATCGGGCTTTTGTATAGTAATGATTAGTAATTAGAATCTCTAAGCGCTAGCCTTATTTGTTTATTAATTAATTATTTACGCATTTTTTAATTTTCATTTTTTTTCAATTTATTAAGTGTTTGATTATTTAATTTTTTTAAATTAAGAGTAAATTGAACGAATTTAAATTTTGTAACCGCAATCGTTTCTATTTTGCTTTAAACACAAATTAACGTTTCTAAATTTCTCTTAATGCTAATTATACATTTAAGACAAAATTTATTTTGTGATTGTAATTATGAGTAATTAGAATCTCTACGCACTAACTGTATTTGTTAATTAATTAATAATTATCCAGACGTTCCGAAAAAAAATATTTTGTGATTGCATTTTAATCGGGCTTCTGTATAGTAATTATTAGTAATTATAATCTCTAAGTACAAACTATATTGGCTAATTTATTAATTATTTACACATTTTTTAATTAGCATTTACTGTAGACTATAACAACTTACACATTAATCCGTCAGTGTGTTTTACACGTAATTATTTTTCTTAAGTATTTGATAATTTAATTTCTTTAAATTAAGAGTAAGTTGAACTAATTTAAATGCTTTAGTTAGCTTATGTCATAAATTAACATTGCTAAATTCATTTTAGTACTAATAATACGTTTCAGCCAAAATTTATTTTTTGGTTGCATTTTAAACGGGTTTTTTTTTGTAATAATTGTTGCTAATTAGAGTCTCTAAGTACTATGTTGGCTAATTAATTAATTATCAAGAAATGTTTTAATTATTATAAATGCAGGTTATAACAACTTACAAATTAATCCGTCAGTGTGTTTTATACATAATTAATTTTCTTGACAACTTATTAAGTGCTGAATTTTTTTAATTAAGAGTGAGTAGAACGTTAATTACACTGATAATTATACGTTGTAGACAAAATTTAGTTTATGATTGCCATTTAATCGAGTTTTTTTATAATAATTATTGGTAGTTAGAATCTCTAAGTACTAAGTCAACATTGTCGTATAATTTTCAAAATGATTTATTGAGCTGAACCATTTCTGATATATAGATCCATTACTCTATAGGATCGAAAAACTCTTTTAGTAGGTCATAATAATGTTGGTACACTGTCAAACAAAGTGTCAAATAGTTGCATTGCCAACATCATTATTTTAAAAATAAATTTCATAGTCTACCAGACGACTTTTTTCGACGACGTGGTATTATTGTACATCATGTACGTTTTATAAAATAAAAGCGCAAAGCAGAGGCAGTACGTAGGTACGTCAGAGTGTATTTTTCAGTTCGGATTTATTTAATAGGGAGTAATTGTTTTAGATGACGTCACCACGTCTTTGTTTTCCATTTTTTTGTCCACACTATATCTACTTTTAGAACCACCCCTCGCACCACAACCGCTCGAAAACTAAAAATCGCCCGAATTTCCGACTTCGTCCCCAATACCGCCGCCTCCCATGAATAAATAATCCGCCCGCTCAAAAAATTTCACTCTACGTCCCGCCGCCGAAAAAAGCCGCCCGCCGCCCTCAAAGCGGCCGATTTCGTGGTTTTCTTTCGTCGATCGGCACTTCTTCGAACCGCCATCCATAATTGATGCGCCTTCCTCCGTGCCGTCCGGCGTTGCAATTCCGCCGCTTTTTCTCCGGATTTTTCCGGGCGGGTGACGTGGCGCAGAAATAATCCGGAGCATGTGAGCCCGGAATCGGCACAATACTGTGTTCCGTTAGTACATAGGCAAAGCGCCGCCCCGTAGATATATCACATGTCCGCGCCCCTCGCCTCCCGCGCTGCATTTTCCACCCCCTCTTTGCCACATGCATGGTCGAACCCTATGCACACATTCGCAATGATTGCATACACTGGCCGCCATTTTGAATAATGGCAAAATTCCGCAAAAATTCCAGCAGAGCGATTGATCGGACAGTTATCGAAATGCGACAGACGACGGGAAAAAGGGACTTCGGGAGACTGGAAAAAACAAGGGGGTGGGGGATGGGGTTGGGGTAAGGAGTGCGGTGGATTTTTTTTGTTGTGGGGGTTAGTTAAAGAATTTGGAGTAAACGAGGTTTGGATAAATTGTGAGTCATGTGGGTGACAGTTGTGGATCAAACGAACGTGAACTGTCACGGGGTCATTTCACGCCAAATCACCCATTTAATGGATGATTTAGTGACTCAGCAATGTAATATTTTTTAAACCAGAAAGTTAAATGATTTAATGGGTGTTTTTGGGGTTGTTATCAAGATTATTCTTGCCGCTATGAAAAAGCATTTTTTTAGGTCACAGTTTCCATAATGTAACACAACAGAATTTTTTCAAAAAAAATCAAACTAATTTTAAACGTCTTTTTTTTATTTTCGACACCACCTTAGTCTTACTATCATCATCGGCATTCAGTCAAGACACCCATTAATACGGGTACTAATGTACTGCCATTGACCCATACTTCCCTCGAAAAGCGATCGGCACTACTCTGATGTCACCTGTTTGGAGATAAATTATCCTATTATCACGATCCAGCTCTTCAAAGTATAATACAATTCGTGTATGACATTGTTTAAAGCTCTCAAATTCTCAAGTGTATTTTATTTATTGTTTACTGCACAAAGCAATTTTTTTAGTAATTTACGTCATATGATTTTTCCTGGTAAAAAATATTCAATAGATAATAGGGACAAATTATTCAGAAATTCCAAAACCAGGCCACATTGAGCCACATTTTATCCGAAAAGTGGTTAAGATACTCTCATTTAATCCCCTTGGAGCTAAAATATCCCAATACCACGGTAAAACTCTTCAACTTATTGCAATTACTGGCTTATTTTTATTTAAAAAAGATTTAAAGTCCTCAACCCTATTCAAAAAAAAATAAAATATCCAACAAATAACAGATTGTATAAATATTTTGGCATTCCAAAACCACGGCACATTAATTTGACTTTTATTGGTTCAACGCAAATTCTGATCTAACCTGCTTGGAGCTAAACTATCATGGTAATCACTAATTTGTCATTAATCGGTATTAAAATTTCAAAATTATCCACCGTACTTTATTTATCCCTTACTCAACGGCTAATTAATTAGTTATTCTATTAATTGAAGCTCCAAGTTAGATCAGAGTAAATCTAACCAGCTTAGAGCTAAGTTATCCTCATATCAATATCAAGCTTTTCAGGATATAACTGAATTATTTTAAGGCAATTTATTATTATTTAAATACCTTTAAATTATTAACCATATTGTATTTGTTATTTACTGTATAAAATAATGTTTCTATTATTTTCCGTATTGGGAGTTTTTTTGGTAAAAATATATAGGAAATCATAGAGTCTATAACAAAAAATTTGGAGATTCTAAATCTGCGACACGTTATTGATGGGAGCTTTACACGAAAAGCGGCCTCAACTACTCCAATCTAGCCTCTGTGGAGCTAAACTGTGCTGATATCACGATCAAACCCTTCAAAATATAATTGAATAGTTTTTGGCAATTACTAATTTTTTATTGTTTAATATATCTCAATTTTCAACCATATTTTATTTATCTTTGACTATTTGTGGCAATTTTTCTTCTATTTTAATATTATGGATTTTTTTAATATACTTACAACAGATCATAGAGTCCATGATAAACATTTCGGGATTCCAAATCACGGCTGGTTAATTTGTTTTGTATTAATTCAAGTTTTACACGAAAATTTGCTATACGTTACTCTGATCTAAGCAGTTTAGAGCTCAACTGTTCCCATATAAAATTCAAGCTCTTGATGATATAATTGAATTACTTCATGGTCATTCTTGATTTATTATTATTTAAAAAAACTTTAAATTGTTAACCATATTGTATTTACTATTTACTGTATAATATAATGTTTCTATTATTTTCCGAATTGGGAATTTTTGGTTTAAAATACATAAAACTTGGAGATTTTAAAACGACGACACGTTAATTTGTATACTGATTTTGGGAGCTTTACACGAAAACTGGCCTCAACTACTCCAATCTAGCCTGTGTGGAGCTAAACTGTGCTGATATCACGATCAAACCCTTCAAAATATAATTGAATAGTTTTTGGCAATCACTAATTTTTTATTATTTAATATATCTCAATTTTCAACAATATTTTATTTATCTTTGACTATTTGTGGCAATTTTTTTTCTATTTTAATATTATGGATTTTTTTAAATACAACAGATCATAGAGTCCATGATAAACATTTCGAGATTCCAAATCATGGCTGGTTAATTTGTTTTCTATTAATTCAAGTTTTACACGAAAATTTGCTATACGTTACTCTGATCTAAGCAGTTTAGAGCTCAACTGCTCCCATATAAATTTCAAGCTCTTGATGATATAATTGAATTACTTCATGGTCATTCTTGATTTATTATTATTTAAAAAAACTTTAAATTGTTAACCATATTGTATTTACTATTTACTGTATAATATAATTTTTCTATTATTTTCCGAATTGGGAATTTTTGGTTAAAAGTATATAAAAACTTGGAGATTTTAAAACGACGATACGTTAATTTGTATACTGATTTTGGGAGCTTTACACGAAAAGTGACCTCAACTACTCCAATCTAGCCTATGTGGAGCTAAACTGTGCTGATATCATGATCAAAGCATTCAAAATATAATTGAATAGTTTTATGGCAATTACTAATTTTTTATTATTTAATATATCTCAATTTTCAACTATATTTTATTTATCTTTGACTATTTGTGGCAATTTTTCTTCTATTTTAATATTATGGATTTTTTTTTAATATACAACAGATCATAGAGTCCATGATAAACATTTCGAGATTCCAGATCCACGGCACGTTAATTTGTTTTGTATTAATTCAAGTTTTACACGAAAATTTGCTATACGTCACTCTGATCTAAGCAGTTTAGAGCTCAATTTTTCCCATATAAATTTCAAGCTCTTGATGATATAATTGAATTACTTCATGGTCATTCTTGATTTTTATTATTTAAAAAAAACTTTAAATTGTTAACCATATTGTATTTACTATTTACTGTATAATATAATTTTTCTATTATTTTCCGAATTGGAAATTTTTGGTTAAAAGTACATAAAAACTTGGAGATTTTAAAACGACAACACGTTAATTTGTATACTGATTTTGGGAGCTTTACGCGAAAAGTGACCTCAACTACTCCAATCTAGCCTATGTGGAGCTAAACTGTGCTGATATCACGATCAAACCCTTCAAAATATAATTCAATAGTTTTTGGCAATTACTAATTTTTTATTATTTAATATATCTCAATTTTCAACCATATTTTATTTATCTTTCACTATTTGTGGCCATTTTTCTTCTATTTTAATATTATGGATTTTTTTTAATATATAACAGATCATAGAGTCCATGATAAACATTTCGAGATTCCAGATTCACGGCGCGTTAATTTGTGTTCTATTAATTCAAGTTTTATAGGAAAATTTGCTATACGTTAATTAAATTATATTACTCTGATCTAACCAGCTTAGACCTAAACTATTCCCCTATCAAAATCAAACTCTTCAGGATATAACTGAACTGTTCCATTGCAATACTAATT